>NW_027185655.1:2421113-2486051 GCF_028583685.1 Petaurus breviceps papuanus | reverse complement strand
AGAGAGAGAGACAGAGACAGAGAGAGACAGAGAGAGACAGACAGAGAGAGAGACAGAGAGAGAGACAGAGAGAGACAGAGAGAGACAGAGAGAGACAGAGAGAGAGACAGAGAGAGAGAGACAGAGAGAGACAGAGAGAGACAGAGACAGAGAGAGACAGAGACAGAGAGACAGAGACAGAGAGAGAGACAGAGACAGACAGAGACAGAGACAGAGACAGAGAGACAGAGAGAGACAGAGACAGAGAGACAGAGAGAGACAGAGAGACAGAGAGAGACAGAGAGAGACAGAGAGTGGCCAGTGGACAGTCTTAGAGGCACATAAAGACCTTGGTTATCAAGCCCTGTCTCTAACAACTACAGGATTAAGACCTTGAGCAAATTGCTCTCCCTCTCAGCGTCCCAGACCACTCTCTAAAACTAGGTTGCATAGAAGGTGCTTGTCTCTCTGTAATAGTAGAGGAAATTATTCACCTCATCAAGAGCTCCCCATACTGATAAAATCACAGGTCTGGTGCAAAATAACCAAACCAAAACAAAAAACGGATAGCT
Source organism: Petaurus breviceps papuanus (assembly GCF_028583685.1). Lineage (NCBI taxonomy): Eukaryota > Metazoa > Chordata > Mammalia > Diprotodontia > Petauridae > Petaurus > Petaurus breviceps. The sequence continues at coordinate 2,485,500 of NW_027185655.1, read as the reverse complement.
CCCTTGTCTAAAGCCCTGACCTCTGCCTGGTGGGGAGACATAAAGGAAGTGGAGGATATGGTTCTTGGCCTCAAAGAGCTGATAAGTCTAATTACTATCTTGTGAAATCACATGTGGCACATTAAGACCACACAGAGAGAAAGTAAAGTACAAAAGGAGAAAACAGAAAGAGTTCATACTATGTTCATCTGTAAAAATTCCTTCAAGTGGCTACTAGGTTGCATTATAGTGCACACAGCATTGGGCCCAGAGACACGGAGACCTGAGTTCAAATTCAACTTCAGACACTTAGTAGCTGTGTGACCCTGGGAAAGTCACTTAACCTTTGTCTGCCTCAGTTTCCCCATCTGCACAACAGGAATAGTAATAATACCTTCCTCCAGGGGTTGTGAGGATCAAATGAGGAAATATTTCTAAAGCTCTCTGTGAACCTTAAAGCACCCTATTATTATTATCTAAGCACATGAAAGAAACTGAGATAAGAGTTAATGAAACCACATATAACTGTCTAAACAGACGTAGGATCATATGTATATTTGAGTAGAACTGATGGGTCTTTTCATCCAACTCTGTTCCTCTTTGGGCAAAACCAAAGCACAGCAACTTGGTGCCTCTGGTTACTTAGAACAGGTAGACAGAGATTAAGGGCATAAATAAACACTTGCAGTGTCCAGTGAAGTGGTTATGGCTTAAACCAATTTCTTCTTGTGTCATATGTGACAGAAAAACATGAACACACATGCATATATACATATAAAAGAAATATCTATCTATCTATCTACCATTCGTCCATCTGTCCCTCCATCCGTCTGTCCATCTGTCTGTCTGTCTATCTATTTATCTATCTATCTCTCTATCTACTGCACTGGTGCCATTAATTGTAGGGGTAAGGCTCACCTCCCTCCCCTGAGCCCTGCTTCCTCAGCCCTAACTTTAGGGACAGGATAGAGCAGAGATTCTCCAACTTTTGAATCTCAGGATCCGTCACTGCACTTTTAAAATCATTGAGGACCCCCACTCAAGAGTTTTTGTTTTATACACACACACACACACACATATCTGTGTATATATATGTTGATTATTGACCAAATTAAAAATGAAAGGGGTTCAGTGTTATTAGTTTAGACCTTAAGAACTCCCTGAAAGGGTAGTGGGGACCCTAGACCACACTTTGAGAACAATTGGGTTTATGTGGGGTGGGGAGCTGGAGACAGCAAGGGCTCCCTCTCCACCTGACTCATCTGTACTGGTTGGTACAGTAAACAGGCAGGATTATTGTTCCTGTCTTCACACCACATGCCACTGAACAATCCATTTATTTGAAGACAGTTAAGTCACTCGTTATTTTGTTCCCTTTAGGTCAAATCCTCCCATTATGGTTACTTTTCCTTTATAGGGGTTTCCTATTTAGTAACCAGCCATCTTTACTTCTCTTTTCTGGACCCTCTCCAAGAGCTGGTACAAGGGGAGAGGGTTTGGGAGATAAGCATTTACAAAGCACCTATTTTATGCAGGCACTGTGATGAGCATTTTTCATAAATATTATCTCATCTGATTCTCACAATAACCCTGCAAGGTAGGTGCTATTATTACACAAGTTTTACAGATGAGAAAACTGAGGCAGACAGAGTCACACAGAGATGAAGTGTCTGTGGTATAATTCGAACTCAGGTCTTCTGGATTCCAGGCTCAGGGCTCTATACACCATACTACCAACTTCCTCTGAGGAATACCTTCCTGTCTTTACTTCCCCATAGCTCTGACCCATCAGTTCTCAAAATTTGGTCCAGGATCTCTGATACTTTTTCAGGGAGGCCTTTGCACAGGAGGAGTTCCACATCACTCAAAAATTGGTGAAAGTTCAAGTTGCCTTGTTAGGAAAGAGTACAGACAATTCGCTATTACTCATGCAAATGAGGGAGAGGAACAGTGGTCCAATTATGTAATAAATGAATAATTTCACAAAAAACACAGAAAGGCAATGGGACATAGAAGACAGAGAGCAGGTCTGGGAGTCAAAAAACCTGGATTCAAATACTGCCTCTGACATAAGCAGACTGTGTGACACAGGCCAGGGCCCTGACCCACTCTGTGCTTCAGGCAATGATCTCAGACGACAGGGTACAAAGAAGGTGCCAGCTGGCATCAGAGATGGCATTTTCTCATGGGGAGGTTTCCATACTCATGCTATCATAGGCCCAGACCTATCCCTAATTATAAAAGCATACTTTGTCCCCTGCTAGCAGTGTAGGTGGGGGTAAGGAAAGTACTTCAGAAATGCTGGGGCCAGGGTAAGGGGCCTAGGGCCAGCTAGGATCAATAAAGACAGGCTGGAATATAACTAGGTGGGGAACCTTCATGGGCTCAGTGCAATAGTTGGAGAGCTCTCCCTATTAAGTTTTTGTTAATATTGAGCAAATAAGATGTCTGTTCTGTATTCCCCACTGTTTAGAATGCATTCACCTCTGAGATAAAGGGAAGAAAAATAGCCATAGATTTCAAGAGGAGTCCCTAACAATTCTTTTTTCTACCCTAAGAATGGAAAACACTCAGACCCTTAAATATGAGTGATCTCTGTTCTGGAATGATTGCCTTATAGCCGGCAAGAATGACATTGCTTTTAGCTTGCTTGGATGCTAATCTTAGAGAGAGAGAAAAGAGATCACCTTTAGATTATGGAATATGACTGCAACTGTTTCCCAGAGTGCACGAGGATCCCTCAAATGATCAGTCAGATACGCAAGATCCTGAATGGGATGGCATAACCAAAGCATTCAAATATGGTTGGCCATATCTGTCTCCTTGGTTCCTCACGGGCTTGGATCTGTTGCTGCTGCTGAAGGCCCTTCCCACATTCTGGGAGAGATCTGGGGGTATCCGGGAGCAGAATTCATTCCTTTTTCTATAAGGGGTCACTAGGTCTCTTGATTTGCTTTGCTTATCTGTTTTTTTCTTTCTTATAAAAGAGGATTAACTGTGTTATCTACATGGGATGAGCTACACATGGAAATGGCCTCGACATAAAAGCAAAGGGGCTGAAACAGTTTTTACAAAACTCTTTCGTGGACACGGGAGCTGCGTAGGCCGTGTACCAATATAGGAAGTATTTGGCTGAATCGTTCTCATCTGGCTTTTATTTCTCCTCTTACTATTAGAAATTCATTAGGTTGCTTTCTATCTCAACACATTTTCTGTTAGTTGGAGCATAGAAGAAAACTTGTACTTCTCAGTTAGAAGCTATCTGAGAAAGGAAGGAAGAAAGGAGACAGGGAGGCAAGGATGAAAAAAGAAAGGAAGGAAGAAAGGAAGGAGGGAAGAAATAAGGGAAGGAGGGAAGGAAGGTAAAGATGAAATAAAACTTACGTTTCCGTGGTGTCCCCTCTTATGTCCTTCAGCTGACTGAAATGTTGTCCATATAGAAACATATAGTAAAAAACAAAAGGAAACAAATTAGACTCAGTGCAACATGGCTTACTGGAGAGACAGCTGGCCTTGAAGGCTGGAATTAACTAATCAATCAACACTGATTAAGCCTCTACTGTGTACCAGGCAGAGTGCTAGGTGCCGAGAATATGAAAAGAGGCAAAAGATAGTCTTTCCCCTCAAGGAGCTTACAATCTAATGGGAAGACAACATGCAAGCACCCACACATATATGCAAAGCAAGCTATATACAACATTAAAAGGAAATACTTGGCAGAGGGAAAGAACTGGAATTAAGAGGGTTTGGGGAAGGCTCCTTGTAGAAGATGGATTTGAGTTGGGACTTAAAGGAAGCCAGGGAGGTCGGCAGTTGGAGTGGAGGATGGAGAGCATTCCAGACACAGGAGAAAGCCAAAAAGAATGCCCAAGGCTGAGAGATGGTAGCCCAGAGGCCAGTGTCACTGGATCAAAAAGGGTGTGTTGAGGAGTTAAGACTGCAAAGGTCGGAAGAGGCTAGGTTATGAAGGGCTTTGGATGCCAAATGGAGCATTTTGTCTTTGCTTCTGGAGGCATAGGACTGAGGGGCAGGAGTTGGGCATGGGGTGTGTGGATGACGTGGTTGGACCTGGATTCAAGTTTTGCTTCTTGCACAGACTGAATGTGTGACTGAGGATAAGTCATTCCAGGATAGTATTCTGGATTATTCTCTAAGGCCATAAGTAATCATCATAATAATGATGATGATTATGATGATGAAGATGTCTGTGGTGCTCTATGGCTCCCAAAGCACTATACATTCATCATTTTATTTCCAGAGTTGGTGCCAGCTTGTATGGGGATGGAGGGGTTCTCCTCACTTGGGAGTTCCCTCTGCCAGTGCAATCACATCTCTCTCCCTACACAGAACTCAGAGCATGGTATCTTCCAACAGGAAACATTATGCATTATCCTTGGTGATGAAATAAAGGATAGGCAGATTGGTTAGAAAACACATTAAAAGAAATTTCGAGCCTCTCGATGTCACCATCATAGAGGTAAGTTAACATTATCTCACAACCAGTTCATTGGTACCAGGGGCAGAGTTCTCAAAGTAACTCATTTCCATTGTTGGTTAGGCTATGGGTAATAATCATATTGGGGATTCTTTTGAAGAATATGAGACAGCATTTTCTACTGAACTTTCTTATGAGTTAGGCTGCTTTAAGAAAAGGAGAAATGGTATACTTTGATAAGAAAATAGCTTTATGATACTGGGTACTTACGGAGAAGCAAGTAGTTATGGTCCAGACAACTGTAATCAGGATTAGGGCCTTCATCTTTTATTACTCTAGAAATGAAGAGAGAGAATCTCCTGTGGGAGTTGGGAGAATTAAATGAAACAGCAAATTTATTTTTAAATTAAATTTCAGCTGAGGAATTTGCATAAAAAGATAAGCCACTAACTATGATATTAACCTATATTATTTAAAATACTTCGTAGGGATTGAGGGTGGGATGGAGCAGGGAACAAAGGCAATAATTTTGAATTTAAATGAAGGTTTGTTTAAAAAAATCAAGATTGTACATTACCTATTTTTGTTACTGCTATTTTGTTTATATGGAATTGTTCTTTAGATTTGGCATTGAGGATCTTTTCCATTTATATGTATATTCATATATAAAAATCAATTTCCAAATACACACTTATAAACATAATCCGATTTTTGTTAGATTCTGTTAACTAGACTAGAAAGAAATAGATGTCTATTTATAGTCACGAAATTGTGATTTCATCAGGACACAAAGGAGGTAATAACATGGTCTGATATGATTATAAGTCTTAGTGGGCAGTCTGAGGCACAGAGAAGTTACTGGCCCTGAGTTACCCAGATAATAAGGAGGAGTTGGAATTTGTGTCTAGACCTTCTCGACTCGAGGTCTAGAACTCTATCCAGCACACCAGGTTGTCTCACGGGTATGGGTAACAGCTCATTTTTATGCTCTTGCACTGAAGGTCTCCATAGTGTGGGAAGCCCATCTACCAATGCAGATTGCAATTCATCTAGGCAAGAAAAATTCTAAAGAGCTGCCAAAATTACATAGACTAATTAGATGACTTGCCTAGGATTGCATAACCCTTAAATTTTGGAGGTGAGATTCCCTGGTCTTCCTGACTCCAGATCCAGCAATCTACCCATCACCTCTTAATTCAGTCACATTCCTGTTAGAAACCTGAAGAAATCCTGTCTTTTTGATATAGTATGTACCATACAATGGATGCTGTCTTCCTTCTGTCCTGGTCTTGCTGCCTTCAGTTCCTCCTGCTTGGAGATTTCCAGAAAGATTAGTGGGATTCTGAGTTTATAAATGGTTCTAGTTCTCATTTTCCTCTCTAGCTCCTCCCTCCTCCTGTATTGGGGAGAAAATAAGAAGTTTGTGATATTGGGATTGTTGCTTCCAGGTCAATCCTGGCTATTTCCTGAAACTAATAAGGGAGTGGTCTGTCAGAAAAACTTGTAATAATAGGCTGCTCTATTATTATTATAAAAATGTCATGTGCAATTACCTTATCTGTGCATCAGAAGAAGCAAAGGTTTATTCATTATGGTATCTTCCAACCATTTAACTCCATACCTTCCTCTAAATGATATTGTTCAGTCATATCTGACTCTTCATGACCCCATTTGGGTTTTTCTTTTGACAGAAATACTGGAGGGGTTTGCCATTTCCTTCTCTAGTTCATTTTATAGTTGAGGAAACTGAGGTAAACAAGGTTAAGTGACTTGCCCAGGGTCACACAGCTAGTGAGTGTCTGAGGCTGGATTTGAACTTCTAAAGATGAGTCTTCCTCACTCCAGGCCATGCACTCTATCCATTGTGCTACCTAATTTACTATGTGAAGGAGTCCCTGGCTAAGTGCTGGGGAGATATAGACAAGATGAAACAGGAATTCACATTCTACTGGGAGGATGCCCCAACTGCTGAGTATGCAGGATGGTATGTGAAGCCTGGAATGGTGGGAGGTGCCAGGTTGTGAAGGGCTCAGAGTACTAAGCAGAGGATTTTATATTCGATCCTGGAAGTGATTGGGAAGCCCCTGGAGTTTGCTGAAGAGGAAGGGGACAAATCAGCCCCTTGATTTAGGAAGATTAATTTGACAGTGGAGAATGGATTAGAATGGGGAAAGACTTGAGGCAGGGAAACCCAGCAGCAGGCTGGTGCAGTCTTCTAGGCAGCAGTGTCAGAGGAGAGAAGGTACTAACAAGGTAGAATAGACAAGACTTGATGATAGATTATATGGAAGTGGGCAAGAGACAGTGAGGAGCTGAGGATGACACCTAGGTTTTAAACCTGGATTACTGGAAGGGCATGGTGCCCTTGACCACCTTGACCACAGGGAAGTTCAGAAGTGGGGAAGGTTTGAGAGAAAGATAATGGTTTCACTTTTAGATGTTGAGTTTCAGAACATCCAATGTGAGATGTCAACTAGACGCTTGGAGATGAGACTGGAGGTCAGCAGAGAAGTTAGAACTGAGAGTCCTTGACATGGGTATGATCATTGAAACCATGGGAGCTGATGAGGTCACCAAGTGAAACAATGAGGGAGAAGAGGAGCATGCCTAGAACAAGCCTTATGGGACACTCATCATTAGCAGGTCTGACCTGGATAAAGATCCAGAATGAGATATTGAGAAATATCTGTCAGAAGGGTTGGAGAAGAACCAAGACAAAGTTATGAATGCCATGGAAACCTGGAGAGAAGAATGTATCCGATGATCGGCAGGGTCAAAGGCGACAGAGAGGTCAAGAAGGACTGCAAAATGTTCTTAGAATTGTCTCTTAAGAGATTGTTGGTAACTTTGGAGAGAGTAGCTTTGGTTGCATGATGAGGTCAGAGGCCTGACAACGGAGAATGAGAAAGAAGGAGGTGGCTCCATCAGTTCTAGGATGGTCTTCTTAAAGAGTTTAGTCACAAAGGGGAAGAGAGAAATGGCATGATAATGAATGGAAGTGAATAGGTCAAGTGAGGGACTGAGGACTGGAGAGACATGAGCACATTTGTAGGTAGTAGGAAGCAGCCTATAGCCAAGGAGAGATTGAAGATGAGTGAAGATGTGGGAGTGATGGAATGACCCACTGGAGAAGATAGGGTGAAATAGGGTCATTTGTTTGCCTTGGTAAGGAGAAGAATCATCTCTTTATGTGACACAAGTGAAGGAAAAGATAGTAGAAGTTATCTGAATGATGAGAGATGAGAAAAGGAGAAAGGGAACACTCAGCAAAAAGCCTCAGGTTTTTTTTCAGTAAGATATGGGGAAGAGTTCTTAATAAATGCTCTAAAAAGGTCTTTAATAAATGCTTATTGATTGTTGGTTGGCTACTATAGAAGGATATACAAAAATAAACAAAATCCCACTGTTTGAAATATTCTTTAATTTGCCTTTACCACAAAATTAAGAGATTTAAATTTGGAGATGCAGCACCATGGGATTCATCTAATCTAACTCCCCCATTTTACAAATGTGAACCTTGAAAGCCAGAGAAGAGAATGCCCTTGATCCAAGGTCACAATATGGTTGGAATTTGAACTTCAGTCTTTTGATTCCAAATGTCTTTCCATCAGACCATGCTGCTTTCTTCCTCTTTCGTTACAAATGTTTCCTCCAAACAGGGGATGTTTTGTATACCTTAGTCACAAAGGCAGAGCAGTTAGTTAACAATAGATAATGTCCATATTGTAGTAATTTGGATGTTATTTCCAGGACATGAACCATAGCTATTCATGGTCATTGAATTAATGACCAGGAAGGTGAAAAAGCAACGCGTACTTAGACATATCTGGATCTGATTGGTTGTGGTATTTTCAATGCCTTCCTTTAAAAGAAATCACTCTCTAATAGCTTGGCACTCGTTCTCTAGTTGTTGGAGAAGTCATTCTTCAAAAGGCATCCCTAAGAAATCACTCTCCTTAGTGCCTTGTTGTTTTTCAGGTTGGGGGGAGATGTGCATTTGTTTTTACCTAGTAGGGAAATAGCGACTACACAGGGAGAGACCAAAGATTAATAAGAGAGTAAGGATGACAGAGAGGGCAATTCGCTGGAGAAGATGGGATGGAATGAGATCACTTGTGATTGTAGAGGGGTTTCCTTTGGCAAAGAAAAAGACCCCATTTTCTTGTTAGATGGGGTAAGGGAGATGTGCCAGGCACTGTGCTAAATGGTAGGAATAGAAAGGCCAAAATAATCCTTACCCTCAAGGAGTTCATAGTTTAATGGAGGAGATATCATGTTAACAACTCTGCATAAACCATGCATGTGTGTGTATTATATGTGCATACGTGGATGTAAATATCTATCTATCTGTTGTTCAGTCTTTTCCATTGTGTCCAACTCTTTGGGACCCCATTTAAGGTTTTCTTGGCAAAGATATTGGAGTAGTTTTGCATTTCCTTCTCTAGTTCATTTTTCAGATGAGGAAACTGAAGCAACCAGGGTTAAGTAACTTGCCCAGGGCCACACAACTAGTAAGTGTCTGGGGCCAGATTTGGCCTCAAGGTCTTCCTGACTCCAGGCCCAGCACTCTATTCATATGCCACTTGGCTGTATAAATGCATGTATGTACACATTCATATGTACATACATGCATACATACATCTATATATTATAAATGTGTGTGTGTTCTGACTTGGAGGTAATTTTGAAGGGAAGACACTAGCATCAGGGAGGGCTGGGAGAAGATTCTTGACCAGAGCAGAACATTTATTGAGACTTAAAGGAAGTCAGGATTTAAAAATACCAATAGCAGGGTAGAAGATAATAGAAAACACAACTGAGAATCTTTCCAAAGAAAGAGAAACTGAAAGAAGTGATGCATTTAGAACACAAAAATACAGAAGTGGATGAAAATTTTTTTCAGGAGAGAAACAAAAGGAAATTACTTTGAAAGAACCCATGAATTCTAAGTCTAAGTGACTAAGCTCAAAGAGACAATGTTAGAGATAAATTAAGTATTATAGTTTTCCCCCATAAAAACATGAATATAAAAAAATGAATACCACATGACAGGAAATATATGCAAACACTAGTCTATGAAATCCAAAGATCACCACCAGAGGAAAAACCCACATTCAAACCCATATTGGTCTTTCAGGGTTTCTTTTATATTCCTACGCACCTCTCTCTGGTTTTCTTCCACATTTAAAACTCAAAGACATGTAGTATTTTTTCAATAACCAACCAAATAAATTTCAATAACCAACAACTTTTTCAAAGAACTAGTAAAAATCTTCAACTCTGAAGGAGTTCCAGTTTGATTAATACAGGATTACTCTGTAATCATGAGAAATTGAAAGTTCTACACATGTGCTAATTGAACCTAGGTGGAAAAAAAAATCAGTCAACTGTTCTGACTGGGTACATTACAGATTTTATGTTATGTGACCTCAGCTGGGCTCTCACCACTTCTAGGCAATCCTACTATACCTTTCTTATCAACTCACTATCTCTCCGCAGAGGCTCTTCCAAACCTTTTCATCCCCTCTCAAACCTCCCTTGGCTTTCCCTCTCCTCACTCTCAGTTGAGAGCCTTGCCTCATAGTTTACAGATAAGAAATAAGACCATTTTTCATGAGCTCCTCTTCTCCCTTTTCCTCATCTCCCATCACTCAGATACCTTCTGCCACTATCTCTTCTTTTACCCGTGTTTAATGAGAAGAGGTGACTTTACTCCTTACCAAGGCCCACACTTCTACCTGCACAAACAATCCCATTTCATCCCATTTCCTCCAATAGATCACCCCCTCTGTTACTCCCACTCTATCACTTATCTTTAAGGCATATGGGGTGTTCAGGGAGGATGAATACTTCTGGTGCGAGGGCTGCTCACCTACCTTTGGTGTCCACCTGGCCCCAGTTCTCACCTGTCGCTCCAAGAAAATGTAGCATGAGCAGCTGCCACAGCCTATAAACTATCTCCACAGATAGAAAAGCCAAGCTGAGAGCAGCTGATGTACCAGCAAGCACCCCGGCTTCCCCAGGGTGTCTGCCAACACAGGTTCTTGGATCTGCTTTGTTAAAGGAAAGCAACTCAAAATGGGTTAACAAGCTTACTTTAATCAGTCAGACATATATCCTTTACCTTGTTCAGGGGAAAAAGGTCAGCACCCCGAACTTCAAAGCATACAGGCAGAATTATCAAGACAGAAACAGATCAAGTAGACAGATTTCCAAACTGTCCAACCATTACATCCATACCCAGTCAACATCTGGGTTTCCACATCTGGGTTTTCCAAAGCGGGGGGACTCTCAACAACGGCTTCCCAAAATTCAGATCAAATCACAGAACACTTTTCTAAGTGAGTCCCAAAACAAAGTTACACATCAGGGCTTATATAGCCTTCTCCTGGCTCAGAGAATGTAACAACTTTATTGACTCACTGGCCAATCAAGAAGTATCTACTGAAAAACAAGCCTCCCACCCCAGGCTTCAGGTGCACTTTAGCCTAGGGGCAGGGAAGATCTTCCAAATCTGCACTCCCATTACAGGGACGTCTGCCCAAGCATGTGGAGAGCTGCCCTGGCAGAATGGGCGGACAACAACAGTTTGTTCCAGTTGTCATGAAGACGGCTGAAGTAAGCGCTATGGGGCACTTAGAGTTTGGTCAGGCAACAAAGACGCCAAGGTCATCCACTGCATCCAGGGCCATCTCCAGTCATCTGGACATTTGTCCTGCCACTGGCTTGGATGACTCTGGAGGAGAGAGGGATCTAATGACTTTGTGCAGCTCTGCCTCACTTAAATCCAGTTCATGAAGGAGTCAAGACATTACCCCATGCGGCTACTGGAAGTCTTCAAAAACAAAGAACAAACAATAATCACTTATTTTCAACTTCTCTCTCTCTGCTCGTTATTTCCCTGCTGCCTATGAACATGCCTATGTCTCTCTCATCCTAAAAAGAAACAAACTCAAGCCCCCTGACTTTATTCTTTCATCTCTGGTAAACAGCACCCTATATCTCTTCTGCCTTTTGTAGCTGCACTCAAAAAGGCTGCACACAGTGCCTCCATATTCTCTCCTCTCACTCCTTAATCTCCTACAATCTGGCTTCCAAACTGATCGTTCCAGTCACCTATTGTCTCCTCATTGCCAGATCCAATGGCCTCTTCTCTGTCTCCACTCTCCCTGATATTCTGTGAAGCCTTGGACACTATTGACCATCATCTCCTCCTCAATCCTCTCTTCTTTCCACTACTCTCTCTCGGCTCCCCTCCTAACCATCAGATTACTGCTTCTCAGCCTCTGTTACTGGATTGTCATCCAGCTCATGTCCTATAACAAGAGTGGGCTCTGTCCTGGGCCCTTTTCTGTTCTCCATCCACACTTTCACTTGGTGTCTCGTCAGCCCCCAGGCATTCAGTTACTATTTCCATGCTGATGATTCTCATATCTGCCTGCTGACAACCGACATCCCATCTCCAACTGCCTTTCAGATACCTCAGACCGGATGTCCTGTAGACATCTTAAAGGCAACATGTCCAAAATGAAACTCATTATCTTTCTCCCTAATTACCTTATTACCTTCTGCCCTCTCAGTTCTTCAGGCTTCCAACCTTCAGTCCTTCCTGACTCTTCACCAGCTCTCACCCCCATATCTAATCTGTGTCAAGGCCTGGTGATTTTACCCTTCCAACATCTCTCTTCTGACACTGCACCCCTCTAGCACAGGCCCTCATCACCTCATGCCTTGGTTACTGCAGTAGCTGCTGGGTGTCTGCCTGCCTCAGGTCTCTTCCCACTCCAGTCTATCCTCCTTCCAGCCACCAAAGTGATTTTCCTAAAATATAGGTCTGATCATGTCACTCCCCTACTCAATAAACTCCAGTGACTCCCTAGTCTAAAACCTGTGTTTGATGTTCAAAGCCAGCATAACTTACTCTACACCCTGACCACTTTCCAGTCTTCTTCCGCCTGACTCTCTGCGATGTGCTCTTTGATACAGTGACATTGGCCTCCTGGCTGTTCCTCAAACAAGACACTTCATCTCTTGGTTTGGGGCATTTTCTCTGGCTTTCTCCTATGCTCAGAACACTACTCACTTGGCTTTCTTGGGTTCCTTTAGCTAAAACTCCACCTTTTGCAGGAAGCCGTCCCATCCTCTCGTTTTTAGTGTCTTCTTTTATTTCCTTATTTTCCCTCTGTTTAGCTTGTTTGTGCATAGTTTTTTTCTTGTATCCCCCATTAGATTGTAAGGTCCTTGAGGGCAGGAACTGTCTTTTACCTCATTTTGATCTCTAGTGTTAAGTGCCCAGTGTAGTAGGCACTTAATAAGTGTTTATTAACTCACGACTGGTATATTCCAAAGATCAGGGGAGCTCAAGCTACATCCCGAACAAATGTATGCTGCAAGGCCGGGTCTAATGATCAGTGAAAAAGCTAGTATTTTAACCAACTGAACAATAACAACAGGAAACAAACCCTTCAAACAATACAGGAAAGATAAATAGAATTAATTTCCAAAACTTTTTTAAAAACCAACTAAGTAAAGAAGAAATGTCTCACGTGTTTATTGTGTGTTCTTTAAAGAAAATAGAAACTTTAACTGGGGGTATGAGAAAATACAGCAAAGAGTATATAGGGCAAAAATTATCTAAGTACTATGGAAGAGAGACTTAAGAAGTGAGAATTCAAAGAGGAAGGGCTCATCAAAGTCCTTGGATTAAATCTCATGATCCCCTCTAAATATGCTGCTGCTGCTGCTGCTAGCTAGAATTCAGATGGTGCTTTCAGAGTTGTAAAGCATTTTACATATGCTGTCTCCTTTGAACCTCACAGCAGCTTGTGAGGTGGATGCTAGTATTATCTCCATTTTATGAATTAACTGAGGCCGATACTAAATGATTTGCCCAGGGTCACAGTTTACAAAGTGTCTGAGGTGGGATTCTCTCTCGTGTCTTCCTTATGCCAAACCCACTGGTCTATCCATCTAAGCTAAGTAGCTTTTGATTAATGTCTTTTGTGAGAGGGAGAATATAGTGGGAAGTTATGTTATGGGAAAAGGGGAGATAAAAGACAGATGGTCATTGCAGATGCATCCTGGAGTAGGAGTAATGTCCTAGTATCTCCTTCTATAGAAGTTAGGCTAATTTTTCCTTAAAAGGTATTGAAACCTTCCATAACACTTGGTTGGTTCAGGGGAATAAAGGCTCAGACTATTAATATCACCTCCTTGTCATCAGAGTACAAAGAGTAGCTCCCATGAGCCCTAGAAGCACTCTCTGATACTTGGCTGGTAAACCATGATGGATATTTCAGGTAGGGAAACTTCATTCAGCCAAATCAGCTCAACACTTCAACCTGTCTTCTTGTCAATTACCTTTCTCTCACTATTACTAAGTAAATCTCCTTTTGTTAATCGTGGAATGACCTAGCAGCGTCTCATTTTGTTCCAGTACTGAGTCTAAACTGGTCTGAGTCAAGCCAGCCAGAACACATTGCCACTCCATTCACATCTGAGCAGAACGCTTAGCTTCTCTAGGAGAGGTTTGGTGCCGGGCAGGGAGTGTTGGGAGGCTCAGTTTCGGTAACGGGTCCAAACCTTAAAGCATTATACAAATGCTGATTATCTTCCTCATCCTAAGTACAGTCTGGTGATGACTTCTTTCCCTGAACCTTCTATTGCACTACTACTGAGCTCACACAGCTTTGTAGAAAAATACACAGGTATATTGGTAAATATTTAACAATTGTGCCCATGTGGGGAAGAGAGAAATGTAAGCATGTACACTTTTAAGTTTAATCAGCATTATTATACAAAGTTTAGACGATAAACAAAATAATGAAGCAAGCCCTAAATCGTTGTGATCGCTGATTTCTAAGATGTAAAGACTCACATTGAAAGTGTTAGGCACCAGCACAGTCCTGGTGACAGTAGGCTAAAATCAGTGGATAGGAGGGATGGGGGAGATCAAACACACATCTAACTCACCTCTGCCTCTTAGAATGCTTCTTATGCCTCAAGGCTCATTTCTAGCATTGCTTTCTATACTGAATACTTGATCTCTTCAACTGCCACCATCTCAAAACCATATTTATTTATTTTTTGGTCTTCATTAATTTGTTCGTTTACTTTGAGTTTACAAGATTCAGTCCCCCTGTTCTTTGACTTTCAAATTCTGTCCCCAAACCCCCCCCCCCCCCCCCGTTTTGTGGCATACAATCAGGTACAGGATCTGCAGATACTTTCACATTAGACAGTGGTCAGGTTATAAAGAAGGATTGTATCAGATGGAATGAACAATAGGAAAGAGGAAACAAAACCAAACAAGAAAAAGAAAGAGAGCAGGTAGTTTGCTTCAATCTGCATTCAAACTCTGTTCTTTCTAGATCTTTCTCAGAATGTAGACATCTCTCTCCATCATGAGTCTTTTGGAGTTGACTTATAGACCTGCATTGCTGAGAAGAGTCCAGTCTATCAAAGTTGGTTGTCACACATACGTTGTGTCTGTAATTGTGTACACATTTCTCCTGGTTCTGCTCTTCTCACTCAGCATCAGTTCGTAGAAGCCTCTCCAGGTAAATATGAAGTCCATCTGCTCCTCGTTTCTTATGGCACAATAGTATTCCATTATATTTATATACCATAACGTGTTTAGCCATTCCCCAGTTGATGGGCATCCCCCCTTAATTTCCAATTCTTTGCCACCACCAAAAGAGCTGCTATAAATATTTTTGTACATATGGGTCTTCCTCCCACTTCTATGATCTCTTTGGGATACAACCCTAGAAGTGGTATTGCTGGGTCAAAGGATATGAAATTACTTATAGCCCTTTGGGAATAGTTCCAGATTGCTCTCCAGAATGGTTGAATCAGTTCACAACTCCACCAGCAATGTATTAGTGTTCCAATTTTTCTACATCCTCTCCAGCATTTATCATTTTCCTGTTTTGTCATCTTAGCCAATTTGGCTGGTGAGATGTGGTACCTCAGAGTTGTTTTGATGTGCATTTCTCTAATCAATAGTGATATAGAGCATTTTTTCATATGTTTATAGATATCTTTAATTTCTTCCTCTGAGAACTTCCTGTTCATGTCCTTTGACCATTTATCAATTGGGGAATGACTTGTATTCTTATAGATTTGACTAAATTCTCTGTATATTTTAGAAATGAGGACTTTATCAGAGACATTGGTTGTAAAAATTATTTCCCAATTTTCCACTTCCCTCTTAATCTTGGTTACATTGGCTTTGTTTATACAGAAGCTTTTCAATATCATGTAGTCAAAGTTATCCATTTTGCATTTTATAATGTTTTCTAATTCTTGTTTGGTCATGAAGTATTTCCCTCTCCATAAAACTGACAGGTAAATTATTCCTTTCTTTCCCAGATTGCTTGCAGTATCATCCTTTATACCTAGATCATGCACCCATTTAGACTTAACTTTGGTATATGGTGTTAGATAATGGTCTATGCCCAGTTTCTGCCATACTATATTTCAGTTTTCCCAGCAGTTTTTGTCAAATAGTGAGTTCTTATCCCCAAAACTGGGGTCATTGGGTTTATCAAAGAGTAGATTATTATAGTCATTGACTGCTGAGTCTCATGTGCCCAATCTACTCCACTGATCCACTCCTCTATTCCTCAGCCAGTACCAAGTAGTTTTGATGACTGCTGCTTTATAATACAGATTGAAATCTGGTATAGCTAGTCCACCTTCCCTAGCATTTCTTTTCATTAATTTCCTTGATATTCTGGAACTTTTGTTCTTTGAAATGAATTTTGCTATTATTTTTTCTAGTTCTATAAAGTAATTTTTTTTTTGGTAAATTGATTGGCATGGCACTAAATATGTAGTTAAATTTAGGTAAAATTGTCATTTTTAATATATTAGCTCGACCCAGCCACGAGCAATTGATGTTTGTTTTCCAATTAGTTAGATCTGACTTTATTTGTGTGGAAAGTGTTTTGTAGTTGTGTTCATATAGGTCCTGGGTTTGTTTTGGCAGGTAGATTCCCAAATATTTTATAATGTCTACAGTAACTTTACATGAGATTTCTCTTTCTATCTCTTCCTGTTGAATTTCATTAGAAATATACAGGAATGGGGTGGCTAGGTGGCGCAGTGAGTAGAGCACCAGCCCTGAAGTCAGGAGGACCTGAGTTCAAATCCGGCTTCAGATACTTAACACACACAAAAACTAGCCGTGTGACCTTGGGCAAGTCACTTAACCCCAATTGCCCTCCAAAAAAAAAGGCAAGGAAAAAAAAAAAGAAATATACAGGAATGCCAAGGATTTATGTGGGTTTATTTTATATCCTGCAACTTTGCCAAATTTATTTATTGTCTCAAGTAGTTTTTTACTTGATTCTCTAGGATTCTCTGAGTATATCATCGTATCTTCTGCAAAGAGTGATAACGTGGTCTCTTCTTTGCCTAATTTTATTCCCTTTATTTTTTTTTCTTATTGCTACTGCTAACATTTCTAGTACCAGACTGAATAAGAGGAGTGATAGTGGACACCCTTGTTTCACCCCTGATCTTATTGGAAATGCTTCTAGCTTATCCCCATTACATATAATACTTGCTGATGGCTTTAATTAGATGCTATTTATTATTTTAAGGAAGGCTCCATTTATTCCTATACTTTCTAGTGTTTTTAATAGGAATGGCTGTTATACTTTGTCAAAAGCCTTTTCTGCATCTATTGAGATAATCATGTGGTTTCTGCTAGTTTTATTGTTGATATGATCAATTATGCTCATGGTTTTCCTAATATTAAACCATTCTTGCATTCCTGGAATAAATCCTACTTCATCGAAGTGTATTATTCTTGTGATAAGTTGCTATAGTTTTTTTGCTAATCAAAACCGTATTTAACTATGCTTTATTTCTCCTCTTTATTCCTTCTGAATATATTTCCATACATGTCCTATTAGAATGTGAAAATTGTTTCATTTTTGTATTTCTCTCTCCAGACATCTAGCACAGTGTCTGGTACATAATATAAGGCTGTTTGATTTTTATATTACACACCTATACCCTCCCTTCCAAATCACAACATTTTGTTGTTGTTTTTTTTGTTTTCTCCAGATTTCCACCGTTTCCTCTTTATATCCAATTTGTCCTTCACATGTGTTTTTTTTTTTTTTAAAGAAAAAGCTCCAGAGTATCTGAGAAGTCATGAGTTCCTCCCATATAACTGAAGCCCTTCTCACAGACCAGCCTCTTACATACACTGTATATTACCATTTTAGCTGCACCTCACCTGACACTTCCCTTGTAATATTCACTTATATTCAAAGAGAGTAAGTTGTGTTCAAAAATATTTATTGAAGACAAGTAATCAAAGTGAAGATTGACCCACTTTAAATCCTGTGGACGGAAGAGAAAAAGAGTCCACATCCTTGTGATTACATCATCTTTCAATTGCCAATGAAGAAGAGAGAATCTTCTGGGAAGAAGCTTATAGAGGGAGAATGAGCAGGAATGCAGTGATTAAGACCTTAGTGGGGAAAAAAAGGATAAACTTAGAATTTGTTTTCTTAACAATAAAAAGATAGGCAATTAAAAAAAAAACCCAGAAATTAAAAATAGCCATCTGAATGTCTGTGGCAAGGTGTCTCGACAAATTTATTTCTGAAACAACTCGCATTTGTGTAGTATTTTAAAGTTGACAATCTTTAAAGCCCTTTATGAAAATTATCTCATTTAAACCTCCTAACAATCTAGGGAGGTTAAGTGCTACTATTGTCATCTTACAGAGGGGGAAACTGAAGTAGGCAGAGGTTGGGTGACATGCCTAGGGTCACACAGCTGGGAATCGTCTGAGACCTCAGTTTTCCTCTCTGTAAAAATGAGAAGTTTGGCTTGGATGGCCTTTCCCTGGATCCACCATGGCTCTCTGAGTGGTCAGTTGGCTTTGGGATAGGGGAGTAGAAATATTGTACCTCCCAAGGCATCCTGTTCCATTTAGGGATTGCTCTAATATTGGGGAAATTTTGATATTATATAATTATTATATGTTTATTATAATTATTTATTATATTAATATATTATGATACAATCATAATTAATAATACATCCATATAATTACTAATTTTATTATATAATTGACACTATTTTATAATTTGTAATTTATAAAATTTTATAATATTGGGGAAATCTACAAACGTGCCCCCTGCAACTGCCCCCTCCCACAAGGTCTGCTTCTCTGCTCTGGGGAGGGCCAAGTTGGGCAGTCTCCTCCCTCCCCACCATGTGCAGAAGACGGATAAGGGAGACTGGGAGGAACGAGGAGGCTAGAGAGGCGTCTTGCGCTCTTCCACTCCTCAGTGGCTGGCTAAAGTGTGACGACACTTCCGGAGGAAGCGCCCAGGAAATGTTTAATAGGAGGAGACCAGTATTACCGGTGACCCCTCCTCCCGTGCTGCCGTCAGTGGAGGGGCGCGGACAGTTGCAGGGCTCTGGCCAAAAGGGGCTACCTCGAATTGCCAGCCGGCCGATCTTAAAGGGACCCGGCTCACCTTCCCCTCCATCTTTTTTTCGGCCTGCCGTCTCCTACGATCACCGGAAGCGGACACAACCGGAAGCGATTTCGTCCCTCTAGGCTTACGCCTCCTAGTCTCGCTCGTTTCAGTCCTCCGGAGCCTGGTGTCCTGGAGGACTGGCACCCACGTGACCGCCCTTTCCAGGGTCCTGTCTGGGTCCTGCCCTTCCTCCTACAACCTTAGGGGCCGTGGGCGGTTAAGGTTCCCGTTTATAAAGCTAGGTGGGTCTTGGACGCAGGCTTTGCTCTCTCGGCGCTGGGCTGTGAGATTTGCAAACACGGGTCACCTGATCCTCCCGACACTCGCCCCTCTCATATTGCGGAGCCCCCCTGAGGCATTAAGTGCCTGCGGGGTCGCAGCCCTGGGCCTCTCTTCCCCTGCAGCTCGCCCTGCCCTTTGTCCTGCCACCCCCTAGCTCCCCGTTCTTACCTCCTCTCTTCGGGTGCAGATGGCCTTCCGCACTGCTCAGAGGGTGTCCTTAAAGCCTTCTCCCTTTAGGTTGCTGATAGCGGTTTTCGCGGTGGAATCTCCGCCAAGCTCTGCGGGACCCCCCGCGGCGGCAGCACTCACAGATTCGGTTGGCCCCGCTGCCAGTTTTGTGAGGAAGGTGTTCGCAGTGTTCTCGGCTCCTGATACAAAAAGATCGGAGTGATCTTTGATTTTAGCGGCATAAAGAAGAAGGGCTGTTGCATTCAGCTCATCGTCAGGATTTCCTTCCATCCAAAGCCAGTTATCATCAACAGAATCTACGTCTATGGAGTTAGAGGTTTCAGACGTGGTGGTGTCTTCCTCCTCCAAGTTAGTCAGATGAGCCATACCCAGCGTGTCCTTCTCTTCAGTGATGTCATCTTTCTGTGTAAAGCCATTTACTGTAGCCGTGGCATTGGGGTCATCTTCCTCCGAAGGGACAGTTCTGTCAAATTCAGTGATTTTCCCTCTTTCGGGATCTTGCATCATAAACACAGAGATTTCATTTGCTGGGTCGGTGGCATCCTCACTGGCTATGGGACTGGTGCTCCCAGTTTCATAGGAGATGACTTCCTCTTCAGTGAGAGGCCTGGCGTCAGCAGAGAGCGGGGCAGTGTTGGTTAGAGCAGACACATCGGCTACATCAGAAGTAGTGGGTGTTTCAGTGTGATGGAACTCAGAGTTAAATTCTGATGTTGGTATTTGCTTTGAAAGAGTAATTTTGTCTGCCACTGAGCTGATGAAGTCGCTGAAAGTCGACATGAAGTTGACGGCAGTGGCGATAATGTCACTTTGCTCTGGCATAGAGTCATCCAGTGATGTAAGATGGCCTCCTTCTGGAGTGATAGCTGTTTGTACTTTAGGGCTAGTGTCATCATCCATGAAGAAAAGGGTTTCTTCTGCTAGATTTCCAGTGATGTCTGTTGTGAGAGTTGGGGAATAGATTTTAGGAGGTGGATCTTCAGCCACCGGTTCAGCAGCACTAGTCACAGGGAACACTTCTTCAAGGGGAGAGCTTCCGGGTGAAGTTCTAATGGCACCAAATGACATCTCGGAGGTGGTGTCCTCCCTAGTGGTAGATGGATCATATTCAGTAGATGTGGAGTCAACACTGGAGACGGTGTTCTCTCTGGCAGCATCCAATGGAAAAGCATGAAGGTGAGTGGGAGTTTTGGTAATTGACCCTTCCAGGATATCAGGAGCAGAATGATCAGTCACTACATTTAAAAGATGGGATTTTGTCACTTTCAGATCATCCAAAGAGCCATCTTTTGCTAGGAGGGTGTCTTGAACTTTTTTGCTAGTGAATTCACCTTCAGGAATACTGATTATGTCCATAGACGGAGGTGTATGTTCACTGCATTTAGCAGTCCCACATCTAGAGACGAGAAAGTTATCGCCAGATCTGTTGGGTAAAGAAGTAGGAATCCGCACTTTGGTCATTGTTGGGTTGGCCTCTGCCGTGAAAGACATGTCACCTGTTAAGTCTGAGTGAGACAGAGTTTCAGAGTCTTTATTTCTGAAGGAAATTCTGTCTGCTCCAGGAGCAGAAAAGGAAGTCACAATGGGTATGCTATTCTGTGGACTGTCTGGCTGAGCAGCAAATTTCGATAGGTCAGCTGTGATTTTATTCACTTCAGAGTTAGAATCAACATCTTCTCTCTTGGGCAAAATAGAATAATTCTGAGGGTCTAATTCATTACCTTTCAGGATATTGCTACTTGATATATAGGTTGAAAAGTCAGTGGTGTATAGAGTATTTTCTTCCTGTGTAACACCATCTTTTGCTATAGTATTCTCTTTTTCCCTGTGAAATTCTACTTCATGCTCATCAGATGTAATCTCTAAAGAAATATCAGCCTCATATCTAGCGGTTTTACTCATAAAGTCAGTATCTTCCCTCAAATTAATGGTAGCAGCTGCAGAGATAGCTCTCTTATGAGATGGGTACTTTTCACCAGAGGTGGCTGTTTCCGTGACTGGGTCTTCTTTTACTGTGCCAACTGTGTCAGCATCAATATAGGCAGGGGTCCTTGGCAATGGAGGAAGTGTAGATTCCAGCTGGAGGGCCTGAGGGTCACTTTGGCCATTGATGACAGGCCATTCTAGGTTAGGAGCCCCATTAACAAGTAAAGGCTTTTCAGAAACAGGCCCTGTTACCTCTGACACAGTCATATCAGCATCATCCAATGACATTTCCTTTGAAGGAATAGTTTCTTGGCTATTAACCATACTGGCATCTTTTAGTAAATTGGTGTCACCTATGGACACAGGAGCAGAATTTGCCCCAGAAGCAATGAGGTCATCTTTAGGTTTATTGTATCCAGTGTAAATGGTAGAGGCTGAAAACATGGGTGTGGGGGTTTCTTCTTCAGCTGTGATAACATCTGCTATCCCTGAATTAGTTACTGGTTCCATGCCTTCAGTCCTATGAGAAATGAAGGGGGACATGGGAGTAACATCATTCTCCAATTTGGTTATTTCTGCCACCTCATTTTCCTCCTTTTCTTCTGATGTGGCATCAGTTGTAGTGACCATAGACGCTGCTTTGGAGTCAATGGTATTATCAGTAGAGAATCTGATATCTTTGGGGACGGATGTTTCCTGGTTTTTGAGAGAGGTGATATCTTCAGCAAGACCAGTGCTCCCAGTCATGAAGGTGCTTCTGTCTGTTGTGGTGAAGATGGGATCCCAGTCAGAAGCAATGTCACTACCCTTGTGGATGTTGACTATTGTCTCTGAGTGAGTTATGTCAGGCTCAGAGGAAGTCACCTTAACAGTAGCCCTGTTACCCTCTTCAACAGCTGTGATTTCTTGAGGAGTTGTTTCAGTTCCATCAGTGATGACACCAGTCACGGTTATGGTCTCCATAGGAATTTTGGCTTTGTCAGCTGGAAGATTCTTAGCATAAAATTCATCCTCACCATTTTTCTCCGTGATGGTAATGGAATCCGTGCAAGCTATGGTTTCAAGTTCATTTGTGTTGGTCAGGCATGAATTCATGACTACATCCAGGTCAGATACATTTGGTTCAAGTATAATATAATCATCTTCAGAATTAGAGTTATCCCCTCCAATTAAATCGGTATCATAGGAAAGGCTTTCTTCTGCCTGAATGACATTGTCTTCTGATACTGGAGGATTGACATCCTTACTAAGGAGAGTTATTTCAGGTACACTGGTGTCATCTTTAGAAGTTTCCATTTGTTCAACCACTATCTCTGTTTCCTCTGACCCTAGGAAGAAATCATCCAGCAAAGCCTTGTTTTTCTGCTGTAGAGAAGCTGCAGCACTGTCAGTCTTGGCATCAGGAGTAAGGTTGGGGTTTTCATGGGTTAGTAGAGGGTTATTGTTTAGGAACATGGTGACCCCTGCTTTAGGAA
Organism: Petaurus breviceps papuanus; assembly: GCF_028583685.1. Classification (NCBI taxonomy): domain Eukaryota; kingdom Metazoa; phylum Chordata; class Mammalia; order Diprotodontia; family Petauridae; genus Petaurus; species Petaurus breviceps. The sequence continues at coordinate 2,462,701 of NW_027185655.1, read as the reverse complement.
CAGGAGAAGCACTGTCTTGAACAGGAAGGACACCAGCAGAAGCAACTGTCCCTGCAGCAGGCATGTTGGCTGTGGCGACCAGGTCAGTTACCATTTCCGTGTTTTCATCCACATGAGAAATTCTGTTGGTTTCAGGGGAAATGGGTAGCTCTGAATGACTAGTGCTATCCTGTGAAGTGGGTATTTCACTCCCAACAGTTTTGAAGTATTGTTCTTCAAGTGCTGTGATACTTGGGTTTCTTCCTAAAGTAAAAGTATCAGCTGCGACATTCTTTGTGTCAAAAACTTCTTTATTTTTAATGGGGACAGGTTCCCCAGCAGAGCCAAAGTTGTTCTTTGTAAAAGGCTCACTCTCTTCTATAGGGAACCCACTGTCTGGGTCTAGAGCAATTGAAGAATCGGTTCTTTTCTTTTTTGGGTTAGATGTCGTTGGCAGAAAGGTGGTGGCATCTTCTACAACTTTATTATTTTGCTCCTTAGCGGTCGTTTTTAGAAATCTTGAAGACATTTTCTTACTTCCATCAGAGCTGGTATGAGCTATTGTCCGAGGAGCCACAGATTTCAACATGGTGGTATAAATCTCAGAGTCAGATGGTTCATACTCAGGGATAATGGTATGTCTGGTTTCTGTAGAGTTTGTCTGTGTAGGATTGGCAGTAGCTATTTCAGATGAGGAGTACGAATTATCAGCCTTGTTGTAGGATGCATAAGTCCCCAGTTCAGATGGCTCATATGTGAGGGTAGGTGTGTTTATAATGGGGCTTGGAGGGGCTATGATGTTATCCTCAGTGACATAGGCAGAGACATTGTTGTCAAGGACAATGGTCATCAAATCATCATTTGAGGTGTTTTCTTCTTCCAGATAGATAACATCTCCCTCTCCTGAAGTATCTTCCTCTACAAAGGGAATTTCATCATATTCCATAGAGGAAGATTCCTCTATGATAATATCAGGCTGGTAACTAGATGTATTAATTCTATCTCTAATATCTGCGCTAGGGACATTGGTTGAAGTGATTAAAATGTCAGGCACCATGGATGTTCTGGCATCTTGTTTTCTAGCAGTAGCTGCAGTGTGCCTTGTGTAGATGGCCTTGTTGATGGACATACTGGAATCATCTGGAAGAAGGGCCGGTGCCAATGGGAGGGAGGGAAGGTATGCTTTCATTTTTGTGAGGGGCTGGCCCATAGTGGCAGCATCAGTAGGAAGAGAGTTGTCAGCCCCAGGTTCTAGGGTCTCGGATGTGATTGGCATCCTGTCTCTTCCATGGTGATTTGTTTGGGATTTATCAGAAGCAGCGAGGTGCCCATGTACAGGCTTGGTGAGAGCTGCCAATGGGCCACCTCCTGTGGACATGGGAGTTCCAACCTCAGGAGCAGTGTTAGGTTGGATGTGTTCAGAGGGTAGCATAGCATCCTTAGGCACCATGGCAGGGGCCTTCCATGTAAGTGGAATTGCCACATTCGCAGCCAACTCTTTTCTGTACCCGTTCCCTGTATTTGCATAGGGCATCCTGACATCTGCAGGAGTTGTGAAGGATATCACTGGAGATATGTCATTCTGGGGACCAACCATTTCCACCATAGCAGTTTTGGTTTCTTGTTCAGGGGATTTGACACCAGCCACGTTATTTGTAGCATGATATCCAGGGACAAGTGTGGAGCTATCTTTACCTTCAGAGAGGGTAGCATAGGGAACTGGACCAGTGCCTCCTGCCACGGGGAACCTTGTATCTTTTGAGGCCAAAGGAGAGTCTACATCAGGACCAACTTCACCATCTTTTTGAGCCTTTCTTTTTATTGGAAGGTAAGCTATATCAGGCAGAAAAATACTGCTGTTTTCAGTTTCTGAATAATTTTGTCCTGCATTGATAATTCCTTTAAATTGAGTGGTCATTTTGACCATTCTGTGTGGGATGCCATCAGCTGTGATAGTCTTAATATTGTCATCAGCTGTCTGAGCAGCTGAGTCACCTACGGTGGAAGGGTTTTCATCTCTGGGACTAATGGAATCACCATCTTTAGTTTCTTCATTAATGATTATTTGAGGTGGAGAATTGGCAGCATCAATGATGACACTGTTGCTATTTGCTTCATAGAAAACAGAGCCATCCTCAGAGTCTACATTTTTGCCTTCAAGGATATTGTTACCTGACATAAAAGGTGAAGAGTAAGTGGAATATGGAGTATTTTCTCCTTCCTGAGCAATGTCATCTCCTTCTGCTATAGTATCCTCTTCTTCCCTGAGAAATGCTTTTTCATACTCAGATGCCATCTTCCAGACAGGAATATCAGCCTCATATGGAGTAGATCTAATCCTAAAGTCAGTATCTTCCCTCCAGTTAAAGGGAGCCCCTGCAGAGATAGCTCTCTTAGGAGATAAGTCCTTTTCATCAGAGGTGGCTGTCTCTGTGACTGGGTCTTCTTTTACTGTGCCAACTGTATCAGTGTCAGTATGGGCAGGGGTCCTTGGCAATGGAGGAAGTGTAGATTCCAGCTGGAGGGCCTGAGGGTCACTTTGGGCACTGATGACATTCCATTCTGGGGCAGGAGCTCCATTAACAGGTAAAGGCCTTTCAGAAACAGGCCCAGATGCTTCCAACACAGTCACAACATCCAATGAACTTTCCTTCAAATGGAAAGTTTCTGGGGAAATTTCACTGGCATCTGGGTCAAAGTTTAAAGGATGATCTGTTAGTAAAGTGGTGTCACCTGTGGACAGGAGAGTGGAATCTGCCTCAGAAATAGTGGTAGTGGAGTCGTTTTGAGGTTTCAAGTATCCACTGTGAAGAGTAGTGGCTTTGGAAAGAGCTGGGGCACCCCTCTTCATAGGCACAAAACCAAGTGTAGCTGTCACATCCATCAAGGGTTCAGTGTTTGCATGGTAGCTGTCCACTTCAGGAGTGCTGAAGAAAGTCAGAGGAGCAGCAACTGCCTCTTGCCTCTTTTTCATCTCATTGGGATCCTCTCCATTGGCAATTTTGTTATCAAAAGAATCTCTGTCCTTTGAGGGAAAAGCTTTTGTTTTGGTGGAAGCCAAGAGGAGGTCCCTGCTGCGTGCTGTGGGGGTCTTGACTCTCTCTTGAGGGATGGGATCATCACCTAGGGCATTTCTTTTCCTCTCTGGAATGTCAGGAAGAAGGAAGGCAGTGTCCGTGTCAACCAGACCATCCTTTTCTAAAATAACAATTTCTTCAAACTCAGAAGCAGCTATTTCAGGTGCAGAGTTTGTGGCCTTAGCCATGGAAAATGCCACATGAGTTAGAAATCCATTTGGATCAAGTGTGACAACTGTGTCTTCTTCAGAATTAATCAAATAACCTTTGGGTGCAAGATTGTCTCTTTGGAGGATGCTATCATGTGAGAGAAAGGGGGTAATATTGGTTACCTCTAGGATGTCATTATCACCTTCCTCTTCCTCTCCTTTGGGTTCATGACTTGAGTCTTCCTCTGTAAGTATGTCATACTCAGGTCCAGAGACATGGACTGTGGTGTCAGTGTTTTGAAATGTTGTGGTCACTGCTACAATGGGGGTGTCTGGGCTATTGGGGTTGTTGGTAGTGGATGGATTTTCAGCGTCTGTATTCCTTCTTTCTGTGGGTGTTCTAATTACATTGCCAACCGAGGCCTGTTTTGCAGGGTCAGCTGTGTGAAGTTGAACAGATGGAAGGGTGAGATGTCTTGTTGATAACTGATGACCATGTCCTGTGGACAAAGAAGGATTCCCTTCAGAAATGGCCTGGCTTTGTCCAGCTTTAGTGTATTGAGCATATGCACTGGGCACAGTGGCCACTGTCACCCAGTTTGGGACAATTTCTGTGCCATCATCCACATGGGAAGTGCCCTCAGATGCTGGGATGCTGGGGGGAGTTACTGGGAGGATGTCATTCTGAGAGCTGGTTATTTCTGTCGCTGCTGTTCCACTTTCCTTTGCATGGGCTTTGACAGTGGCAGCAGTGACTGTGGCAGGGTCTCCTGACGTGTGATCCATGTATCCTGTGGCACTCTCAGAGGAGGCAGGGGTTTCACGGCTGGGCATAGTGCCACTGGTAGTACTATCAGAAGCGTTTGTGCCTCCTACAGGGTGGGCATCATAACTCCTTATGTTTCCTAGTCCTCTCGTATCAGGTAGTAAAGATACAGCAACCTTGTCATCTTCTCTACTCTTTTCTTCCACAAAAGCAATTTCTTGGACATCAGGGATTGTCTTCACCAGGTTTCCAGTGGCCACTGTTGTAGAATTTGTCCTGTCAGTTGGGCTCTTAATACCATTTGATTCAATGCCAGCCCTTTCCCTCCTGAGGGCACCACTCTCTCTATCCACTGCCATTTTTATATCAGTGGGAATAATAACAGAGTTTGTGGCACTCACATCAGTTCTGTTGACAGCATTGCCTGACACAAAATCATTATAAGCCATACCATATGGAGGGTTTTTTTCAGCTTGAGTCACGATCTCCTCCTTTGCTATTGTTTCTCCACTTGTGTAAGAAGACTCTTCTGAAGGCACTGTTTCAAGGACAAGCCTTTCAGAATTGTCTCTTGGGCTACCAGTGCTAGATGGAATGTCTTTCACAAGTATAGAGATAGCAGCTGCCATAGTAGGTGAAGAATATTCAGAACTGGTGGGAGAAAACCTAGAAGTTGGTGAGTCAGCTGGAAGAACTAGGGACTCCAGGGGGAGAGGCCAGGGATCCATCTGAGATTCAAAGATTTGCCCTCCTGGGTCGGCAGCTTTATTTATGGTCTCAGTGTTTTTCACCATGGGTTCTGATACCTCTGGTGATACTATTATTGAAGCATCAGTCAGGGGGTCTTCTTCTGTAAAGACAGATAGTTGGGCATCATCAGCTATGACATCTGGCAGCAGGGAGAGAGTTTCAGGTGTCACTAGTGGGGAATCAGAACTATCTATTTCAGTTATGGCTACTCTGTTCCCAGTGGCAGATGCATAATCTTCAAAATTGCTAGAGAAAAGGCCAGAGGAAGTGGGGTCAGTTATGAGAAGTCTCTTCTCCCAAGGAAGAGCCCAGGGACCCCTCTGAGATTCAAAGACTTTCCCTCCTGGGTCGGCAGCTTCATTTATGGTCTCAGTGTTTTCCACCATGGGTTCTGATACCTCTGATGCTACTATTATTGAAGCATCAGTCAGGGGGTCTTCTTCTGTAAAGATGGATAGTTGGGCTTCATCACCTGTGACATCTGGCAGCAGGGAGAGAGTTTCAGGTATCACTAGTGGGGCGTCAGAACTATCCATTTCAGTTATGGCTACTCTATTCCCAGTGGTAGATGCAGAATTTTTAAAATTGCTAGAGAAAAGGCTAGAGGAAGTGGGGTCAGCTATGAGAAGTCTCTTCTCCCAAGGGAGAGCCCAACGATCCCTCTGAGATTCAAAGATTTTCCCTCCTGGGTCAGCAGCTTCATTTATGGTCTCAATGTTTTCCATCATAGGTTCTGATACCTCTGATACTACTATTATTGAAGCATCAGTCAGGGGGTCTTCTTCTGTAAAGACAGGTAGCTGGGCATCATCAGCTGTGACGTCTGGCAGCAGGGAGAGCATTTCAGTTGTCACTAGGGGGACATCTCCTGTGGACAGAGCAGTGTCTATTCCAGGAATGATAAACCACCCTTCAGCATTATTGTCTTTTCCAGGGAGGGTAGAGCCATTAGACACAGCCAGTGTGACTCTGTCTTCTCGTGTGATGGCACCTGTTGTCATGAAGTCAGCTAGGGCATCATCTGTCTTATAGGGAAGCTCATCAATAACAGAATCAATGAAGGAAGTCACAGGATCCATCTTAAGTGGAAAGTTGATCAGTTTGGGCCCAGTTGTATTGTTTTCATCCTCTTGAGTCCTGGACTCAGCGGCTGTGATTGTAGTGACTGCTTGCAATCCAACAGCATCATAAGTGGCAGGTCTATAATCATTATTAACCAAAGGTAACTTGTCTTTCCTGTTGGATTCAGTACTGTCAGTCATGTATGGGTTTGTATTGGTCCTATAGAGGATAGCATCTGGAGCCGAAGAGTGAAGGGTTTTTTTCACTCTGGGATTAGACTTGTCTGGAAGGAAGTCCATATCATTGGTAGCCATAGCTTCCATGTCTAGAGATGCCAAGGTAGAACTTTCAGTCTGACCAAAGTTAGAATCATCTGTGGTTCTAGTATTCACAGCCTTCAGGTTGGCAGGCTCTCTCATGAGATTACTTTTGTCAGCTTCCGTGTTATATTTATCCTTTCCAATAAAAATGGTGTGGTGGTTTTCAGTAACTCCTACATCACTTGGAAGAATCATAATCCTAGACAGAGAATTAGGAGCAGGAGCCTCAAACCCATCTGGACCATACGTGAGTGGAGTGCTGTCCACAACGGGCTTGGTGTCAGCTGTTTTAAGGGCTACCCTGGTGTCTTCAGAAATAGAGCCATAGTCCTTAGGGATATTGTCACGAAGCGGAGAAATCATCTGGTGCACATTCTCTCTCACATTTGTTGTTGGTAGAATAGCATCATTTGCCTCTACTATTGTGGACCTTTCTGTCAAAGGAAGTGTTTCTGGTTCAATAGCCTTGTCTTTCTCTGCATAAGGCTCCAACTCATGCTTATTGACATTACCCATGTTTCTCCTATCTCCTTTAGGGGAGGTAGTAGAAGCTGTAGGGAGAACTTGGCCAGATGGTATGGTTATGTTGTCAGATAACAGGCTAGAGGTCTTATCCCCCTCTGCCCTGGTAGTAGAATCACGTTTAGCACTGATATACTTCATTGTAAGAGTGGAGTCATTAGTCTCTTTGGGAGGGGCTTTCTCTGCAGGTTTTATAGTTGAGTCTGTTGCAACTTCTGTGATTGTAGAAACAGGTGTTTTGGACCAGGGGGGAGTGCTGATGACAGCAGGCTTACTATCGTCATCAAGAAAGATTATTGTCTGTCTCACAGCTGGGCTGTAATCTGTGTCTGAGAGACCAGCGTAATCCTTTCTTCTAATTCCTGGGATGAAATTGACAAGTTGAAAGAACCTGACATCCTCTGCCACCTCATCATTCTGTTTTACGATTGCAGTTTCTTTGTCCTTGAGGATAATTTCCTCAGTTCCATCAGTAGTGACGTCCGCCATGTTTCTGGTAGGGATTGGCTTCAAGTTCTTCATGATGGATATAAGAGGTACGTTGGGATCGCTGTCTGTCATCTCGTACAGCAAAGGTGTGGGATCTACCTTGGAGTCTAAACCCTGAGTTAAAGATGAATGGGAGCCCCTGGGGATTGTTGTTCTGTCTCCTAAAGGGAAAGTGATCGTTCCATACCCTTTTTGAAAACTGTAAAAGCCCTTTGTGTCAGAATCATCAACATCAAAGGCAGAGTTATCAGATCCAAAGGCAAAACTGGTTGGAAGGACTTTTGACACGATGCCCTTTTCAAATCCACCATAGTACTCTTGAGTAGGTTTCAGTTTGTTCTCGGTAGCAGTATCTTCTTCTGTTGAAGTTGTGGCCCAGAGTCTGGTTCTGCCACCACCCGTGGATTTAGATGTCACATCTCTGGAGTTGGGGGCATCTCTCAACATGTGGAATACAGGAGCCTTAATTTCAGATTCAGGGTTTTCTTCCATGAAGGGGATGACATCATCACTGCCTGTAGAATATGCTTTTCTTAAAGTTGTAACAGTTCTGTCAGACATTGAGGGTGAAATATGAGCTGTGGAAACAGCTACCCTGGCATTAGATTGTGTTGGGTTAGTTGCATGTTTTGTTCTGTCTATTAGATGTTTAGCAGTGTTGACTTGAGGCAAAAAAGAGTCATCTTTTGTAGACTTAGGGTCATTGTCATCCAAGATAAAAGTTCTTAAGGTGTTATCATTTGGTGTGTTTTCTTCTGCCAGAATCACTTTATCAGCTTCCACTGCAGTGCCTGCTTTGGGAAACAGACTTACGTCACCTTCGAAGGCTGTGTCTCCATCTGCAAAATTTTCATTCATCCTTGGAAGACCATAAAGTGTGACTTTAATGTCTTTTCTGGGGATAATGGTAGAACTTCTGGGAATAACTCTACCAGATAAGGTCTGTTGTCCTTTGCCCACTGTAGAGTCATCTTCCATGGGGGTGATGGCATAATATGCTTTAATTATAGCTTCTTTCATAGGAGTAGCATTGGGATCATTTAGTAGAGGGTTTGCAGTGCCCACCATGGAGAGAGCCGCGTCAGGTATGGGTCTAGTAGGCATATTTGTCAAGTTTGACATTTTCCTTTTAGGAAGGGTGGTATTTGTCTCAGGAAGAGTAGTATAGTTTTCAGTAACTGAATTGTCACCCCAAAGTTGGGTCATATAAACTGTGACATCTTTATCAGGAGCAGTGGTATTTTCTAGAAGAACAGTATGGGCATTTCCTGTTGCATTAAGTTCATTTTTAGGCAAAATTATTTGAGGTTTAAATTGAGTGAGAATAGTTTGCTGTATGGGGATCTCAGAATCCCTTACAGATAGAATATCATTTACTTCTGAAGTAAGTGGATCTCCAGTAGGCATGCCATTTTCAGCTACTGCGGTAAAATCTAAGTGCTTGTTAGCTACAGGGGTACTGGATTTCCTCACAAACATTTTAGGAAAAAAGCTTGTAGCATCATCTGTTGGGTTAGTGGCAACCTCTTTACTGCTTGTTGGAACAGCAGCATCTTCTAGGATTTCCCTTGGTGTTATAAAAGGAATGACATTTTTCATAGGCATAGCAGCATTGTTATTGCCAACTGGGAGTTTAGTCCTGGATATCATTCCTTTGGTAAAGCTCCCGGTGTTCACCTCATTTATGCCATCTTCCTTTGGGACAACAGGGTCATCATCATCTGTTAGATAGCCTTCCTCCCAGTCAGGAACATAAATCATGATAAAACCATCTTCCCCCACAAATTCTAGGGTGTTCATTAAAGCTCTGAAATCTTCCTCCAGGACATCTGTATTGTCCACTATAATGGTATTATCTTCTACCATGCTGGGAGCAGCACTGTCTAAATCCATGCCACCTCCCTCTCCTTCTTCCTTATATGTGCTCTCATCTGACGAGTTATGGACACCTGTTAAAGCATTGGTAGAATCTTTCAGGAAGTCATCAGCCAAATTCTCAGGGTTTAGGAAGGAACCAGTAGCATGATACGCAGTGCTATGGTCTTTCTTACCCCATGGGGTGGCATCAGCTATTGCTGTAATCTCTTCATTTCCTCCAATTGTAGTAAAATCGACTACATTGGTTGTAGCTTCCTCTTCGTGACTTTTCAATCTAGGACTTTCATTATTGGTATTCACTGAAGAGATGGGAGTGTTAGAATCAAGAATCCTGATGATGGTGTCTGTAGTGGTACTGATAGGGGCTTCTGGGATAGAGGGAAAATTACTTAGTGGAGGATAACCAAACATAGATGAACTTGGCTTTGCTTGTGGGTATAAAGGAACAGTTGGTGTGTTCCAGGGACTCTGGGAGGTATCTGTTCTACCATTGGCTAGATATTGATCTTTTCCAAAAGAGTTATATGGAATAAGTGGATAAGGCTTTAATTCATGGCTTTTATTCCAAACAACTTTGGTGTGGGGCAAGTTACCAGATCCAGAGAAAAGAGGTAATGACTGTCTTGCAGCTTTGACAGGTAAAAGGCCACTGGTTGGCGCAGTGGATGAATGACTTGATTTATCCTGGTCCACATTAAAAGAGTTTCTTTTAACTAAGGTAGACCTCGGATGACCTGAGAGAATACTGAAGGATGAAGAATAATTTTCAGCATCTGGGACAAATGAAGACTGACTGGATCCCTTCAATGTGGGCAAATAATGGCTAATTACAGGTTTGAGAGATGATTCAGGGTTTGTTGCAGATTGTTTTGTTGTTCCTGGCATCATAGGCACTTTAGATAAAGATTGGCTTGGTACAGGCCAGTGTGATAGAGGAAGACTTGTCATCTCTTTGAAACCAGTCTGGTCTAATGAATGCAAAGACTCTCTTTGCACATGCTTTGTAGGGAAAGAGTGGCTGTCATGGGAAGCATTTTGAGTTGCAGGAGAATCAGGAACAGAATGATACCTTGAAATGAAGGCAGGTATAAAGCGGTACCTTATCCTAAAGGTTGGCATGGAGAGGTGAGTTGTGTTGGAGGTTGGAACAGAGTAATTCATTGCCCCAGAGTCTGGTAGAGAACTAAATGTTTCCCTAGAACCTGACCCAGAGTCATGAGTTGCACTGGGGGCTGGTGAAAAGAGATCAGTTTCTCTGGAGTCTCTTGGAGAACTACTCTTTGTGTAGGAGTCTAGGGCAGAGGACTTTGTTATGCTGGAGACTGGTAAGAAGAGGTGAGTTGTCCTAGGTAATGGTAAAAGATTGGAGGCTGCCCTGGAGATTGTCAGAGAGCTTGGAGGTACAGTGGAGATGGGCCTGAAGGGGTGGGTCTCAACACTGCCATCATAGTAGTGCGATATCATCTTTGAGATAGGTGATGAAGGGTTCTGTGGAGTTTCAGGACCTGTAGAGTTGTTTGATCTTCCCTCCATAGGGGCAGACAGCCCATGTGAATAGCTCATAGACACAGCCCCAACAGGGAAGGTGTGGTCTGCACCAGCATAGAGAGGCCTATGTCTCTTTAGCACCTTGAATGGTAACAAGTAGTGTACCGCCTCCTCAGGGGATAAAGAGTGCCCATTACTGGCCTCAGCTTTGACAGGTGTTGAACTCAGATGTGCGTTGGGTGACAGGTGCTGGCTTGGCCCGTGTTCTGTTTCCTGACTTTCACTGCACTGCACAGAAAGAAGCACAGTATTTTCACAGTAGCCTCCCTTGAAGACTTCCCCCCTAACAGCCTGACAGTGACAGTCATCTTGAGTGATATAAACCAAAGAAGAGGATTGAGAGACACCCTTCTCCTGGCTTTCTAGCACAGTAAAATATGCCACAAAATTCTCCAAACAAAATGTCAGCAAGAAAAGAGAGAGGAAAAAAAGTGACATGTTAAGTTTAAGTACCAAAGGTATAAATTTAAATTCTGAATCTGGACATGTGTACTTATACACATGCATGCACATGTATGCATGTACATATGTGCACACACGTGTAAACACATACATGCACACATATTTACAAAGTAGCTGTTTTGTAAATTGCGTAATTCTTTTATATCATTTGCAAAATAAATGAAGTTATTCTCTCCTGCTTCTTCCTTTTCTTGTGCTCCTTTGCCATAAAGCTTCACAATATTTACTCCTCTCTTAGATATGCATTTAAAAAAAGTTAAAGTCAGAGGATCCAGCATTTCAGCCTAGAAATGATGTCTTAATTATAATTATGCAAATAAAATGTTTAAAAATGTCCTTACACTTTGACCTAGAGATTCCACTACAAGCTATATGCCCTAGGGAGGTCATTGTTAAGCACTCAAACACACCAAAATTTTTATAGCAAATTTTTTTGTGGTATCAAAGAGTTGGGAACAAAGCAGAAGCCCATCCATTGGGGAATGGCCATGCAAATTGTAGTACATGAATATAATGGAATACTGTTGTGCTGAAGGAGAGATACAGAAATGTGGAAACACTTAAGTATCACAGTCAAATTTTATATAAACAAATAAATAAATAAATGACAACTGTAAAATGACTATAACAATGTAAATGGGAAGAACTACCACAAAACAACCTGCAAAATTCCAGGTACGAGCATAGCCCCAAGGGAGACATATGAGAAGATACTCTCCCACTCCAGTCTTTGGCAGTTGTGGGAGGCCCACTGAAATGGAACTGCATATATCTTCAGAATTTTTTGATGTATTGGTCAAATTTACTAAAATCTCCCTCTTTTCCTGTTTTTCTTTCTATTATTTCTTCTATCTTCTATATTTTTTTCTTTATAAAAATATTTTCCTTATGACTCTCTTGGAGGGAGTAGGAAAAGAAATACTGAGAGAAATGTTGGTGATATAAAAACAAAAGGTCAATACAATTTATAATAGAAATGATAATTTTGTTTAGCAAAATTTGCTCTTTTTTGAGATATGTCTGAGCTGGTAATCCTGTCTTTTTTGTTATTTTTTTACCTGAATTCTAACAGTATAAGTTGAGAGCCATCTTCACCTCTTCACTCCTCTCTTTATTAACAACTAAAAAAACTAATTTAATATAAAATTAATTTAAAAGCTGCTTATTTAATGAAATCTATTTGAAAATTCTGAAACTTACCAAGAGACAATCAGCTAAAATAACCATGGTCAGGACATGCACTCTCATCTTGTCTCTGCTGCTAAAGATGCAAGAAAGCCCCATTGTTATGAAATTAAAATAAATCAATAACCTTTATCAAGTTCCTTTTTGTTACAGTCTCAAAAATCACGCAAAGAATGATCTGAATATGCAATTAACACAAATAAAAACATGAAGTTAAAAATAAGATCTGAGGGCTTTCTATCCCCCCATCAAGCAGGAATATCAGGGTTATTAGCAAGTGGGCTTGGGTACTTTATTTACTGAAGCCAATGCAATTTAATAATTGGTACCAAATTGGCACTAGATTGTTCATAAGATCATAGATTTAAAACTAAAAGGACCTAGGAGTCTATTATTAGTCCAACCCCTTCATTTTATAGATGGGGAACCTGGGCCAAGTAAAGTCAAGTAGCCTCAAACTATGCATTATAGAGAATTAAATAGTACAGTTATTGAATGGTGATGGGAAGAAACTTTTCCATGAGGAGTAAAATCTCCCTTTGCTCTCCCCATCTCCTCAGTAATAATTCTGATCTGTAACAAACTCTTTTTCAGGTAAACCGCATAGAGAAAGACCAAGTGATCACATCTGTCTTCATTTGGAATTCTAAGCATAGCAAAGTTTTTATAGCTTAATGCTTAACACAAGGAAAGAGTGACCAAAAGCATGAGGGATAAACAATGTCTGTACCAGACAGCCGGGTGCTTCCTTTCTGGGGCTGGGCCTGCCGATAGCGAGTCTCTTCTAATTCAGCTCCTCTCTGCTGTTTGATGTGTGAAGGTGAAAAATCAGGGACTGAGCAAGCCTGAATCTAATAAAGAAACCCCGACTCCCCATTCCCCCCCTCCCTTTTTCCTGTCGGGGAGAGACAGACAAACTTTGCACGTGGATGGGTCTGCTTGGAGTTAATCCTGAGACAAAGGCTGGCGAGGACTGTAGGCTGGTCTGTGCTCTTTCTTTAAGGAACATAGGGACGCTTATCTTATCTTAGTGCTGGAAGGGGTAGGAACCCTGTTTAAAGCTTATGACACCTTCTCAAGCTTCTAAAGCCGTCTTCAGGATTTCAACTAAACAAAGCCTCTCAGCGTCACAGCTACCCATTGTCCATCTCCACCTGGAGCAGCCACATGCTTCCTTTAAACACTTCTCTTAGTTAAGCTCCAGTTTTCCATAACGGACTGAGAGTTTGAGGCTTCCCTGCTGCCAGGCGTCAGTTGTTTGTCATTTGGGGCATAGACTCGGCCTAAGCATCTTCTTCTATAGAATTTTTTTCACGGTCCAACTAAACAGCGGCACATAATTTGGAAAATATTCTCCCCCCACCCCAAGAACAAAACCCCCACCTAAATAGAAATGGTTACTGCCTTGTAACTCATGGTTTTGTTAAGTTTTTCTGCAAAAACACTTTTAAATCACGTAGACACAGGCATATAACCCCATGCACATAGATCATATATAGAGGTGGCCTGGCAGGGTGGATAGTAGGGCCAGTAGTGAGTGAGAGAAACTTGGGTTCATATTTTGTGTTTAACAGAACTGCCAGTGTGGCCCTGGGTGAGTCCTCACTACCCTTGACAGCTTTCTAAGATTTCAAGCCACAGATAGCTGAGGATTTCCTAATTTCCAAAAAATCAGATTAAAAAAAGATATTCACATAAAAACATGAATATTTGTGCAAATACACACATAAGGGTAGATTACATATATACATATATACATAGAATAATAGTCTCATTTTTATAGATTTTTAGGTATCATAAAAAGACTAGGTTATGAACATAGGATCAGTTTATACTCAGCCCAATATGATATGCTATATAGGTCTAGAGTGCATTGTACTAACTATATGTGTTATATTTTTGTATATAGTATATGGACTTTAGCCGTTCTGTGATATCTAACAAAATCTGCAAAATACAAAAGAAAATTTTTGAATATTTCCTCCACAGTATTTAAATTTAATCTGGAATTTCAGTGATGACTTTAGAACTCTAGAGATCTGTCCAAATATGCATATTGACTGGAGGATTTATTGGGGAGTTTTCCAGGTTCCCTCAGTTCCGCACCACCTCAAAATGGCACAAGGTTTTATCTGTGAAGGTTGCTCTTTCAAATGAAAGAGGACATTGGAACAAATGCCAAATCCCCAAACCTATACTGAAGGCCTTGGCTGGATTATTTAGTCTAGTCAGGCAGAATTTTGATGTTAAAAGCATGTACTTGTGTGATAATTGCCTTCATCAAAAGAGATGTGCCAGTTCTTGAGCAATTATCATGTCATTGTAGTAGTCTGAATACCATTTCCATGACATTAAATATTACTCTTCAACAGAATTGAGGTAATTGTTGGAAAATAATATATACTTAAGCACTAGTCTACTCATTCGATAAGTGGTGAGCTTTTCGTTTCAAGTAAGCCGCCCTTCTCAGACTCAGAATCCCTGGTTGGCACTAATTCATCTTTATGAGATTAAAGAAAGCCAAGAGTTTTCCTCAAGTGATTTCCAAAGGTGAACTAAAATCAGAGCTTTACTTTGTGATGTGGCAACATTCATCTTTGGGGGCGGTGGCGGGAATGGTAGTATAATAAAATCCTAATTCATTGGCCATTTAGGGAGAACACCCAGCCCAATAATTTTCAGTGAATTCCCCCTCTTAATATTAACCATTCAGGTTGATAGCTATTACTGGAACCTGCCATATGGTATATGAAGACAAGCTTATGGGATGTATGATTAATGCATTTTCATATAGCAAAATATTAAATACTATTGCTGAAGTATTGTTTGGTTTTGGATTTTTATTTTATATATTTATCTACAAGTGATTCTTGTGCAATAAAATAATGGTACCTTCCCTTAAAATGTTTACATTTTAGTGATGGGGGGGGAGGATAAGGCATATTATGCAAGTAAATACAATATAGAACAATGCTAATCAGAATGAGTGAAGGCTAGTGAGAAAAGCTAAGGACTAGAATGGGATGAAGTTTCTCTGTTTTTGCTATATGGGATGGGGAAGGGAAGATGAAAGAAGAAATAGGGCCACTCTTCAATGTGGGAATGGGAAGTAAGTAATAGAGGATGGGAGAAGTGGATGTTGCCCAGTTCTAATTATTTTGCTTCTGCTTTCTCTGACAATGAGAATGTTTTTTGGACTGAAAATGGTAGAACACAAATGGCTAATAGGGAACTGATACCCGAGATAGGCATAAAAGAGCAAGAGAGTGCCTAGTTGTCTTCCTAGCTGTTTGTGCCACTTGGTTCACACCAGTTACATTCTAGGATTCTTGAAGAACTAAAAATGGGAAGGTTGAGCCAATGTTTGTGAACTTCAGGATGCTTGTGAAAAATGGCAGAGGTCAGAGATGATTAGAGATCAAATGTGTCCTTATTTTCAAAGAGAAAATAAAGGAAGAAAAAAGGCAAGACAAGACAAACGAACCTTTACATTTTAGCCCAGTGAGCTTGATTTCAATTTTTGGTTAAAATCTAGAATCAATGTATTTGTTTGCTCCAAAACAATTTTATTTTGTTAATCCTATTTTTTATTTTACTAATCTTACATCAGATCTATAGTTTTTCTTTTGAAAAATTCTTTTAAATCATAATTAACTTGAAAAAATTCAACAATATATCAGACCACTAATCTGTCATATACATCTTAGTTTTAAATATATTTATATGTATAAAATAATATATACATACAAGATACATACATACATATGTGTGTATATATGTGTATATACACCTAGAAACACACATATACTTATAAAGTAAAATTTAATACAATGGTCCCAGCATTGTCCTGCTTGCCTTTATTTTGGAACTTATTTCTGCTTCAATGTATTTTTTAAAAAATGTTTCATTGACATACTTTTCTTCTTTCTTTTTGGTGTCACTATCAATACTTCTTTTAATCTCCCTCTCCTACAAAAAGAAACCTTTCTTTGTGACAAATAAGCAATGTCAAAACACACAAAATTCATTTGTTGGTCCTGTCTGAAAGTGTTTCTTTCATTCTGCCTCTCTAATCCTTCACCACACAGCCAACAGGTAAGGAGCAGGAATCATAGTCCTTTGGAGTTGATTTGTTATTGCATTGATTTGACTTAAATCTTTAGGGCATGCTTTATATGACAATGTCATAGTCATTGTGTAAATTGTTTACTTCATTCTGCTCGTTTTACTCTGAATCAGTTCATATGAGTCCTTTCAGATTTCTCTAAATTCTTCCCTTTTCATAACTTAATATAAAACAACAATATTTTATAATAATCATATACAACAATTTTTTCAGTCATTCCCCAATGATGGGCACCCACTTTATTTTCAGTTCTTAACTATGATAAAAATATTTTTGTTTATAGGAGACTTTTTCTTCTTTATTTGATCTCTTTGCTGTACATGCCTAGTAATAGTATTGCTGAGTTGAAAGGTTTGCATAGCTTTGTGATTTTTTGGGTAGAGTTCCAAATTGCTTTCCACAATGGATAGACTGGTTCACAGCTCTATCCACAATGCTTACTCTACATGCTCTCTAAGAGCCCTTTGTCCCAACAGTTAGTTGTCATTTTCCTTTTTTTTTTTTTTGGTCATATTTGCCAATCTGAAGACTGTGAGATAGAATTTCAGAGTTCTGTTGGTTGAATTTTCTCTTGTTCCTAGTGATGTGAAGTATTTTTTCCCTTATATGATTACTGATAGCTTACTTTTCTTTTTGGAAGAATTATATCCTTTGAACATTTATCTATAGGGCAATGACTTATGTTCATGTGTATTTGAATCAATTACTTACCTTTACCGGATATCAGACCATTAGAGAAATTTGTTACAAGTTTTCCTATTTCCTTGTTTCTGCTCTAGTTATAGCTACATTGTTTTTGTTTGTGCAAAAACATTTTAATTAAAATTTATATAATTGAAGCTGTGCATTGTAGTGCCTAGAAGCCTCTCTATCCTTTATTTGTTTAAAGATTCATCCACTGTCCAGAGCTGTGAATGGCATCTCCCTCCTTTCTCCTTTACTTTGTTTATGATATAACCTTTTATATCTAGATAAAATTTCTATTATTGTGGCATATTGTGTGAGATGTTAGTCTAAATTTCTGTCACATTTTTCCCCAGAATTTTTGTCAAATTGTTTTGTCCTTAACCCAGTAGTTGGAGGTCAGTGTCCTTGTATTTATTGAGCAATACTACACTATGTATGATTGCTTCTCTGTTTTGTATTTAATCTGTTCCACTGGTTAACTTTTATACACACACACATACATACATACATATATACAGATGCATGTATTTAACTATTCTTAGTGGTTTTGAATCTTAAAGCTTTGTAGTGCAGTTTGAGATCTGATTCTTCTGTGTCCCTTTACTTCACTTGAGATTTTTCATCTCCAGATGAATTTTGTTATTACTTTTTGTCGTTCTTTTAAAAATGTTTTTGTTTATTTCATCAAATGTTTCCCAATTACATGTAAATTGTTTTTAGCATTAATTTAAAAAAATTAGTTGCAAATTCTCCTTTCTCTCTCCTGCCTCTCCTTCATACCATGAGAAGGTAAGCAATATATCAATTATATATGTGAAGTAATGCAAAAACATTTTCATATTAGCCATGTTGCAAAAGAAAACACAGAAAAAACAAGAAAATAAGTAAAGCAAAAATGTGTGGTTCAATCTGCATTCAGAGATCATCAGTTCTCTCTTTGGAGGTGGATAGCATTTTTCATCATTTCAGAATTCCCTTGGATCTTTGTCTTGATTAAAATAGCTAAGTCTTTCACAATTTTTTAGTCTAATGATATTGTTGTTACTGTGTACAGTGTCCTCCTGTCCCTGCTCACTTCACTTTGCATCAGTTCCCAGGTTTTTCTGAAAGCATCTTGCTTGTCATTTCTTATGGAACAATAGTATTCCATCACAATCATATATCACAACTTGTTCAGCCATTCCTCAATTGATAGGCATCCCCTCAATTTTAAATTCTTTGCCACCACAAAGAAGAGCTACTATAAATATATTTGTACAAATATGTTATTTTCCTTTCCATTTTATCTCTTTGAGATATAGACTTAGTAGTTATATTGTTGGGTCAAAGGTTATACATAGTTTTATAGCCCTTTGGATGTAGTTTCAAATTGTTTTCCAGAATGATTAGTTTGCAACTCTACTAATAGCGCCTTTGTGTCCCAATTTTGCCATATCCATTCCAGCATTTGTCATTTTCCTTTTCTGTCATATTAGCCAATTAGACAGGTGATAACTCAGAGTTGTTTTAATTTCCATTTCTCTAATCAATAGTGATTTAGAGCATTTTCCCATATGACTATAAAGAACTTTGATTTTTTCATTTGAAAACTGACTGTTTGTATCCTTGTATTTTTGTATTAATTGGGGAATGGCTCTTATTTTTATAAATTTGATTGAGTTCTCTATATATTTGAGAAATGAGGCCTTTTTCAGAGAAACTTGCTATAATATTTCAGTTATGATTACTATATATTTCCCTCCATTCCATCCCTCCCATTTATCCTACTTTATTTCTCCTTTCACCCTGTCCATCCTCAAAACTGTTTTGCTTTTGACTGCCATGTCTTCCAATCTACCCTACTTTCCATCAGTCCCTCCCCTTCTCTTATCTTCTTTCCATTCTACTTTCCTGTGGGGTAAGATAGATTTCTATACTCTACTGAGTATGTATGTTATTCCCTCTGTGAGCCAATCCTGATGAGATTAAGGTTCAAGCACTGTTTCCCCCCAACTCCATCTCTCTCTTCTTCTCTTCCACTGTAAAAACTCTTTTGCATCTATTTTATGCGAGATAATTTACCCCATTAAACTTCTCCCTTTCCCCTTCTTCTACTTCATTCCCCTTTTTTACCTCTAAATCTTATTTTTATAGATATCATCCCATTACATTCAGCTTGCATTCATGTCTTCTGTCTATGCAGACTGCATTTACCTGCTCTAATAATGATAAAGTTCTTAGGAGTTACAAGTATCTTTTTCCCATGTAAAATTGTAAGTAGTTTAACTTTATTGAGCTCCTTATGAATTCTCTTTCCTATTTACTTTTTTATGCTTCTCTTGAGTCTTGTATTTGAAATTCAAAATTTCTATTCACCTCTGTTTTTTTTTTTCATCAGGAATGCTTGAGAGTCTTCTCTTTCATTGAATATCCATGTTCCCCCCTGAAGGATTATACTAAGTTTTGTGATCCTAGCTACTTTGACCTCTGGATTATCATATTCCCAACCTGCTGATCATTTAATGTAGAAGCTGCTAAATCTTATGTTATCTTCAATGTGGCTTCATGAAATTTGAATTATTTATTTCTGGTCACTTGCAATATTTTCTTCTTGATCTTGGAGCTCTAGAATTTGACTATAATATTCCTAGGAGTTTTCATTTTGGGAATTCTTTCAAGAGGTAAATGGTAGATTCTTTTCATTTATGTTTCACCCTCTGATTCTATAATCCCAGGCAGTTTTCCTTGTTAATTTCTGGAAAGATGATGTCTAGACTCTTTTTTTTTTATCATAGCTTTTAATAGTCCAATAGTTATTCAATTATCTCTCCTCA
Organism: Petaurus breviceps papuanus; assembly: GCF_028583685.1. NCBI lineage: Eukaryota > Metazoa > Chordata > Mammalia > Diprotodontia > Petauridae > Petaurus > Petaurus breviceps. The sequence continues at coordinate 2,442,888 of NW_027185655.1, read as the reverse complement.
ATTTATTTTCCAGTTGAATTGTTTTTTTTTTCCAATTAGGTAGTTCACATTTTCTTCTGTTTTCATGCTTTTTATTTTGCTTTATGGTTCTTGATGTCTCACAGAGTCATTAGCTTCCACTTGCCCAATTCTAATTGTTAAGGAATTATTTTCCTCATTGAACCCTTGTACCTCCTTTTCCATTTAGTCAAATCTTCTTTTGAAGGACTTCTCTTTAGTGAATTTTTGTACATCTTTTTCCATGTGGTCAATTCTGATTTTTAAAGGAGTTCTTCTCTTTGGTGGATTTTTGTGCCTTTTGGCCAATTCTATGTTTTTAGGTTTTATTTTCTTTAATATTTTACTTTTGTTCCTTTTTATGAAGCTGTTCATTCTTTTTTTCCTGATTTTCTTGCATCACTCATTTCTTTTCACAATTTTTCCTCTACTTTTCATTTGATTTTTAAAATTTGTTTTTGAGGCCTTCTAGGAATTCTTTTTTTGGGGCATGTGTCTACTCTGAATTTTTCTTTGAGGCTTTGCATATAGCTGTTTTGACTTTGTTGATTTCTTTTGAGTTTGAAATTAATTCAGGCTGTTAACTAGAATTTCAAATACTGAAGCTGAAGCTTAAGTACTTTGACCACATATTGAGAAGATGGCACTCATTGGAAAAGACCCTGAGGCTGGGAAGGGTTGAAGGCAAAATGAAAAGGGGATGGCAGAGAGGAAACAGAGAGCATCATGGAACAATGAACATGAAATTGAAAAGACTGAGAGATAATGGAGGATAGAAGGGCCTGGCATGTTGTTGTCCATGGGGTTACAAAGAGTTGAAGACAACTGAATGACTGAACAACAACAAACTGCAGTTTTCATTTATATGTTATTGAAATGTAGCATCCAGACTTTTTAAAAATTATGTTCACCGAGTCCAATGATTTTTAAATGATCTCTTCTTGACCTTTTTTTCAAAGTCAATTGTGACTGATATAAGGTACTGCCCATTTTCTTCTGTCTCATCATTCTCATAATTTTGTCCTAATATTTTCATGTCTTGTGGAGTCATTAATTTTTGGTAGTTTGATTCTAATTTTCAGGTAACAGGTTAAAATTTGCTACTTGCTTAGAGCTATTTAATTCTCCTTATAATTCTTCTTTCCCCCAGAGTTTTTTCTTTCTTCATTTCTACTAGGTCTTCATGTATACTCCTTTTAGAAAATGCACTTTTTCCTTTGAGGGGCTGCTTGCTATTCCCTCTTATATTGGATTTTGGGGCATCTATAGGATCAATAATAATTCTTTATATTGGTGGGAGTTTTCTTTGATTTATTATACCCATTTTATTTAGCCTTAGTTCCCAAAGTGGGCTTTTTTGCTACAGGAAACTATGCTACTTCCTGCTGCTCTTTTAGGTGTTATTAACCCTGCTTGGCCTTGAATCCATTACATGAGCTCCCACATTGACTTCCACATGAGGGATTAGGACCTCTTAGATCTTTGAGGTTCATAGCATTAGGTCTTCAGAGCCCTCTATGTAATTTGAGGATAGAGTGCTAGGCACCTCAGAGCTTTGGAATATCCTGATACAAGTGCTACCACATTGGCAGTGGTCACTGCCATTTCTAGGAACTTCTCATGATCTTGCTGTGGCTTTTTTTTTAACCTCACTGTGGCTTTCTTAATGGGAAGGGTGCCATTCATTCTTGCTACCTTCACCCAAGGAGCCTGGTGACTATGCAGGTTTCTTGCCTCTCTCTATCACTGGGAATTGACTAGTTTGTTTGCTTTACCCTAACTTTGCTAGATGCCTCCTTTCCCATTGCCCATAGAGTTCTGGTTAGTGTGTGTGTGTGTGTGTGTGTGTGTGTGTTTTAACATAAAGTGGGATGGGACTTCTTCAAAAGTACTTTTTGTTTCCATTGATAAATTCATGAGATTTTATTGTTTTTGTAATTAATATGATCTATTATACTGGTAGTTTTCTCAATATTGAAGGGATCTTGCATTTCTGGTTTAAAGCCAACTTGGAAAAGTATATAATCTTTTAAATATGTTACTGTAGTCTCTTTGCTAATATTTTCTTTAGCTGTTGTTTGTCCTTTGTTCTTGAAGAGGACTGTGATATCAGGAAGGTGAAGCCACAATGCAAGTTAATTGGATTTAAATGAGGGAGAACAGAGCAAAGTAACCAGCCTCATTTTGCCACAATGCAAGTTAATTGGATTTAAATGAGGGAGAACAGAGCAAAGTAACCAGCCTCATTTTCTCCTCCAGAGCCATTTGAGTCCTGTGACCAGATAAAGATCAGGACAACTGGGATATAGTTGGGGACTGTGGCCTTTTCAAACTAAGGTCTTTAATAGGTCTCAACTTGATTGAGGCAACACCTATTCAGTAAATAAGCTTATTAAGAAATGAGGCAATGAATGGCCTCTTTACCTAGTTAAAAAAAATCAATCTGGGAGGGGAAGACCCTCAGGAATTCTGACCAAAACAGAAACAATTGCTATTTGCATTCATTCTGAGCCAATCAGGGCCCAAACAATAACCAAGTAGGGCTTGGAAGTTTTGTTTTTACTGATATATTTATGAAATTTTATTGTTTTTGTAATTAGTATAGTCTGTTATAGCTACAGTTTTCTCAAAACTGAAGTGATCTTGCATTTCTGGTATAAAATCAACTTGGTCAAAGTATATAATCTTCTTAATATTTTACTCTAGTCTCTTTGCTAATATTTTCTTCAGGAATTTTGCATTAAAGACATTGCTCTCTAGTTTTCTTTCTCTTCTTTGTCTCTTTCTAGGTTTGACATCAGGGCCCAATGCTCATCCCTTGGAAGGAGTTTGGTAGGCTCCCTTCTGTTCTTATTTTTTTTCATGTACTATTTATTTATCTCTTTGAATGCTTAATGGAATTTGCTTATAAATCCATATGGCACTTGGTTTTTTTGTTGTTACTTTGGGAGTTCTTTTATGATATCTCATTTTTTTCTGAGATTGGGCTAATTATCTCAGAAATGACCTATTCCTTGTTCTGTTAATCTAGCTGTCATAAAACATGTATATTGTGTTATGTATGTATATATGCAGTATGTATGTATGTATGTATGTATGTGTATGTATATGTGTGTATATGCATACTCTTAAATTTCCATCAAAGTTATGGTTCTCTTTGGTGCTCTGGAAACCACACATGTTTCTTCACACTCATATTTCTCTATTTTAATACATCAAAAAATCTTTCTAAGCTTTTTTTTAGAACATTAAACTTTCTGGCACCAGTGAATCATCACTCCACACTGTGGACAAAGAGATCCAGGTCATCAATTCTCTACCACAGATCACTTTCCCCTTCTTCTCCTTCTCCATTCCAGCAAGTCAGCAAGTGCCAGAGAGAGCAACATATATTCTTTTTTTTTTTTTTTTGCTTTTTGGAGGGCAGTTGGGGTTCAGTGACTTGCCCAAGGTCACATGGCTAGTAAGTGTTAAGTGTCTGAGGCTGTATTTGAACTCAGGTCCTCCTGACTCCAAGGCCGGTGCTCTACTCACTTTGACTCCTAGGTATATTCTTATCCACTCCTTGACAACAAATGAGTATTTAAAAGGGCAAATTCTATCTTTTCCTGCCTGCCATATGCAAATCAGCTGCTTCTGACAAAGAACCCCCAGCAACGAATTTCCTTAGAACCCTCAGAAACTACTTCTCTCAGAATACTGAAGCAGATATTCCCCAGACAAGGGAACTATTAAGGGTCAGTTATTAGAAACTGTGTAGTTTAGATTTTTGAAGATCTTCCTTTTTTAGATCAATACTTTGTGTCTATGATTAATTTTGCATACATCTTTTGAAGCGTCTCTATTTCCACTGACTCTCCTATGCCTTCCTCTACCCCGTTCCTATTTGTCAACGTTTTCTCTACTTTGCCAGTTTTACTCAAATTATTATGTAAAGGAATTGTTACACACCATTCAAACCAATAAACAGAGTAAACTGTATATTGAGGAATTTTCCTATAACCTCATCAGAATTTATACACAAGTCCTTAATTTGAAAGGATCATACTACTTTTGGCCGCTGAATTTAAGGCATGTGATGGCACAAAGGAAATATTGAGAAAATATTGATTTTTTCAAACAATTTTTTCAAATGATTGAGAAGATGATTAGTCTCAAATTTGCAAGTTAAAGCATTGTGGGTAAAAGCTTTAGCCCTTATGCCTTTGGAATATTCAGTTTCCTCTCTTTCTGCCCTTTGTTATAGATGCAGAATAATGTTGTTATTCACAATTTAATTCCTTTATATTTGAAGGTCTTGCTTTTAACTGCTTGTAAATTTTGTGGTATACCATCGAAATTATTTATTTTAACCACTATATATCTTGGGGTGTGAAACATAGGGTTTTTTTTGTTGTTTGTTTATTTTTCTATTTGACACTGTCTTCTTTCAGTTGGCACTTTGTTTTCTGTATACAGAAGATCTGGGACAATTTTCTTATGTTATTTTCTGCCTTATAGTATTGATGTTTTTCTTGGACCCTCATCTCTACTTTCTAAATGCTATTTCATGTGTCCTCTCATCAGCTTCCATGGATTCAACTAATATTCCTACATGGATGATTTAGATTCATTTGTCCATCTCTGACCTCCTTCCTGATGGCCAGTCTTGTTTTTCTAGCTACCTGTGAGCCATTTCAAAATAGACGTCTCTCAGCCATCTCGAACTCAACACGTCCAAAACATGTCCTTTATCTTTCTCTCCAAACTCTCCCCTCTTCCTGAATTTCCTACTACTCTGCAGGGTACCACCATCCTCCCAGTCACCCAGACTTTCAGCCTAGATGTCATCCTCTCCCCCATCAAACAACTGCCAAATGTTGTTTCCACCTTCACAATATCTCTCCTCCGACATTGCCACCACCCTGATGCAGGCCTCCATGACTTTGCTGTTGTTGTTGCCTTTTTTTCAGTCATAGTAAACTCTCCATGACCCCATTTTTTTTTTTTTTTTGCCTTTTGGAGGGAGGAATGCAGGGCAATTGGGGTTAAGTGACTTGCCCAAGGTCACGCAACTAGTTTTTGTGTTAAGTGTCTGAGGCTGGATTTGAACTCAGGTCCTCCTGATTCCAGGGCTGGTGCTCTATTCACTGCACCACCTAGCCATCCCTGGGGTTTTCTTGGCAGAGATCCTGAAGTGGTTTGCCATTCCCTTCTCCACCTCACTTTACAGATGAGGAAACTGAGGAAAGCAGGGTTAAGTGACTTGCCCAGGGTCATACAGTTAGTAAGTGTCTGAGGCCAGATTTGAACTCAGGAAGATGAGTCTTCCTGACTCTAGGCCCCACATTCTGTCACTGCCACCTAGCTGCCCTATTGCAATGACCTGCTAATTACTCTCCCTGCCTTAAATCTCTCCTGACTCTAGTCCACCTTTCATTCAGCATTCAAATTGATCTTCCTAAAGTACAAGCTTGACCACTTCCTTCCCCCACTCCAATTAATCAGCTTCATTGACTCCCTGTTACCTCCAGAATCAGACCTAAAATCCTCTGGCTTTTAAAACCCTACATAACCTGACACCTTCCTGACTTTCCTATTCCTTATACCCCACTGCCCACATACTCAGTCTAGTGACACCAGCCTCCTTGCTGCTTCTCATATTAGACCTCTCATCTGATTGACTGGGACACCTTTGCTCCTTAAGTTATTTCTATATATCTTACCTTTAAGATCAATTGCTTTAGCTTGTTTAGAAATCCCATGTTCTTTTATGGATGCCGACTTTTTGTTTTCTTTTGCTAGATTTCTTTGATTTAAGTAGTTTTGTATTCTCAATCTATTAATCTTTCCCTTCTTTAGTGAAACTAATCTAGTTTATTTTATTTTTTGTTTTGCGTTGAAAAACTGAGGCCAGTGCAGTTGGTGGGCTAGCTAGTGGTGAGAATAACAAGACAGGGGTGTAATCAATAGTCTATTTATTACAGGACCATTTCATACAGAGCTAAAGATGCAAGGAGCTCACAGAGTTTTTATGCCCCCCCCTCCCAGGAGAATGTAGACACCCCCAAAGAATGCAGACAATGTAGAAAGATCCTACATCAAAGGAATACAGATAATGTGGAAGGAGCCCCCCTTAATCCTGTTCACTATTTACCCTTGCTTAAGGTTAGTTACTTATCAGGGTATTATTCTCGGACCATATCCCAAGGCATAAACAAAAAAGATTACACACCCTTTTGCTTATCTGCCCACTAACCTTTGCAGGTAACTGTATAGGACAGGGGAATATACCTTAGGGAGGTGAGGTCAAGGGACTCCAAAATGTCCCCTTCCTAATACATATTCCTGCTTGTCTGCCCTGTAGCCTTTCAGAAAATAATATAGGGAAGGGGAACATTTCATTAGGGAAGCCGAGAAACTTCTGAAAGTTCTCTACATTGAAAGCTCTGACTTCTGATTTATATTTATTTCCAGTTTCTTTTTTTTTAATTAATATCTCTTTTGAACCGTTCTAGGATGTGTGTGTGTGTTCTATACTCACATGGGAGTTCATAGGATTCTGTATTTCCTTAGTGTATCGGGTGTTCAGGAGGACTAGTATCTCTGGTGAGAGGGTTTGCAGAGCTCTTTTTAGGACTGCTTGCCCACCTTTGGCATCCATCTGTTACCCACCTCTCACTTGTGACTAGAAGCTATAGAGTGTGCTGTGGCCACACCCTGGTAAAACAATCTCACCAGATGGGCCTCAGACCCATCAGTGAGTTGAGGGGTATCTACCCCAAGAATGTGAAGACTTCTCCTGGCAGAATGGGAAGAATGGCCATTGAGGTGACTGAGGCAGGCGCTGTAGAGCTTGGCCAGCCAGTGAAGGCACCACTGGGTTCTGGGGACTCTGGAAGAGAGAGTGAGGCTGACCACTTTGTGCGACTCTGCCTCCCTTAATTGCGATGCATGATTGAGTCAAGACGTCACCCTGTGATGTCATCAGTCCTCTTCAGAACTGCAGGACAGAGAACAACCACAGCAGCAACAAGAAGACTTCGTTAAGCGCTGATTCATTTCTCTTTGTCTTGTAGTATTTGTTAAGAGAGTGTGTGATCTTTTAAAGGCTTTAAATCCTCCCCTTTCTAGTTTTAGGATTCTCTCTGTATTCGTTCGTGTGCCAGAATTTTGTACATTAAAAAAATTGTTGAAATCCTTCTTGTTTCAGTCTTTTCCCCTTAAATTCCCCCATTTCTAACTTTGTGACTTCTCCTTCCGTATGGGTACACTCCTGAAGCTGAGTGGCAAAGCTGACCTGGCTTCCTTCCACATTGGATATTTGTGTTTCACCAGCCTGGATCCCTGAGTAGCATCTGGGGAGACAGAAGTGACCTTGACTCAATTTTGACCCTTATTTTCTTCAGGTCTGGAGAAGTTACACATGCCGGCCCCTACACCATTTCCTCCCTCATATCCCTTTCTTTCTCCAGCCAGCCTGAATCAGCATCTGCCTCTTTTTTCATGATGGAGGGAGATTTGGAGGGTGTGCAAATGAGAGTCCCTCAAGATATGGGGGGTCCCTAATGTATGGCGTGGCCCCAGGAGAAAGGCTGAACATGGTCTTCCTCCTCAGACAGGTGGGCAGAATCTTTATTTTCTACATAGCAGGGCTGGTATGTGCCTGAAGAGTCAGTGAAGGAGGGAAGGAGGAAGGAATTCCAGGATGGCCCCCCAGCACAAGGTTATGGTTTAATTTGTATCTCCACCAGGCATATGAAGGGATTCCATAAGAATTCCATCTTGGTATTTTCTCTTCTTTGTCCTGTGGATTCATCTGTAATTGCTCCACATCTCTTGATTCTTTTCTTTTCTTTTAAAAAATATTTTGAGAATTAATGGCATCTGGATAAAATGCACAATCAGCAGTTTTGTTGCTCCCATTACCACAACCACCCTGCAAGCCTTTTTGTCTTGTGTTTTTTTAATTTAATATTCTATTCTTTTCTTACCTTTACGTAGTCATTGTATAATCTTGTGTGGTTTTTGACTGTGACTTTTTGGCATTCAATCTCTTTCTTTCTGGATGCTTGCAATATATTTTCTTTGGCTTGGAATATCTGGAATTTGTTTATCACATTTGGGGATATGCTAAATTTTAGATTGCTTTCAGGCAGTGACCTATGGATTCCTTCTCTTTTAATTTTGCCTTCTGGTTCTAATCGTTCTGGGCCACTGTCTTTTGTGATTTCTTGTTAGGGAGAAGAAAAGGTGAGGTATAACAAACCCGCATAGCAAACATGTATGTGACTTTCAAATGGATTTATTGGACAAAAGTTGTTGAAATGAAGATAGATATGCTCAAGAGAATTTCTTAACCAATTAGAAAAGCCCAAATCTCTACAATGATTATTGCCTCTGAAGTGGCAGTGATTGTTTCTGGAAATACTTGATAGGTAGATGGAAAGTGAGCAGTTCAATGTTTATGATCAGGAGGACCTGGAAGAATCAAAGAGAAAACAAAGTCTGATGATAATGTAAGCAATATTTACTTCAAATAATGCCTGTCTTAGTTGCCACATAAAACCAACTCCATTTTATTTCATTCTAAACACTGCCCATTCTTTGGACAGTAACATCTCTCTCCTCTGTTCTCCCCCCCCTCCCCTCTTCCCCTCTCCTCTCTCCCCCCTCCCCCCCCCTCCCTCCCCCTCTCTCCCTCCCTCTCCCTCTCTCTCTCTTTCCCTCTCCCTCTCTCTCTCTCTCTCTCCCTCTCTCTCTTCTTCCCTCCCTTCCATATTCTCTCTCTCTCCTCTCTCTCTCTCTCCCCCCTCTCTCTACACACATATATGTGTATATTTATATAGCTGTATATCTCTCTATATGTGTATCTCAGAGATAGATAGTCCTATCTTGGTGGGAAGAGGGTTAGGAATGAATAGGTATTGTCCTATGAATTTACTGTTATATTAAACTCCTGAGGGGGTGGGCCCTACCAAGGCAAGTCATGGCAACTAGTGGTATAATGGATTTAATGTTGGACCTAGAGTCAGGAAAACCAGACATCAAATTACTTATAAGTTTTGTGACCCTAGGCAAATCACTTACTGGCTGCCTGCCTCAGTTTCCTCACCTGTAAAATGGGGTAATAACACGTATATCTACGGGTTATAACCTTTTGAGGAAAAAATGAAATTATATTTGGAAAGAGATTTGCAAACATTAAATTGCCAAATAAATGTTGGCTAGTATCATTACTAAGACAGCTCTCACTGTCTCTCCCACTTATCATTTTAAAGAGTTGATTGGAGCCCTGGGAAGGTAACTCATGTAACACAACCAGTATCTGTTGGAGGTGGGACTTGAATGCAGGTCTTCCTGCCTTCAAGATCAGCTTTCTCTCTATTACAACATATTTCCTCTCTCTATTTGGATAGGGTACTGTAACGGGAATGCAAATTTGGAAGATCTTCCCTGCCCCTAGGCTGAAGTGCACCTGAAGCCTGGGGTTGGAGGCTTGTTTTTCAGTAGATACTTTCTGATTGGCCAGTGGGTCCAAAAGGTTTTTACATTCTCTGAGCCAGGAGAAAGCTATATAAGCCCTGATGTGTAGCTTTGTTTTGGGGGCTCACTTTGAGAAGTGTTCTGTGATTTGATCTGTATTCTGGGAAGCCATTGTCCAGGGTCCCCCCGGCTTTGAAAAACCCAGATGTGGAAACCCAGATGTTGACTGGGTATGGATGTAATGGTTGGACAGTGTGGAAATCTGTCTACTTGATCTGTTTCTGTTTTGATAATTCTGCCTGTATACTTTGAAGTTCGGGGTGCTGACCTTTTCCCCTGAACAAGGTAAACGATATACGTCTGACTGATTAAAGTAAGCTTGTTAACCCATTTTGAGTTGCTTGCCTTTAACAAAGCAGATCCAAGAACCTGTATGGGCAGCAAACCCTGAGGACGTGCTTGGGGTGCTTGGTGCTACAGGTACCATAGTATCTAAGCATATCTAGACTGAAATAATTTTCCCCCTTTCTTCCTATAGAAGAATAAATGTGCTCTAATAGATAGTTTTTGGCTTTGAGTCATATAAAATCTGAGTTTGAATTCCATCCCTGACACTTGCAAGCTGTGTGACCCTGGGTTCCTTCCTTATCTGTAAAGTGGTAGTACTTACCTCAAAGGACTGTCATGAGACTCAAATAAAATAATTTGATCTTTGAAAAATTTAAAACATTCTATAAATATTGATTATTATTTGTTAAGGTATCACTGTCCTTGGAATTTGCCACATCATTAATGTTATTGCCACCTTCTTCTCCTTGTCACTTCCCATTCTTTCTGATGGCAAAATAAAAATACATTTAAAGATATGTGGGCCCTTGCTATGAAGGAAAGACTCCTTGGCTATATCTTTTTTTTTTTTTAGCAATTGGGGTTAAGTAACTTGCTCAAGGTTACACGGCCAGTTATTTCTGGGTGTGGTGCTAAGTATCTGAGCCCGGATTTGATCCCCAGGTCATCCCGACACTGGAGCCGGTGCTCTTACTCGCTGTGCTACCTGGCCACCCCCTTGGCTATATCTTTAATAGTTCTGTTGAATATATGTATACCTTACAAAAATATAAAGTGTTTTATATTTTTTGTTCCAAAACTAGTTCTTAGGAATTTGGGTTTCTAATAGAGCCCCAATTGAATTCCATCAACTCTTCATTTGAAACATGTCAAGAGTTGTTGCATCATCTTTCTTTTCACAGTCATAATCTAAAATCAAACTCTAACGTTTCTTACCAACTACAGTAACTTTCTAGTTTAGCCCAAATCTTTACCTTTTTTGGTAGGAAGGGATGTGGACCTGTGATTTCATTGTATGTAAGTATGGAAACTCCCTAAAGGCATTCAAAGCAGCAATTTTGTAGCTGCACAAAAGGGTTGTTATTTGCCCTTGGTCACATAATCAGTATGTGTCAGCGACAACATTTGATCCTCAGTCTTCCTGACTCCAAGGGTGATTCTGTGTCCACTATTCCTAGCATCTCATAAATAGCAATGAAAATGTTCTACTTCCTCTCTTCTTCTTATCATTATAGCCTGGTCTTTCAACCAAGTGAAAGTGCCTAATGTTTTCTGCCTGTAACTAGCCTTGGAGGCTACATGGTCACCATTCCACTTTCCTCTCTGTCTTCATATGCAAATAACTTATTCAACTCTATGTTGGACTATTGGAATTTTTCTTCTTTGGTTTCAATATAATTTTCTTATAAGAAATTCTCAAAAATAATTTTCTCAATTGACAGTCATTTGGTTAATTTTAATTCATGAATCACATATTAAAAACTGGAAAAGATCTTAAAAGCCCTTTGGTCCATCTCTGTCATTTTACAAATGAGGAAATGGGATCTGGAAAGGTGACTGACTGTCAGAGTCATAGAGCTAGAAGATATCTGAGGCAGGTTATGAAACCAGGTCTTCCTGACTCATTGATCATAGATTGTGAGCTGGAAAGGATCTCAAAGGATGACTAGTCCAACCACTTCATTTTATAGGTGAGAGAACTGAGACCCAGTGATCATTGCTCAAGGTGATGGCAAATAAGGGATTTCTTTAAGGACTGTGAATGATTTCAGGCAGTAGGAAGGAGCTAATAGGCAACAGGGAAAGACTAATTTGCCAGGAGAGCAAGCAAACAAGTAGAGGGATTGGTGGCCTTGGGGAGGAGAAACACCATGTTGTTGGAAAGGGTGTGATGTTTAACGTCCTCAATCCAAGTTTGATGACTGTCTATTTTACATGGTGTTTAGATGTTTGTTGGAAAGGAAGTCACATGAGCTACATTCAGACCTGAACTCTACTGCTTAGTACCTGGTGGATCTTGGACAAATCATTTACTCTAGACCTCAGTTTCCTCATCTGTAAAACAAGGGATTTGAACCAGATGACTTATGACCTCCCTTCCAGCTTGGAATCCTAATACTCAGTATTATGAAATCATAAGTTGATATAATTGCTAAGAATATTGAATTTCAGGATTTTTAGAAGACTGCTGATTTTTTCCTTTAATAATTGCCAATACCATCATTTACCTTTTTTAAGAAATCTATTAAAATATTCCTCCGTGCCCTTTTTAAGGGTTTTCATCTACAGCAGTGGTATTCCCTGCAGAAGTGGTAGCCACATCTGTTGCTGAGCTTGGAGCAGGGCTGGTCCCACTCTCTTCAGTGGTATCAACTTCAGTGGTGACTTCTGTTTCAGTGACAACTTCAGTGGCTTCTGTGCCTGAAGTTGTGTCCCCTGTGCTGGCATCATCTGTAGTAAGTTCGGTGACCTCTGTGCCATAGAGGGTGGTGTCCACTGCCGTGGTGGTGGCCTCAGAAACTGTTGTTGTAGAGTCTGCTGATGTGCTGGTGGTAACTGAGGCTGCACTTGTGGTCTCTGCAGAAGTGGTAGCAGATGTGACTGTGGCTTCTGTGGTTGGGGAGGTGGAGTCTTCTGCAGTGGTGGAGCCATCAACATCTGAGGTAGTGACTTCAGTCACTTCTGAAGTTGTTTCACCTGTTTCAAGGAGAGTGGTCACCTCTGCAGCTGATTCAGTAGTGATGGCATCCATGGAAGTTGTTGCTTCAGGGGATACTGTGACAGTGTTATCCTCAGTGGTGGCTCCAGTGGTTGTGGTCCCTGTAGTGGCGGTAGTGGTGGCCCTTGTAGTGGCAGTGGTGGTGGCCCCTGTAGTGGCAGTGGTGGTGGCCCCTGTAGTGGCACTGGTGCTGGCTCCTGTAGTGGCAGTGGTGGCCCCTGTCGTAGTAGTGGTGGCTTCCACAGCCCCAGTGGTAGACTCATCATCGGGCTCAAAGGTGGATACTTCAATAGCTGGGGTGATAACTTCAGTCCCTGGTGAAGCTGATTCATCTGTTACAGGGAAAACTTCAGTAGTGACCTCATCAACTATAGTCGAAGCTTCAGATGTTGAGGCATCAGTGGCTGAAGACGTGGCAGCAGTAGCAGCAGTGGCTCCCATGGTGGTCGTGGTAGCCACTCCTGTAGTGGCAGTGGTACTAGCTCTTGTGGTTTTTGTAGCAGGTGCTGTGGAACTTGCCTGAGTGACAGCTGCTGTAGAGACTGTGCTGCCTGACCCAGGAGTCCTCGTCACAGCTGAAGCAGTGGTAGTTCCAGGAGTCGTGATGAACGAGTCTGCTTGGGCATCAGTTAAGGCTTTGGGTTCTTTTGTGACTTCAGCAGAAGTCGCTGCTACTGTTTGAGATGGTTGTTGACCTCCTGTTTGTGGTCGATGTGTATGGCCTGGGTGTGGGTGATGGTGTGCTGAATGAGATCCTGGAGGACAAGGTCTTTTAGAAGGAGGTCGAAGAGGTTGGGATATGTGTGATGGAGGCTTTGGAGCCTTTGGCTTAGAACATGAGGCCTGTTTATGTGATGGAGCTTTGCCATTGGGACGTGGTGAAAGTTGTTTTGGAATAGCCTTGGAGGGTCTATGTTTCTTTTGTGAAGCTTGGGCATGTGGACGTTTCTTCGGTGGACGTTGGGACATTGGAGATCGTTTTGGTGTACATTTGGAATGTGATGGTTTATTGGCAGAATGAGAAGGCTTGCGGGTGGGCGTGGGGATTCTCACTGGCTTCTTGCCAGGTTGGGAAGGCTTGCGGGCAGGCCTGGGGATTCTTGCTGATTTCTTAGCAGGTTGGGAAGCCTTACGGGTGGGCTTGGGGATTCTCACTGGCTTCTTGCCAGGTTGGGAAGGCTTGCGGGCAGGCCTGGGGATTCTTGCTGATTTCTTAGCAGGTTGGGAAGCCCTACGGGTGGGCTTGGGCCTTCTCGCTGGCTTCTTGGTAGATTGAGAAGCCTTATGTATGGGTGTGGGGCTTCTTGTTGGCTTCTTGGCAGGTTGGGAAGCCTTATGGGTGGGCGTGGGGCTTCTTGCTGGCTTCTTGGCAGGTTGGGAAGCCTTATGGGTGGGCATGGGGCTTCTTGCTGGCCTCTTGGCAGGTTGAGAAGCCTTGCGGGTGGGCGTGGGGCTTCTCACTGGTTTGTTGGCAGGTTGGGAAGGCTTACGGGTGGGTGTAGGTCTTCTCACTGGTTTGTTGGCAAGTTGAGAAGGCTCACGGGCGACTCTGGAGGTTCTGGATACTGCTGTTGGTTTATTGGCAGGCCGAGACTGCCTTGATGTAAATTGAGAACGTGCTGGTTGTTTTGAAGATGTCCTAACTGATTTGGGCCTCTCCTTCAAAGGAGGAATCTGTTTCCGTGCTGGAGATGACTTGGGAACTACCTGTTTAGATAGAGCTGCCCTTGGTGCAGCTTGGATAGGAGCAGATGACCTTCTTACCACCCTCTGAGAAGATGATGACCGGGCTTTTGGAGCCTGGGGACGTGAAGATGTAATCTTTTGAGGAAATCTAGCTACAGATGAGGGAGACACACTTGGACGAGACTGAAATTTCCTTGATGGGGATTGAACAGAGGATGGTCTACTTCTCACAGTTCGAATTGGATTACTTTGGACAAATTGATTATTGGGTGTTTTTTGTGTTCTCTGACGTTGCCTTTGCTGACTTTCACTTAACTGTAAGAGAGAAATAAAAGGTATTTCTTCATTTAACAGACATTTTTAAGTACCTGTAATATACCAGTCTTTGTACTAGGCACTAGTGATACTGACACAAAAATAAAACATTTTGCCCTCAAGGGGCTTATATTCTCATGGGAGGTAGTGGGTGGGAGACCACACAAACACAGACAAATACAAAATATGCATAAGGTGAATATGAAGGAATTTCAGGGATAGCTGGAGAGAATCAGAAAAGGTGGCATTTAGGTGGGGTCTTGAGGCTAAGGATTCTTAGAGATGGAAGAAGGATTTTGTTCCAGGAGGGGGTGGGGAACCTGTGGTCCTTAAATTTGACCTTTTGTTTGAATCCAAATCAGTCAGAAGGCTGCACTCAAGGACCTAGAAGGCCACATGTGTCCTCAAGTTCCCCACTCCTGCTCTAGGTCTTGGGAAATGCCTGTGGAAAGACACAGGAGTGGGATTTGGACAGCCAGCAGACCAATTTGGCTGCATCATTGAGTGAGGAGTGTGGAACATAGGAGAGCAATGTACAATAAGTCTGGGAAGGTAGGCTGGATCCTGATTACAAAAGGCCAAATGGAGGAGTTTATATTTATCTCAGAGGCAATAGGATAAAGGCATAGATTTTGAAAATATTTTATATATTATAAATATGATATTTTTGAGTACCTAGTCCTAATATCCCAACGGCAATAGGATAGATTCTTGTTTAGAGAAATGACAGGGTCAAACCTGATCTTTAAGAATATCAATTGATGTTTTGAAGTAGTTGGTCTTAGGCCCTGGAGCACTGAGTACTTCATTACTGATTTGAGGAAAGGTCTTATTCATTAAGTTGATTGAAATCTCCTTGATGATATGACTGAAATTCACAAGATCAACTTATAACCCAATATGACTTTGAAAGGAAATGTATCTGGTTTAATGTAAGTACGGTAAAGTGTGGCAATGGCAGATGAATCATCTTTTCTGTGGTGCCTCTTTCCCTAAGTGAGGGGAAACACTCTGCAGGTGGAGAGCTAATTGAAGGGCAACACTGATCACGTTGGCTATTACCTGACAATCATCCCTCCTCCCTCCTGTCTATCCTCATCTACCTCCATAGCCTTCTGACAAACAAACCCTGTGAAACTTTCCAGCTCCCCTCTTTCAAGGACAGGTGGCATATATCAATCATTCTGTAGGTCAGTAGTCTTCAAATTTTTTTGATAACATACTCCATTGGTTAAACATTTTTTGAGCATTCACTGCTGATATGTGCATATTCATGCATTTTTAAATTATGTGAGCAAGTGAATAAAGAATTCATTAAAGACTTATGTGCAAAGTACACATGTATGTGTGTACCATACTTGTAATTGTATACATTATAATATATGTATATAAATTGTATAAAGATATAATATAAAGATACAAATTAAATAAAACAGATTGAGGAAATAATACTTAATCCTAGAGGTATTAGGGAAACATTGTAATTTATTGTGTAGGATGGTAATATGGTCAGACCTAAACATTAGGCAGCTAAGTGGGGGATGAGTTGTAGAGAAGAGAGATTCCCCAATGGCAGGGAAATAGTTCAGGTGAGAAGTTGTTAGACCTTGAACTAGGGTGTAAACTGAGTGAATAAAGAGAAGGGTGCAAGTTTGAGGATTGTTGTGGAGGGAGAAATACCTGGGCAACTATTTGTATATGTGGGGAAAGGAAGAGTGAAAAGCTACAGATGTTATGTGGGTTCTGAGCCTGGACTGCCTGGAAGGATGGTGGTCCTTTCAACAGAAATTGGCAGGTTTGAAAGGGGATGGTCCTTTTTTGTTTTTTTGAGAAGGGAAGGGAAAGAAGGGGAAGAGAGTGTAATGAAGTGTTGAAGTGGATCACAAGAGATTTAGCTTCTCCAGAACCTGGGAACTTACTGGAAAACAACTGGTAAAGGCCAAAATGAACACAATCAGGATTGAAGTCTTCATCTTGTCTTTCTGGCCCCTGCAAGTAAGAAGCAAGAGAATTCTCTAGTAATGGGGTGATGATAATGTATATATTAACTCTGATCAAGTTGCTTTTAGATCTAAAATTAGAATTTCAAATGTCATCATAAGAATCCACATACAAGATAATTTCCTTAACACAATGCAGAAATTTTTAAATTATGCTACATTAAAACAGGGATTAAAAATAATTATCTTGTTCCAAAACACATTTACTGTACTATCAAATTTGGTGACGAAACATTTATGTCAGGAGAATCAGGGGGAATGGTCATAGGACACTCAAATTCATGTATTTTAGAAGAAACTTTTTGTATATTAGCATAAAATATCCCTTATACCCAGTGAGAGGTCTCAGGAGATACAGAATTAGCCTCAGAGTCAGGAAGTGATGGGTTCATTCTGGCTGTGTGACCCTGTACAATTCACTTAGTCTCTGTTCTCACAAACTCTCCAAGTTACTGATAAGGGCTGAGGGTGGATTGGTAGAGATTTTCTGTACTGATGAAGCCATAGGTTCAGTCCATTTTCCTATGTTTCTTTGAATAACCAAAGGAATCTATGGCCACTCTTGCCTAGGATGTCCCCTCATAAACTTTAGTATTCTTAAGGTTTAAATTCTCCGGAAACTTTGCTAATGTGGCATAATTATAGCTCTACTTCGCCCATCTCAAATAGGCTTTCCTGGTTAGTTTTGCCTTTTAACACTGGGCCATACTCCCTGACCCCATCATCCCATGAGAAACATTGTAGATGCCATGGCAGGCCCTTTGTCTGAAAACCCTATGTAAACCTAGGCCCCCGGTGGCTCTGGGCTTTGGACCCAAGAACATACCTTACTTCTTTTCAGGCTGACCAGTGTATCCCACATGGGAGGTAGGAGTGAGGGAGGCCACATGTGACATCTATCCATACTTTTCTATTCTTTGTTTGGATCTGAGTATCATTTAACCATTCTATCCCATTCTGGTGATGGATTCGACCCTAAATTTGGATGGCATTCTTCAATGGTAGAACCGAGAAACATAAATGGTAATGGGCCTGACCATAGATGCAGCAGCACATGCATTTAGATGCAACAGTCTCTATTCCCCCCTCCCTCCCTCCTTCCCTCCCTCTCCCTCCCTCCCTCCCCCTCTCTCTCTACTCCTCTCTCCCTTTCTCTCTCTCCCTCCCCTTCCCTGTCTCTCTCCCCTCCCTCCCTCCCTCCACCCCCTCTCATAAGGACAAAAGACAGAATGGTTTGTGTGTGTGTTACCATCCTGTCCTCCCTTCTAATGAAATATTTGGTCTTTTGGGGGTGATCCCACTGCCAGCATTTCAAATGGCAAAAGTCAAGATGTGGAAGGTGACCTCAAAAAATCAGAGTACAAGTAAGAAAAGTGAAGCCCCGGAGTTGATTGGGTACCCCACAGTACCCTAAGCCATCTAGCTATTTATTAGCAAAATTGACCAAGAGTCCCAATTCCCAGGGCCAATGGCCTGAGGAAGTGCTAAGAGGTGGAAGGGTGGGAGACCATAATGAGAGTGGAAGAATTAGGAGGTGGAAAGCTCAGACCGAAATGGAATCATAGAAATTATGGTCAGATAGGAGGATGTCCATTTTGAATTAGGAACGTGTTACTGGACCACTTGTAGGTAGTAGCGAGACCTCCTGTGTGACTATTCTACAAGTCACTGACGTAGAGTGACGGAGTAAAGTGGTCATGACGTTTAAGCAGGATACAGTACTGGGAGTTGAGGGAGTTGGAGGGAATGTCTCTATGGATATTAAAGCCCCCTAGTATAAGACTAGGAATTGGGGAGGATTAGAAGATGGCGACCCAGGTGCTGAACTGTAGAAAGCAAAGTATGTGTCACTTATAAAAACTCTCCTATCTGTACACTTTAAAAACATGGAAATAGACTTTTATAACATGTTGTAAAAATCCTACCAAGGAAGAATTTTACTAGTTTTGGAACTCATTCATCAAAATTAAAAAAAACCTTCCGGCCAGTTTGCAAGAATCCACAGCAGAGAAGATGAAAATGTACTAGCAGAATTTCAAGAACAACCAAAAAACCAAAATCCTTTGCTTAATTGGTTGTTAGGATTCAAAATTGAGTGTCACGATGCTATGAGCACACCCAGTAATGCATTTCCTGCATTTGGAACAAAAAACACCATGAAAAATAGCTAACACCTGTCTATCCCCTACCGTGTGCCAGGTGCTCTGCTAAGAACTCTACAAATATGATTTCATTTAATCCTCACTACAAACCTGGGAAAAGGGTGCTCTTGTCATTCCCATTTTACAGACTGGGAAGCTGAGGCAAACAAGAGGTTAAGTGACTTGCCCATGGTCAAAGTTTGGGGATGAATTTAAACTCAGGTCTAATGGTCTATCCACTAGCTCCACCTACTTCACTACCCCCTCCTTCCCCATAGCAAAAAAAAAGCATATTCAATCACATGGCTCTCACTAAAGTATTATTAGTACTAATAATTTAGTGATAGCAGAGAGGATTTTTGTCCCATTAAAATAAAATTATTTAAAAAATATTTCATCTTTTTATCATCCTTTAAAATGTCTTTTTGTATAAGTTTTATAATGTACATAATTAAAGTATAGTAGCTCCTATAAATAATTTACAAATAAGAGAATAGATACCTATTTGGAGTGCACGCTCAAAACTGTTTTATGGGAGTGTGTGGTAAAAAGAGTTTGGAGTCTACTCTCCTACTCAATGCACTCTAAAGTTCTACATTGCCTTGAACATCAAGTGTAAACTGCTTTGTCCACCTACAGCCAGGCTACAGTTCCCATCTTATTGCACATCATTCCCCTTCTCATACTTTCTGATCCATCCAAATTGGAATTCTTGCTTCTTCTCACACTTATTATTCCACCTTCCATCCACGTGTCTTTGCGTAGGATTATGCGCCATGCCTAGGATGACCCCTGTCTTTGCCTTCACTTAGAATTCCTTGCTTATTTCAGAATGTCATCCAAATGACACCTCCTGCAGGAAGCCTTTCCTTCTCCCCCCATCATGCAGCTCTTAGGAAGTAGCATTCCCCAAAGAAAAAGTACCTTGTGTTTATATTCTTCCCAAATAGAATATAAGCTCTTTGAGGACAGGGACAATTTCACTTTTCTTTATCTTTGTACCTCCAGCACTACAATGTCTGACTTTTAATAAATAATTGTTGATTAATTAACATTATTATTTGTAAACCCAAAGTCAGGATTGTATTCTCGACTCCTGTCCCTCAAACCCAGCTACACACACACACACACACACACACACATACACACACACACACCTTAATCTTTAGACTATGGTTGGGGATAATAAAAAAGTCTACTGATTTAGTGATTGAGAGCTCAATAATGCATCATTTTATATTTCTTAAAAGCCAGACCTGACTGTGATACCATTGCTTTGCTTTAGTTTATTGTCATGGTCATAGCCATACCCTGGGCCAAACTTTGAATGAAGAAGGGAGTGATGATGAAGACAGAAGAGAGATAATGGAAGAGTGGGTGTCCCAAAGCCTTTGGGGTCACCCAAGTTGGTACCTTGAGAGGGGTCCGTTCCTTTGTGTCAGATGTTGCCTCTTCTTGACTCAGTTTTCTAGACTCAGTTATTTGTTGATTCCCAAGGAAAATGAAGAGACAGACTGATTGAATCTTGGTTTAATAAAGGAGTCAGGCTTTATGTTTGTCCCTCCTACTTTTTGTCTAGTGGGGGGGAGAAAGGAAGAGTGACATGAAGAAGGAATTGCTCCAGGTTAATCCTGAAAACAAAGATAGGACAGATGCTGCCTACAAAACAGGCAGTTGGCCTTTGAATAGTCTGTTCTCTGGAACATTGTGATGTATTATCATACCCTTTCCTAGGAAAGGGTAGAGATAGTCATTTAAAAGCTCCATGGTAATTTCCAAAAATTTAACTCTAAAATGCCTAGGATCCATTTTTTTCATATTTTTTCTAAAGAAAAATAATTAAACATCTAAGATTCATTCACTAATTTATGCATCATCAAATATTCTTATGCTCTTGGAATTCTGATTAGCTCTTACTTTTTGCATGTTTCAATTCCTTTTTTCCACAACTGTAGTGGGTTTTTTTTTAATGGAGGGGGGGAACTTCAGTCATAGCTAAGGGGATTTCTTGACTAAATTGAAAAAAAATTATTCCTATCCTGATCAGTGAGAGAAAACTTTCTATTAGCTGGAGAAACCAATAAAAATCTATAAGATTAAGAGAAAAATGACAAAGCAGGAATTTCTAGGTTTCTGTTAGTATTGTTCTTTCTAGACATTTTCCTCATTTTGGTTATGTGATTAAGAAAATAAGAAATAGTTCTCTTTTATTTTACTTATTACATTCAAAGTGACCTACACACTGTTGTAAAAATGTTTTCTCACATGTTAAGTCCAAGGTTAGGTCCAAGTTAAGACTATTGCAGGAATGACCAGTGGAACTGTGAGGCTAACAGTACAGCCTCAAAGTTGCTCAAGAAGACCCGAGTTCAAATCCTACCTCTAAAACCTAATGGCCATCAATAACCCTCACCAGGCCAGGCAACTTTTTAAGACTCTCCATTATAGATGTACTGTCATTAACATGATGAGTTTTACATTATTCATCTACATCCTTACTTGTCCATGCCAATATCTGTTATTACTTTTAATCCAACATCAATAACAAGCGTTTCCAATTCCATACAGAATGTGGGCTCCCTTTCCCCACAGGGCTCATGGTGCCTCTTGCCAACACACTCAGTTCAAGAGCCACAGATGAATATGAATAGCTTCATAAAGGCATTGGCCAAGGCTGTGGGGGAGTTAGGGTGGGTGGGTGGATTGTCACTCTCAATGTGCAGGACTTTGGTGTGATAATTGGTATCAAAATAAGTGCTGTGCCAGTCAAGAGAACAATCCAGAATATTGTTGTTTTTTAAAGGGAACTGAGGTAATCCCTTGAAAGCCAAAAATGTGACACACACTGCAACTGTAATGCTGATTTGATTGGTCTTGAAATCAGAACAATTTCTTTTCCTCGTTTCCCATTTGCCTTAAAATACCAAGGTCATCTGAGCTTCTTCTGAATTCTTAGGCATTTGAGGGAGGCCTTTGAGGGTCAGGCTTCTGCTTTGTTGGATTGTTTTCTTCAGTGCCTTGAAATTTCTGACTTACAGCCATTAATTAATGAGAAAAGGAAAGAGAGAGAGAGAGAGAGAGAGAGAGAGAGAGAGAGAGAGAGA
>NW_027185655.1:2420753-2421013 GCF_028583685.1 Petaurus breviceps papuanus | reverse complement strand
TAGAGAGAGAGAGAGAGAGAGAGAGAGAGAGAGAGAGAGAGAGAGAGAGAGAGAGAGAGAGAGAGAGAAAGGAAGGAAGGAAGGAAGGAAGGAAGGAAGGAAGGAAGGAAGGAAGGAAGAGGGAGAGAGGGATGAAGGAAGGAAGGAAGGAAGGAAGGAAGGAAGAGGGAGAGAGGGATGAAGGAAGGAAGGAAAAGAGAGAAGGAAAGAAGAGAGAAAGGGAGAGAGGAAGAAAAAAGAAAGGAAGAAAAAAGGGAAAG
>NW_027185655.1:2355246-2420743 GCF_028583685.1 Petaurus breviceps papuanus | reverse complement strand
GAGAAAGGGAGAGAGGAAGAAAAAAGAAAGGAAGAAAAAAGGGAAAGAAGGAGAAAGGAAGGGAGAAAGAGAAAGAGGAAGAGAAAGAGAAAGGAAGAAAGAAAAAGAAAGAAAAATTGAGGCAAACAGGGCTAAATGACTTGCCCAGGTTCACACAGCTAGTGTCTGAGGCCAGATTTGAACTCAGAAAAATGAGTCTTCCTGACTCCAGGTCTGGTACACACAGAGGAATGGAGCCTGGCTCTGTGCTTTCACTGTCATAAAAACTCTTAGACGAGGGAGTTCTCTTCAGTGACACTGCCCAGGATCATACAGCCTGCATCGTCAGAAATGAGGATGGAATAGCATTCTTACAGTTCTTGGTTTTGGCCAAGTGTGACCGAGTATGATAGTTTGCTAGTTTGTTTTTAGATTTACTTTATTTTTAATTCATCGAATAAAACACGCATTCCCATAACACAGTACAATAAAGAAGATGATTGCACACCAGACTGCAAATCTAGCATGTACAGCTTGCTATTCCTTTCATATGCACAACAAAATTATCATGTGGATTTCTTTTTTTTCTTTCTGCCCACCCTACCAATGGCTATCATTGCACACACACACACACACACACACACACACACACAAATTATTCTATACACATACTTCTATTTGTCAGTTCTTTCTCCGGATGCAGATAGCGATAATTTGTTTTAAGAATTTCTCCTAATTTCCATTTTCAAAGGGCATTTGGGAGTATTGGGAGTCTCAAATATGCCTTTATAATTTCATTGAAATTATGTAATGACTTAAAAAAAGCCTTACTCAACATTCCAAAACCCCATGAAGGTCATTACATTTTCTAGCATACTTAGCAATTAGCATAAACTATGGGGATGGTAAAAAGAAAAAAAAAAAACCATGGAATTTGAAGGTACCATAGAGATCATGTATTTCACCTCCGTGTTTGGGTCCAAAAGGTTGTTACATTCTCTGAGCCAGGAGAAGGCTATATAAGCCCTGATGTGTAGCTTTGTTTTGGGGCTCACTTTGAGAAGTGTTCTGTGATTTGATATGGATTCTGGGAAGCCGTTGTCCAGAGCCCCCTGGCTTTGAAAAACCCAGATGCTGATTGGGTATGGATGTAATGGTTGGACAGTTTGAAATCTGTCTACTTGATCTGTTTCTGTCTTGATAATTATGTCTGTATATTCTGAAGTTCGGGGTGCTGACCTCTTTCCCCTGAACTAGGTAAACGATACATGTTTGACTGATTAAAGTAAGCTTGTTAACCCATTTTGAGTTGCTTTCCTTTGTCAAAGCAGATCTAAGAACCTGTGTGAGCAGCCACCCTGGGGACGCTGGGGTGCTTGCTGCTACACTGAGATATTCAAAGGGTAGTTATAAACCATGCTCTCTATCTCTTGCAGAATTTGTATTCTAAGAGCCACAGCAGGAAAAAGGGACCTGGGGCAAGATCTATAAAGCAATAAAATAGAATGAGTAACTCAAATAGGTACTTTAGAACTTCAATTCCATAAAAATACAGAAGTTAAAAAGGGAATAAGTAAACATAAGGTGTATGAATTTAAAGGAAAATCTGAAATAGAAAAGGAAGAGAAGAAAATAATTTACTATGCATCATGTGAATCCAAAAAAGCAGGAGTTAAAATAAGATTATCAGACAGAAGACAAAATGTCTAAATTGCCTGCAGGGTATAGTATACACACATCTTTGAGTTTATGCCTATTCCTAATATGTAAGTAAGTGATCATAAAATGCAAAAAAAAGCCAGGCTAATTAGCATGGCATTATCAGTAGGTCTGAGAAGAACAAACCTAGATAGAAATCATCTGTCTGAGCACAAATACAATATGAGCAGTGCAGAGGTAACAAACAGAAACTGCTCCATTAGTGAACACAAAAGGAAATGTAAATCTGGGCAAAGTGTCTGGCCATGGAGTCAGGAAGGCCTCACTAGCTGTGTGACCCTGGGCAAGTCACTTCACTCTGCTTGCCTCAGTCAAATGAGCTGGAGAAGGAAATGGCAAACCGCTCCAGTACCTTTGCCAGAAAATCCCACATGGGTTCGTGAAGAGTTGGTTATAACTGAAAATGACTGAACAACAAATAGACTCTTTGCTAATGATGTACTCAATATTTCTGGTTACATTCATTAGGGATGTTGGTCTGTGAAAGAGGTTCTAAATCTGAAATCCATGGACCCTGTGGAGTCCACAGGGGTCTATGAACTTGGATGGAAAAAAATTACACCTTTATTCTTACTGACATCTTCCTGAAATTTGTCATTTCTTTCAATTATTTAAAAACAATCTGAGATGATATCCATAGACAATTACCAAAGGATTCCAATACATACACAAATGTTAAGAACTCTTTTATTTTCTTTTTCTGCTTTGTGCTTCCGTGGTTTGGGTATTAAGATCATATTTGTATCATAGAAGAAATTTGTAGGATCTTTTCTAAGTTTTTTTGCAAAAAGTTCATGTAATAATTAAAATTGTTTTTGATGATTGTATAGAATTGATTTGTAAGTTATTTTGTCCCTGGGATTGGTAATTGGTGATACTCTTCTTCTTTAATAATGACATATTATTCATTTCAAAATTTCCACAAAATGTATTACTAGTATATGAGTAAGCTAATGACTTTTCATTAGGTATGGAACACTTTTCAGCTGGATATTCAAGCTGGTGGCAGTATTTAGTTTTGCTTTTTGTTTGAGGCTAACCCTTGGGAAAACCTTGCTTTTGCTTTTGGCGGGGAAGGGCGGGGGGAACTCCTTTACACATCTATTACTAGGACTTATGTTACCTGAAGCCAAACATTTGGTGGGAGAGGGGACAGTGGAGGAGGAGCCAGAGAGGAAGAAGGTCTAGTTGGGTGGGAGTTGGTGGCAGGCAGTGCAGAGATAAGGGTACCAGTGAAAAAAATAGTCTGACTGTGGGTGCAATTGCACTGATAGAGGAAAATGTGTCCCTAAGTCCCTGTTGTAGGCTCAACTCTAACCCTAATGCCCATTTAGTTCACATTTGATGCTGGCACAAAATAGGCAAATAAGGACAGCAGGGTTATACAAGTAAAGCCCCATTAATTTTCATCTGGAAATGCATCTGGTCAGTTAAGTCATTAGGATAGGCACCCCCCAAGTCTGAGCGGCACTGACTACATGCCCTTGTGCCCCAGCCCACAAAGGTGTAATAGGGAAGGGGGGAGCCAATCAGGTTCTGTAGGGTAAGGAAGTCGGGGAAGTCCTGTCAGGCAAACCCTGGTTCTGTGGCAGTCACACAAGGATTGGGGAGGAAATGAGGTCAGGGAGAAGGGAATCGTGGTGAGGAGACCTGAGGTGGTAACTAGAGAAGATTGTTCCACAAACAGGAACTAGTGAAAGACCATAAAGTGAGACTTAGAAATGGTGTTTCCATAGTAAAGAATCATCCCTTCTGTCCCTAGAAAGCAGTACCCAGGCGCAAAGCTCTGTTTGACACATACTATTGATGGCTCTGCTAACACACCATGTCTGCTGACTGCATTTCTCCTGAAATACCAGCACAGCAATCTGTTTATTGATGGCAACCTTCTCCTCTGCTTAAAGAGGAAGAGATAATAGTATCATTTGGAGGTGTAAGGCATTTTTTTTTTGCTTTTTTTTTTTTGGAGGGGGGAAGGAAGGGCAATTGGAATTAAGTGACTTGCCCAAGGTCACACAGCTAGTAAGTGTTAAGTGTCTGAGGCTGGATTTGAACTTAGGTCCTCTTGATTCCAGGGCCAGTGCTCTATTCACCATGCCTCCTAGCCCCCCCCCCCCGTGTAAGGTATTCTTAAGAATTTTGGGGCTGGTACATTCCTTCTAGAGATGCAGTGGGAGGTCAGACTGGGGTGTTCAGATCTTCAGTGAGTTCACACAAGAAACCAATCATTGCAAATGTGAATGTTTGCTGATCTGACCAATATGGAAGTTCTAGCTGTGTGACCCTGAGCAAGTTATTTGACTTTTCATAGCCTCAGTTTCCTTTCCAGGAAAGCAGGGGTCATATTAGCACCTACCTCACAGGGCTGTGGTGAGGATCAAATGAGATGTAAAGCCCTTGGCAAACCTGAAAACATTCTGAAGGCCAGTTGTTATTGTGGTTGTATTGAGGGGCAATCAGGTATGGGGGCTAGAGAGCTGGTCTAGGAGCCAGGAAGAGCTGATTTACAGCCCTGCCTCTGTCATGGGCAAATCACCTTGCCCCAGTACCCACTGGTGCTTCACTATGCCTCTAAGATTCCAAGTTGCAGGGGAGGTGCTATCCTGCATTGCTGGAGGGACTTTCCTCATCTGGAAATTCGCCATCACAGATTTGGTCTCTGTAATACTCATGATTATGAATAATTTAAACTCTTCTTCTATCAAACTTTTACTTCTTTGGTCCTGTTTTTGTTCCTTGAAGTTAAACAAAACAAAATCCCTCTTTTATAAGACACTTATTTAAACACTTCTTCTCTAGGTCAAAACAAACTCAGACTTTTCAACCAACTATATATTCCTGGCACATAGTGGGAGCTTAATGAAAACCTGTTGACTTATATGATGTGTTTTTCCAGTTCCAAAACTTTTCTGGTCTATCATGATAGGTTAGTCAGATCTCTCTGTAGCCTTCCCAGGTTTGTGTTTAAGCATTCTATCCTTCACCCAAGTCACTAATGAGAACAAAGTAATGCCAAGGACAGTTCTCTGGGGCATGCCATTGAAGCCCACCCTCTAGGCTGACATAGATCCACTAAGCATCACTCTTTGGATCCAGTCACTCAATCAGGACCAAATCTACTGGATGGAACCTTCCAGCCCATATCGTGTCTGTTTGTCCGCAAAGATATTGTGAAAGACATTGTCAAATGCTTGCACCGGGTCAATGGCATCTCCTTGACTTTCTAGGCTAGTAACCCTATCCCTCCAAGCTGAATTAGTCTGGGGTCCCAGCGATGACCTCGAAGCCTTTTGAGCCCATGGAATTGATGTGTTTGCTCCTTTATCCCTTGTTGTTCAGTTGTGTCTAATTCTTTGTGACCATATTTGGGGTTTTCTTAGCAAAGATCCTGGAGTGGTTCACCGTTTCCTTCTCCAGCTCATTTGACAGATGAGGAAACTGAGGCAAACAGGGCTAAGTGACTTGCCCAGGGTCACCCAGCTAGTAAGTGTCTGAGGACAGATTTGAACTCAGGAAAATGTCTCCTGACTCCTGGCCGAGCACTGTATGCACTGTGGTGCCCCCTAGCACCTGCCCCTCCTGTACCATCCTGCATCTCTGGGAGAAGTTGAAATGTGATATCCCCCAAATTAAGTGTTGAAAAGAATCAAAGGAAAGCACATGGCAGTAAGTTATTTTAATTCTCTTAAGTCAACGAGATGAAGCAGGACACCAATGGAAAGCTTGAGGAAACAGAATCTATCTCCTGAAAGATTGCAGACTGTCCAGCAGTAGAGTCTTCCCCATGGCCTCTGGAGGGCTTCATTTCAGCTCTTAGTTACATCAGGACCTATGACAAATTACGACACCTGAGACATTCATTTCCTAATGTAATATGATCATTGACTTTTTTCATCTTACCGAGAGCACTTAACCCACATAAAAGGCTAAACCCGCTAAACACTCAGAGAAAGTGAATTCACAGAATATTCAACTTAACTTTGTACTTTGACTTACAGAGCTTTACCTTTACAAGATTTAAACTCATAAAGCCTTGAATCTGATCAACAATGACCTTTGATAACTACCCTGCTGCACGCTAGCACTGAAAATGTAGACAAATACTCTGACCATTGAGACACCATCTCCCTTTGGTTTTAACAGGAAACAGTCCTAGGCTGTATTGTACTTAAAAACAAACTGATGGTTGTGTCAGTGTGGGCCAAGGCTTGGATCCACCCATGAAGACTGTCAAGTCCTCCATAATGTCTATTTCCTTGGAGTCATCCTTCGGCAACCAGTGTTAGTAGTAGAATGTCAGCTCCTTGAGGGCAGGTGGCATTTTATTTTGCCTTTGTGTCCCCAGTGCCTAACAAAGTGAGGAAGAGCCAAGAAAGCCAGATTCTCTATTTCTGGTACATAATAGGTACTTAATGTTCATTTGTTTGAATTGAATGAGCCTTTGGTATTTTGTATTTTCTTTCATATTTTATGTTTCCAGGATCAAGATTTCTATAATAAGTAGGCCTGTAAAAGAGATAATATATGCAAAGGACTTGGATAAGCTAAAAATGATATATAGCTAATAGGCACTATTATGATATAATAAATATTAAATATTATCGAATAACGAAACATTCATAATCGCTGTTAATAGTGACTATTTCACTAAAAGTAAGTCGTCTTGGAGGCCATAGTGTTGCACATTATTTGACCATTTTGCTGGCTCCATCCATCTTCCTCTTACCCACTTAAAGAATACTGGTGATTTTGGAATTGCTTCAGGTCTTGGAATGCTGCTGCTGCTTCTTTTTTTTTTTTTTTTATCAGCGTGTCATAATCACCTGAAACAGCACTTGCAAAAATGCCCAAGTGCCTTTGTCTGAGAATGGGAGCATCTCAGAGTTTGAAGGGCTCCAGAACAATCCTCACCTCCCACACCCCAAAAACCAACCCATCCAACCCACATCTAGATAAAAATACAACACTCTTAACGAGTAATCTCCAGCCTTTGTTTGGAGGTGGGAGCCCATGAACTTGCCAGGCAGTTGGCTCTGCTGTGAGATAGTTCTGATCATCAGGAAGTTCTTCCTGACTTCCAGCTTAAATTTGTCTCTGAACCTTCTACCCATTGCTCCTGCTCCTGAGCTCTAGGGTGCTATCTCTTTTACATTATGAAAGTCCTTCAAACTCTGGAAGACAATGTTATGTCCCACCTAAGTCTTCTATTTTCCATGCTCCCAGTTCCTTCAACTGGTCTTTATATAGCAGGACAAAAAAGAATAACATGACAGCATCTTAAATCCTGTCACAGGCTCAGGTGTCCTCCTCTGGACAGCCTCCAGGTTATCAAAAAAAATATCCTTTTAAAACTCTGGCATTCATAATTATACATGATTCTCTAGGTAGGGACTGGTCAGGACAGAGAACAGTGGGGCCATCACCTCCCAACCCCAGACAATACAGGAAAAGTTGAGAAACTCAGAAATACAGAAAATATATGTGTCGTATGGTATATCAATATATTATCTCTTTTAATACCATAATAGTTCAGACTTCTCTGGTATGAAGGGAGGGCCAAACATTTTTATGTGGATTTTCCAGATCGTGGACAGCACCACACCCCTCATCCCCACAATGGGGAAGGCATACCTGTATACATAAATGTATATACAGCCTTACATGTCAGGGCTCTTATGGTAATAAAAGTGGCGTATCATGGTGGGCCGCCATAAAGAGGGAAGGGCGGGGTGGTAATAGGAACACGCCATTAAGATCCCAACATGCTCTTTGTTTCAATTATTTTTCAATGCCTCATTAAATCTAAATGGCAATTGTTCATCTCAGGGAGGTTGAAAATATGATGGAGAAGACAAAAAATGGTCAATTGAATTCTAGTGTTTAAAGAGTGAGGTTATGATGTCCATTGTCTATAGATTAGATGAGATAGTATTTATAAAATGCTTAGCATGGCGCCTGGAACACAGTGTTAACAGATAGATGCTCATTCCTCTCCCTTGTTCTATCCCTTCCCTATCCCCTGGACAGTGTTGTCTCTAACAATCTGAATCTCTGTTAGATACAAAACATCATTCACCTGCCCATCTCTCTCCTCTCTTCTCTCTCTCTCTCTCTCTCTCTCTCTCTCTCTCTGTCCGTCCATCTGTCCATCTGTCTGTCTATCTGTTGAATTATTGACAATTGCCCTTTGCTTTTACCTTGTCTTCATAGAAACCTTCCTTCCTATGCCTCCTGTGCAGGGGTTGGGGAAGTCGGAATTGCAACAGCTGTGCTATCCTCTGTGGCCAGAAACGTGGAAGAGACAGCCGGGGTGACTGTAGCTGTTATGGTGTTGGTGATGGGAATGGTTGTAGTCTGAATGGGAGCTGTGGGGCTGTTGTTTGAACTTGATGATGTTGGAGGCTGGGCATATTGGGGGTGATTAAAAGTGAATGCAGGGTATAAGTTGCTAGGAACCATAGGCCAAGGATAGATATTGCGCAGCAGTGGCATGTAGGAGGGATATGGTTTTCTCCAAACTACTCTGGAGAAATATGGATGATGTACATATGCCCTTGATGGAAAAGTGACTGGCACATATGGCTGATGTGTATATGGAGTGTAGACATATTGGACAGGAGACTGTCTGAGCAGCTGTTGTCTCAGCTCAGGCCGTCTTTCATTTTGCTTATCACACTGCATAGAGAAAAAGAAAGAAATAGATAGAAGGTCATTTTCATACCACACATGGGACTCACCAAACATCTCAGCTTGAGAATGTTTGAAACCACATGTTGTTATATTTCACTTTGGGAAAAAACAGATTAAATGAATTATCCTTGATGTTTAGATGATTCTAATCTGGGTGGTTTTACCTCCTTACCTTAGAATCTAAGTAATTATGTTTGTTGTTTCAAATAGTACATCGAGAAACTCCATAGGAGATCTTGACATTCTAAAACAATGCATTCATTTATCCTGCACACCCATATTCCATGCAGTAGTGAATCATACAGCATCACTTCCAGATAACACTTCTTACAAGCCAAACAGGGACGGATGAACAGAATAATGAATTTGAAGAGACCTGGAACATTTTGTTTCAGCTTGTCTTTTTGAGTGGCAGTGTAGAGTTTTGAACTTCCTGTATTTATTGACATATGTTCTAAAACCCAAAGACAAGGAAACTAATTGTGAATGGAACTAGAAATTTGTCTGGTGCTCCTTCCTCTTGCACAGAAAAAATGAATTAAATCACATAAGCATATGCAAAAATGAGAGATCTTCAAGGGCTCGGAGAATTATTAGAGTTCTTAAGGATCTTTCACTAGAATCAACTTAGTATGTTGGATAGGGAGTTGGTAAGACCTGGTTCAAACCCTATTTCTGACAACTCCTGGCTGTATGACCCTGAGCAAGTCAGTTAGCTTCTTAATGATCTAGACAACATTACAAATGATAAGTTGCAGAGCCCGTGCTGCTTTTGCTAGCAGAGAGAGCTTCCCTGCTAGGAGTTCCCCAGGGAGGGGAGTCACAGACTGGTGTTGTGATTCCAATGTGGCCCACACTCCTTGCTGATTACTAAGGAGCAAACAGGATGAATATCGATGCAGGGCCTTTCAGTTGAACTTTGAGAGTAGAACTAGTTGATTTTCATTCCCCAGTATTTATTTTTGGAAGTTCATCTGATTAGTTCTGAGATGTAAGTTTTTATGTTTTGAAGAGGAAGCATTTGTAATTTTTTTGGTATCTTTCACAAAATGTACATTAATCATTGCGATGTTCTGTAAAAAAGTAAAAAGAACTTACAGGCCATTTTTCCCAGTCCAAGTCAGCAGTCTGGTGTGGTGCCAAGACAGGAACAATAAGAAAAACAGAGAAAGATAGTTGGACACAAACTAAATTTGTTCACTTCTAGAAAAAGTTTCTGCTTATTGAATATAATGAGGATTAAAAAAAATTCTTTCTTTTTTTCTTTTTTTTTTTTTTTGCAATATAACTGCCAAGAGATATTTTCTGTGGCTCTAGAATTGGATTTCAGGTTGATTTGCCTTCAGATGAAGGAAATCCAAAATCGAAATTCTAGAGGGACAGCATTCTTCTCCAGTCTGGAAAGAGACTGGCTCTATCTTGAGGCCTGTAGCCCCCGAGAATTCTGCTAGGCATAGAGCTTTTGAGGTAATCTGGGACAGAAGCATTGAGCAGATGGGGCAGAGGAGAGAGGAAAGCATCACATAGTGTAGGGATGATGGCAGCTCAGGTCCTTGTAGGTATCTTATAGTGTAATCTCTGGGACTGGGGACTAAGTTAAGCATAACAGGCTGATTTCAGTAACCAAGGCTCCACTCGGTGGAGAGGAGAGAACAAAGAATTTGGATTGAAGCTCTAAGTCATGACTACCTTAGGAACTCAGCACATTCACTAAAAGGTTTGTACTTATACATGTTCTCTGTCCAGTTTTCTCCAGTGCTTGCTGTATGGTCTAATTATTTCTTTAAACTGTTTATTTCCAAGAGAAGAGGAGAGCAGAGCAGAGCACTGATGAGGAGGGGGAGAGGAAAGAGAAAGCTAAGACAGGGAGAGAGAGAAGGGAAGTGTAAAGGAGAAGAGAGGGACACAGAGAGACAGACAAGAAGGAGGGAGAGAGGGATAGGGAGAGAGGGATAGGGAGAGAGACAGAGAGAGAGAGACAGAGAGAGAGACAAAGAGAGAAAGAGACAGAGAGAGAAAGAGAGAGACAGAGAAAGAGAGAGAGACAGAGAGAGAGGAGGGAGAGAGGAGAGAGAGAGATGGCAGAGAGAGAGAGAGACAGGGGAGATAGAGAGAGACAGGGGAGATAGAGAGCGAGGGAGAGAGAGACAGAAAGAGACAGACAGACAGAGAGAGATCTATAAGGATCTAGATCAATTCACCCCATAGGCTGAAGCCAAGTGAAAGCCACTGTTGAAAGTTGAGCTGGTTGTCTTAGACCTTTGGCCCTTCAAACAAATCTCTCTTCTCTGAAGGATTTAGTAGAGATGGGGAATAAAGCAAAAGTAATGCCCTGCACTGCTCAGGGAGGTGTAGTCTTGAGAGAATCTTCTCCATCTATTTTCTGATGGAAGGAGAGAGTTTAAAATTTAAAACTATAAAAGGGAGCCTGGGCCCAGCCCGATTTTGCCTTTATCTGCTGGTTACAACCACTTAGTCTTTAAAGTGTATGAGGAGCACAAATTCTTTATTTCTTGCTGTGCCGCTGCTTCCCCATGTGACCTTGGTGCAGTTTTTCATTATCTCGGCCTCCCTTTGCTCATCTGTGAAATGAAGCTGCATTGGGTGTCAAAGGCCCCTTCTAAATCTCTTATTCTATCAGGTCTCTGCTTCTAGCTAATGAGCAGCCTCTTATTTACAGTAGAAATGATGTCTCAAGTTAATTTCAAAAAATATTTAAACAACTATCCAGATTTGAATATTTCCTCTTGAAATTATATCATAAAACAATATAAAGAACACTTACCGAGAAGCACACCATTACCGCCAGAATATGCACAGCCAAGAATGAGACCTTCATTGTGGTTGTTATGCTTTAAAAAAAAGATACAGAATCTGCTTATTACACATGCATTTTATATAGTGGCTAAGAGAGTCAAAAGTCGCACGAAGCCCAAGCATCGGGCTTTCTGAAAGCCTCCGGATCTAACCACAGTCGTCATATTTGACTGATCAGTTTCAGTTGGTTGGCTGGTTGTTGTTCATCATTGAAAAGGAACAAATGACATCACTATGTTGGGGTCACAGTGGCTGATATCTAACTGCTCAATGAGGCAAGTTAGTTTCCAGTCTCTGTAGGTGCTTTGGCTAAAATATTTAGCACCTCACTGGTATAACTGAATGTCCACTTTCCCCTGTTCCCCTTGGTTCACTGAATGACATCTATTTGAATCCACATTGGTGTATCACATAGGAAAATAATTTTAACATTTGAAAATTTCGCCTTTATACTTGAACATTTCAAAAGATTTGTGGTCTTAATGGTAGGCACAATCCTTTACCTATGCATTTTGCAGTCTGTTTGGCCTTTAGTAAATGATTTTTTGAGTTGCTGTGGATAAAAACAAATCACTTAGTTACTGCCCCTCTTGTGATCAGCTTATTTTTTCCATAAGGAGGACAGTCTTCACCTTTACAGTCTGTGACTAGGCCTGTATAAGAAGACTTTTAAGACCCTACTAGAGTATTTGTCTCTCTGATAGTCTTCAAGGACCCCAGCTACTCCCTTGCCATGATGATAAACTGGAATCTGATGGGAATAAAAATCTTACTTTAGTGTTTACCAATGAATATTATGGAATGTAATTATTAAAACCTCCAGACATTTTACTTGGGGAACATTTAAATGGGTTCACATAGACACAGACCAACCACATACACATTAAAAGAAGGGAATGAATAGGAATGTTTAGTTCATTTTCACCAAAATTGTTCAGATAATTGTTGTTTTAAACAACTGATAGCTGAGTAGACTTCTGCAGTTAGGTGAACCTACTGCTGAGTAAATCAATTGGTGAAAAATAACTCACTCTAAAACAAGTTTAAACAAATGATATGAAATGACTGCAGCATTCAGTCAAGGAGATGAATGTACTCCCCAATCCCCAAATGGAGAACTGCCTTTTAAAAGCATGGACTGAAGAACAGTCTATACATGACAAAATGTTTTTTTTCCTTATCATAAGATAGAGACTAGACCTGTGATTTCACTGATATAAGGAACTCCTAAAAGAAGAAACTTCCTCTAAGGGTCTCGGTTGGAACCTTCTCTGAAATATGGCCTTAGAGCCGAAACACTGGCATTCTATGGTCATGGAGAGTCAGACACGACTGGAACACTGAGCGACAATAACAAAAGACTTCAGGAAAATCAAGCCACCTTCCAAGTTCCTCATCAGTAACAATCCTTATGCTCCCTACTTCCAGGAGTTGTAGTGAGGAAGGCATTTTATAAGTCTTAAGATGCTAAATAAATGTGAATTATTGTTGTTATTAATTATATAGGAACCCCCCCCCCCAGCAAATTCTGTTGATTCTTCTCATCTTCAAGAAATAATTCAACACAGGCTTTTCTGTCAGTCACCAAAGTCAGTACTAATTGTAGTATCTATCTTCTTAGGAAGATAATGAAAACACTTGAAAACTGTAATAGATTTAAAAATCAAAATGAATGTCTCACATAGTAGAGCCCTTTGAGATGTCACAGGTATCTACAAAGCATAATTTGACATAAATATATTTCAGGATGAATCAAATTAAGTAGTAAAGTAACGACTTTTAGGGAAATTTAAAAATTGAATGTGGCTAAATGAAAGGGCCTGTTTTGGTCTCTTATTTTGGGTCTCCTTGAGGGTTCACTTTGATGCACCAGTCTATAGGAAGAGTCGCATTAGGCTGGGACCAAAGTCTAGAGAATGTCCTAAGTGTATATTCTTACAATGACTACCCTTGGCTTCCACCTAGAGAAGTTACAGAGGGAAATAAACTCTCAGCTGATGGTGGGATGTGAGATACAGATAATCAGAACATTTATATTAAAACATTTCTCAAAGTATGTCAGGTTTAAAAAAGGCATCTCAAAGTTTGGGGGTGACCAATAAGGGACCAAGGCAAGACATTTTTCTTACTTTTCAGGTCTTTTCGGTCAGGTCTTGTTTCTGGATTGACTCGGCGGTGGGTTGAGTTGGCTCTCTCAGCGACTGCTGCCTGGATTGCCGGGGATAAATAACTGGAGACTAATTAGGAGAGTTTTTGTGCCTTAAGTCATATTCTTCTACTTCCCTCCTACTTTTTACCCAATAGGGAAGAGGGAAAAAGAAAGGTGTGAGGAAATTAGGTCATTTCTGAGTAAATCCTAGGTAATATTTCAACCAGGGTCAAAAAGAGGGGAAGATAGAATTACTGACCTTATAATCAAATGTCCCATAGAGTTGCAGCTGGAAGAAGCCTTAGAGATCCTCTAATGACCATGAAATGACTTGTCCAAGATCATACACGCAGGCAGTTTTGAGTGCATGTTTGAGCCCAGACCTCTACCTACAAAGCCAGTGTTCTTACTACCTCACCAAAATGATAGAATCATAGAATTTGTAGGTGTTCCTGAAAGGTTGATCTGTGAGGCCATTCTCTTTATTTTATAGATGAGGTTTCATTAGCCTTCTTTCTCAAAGATGTTATCTGTTATAATATTTGTACCATATAATAGGTATTTTTATATGCCCTGTATGTGTGTGTATGTATATATGTGTGAGCACAGGGCCTGGAGGGGGGAAGACTCATCTTCCTGAGTCCTGGACAATCCACTTAACCCCATTTGCCTCAGTTTCCTCATCTGTAAAATGAGTTGGAGAAGGAAATGGCAAACCACTCCAGTATCTTTGCCCAGAAACCCCCAAATGGGGTCATGAAGAGTCAGATAAAACTGAACAAAATGGAGGACTTTAAAGTTTGCAAAGCTCTTTACAAATCTTGTCTCATTTAATCCTCACAGTAGCTTTGGAAGTTAGGAGCTATTATTACCTCCATGTTACAAATCAGGAAACTGAGGCAGGCAGAGGTTCACTGACTTGCCCAGGGTCACATAGCTAGTGAGTGTCTGGGGCTGAACTTGAATTCAGATCATCCTGGCTCCATGCTCAGTGCTTCTGGGCATCACGGCACCAGTTGGCTGCCTGCTGTTTCAGTAATATTCAGAAACATATTGGCAAGACATGTTGACACATATATTGTCATGTATTGAAGAAGTGCAAAACATCACCCAGGGAATGTCTGATTACAAATTACAAAGGGGGAGGGGGACATGTAATGAGTACAGCCTTTGAACTTTGGCAAATGGATTGCTTGAGGGCTACACTGGAACCCAGGGAATGTTAAAAGGTGACGGAAGACCCCAGTCCCTTAGATGGCTTCTTCTGTGGAAGATTTATGGGAGCACATGCAGACAAATTATATAGAATGAGAAGGCATAAGTGGGCTGATATCTGGAGTCCTACATTAAGGAGATCATATCCATTTTTAGTCCTGAATATTTCTTGAATACAGGTAAATAAAAGCTGGGTGATTTTTGAACATGAACAATTTAGTTACATAATAGTAACTTCAAAGACATAGTGGACAGAGTGCTGATCCTGGAATGAAAAATCAAACCCAGCCTCAGGCATTTACTATCTAGCTGAGTGACCCTGGGCT
Source organism: Petaurus breviceps papuanus (assembly GCF_028583685.1). NCBI lineage: Eukaryota > Metazoa > Chordata > Mammalia > Diprotodontia > Petauridae > Petaurus > Petaurus breviceps. Next base: position 2,405,848 of record NW_027185655.1, on the reverse strand, counting down.
AATCACTTTGCCACTGTCTGCTTCAGTTCCTTAAACTGGAAAATGGGGATAATAATAGCACCTTCTTTCAGTGGTTGTCATGAGGACAGAATGAGATAATATTTGTAAAAAACTTCACCGGGTGCTTGGCTTATAGTAAATGCTTAATAAATGATTGTTTCCTCTCTTCCTCCCCCCCCCCCCTTCCTGGTAGATATATTGTAGGGTTGGCTGCCAAACCCTTACAAGTGATGTTGGCCCTTCTTCTCAGAAGTATTCCTCTCCCGAGAATTGGGTCAATGCCTGGAAAGTCGGAAAGACAACCTGTCCTGACGTTGGCAATGCTCGATCAGTTGGCAAAAGCCGTTTGCAGCCTTCTGAATCCCAAAGTGTGTCTGGCTGGATCTCACAACTGCTCCCTCTCTGTGGGCTGCCCCAGACAGGAGCAGTCAGGTGTGTGCGGCTGACTTTTCAGTCACCTAAAGCCTTGTTCTGTTCATCTATGGGAGCTAATTGGGAGATTCGTCTTATTCTTGGGTCCGCGTGTAGTGAATGATATTAAATTAAGCTCCCATTTGTTCATTTTTCTTATGACCAGGCCCACCTCGAGGCATATCTGAGCCCAGAGGCATTCCTCTGGAGGTGAAGTTTGGACCAAATCACGCTCATCAGCACTGCTCTCAATGCTTTTACACAAGCAGAATCGTATGAAAATGAACATTCAGAGCAGCCCTGAAAGGGGAAGAAAGAATCACAGAGAGGGAAATAGAGCTGGAGCGAGATGTGTGTGGAAGGGGGTTCATTGTTCATGATGTGCTTGGGGGAATAATTATGAGGTGATTGAACAGAGTACTAATATCTACCCGTCTATCCACCACATATCTATGTCTATGTATCCATCCATCTGCCCACCTAGCTGTATCAGTCTATCCACACACATATCTATCTATGCATCTATATCTATCTGTCTGTCTGTCTATCTATCTATCTATCTATCTATCTATCTATCTATCTATCTATCTATCTCTGTATTTGTCTATCTTTCCATCATCCATTCATCCGTCTATCCATCCATACTTATCTGGCATAGGCTCTGAAGAGAGTAATAAGCTAGGCCCATGATTAAATCAGAGGAAGAGAGCAGGCTTAATTTTCTTGATAAATCATGTACTTTTTCAACACAAAATCTTCTTTTTAACACAGATTGTCCTGTGATACTACATGATTGTGAATCTGGCAATACCCCAGAGGGGTCGGGAATAGATCACCTCTAAGATTCCTTACTTGCTCCATGGTGTCCATAGAACTCCTGATCTATGATCACAAGTCACACTAAGGAATTATGGACAGAGTGGCATAGTAGGGCAACATTCTGGGTGTAACAGTGAACTCACAGTCATTATACCTGAGCCCGATCCACAAAGCACCTGTTGTGGTAGGTGACCTTGGGGGGGGCAGATCACTTGACCCCTAAATCTTAGTTTCCTTATATGCTTAATAGTCTAATAATATTTCTGTGCATGTGATTAACCTACACAATTGGGTAATAGAATAGTAACTTCAGAGGCATGTAGGAGGCCAAGTGGATAGGTCTTGGATCCTGGAATCAGAGGGATCAGAGTTCAAACCTGGCCTTAGACACTAACTAGCCATGTTAACCTCAACCTCTGTCTGCCTTAGTTTCCTCGTCTGTAAAATTGAGGTAATAATAGCACCACCTTCCAGGGCTACTGGGAAGATTAAATGAGATAAAATTTGGGTTTTGCAAACCTGAGTTCTCCTTGAATACCATAAAGGCTCATTTACAAAGTAGAATGGAGTTAGGAGACCTACCGGGGTTGCTCTTCAGACTGAGGTCTAAAAAGGTTCCCAGGTTGGCAGGATATTTCTGGAATCCCCTGGGGAATTTTGATTTATTCAGTAAGTGTCTGAGTGACCTAGAAGTCAGGGAGACCTGGGTTGCAGTCTGGTCTCTGACAGAATATTGGCTGTGTAACCCTCGGACAAGCCCCTTCACCTCTCAATGCTCTATCTAGGCAGCTCTCTGAGACTGGAACTTGCAAAGAAGGTGTTGACCTGTTTTGATAGAGGAAATTTCCTCACCTGGGAATTTCTCATATCAATTGATTCACAGTTCCAGTCCCCATTTCTATCAAAAGACACTCCTTGATATATGAACTAGCTTCAGAGTACCTGGGAACCCAGAATGGGTTTGGGAATTAGGGTGGTTTGATCCAAAGAGTCTATGAATCAAAGGTCTGTGAGTCAGGAGACCCCAGCTATGCTTCTGGTTCTCCGTTTCCTCATCTAAGTAGGAACTTGGGCTCCATGGTCTTATGGCCCTTTTTTCATGTCAGTAGCGCTCCCATTAGGTTATGAAGATTGATCTATCCCAAGTTTTCCTTGGATATTTAGGAATGGAATAAGATTCTCCAGAGCAGTCTAGATTGGAATGTGACTGACCCAGCTGATCTCTCTTTGCTCCCTGACTATATTCCTATGGAGGAAAATCATAGTTCTTAGAAATCATATAGTCTAATCTTCATTTTACAAATCAGGAAACTGAGGCCCAGAGAGGTGATGTAACTTTTCCAAGATCACACAAGCAAACAGAAGTTGGAATATAAGAGTGATACCTCTTGAATCTCATGGAACTGCTGATTGTCCCCTCTAGTCAGGTAATTAGATAATTGGTTAGTCACATGTTATGACTCTCTTTGGATAGTCATTGATGGATTATCCGAGCAAACAGGAGAAGAACAATTCCTGGTATTTGTGAAGACACTTCCTTAGAATAACTGAACAAGGAAATAATACCCTCAGGGTGGTAATGTCCTCTAGAACTAGTAAGAGGATGCAAAAACAATTGTACTCACAGTATACTCATTTCAGTACATGCTGCACTTGTTCCTTTTCCCTCTTCTACTCTCACAGAATTGATATTCTCAAGATGCTTCTTCTGAAAAGAAAATAGGTAGCATGATTATTATTGGATGGCAAAGGCTTTTCGCCACCATATTTTCTGCCTTGTTTTTCTTTCTCCCTTTTAGATTGAATGCCATAAAAATTAGTAGAGGATAGATGAAGATGCTTTAACTCAGTTCCTGACCTTGATTCATGGCTCAGTTGAGGTTTCATATCATGGCTTCTCCAACTAGATACTAAGCTCACTGAGGGAAAGAGTGGACAATTCTCTTTTAACTTTGTATTTCTCTCAGTGTCCAACACATGTTTATACATCTAAATCCTTAATAAGCATTTGTTGAATTAAATTGAATTGAATTTCCTGAGTCCTGCTTGAATGCAGCTGACATGAGTCAGATGGTTGCTATATTGAGCAAAGCAATGTACTTACCCTCTAAGGAAGAGTTTTAGACCTGGAGTCAGATAACCAGAGTTCAAATTCTCCCTCAGACAGTACTTTTGAGCAAATAGCCTCATATTATCACCAGCCTCAGTTTCCTAAGATCACACAGGCTAGAGCTGGAAGGGAACTAGAAGTGATATCGTCCATCACTCTCATCATACAGATGGAGAAACTGAGACCCTAAAAGATGTTTTTTCTAATTCATAAGATTAAGGCAGTCCTTGGACTACCAACATCACAAAGGTGTAGTAGGAAAAGTGTTTATGTGCAGTTTAGTGACTTTGGGACATATTTACAAATTGCTTACCAGGATTGTGCTCAGTAGGTGCTGTTGTCCAGAAGAGGCAGCAATGATGGTAAAATGATGGACAGGGTTTGGGGATTGGGACAGTGATCAGGAAGTGGTGGCAGCTAGCAATTGGCAGTAGAAAGAGTGATGGGGAGCAGAGAAGGCAGGCTGAGGAAGAGGAGGAAGGGGATGAAGAGAGGAGAGGGAGGAAAAGGAACAGGAGGAGAGGGAAGGTAATGAGGTGGATGAGGAGTGGCAGAACATGGCTGAGGGGAATTGGGGGATAGGGAGTAGGCACAAGGAGGAGGAGGAAGGCCCACAACTGTCTCTGGAGGCTCTGTGGGTGATGGATGGGTTGAAGGACATGGACTGCCCCTTTATACAAGTAGACTGAATATAGCTAAACATATAAGGAAACATAAGTGTCTGTGTACCTCCTCAATGTACAATTTGTATATTTTGGCATGGTTATTTACATGATTATACCCCTCACCCCCATTTCTGGGATCATTTGATACTTGACAGGACTAATACTGAAGAGAAAATAACAGAGCTGACCAAACTTGGCTATAAACTGATGTTGTGTGGGCCAGATGATCAGGATGTTGTCAAGAGTTGTGCCCATGTGAAACTAGAGCTCTGCTTCTTGAATGAATTAATCAGTCTGATAGAAAGTGTGAGCTCTGAATTCAGCAGCCATTTATTTCTCCAATATGGATGTGAACATCTATGACTAGATAAAGAAAAAGATTATAGTGAAGTTATTCAGTCCAAATCTGCACGAGGAGATAATAGGCACCATGCCAAACCCCTTGACTCCAGTGGTACAAACCCATCTTGAGAAAATGGAAAACCTTCATGGAATGCCACTGGAGTCCAAGAAGACAGAGGTGGAAGAGTGTTCCAGAAAACTGACTAAATGCTGCCAGTGCCCAAGGAAGATGTCCTCAGTCATCAGCACAGTGTCAACAGACTGTTTTTGCTGAATCCCACTGAGCCCCCTATGCAGGAGTCAAAAGTTATGAGTGGAGTTATGGACACCCCTGCCAAGGTGGAGAATACAGCAGAGTAGTCACAATTGGAGAAAGCCTATTGGGTGGAGGTGACTGGGTGGTGACCTTAGGGATGCCGCCTCTGCTCCCCAAACCAGTGACAAACCAGGCTGCCTCCCTGGAAGAGAATTGGCAACTTCTCCATAATGGGCCATGACTCAAGAATCCATTGATCCTACCAGTTCTTTCTTAATGGAAGTAATCATAATAGCTATCATTTACGTAGTACATTAAAGTTTGCCAAATAATTTACCAATGTTATCTCATTTGATTCTCTAAACAATCCTGCAAGGGTCACACTCCTGGTTCCTGGGAAAGTCTCATATCAACTCCATCAAAGAAGGGCTCTGGTGGTCACACCCTGGAATGAATAGTCAGCCTTCTAGACTACAGGTTCCATGAAAGCAGGACTCATACTCCATCTAAACATTCCATTTTCCATAGAACCTAGCACTCTTTAGAGAGGTTTATTTTTTTTTACAAGCTTGCCTCAGTTCCCCATATATTTGAGAAATAAGGTCTTTATCAGAGGAATTTCCCCTGCAAACCTTTTCACCCAGTTTTCTGCTTTCCTTCTAATTTTGGCTACATTGACTTTCTTTGTGCAAAACCCTTTTAATTTTATGTAATCAAGATGATCAATTTTACCTCCCCTGATCTTATCTATCTCTTATTTGGACACAAATTCCACCCTTTTATCCATAGATTTGAAAGGTAAAATTTTTCTATGCTCCCCTAATTTGCTTATATCATCCTTTATGTCTAAATCATGTACCCGTTTTGACCAGATCTTGGGTATAAGATGTGAAATGTTAGTCTATGCCTGTTTTCTGCCAAACTACTTTCCAGTTTTCTCAGCAGTTTTTGTCAGTGAGTTCTTGGCCCAGAAGCTTGGATCTTTGGGTTGATCAAACACTAGTTTGCTGTGGTCATTTACTATAGTGTATTGTGTCCCTAGATCTACCTGATCCGCCAAATTATTTCATATCTAGCACTAAATCTTTTTAATGTTTACTGCTTCATAATAAAGTTGAAATCTGGGGGGGAAATGCTTCCCAGAATGATTAGACCAATTCACAGCTCCACCAACAGCGCTATAGTATGCTAGTTATTCCATAATCCCTCCAGCAATCTTTTACTTGCTTTGTCATATTGGAATATTTGGATTTGTTGATATTTGCTAAATTCACAATTAAAAAAAAACCTTTGGAGAGCTTGTGCTCTTTGGAAGAGACACAAAACAAAGAAAAGCCTTATAATTAATTTTTAATCCAATTTTCTTCTATCTATAGGATTGTCCCTCATTCTCTCATGTCTGTCTGTAAATATTTTTTTCTAGCAACTATTGGGTGTGTGGGGGAGCAGCTTAATAACTAGCAGACCAATCATTAAACTAGCTTTCAGCTTCCTAGCTATAAAGTGGAGATGGTGGACTGGACCACTGGAATCTTTCCCAGGTCTAACATTCTATAATGCTATGACTTACAAGTAAGGACCATTAAAGAAGAAGGGAGTGAAAAGAGCTCAACCCAAGAGTTAGCCCTGGCAAAGTGTGTCTATACCTTCCTCCACTTCCTTTCTGTGTAACCTTTAATTTTCATTTTAGATTACCTCTTCATCCAGACACCTGGTCATGGGCTGCCCTTTATCTCTCATTTCTGTGACCTCCTAAGCCTTGCCCTTCCTAGACAGTACTCTGTGCTCTGCCCTGTTCTTCATCCTTGTCTCCGTCAAAACTGTCCCTGTCTCTTGTCCCATTCCTGCTGAAGACTGTGCTTAGGTAGATGCTGTACAGGAAGGCAACATGATAAAGGGACTTTTACTGGGATGTCAGTCTGTTATTTACTTAATGCGTTATCACCTTCCTGGGCTATTTTCACTTTAATAGGCATCAGTGCCTTAAGGACAAAGGAATAACTCTTTAAGCAATCTTAGCCTCCATGTTAGGGAGATGTGAAGGTAGGATTGTCATCTTCTATCATGGATTTAGTGCTGGATGGGCTCTCAGAAGGCCTCTAGCCCAACCCCTTCATTTCACAGCTGAGCCAGCTTTGGCCCCAAGTGACTAAGTGATTGACCCAAAGTCTCAGAGTTTGGTTAATGGGGGATTTAAAATCAAATTCTCTCACTTGAATTCCAGTACTCTGTCCACTGTACTGTGACCTCCAAGTAAAAGGGACAGGTCAGTCAGTCAGTCAATAAATGGTATTGGCCTAAGCACTGGGTATTTAAAATGACAAAACAATACCTCCCCTTAAAGAACTCATAATCTAATGGAGGTGTTGAGAATTGAATAGGGACTGGAGATGGGATTTCACCAGTAGAGGAGAATACCTGTATGAGGAAGCTCCTTCTGTCAATGCAGATGGGCCCTTTTTCTGTAAGTTATAGGTTGAAAGAGGTTGTGAGTTGTCCTTTGTTCTTAAAGAGGACTGTAACGCTGGGGAGGTGATGCCATGACATACAAGTGAATTGGATCTGAATGAGGGAGGGCTATGCAAGGTCACCAGCCTCACTTTCTCCTCTGGAGCCATGTGGCTCCAGTGACCAGATATAGATCAGGACAACTGGAGACAGCCCAGGATACAGTCAGGACCATGATTTTTTTTAAGCTAAGGTCTTTTTCAGGTCTCTGTTTGACTAAGTCAGTGCTGGTAATCATTGAGATATTAAGTGACTAAGAATCCTACAACCAGTCTGAGTCACCTGCAGGACCTGAACTCAGGTCTTCTGGAGCTCTTTCAAGGATCTTTCAAGGCTGACTGGCTGTCCACTATATCATTCTGCCATAGACCCTCCAATTGTACCACCTTGAAGCCTCACAAGGCCAGCCCCAGTTAATAGTGAGCCAAAGAAGCCAGGAACTCTGAAGGAGAGTGCTCTGTATATCCGGTTCTAAGGACAGTCTTAGCTGTAGAGTGATCTTTGTTCAAAGGAAAATTCGCTAACTTCCTCATTGGAATCCCAAGTGAAACAAAAGCTGTCCTTGTGACACTATGAAAGGCTTATTGTTTCTGATGACTCCTACCAGTGCTGTCTGACAGTTTAATTTCATCATCACCTTTTCCCTCTTCCTCCTTTGTGGATTTATTTTTATACTTTGGTGGAAAAGCAGACAGAGATGTTAGCCAGGACAAATAGTTCCACTGCGGAATTCACAAAACCTCTTGCACTTACAATACAAAGAAAAGAAGGGATATTTGTCAGGCTAAATGTCTCCTCCCATCTGCATTGGAATCTTTCCCCTGATTTACTCATAACTGATTAAACCAACAAATTCTTTAAGGCACATGGTGGATTTCTTTTCCCTCAAAATTCATACATTGTCTTAGAACCAAATGTTTTATTCTCAGCTTGGTTTGATTCATGGGCACACAGTTATACAAGACATTGAGAGATGAGATGAATTAGGTTAGGAAGATGCTGTGACTCAGAGTGCAGAGACAGAAATGTCTTCCAAAATTTATACTGATACTAATCACTAGCATCTATATAGCACTTTAAGGTCTGCAAAGTGCATAGCAAATATTATTTTATCCTCACAATAAGCCTGGGAAGTAGGAGCTACTGTTATGCCTCTTATGCAGATGAGGAAACTGAGTCAGACAGTGGTTAAGTGACTTTTCTACCATCACACACTAAGTTTCTAAGGTGGGATTTGAACTCAGATCTTCCAGATTCCTAGTCCACTACATCACCTAACTGCCAAAATGGACTACCTCCTAATTGATGTTAATCAGAGGAAGATATATGAGATCTTCCAAAAACTTCTTCTGAAACACACCTAAGATGCTTCATCATAAGTCAGATAGAAGGGGGAAAGGGTTTTAGATAATCAGTAGAGTGGTATGGAAAATACCAATTAAGTAGCCTTGAGTTAGTAAGGACCTTATCTGTAAATTTCCTCATCTGTAACATGGGGATCGGGACAGCTAGGTGGTGCCCTGGATAGAATGCCAGGTTTGGAGTCAAGCAGATTCATCTTTCTGAGTTCAAACCCAGCTTCAGACACGTACTAGCTGTGTGACCCTGGGTGAATCTCTTCACCCTGTTTGTCTCAGTTTCCTCATCTGTAAAATGAGCTGGAGAAAGAATTGCAAACCACTCCAGTTTCTTTGCCAAGAAAACCTCAATGGGATCATGAAGAGTTGGATACAACTGAAAAATGACTGAACAACATGGGGATCAGAGTAGATGACCTCTGGAAGGTGCCTTGCAACCTGAAATGTAGGATCTTAGATTCTTCACTTTATGATCTAGGAAAATTTAAAGGCAGTTTATATTATCCTTAATTATTTTTGATTCTGCATGATAATGAGTGGGGCAATATCACACTTGATTATACTCTACACACCTCTCTATAACTACCTAAACATTCCCCATGGATGTCATGTCACTTTGCAGAGGAGCATGCCTGTCTGGAAATGACAGATCAGCCTTGCCCAGGAACCAACATCACCCTCACCGTCCTCATCATTTAGTCTGTTCAAAAGCGATAGAAGTATCATTCCACTTTGGAAAGGAGATCATCAAATGGAACACTGAACTCGGTAGAAGGTACCTGTGAACAAGCTGGGGCTTCAGATCTGAGAACTTTCTTTTGATGATTTAAAAATACAGTTGAAGGAGTGTATTTTGTAGTCAGGATTTATTTGATCTGTTGACTTCAGAGTGAAATATCCTAAGGTAAAACTTTAACCCAAGGAATTGAATAAGAAAAGCATTCAAGAGTTTTTGGTGTACTTGGATTCAAAGATTACATGGGATGTGACTGTGTCTGAAAAAAGTCTTCCTTTCTCCTCATCTTAAAAGAAGGAAAGAAAAAATCTGGATGCAAGAAGTGAGCAAGGTGAGACAAATTGGGTTGGAAAGATGCTGTGATTCAGAGTACAGAGACAGAAATGTCTTCCAAAATTAATAATAACAACTAGCATTTATATAGCACTTTAAGGTTTGCAATGTACTTAGAGAGTATTATTTTATCCTAGCCAGAATAGACTAGCTATGACAGAAGGAAGGAACCCCAGCAACTCCATTCCAGGCTGCTGTCCAGGGTCCCCACTACCATGGTTGCTGGGGATGCCTGATCTGGGAGAAAAAGACGGAATCTGAATTGAGTCAGACAGAGCATACCAAGCTGATACACAGTGCCTATAAATGTCTCTGTTGCCTAGAACAAGAGTGAGGACTCTCTTGTTTTCTTATTCCTTACAAAGTGAATTCAGACCGTCCTGAATGTAGAATGAGTTGGAAGTTTCTGGTGGGAGGAGATGTGTGAAAATGAAATAAGGCAACTTCTCTTCTCATGGTCTCTCTGGAGAAAAAGCATCCCATCCCTATGGAGGCTCAGAGTTTTGGCACTAAGATGATGCCCTTGGGGATATCTGAAAGGAGGAGCTGGGGAGGGAGGGGCTAGAGAGAGAGGAGGGAGTTCTTTCTAACCAATCACCTTCTATTTGCCCACCCCACCCCACCACTGCTACTCTGACATCTCTCTGGGGCCTATAAGTGGTGGGAGAGTGTTCTGTCCCTCAGGTTGAGCCAACTGCTGCTGCCACTCAATGCAAGCATGTGGATGGACCCTCGATTCAGATCATCCCAGGGTTGCTTGCTTGGCAGCCTCAATATCTGATCATATGGGAAGACACTGTTTTCTTACACAAAATACAAATGTAAATGGGGCATTAGCATAGAGTACCCTTGTCAATAATGGATGCTTTGGGCATGTCTTTGGTTTGCCTCTTGGTCAATGGGTTCTAGGGTTTGTATAAACTGAACAGCACAGATTGATTAGATGAAGATCCTTGCAACCTCCCAGAGACAGGCTGGGTAAAACCCTTGCAAGAAATGTGAGATCTGGTAAGTGATGGCGCAGCTGGAGATAAAACCAGGGGTTAAAGAATATGAGACAGAAGCAGAGGGAGGAAGGAAAAGAGGTACCTGGAACTGTGGGGACTTCACTTTGATTTTCATTTTACTCTTGCCACCGCAGGCAGAAACTTTTGGTCAGCAGCAAGGCTTTGCTACTTGTGTATGAGAAGTAATGGTTTCAGCACCCTGGGCCTTCATTACCATCATCCTGAGAGTTGACAACATCTCAGGCATTCAGATTTCAGAATTCATTTTCTAGAAAAGTCACTCACATCCTTCCTGTTTTTTAACCTGAAGTTTAGTGCTGGTGGGATAGCTGGGACTCACTTATGGACTGGGAAATGGGTGCCCATTTTTATTGTTATTTATCTTTTTCCATCTTCTTGGAAGGGGCAGCTTGGTGGAATGGAGAGAAGAGTGGCCTTGGAGCTGGAAAGATCAGGGTTCAAGTCCTACCTCAGACACACGCTGTCTGTATGACCTTGAGTTGGCTAACCTCTTAATACTTATAGTTCAGAGAAGGTGGTGACCTCTGCTGGTAGAAGGAGTTTCTTCATTTAGGATTTCCTTGTAGCAATGAAATTGCAGGTCCAACTCCAAGGAGATTGAAGAAAAGGACCCATGTGTACAAAAATATAAACATATAAGAGCTTTTGTGGAAGCAAAGAACTGGAAATTAAAGGAGTGCTTATCAATTGGGGAAAGACTGAAATATACATACATACACATACACACATACATATATATATATATAATTAGATTTAAGAAGTGATGTAATGAATGGTTAGAGAAACCTCAGAAGGCTTGTATGAAATGATGAAAAGTGAGGTGACAGAACCAGGACAATTTATACAGAGGCAGCAATATTGTTATGTTGAACAACTTTTGAAAGATTTAGAAACTGATCAGCATAATGACCAGCCATGATTCCAGAGACATTAATGGTGGGGCATGCTATCCAACTCCTGATGGGATGGTAGGGGACTCACAGTGGAAAAGGAAACCTTTCACAGATTAAAAAAACCCAATCTGATGGGATGGTAGGGGACTCACAGTGGAAAAGGAAACCTTTCACAGATTAAAAAAAAACCCAATTTATATAATGACAATAGCCTTGTAAAGACCAGCAGGTATGAAAGACTTAGGAACTTTGATCAATGCAGTTAGCAACCACAAATTCCAGAGAACTTGTGAAGAAGCATGCTATCTGTCTCCTGATAAAGATATAACGGCCTCAGTTTAAAATGACACCCACACACACACACACACACACACACACACACACACACACACACGGTTTGGTTCGATTTTGGTCAGTGTGGGAGTGCGTTTTGTATGACTATTCATGTTTGTCACAAAGGTCTTGTTTTTATATTTTCTTTTACAATGGTTATGTGTGAGGAAGATAGGAGGAAGAGGAAACAAATTTTTAATAAAAAAAGAAATCACAGGTGCACACTACATTATTGTCTGTGTCCTCAGTGAATGTCATTTTGCCTAACTATGATGCCATGGGTTTAATTCTAGTTAGTTTGAAAAAATTCCATGCAAAATGAGGACTCATGAAAAGTGGTTTTGAAAAGATGAAGGACTCCAACAAGTTTTGGAAACCTGAATGTGTTGATGGCCCCCTATCTATATCTACCTAAAGACGGATATAGATAAGACATCTCTTTGTTTTATCAGTCTGGCTAAGTCTGGTGAGGGATACATTGTGTGTAGATCAATCTATACAAATCCAGTCTCAGTAACTGAGGAACACTATCTTTTAAGGTGCAGAAGGGTCATGATTGTATTAATTTTGAGATAAACCAAACCAATGAGATTGCAGATCTTGAGACGTTTGCTATTAATGTTTATTGGAGAAGACTCATCACACTGGACATAGTCAAAGGTATGAGTAAACAGCAGTTTCCCCTTTGGCCTTAGTATGCCTTCTTCCAGGAGGCAGCATTTAGAGAATATGAAATCAAAGTTGAGTTTGAGCATAACCTGAAAGAGAGGAAGGAAATGCTATTATCATGAATTCTGCGAAGGCAGCCTTCTTCGGATCCACTGAACATTTTGCTTTTCTAATACAAACATCCTAACATGTCTCTTGATGGCCCTCATCTACTTTCTAAGATTGGAAAACTTTCAACTGTAGACGGATAATGGCAAGGCAGAGAGTTCCATATAGAATTTTTTTTTTGCTTTTTTTTTGGAGGGAAATTGGGATTAAGTGACTTGCCCAAGGTCACATGGCTAGTTTTTGTGTTAAGTGTCTGTGGCTGAATTTGAATTTAGGTCCTCCTGACTCTAGGGCTGGTGCTCTATTCACTGTGCCACCCAGCCACCCTACTTCCATATAGAATTTGAAACACGGACTTTGAAATTCTCTGTTAGTTCCCAGGATAAGAACACATTGGATGTATAGTGTCTCATTTTCTTAGCCAATTGTCCTGTTTTTGCCTTCACTTCTGGGGCAGAGGATTGGCTAGCTTATCGAATTTAGGAAAAAGAAGGGGCATTTTCTGGGATTTATTTGTCTTGACCTTCATGCTTCACATCCTATGTTTGTACTGACTGAATGAAAGGGGCATGAGTACCTTTTCAGTGTCCAACATAGTTCCTGGCACATAGTAGGTGTTGAGTCAATGCTTATTGATTGATTTAGTCATTGATTGATTGATTGACTGATGGCACCCTTATCTAGGGATTGGGTATAATCTATACTAAAGAATCATCAAGTTTATCTTTGATTATTGCCTTCAAGGTTTTGTTTTTTAGATAACTGATATCACAAGTGATATGGGACAGGGATAAAAAGCACAGATTAAAGTCAGAGCACCAGGGTTTAAAATCTATCTTTGAGGCTTGCTGCCTGAGTTACATTGGGCAAGTGACCTCATTTATTTGGCCTTAGTTGCCTTATCTGTAAAATGATAGCATCAGACTGGATTACCTGTGAGGCTCTTTCCAGTCAGTGATAGATCTTTGGTTTATTTATCCTTTGACTCAAAAAGCTCTTAATGGTAAGTTTTGTTCAGTCATTTTCAGTTGTATCTAACTCTTCATGACCCATTTGGGGTTTTCTTGGCAGAGATACTGCAGTGGTTTACCATTTTCTTCTCCATCTCATTTACAAATGAGGAAACTGAGGCAAACTGTTAACTGCCTAGAGTCATACAGCTAGTGAGTGTGAGGCCAGCTTTAGACTCAGGATGAGGGGTCTTCCTGATTTAAGCTTAGCACTCTATCCACTGTGCCACCTAGCTGCCCATTAATGGTAATACCTTATGTATGAAGAAAGAAGTCTTGGTTATAGTAAAGAAATGTTTTCATCTGTTTTCTAGCCTGAGTAAACCATGTGACGTAATGCCTAATGAGTTAGCCTTAGAGTCAGGATGACTTAGTCGGGATGAAGTCCTGCCCTAGTGTGAACTCACTATGTGTCCCTAGGTCAATCACTTGTCCTCTCAGTGCCCTGGATAACTCTAGCATGACAAGTTGCAGGGTGATTGTTGTTATATATTATATGTTATGTTATTATATCCACTTGCATTAGTGGAGGCAGCTTTCTTATTTGGAGCTCCTTCTATTGATGAAACTACCCCCCAAAAGTATGTTTTTCTAGCCCAGCCCATGAGAGACTTGACTGCTCCTCCCATCACCTAGAACCCACCAGATGGTGCAGAGATTCTCTGGATCCACCACTTTATCCAGTCCCCCTACCCTCATCTCCTGGGTCGGAGGGAGCAAACTAGAAGCACCAGCCCCTCCCCAGATTAAAATTTAATTGGGAAAAACTAACAAAATAAACAAAAATGCCATAAACACAGATCATATTACATTAAAAAACTAAATCGATATGCTGCCCCCAAGGCTCCTTATTTCCCCTTTAGTGGTCTGCAGTCCCTATGTGCATTTGGTATCCTGATGTAGATTGTAGCAAAGCCCCCTAATCTGCCCCCCCTGCCCCATGTCTCTCCCCACTCTGGAGCCTCCTTGGCACCGTTTGCCACCCAGGTAATTTTCATTAACTGAAGGACCTTGGACCATGTCACTCCCTGACTCAGTCACTCCATTGGCTTCCTAGTTCCTTTAGGATAAATATAAAATTGTCTGTTTACCTTTTACAGCCTTTCACAACCTGGCTCCAACCTGTGCTTCCTGCCTTGTAAATCACTCCTCCCACACTCTATGATCCAGTCAGACAGACCTCTTACCTCTTTGTTCCTCATACGTGACCATGGCGCTTCATCTTCTGCCTGCCCTCCCATGATTAGAATGTATGCCCTCTTTACCTCCAACCCCGGCCTCTTTCTCTTCCTCTCTCCCTTGAATATGTAGCTCACTCACCATCTTCTGCATGAATCCTTTCCTCACCCCGTCCCCCAATTATTTCTGCCCTCCCTCCCAAACTTCCTTTTATGAGCTACTTATTGTGTATAGATTTGTATTAACTTTATGCTGCATGTATTTATTTGCATATATCCTTGTTTTCTCCTATAGTAGAACGTAAGCTCTTTGCCAGTAGGAATTTTTTCAGTTTTTCCTTGGATTCTCAGTGCCTAGCATAGTGTTCCATAAACACTTGTTAATTGCCTGATTGACTCACCTTACATGTGTAAAAGTCATGCACTTTCTTACCAGTGCTATATGACTATAAACTATTATGTACTAAAGTATTATTCATTCCAAATCTGGGTACATTAGAGATCGCTCTTGTTTTTGTGGACTGGCTTGAGAGCTTAAACAATAGAAAAATAACAGTAGAAAAAAACCGATACCAACTTCTAAACAACCAACTTCTTTACAGACATTTGGAATATTCTTATTGACTCCCTCATTCACCATGGAAACTGTTCTTAGTCCATTCACCAGTCAGGAAGCTTACCCATTGCACCTGTACCCTCAACACACCAAACACATAGAGCAAGAGTACCTAGCTTCCTGCCTTCCCGAGAAGACTGAGATCAGATTCATTGTTATCCCCCTTCTTCAAAATGTTTAACATCACCACTGTTTCTCTCCTCCTGTTTTCTTTTTTCTTTCTTCTTTTGGTCACAAGAGAGGTATCCTGACTCCTCACTGGGGCTCATCTCTCTACCTCTGTTCTATACTTCCACGACTCCTTGACTTTTGCTATAATCATTTTTCTTTCTCATGCATCTTCAGTATCCCACTCAAAGTTTCCCAAACCAAGTTTATTATCTTGCTGTACAAATGTGTATCTTCTTTTGACATACTCATTCCTGTCAGTGTCCCCATCATCTCCATAGTCTCCCAGGTTTGAAAGCTTTATTCCATCCTTGCCGCTTTCCTCAAAAATCCTCAGATCATCCCAGCTCTTAAAAGCCCCTCTTTGATGCTTTTGGCCTGTCTAGGCATGGCCCCATCTCTTTCCAAACTTCCTGAAAGAGCCTTGATGGGATGCTGTCCCCCTTACCAGTGACTCCTCAGTGGCTGACTTTCTGGCTCCCATCTCTTAGATCACGGTGATAAGCCTCCTAATTTATGCTATAGCCCTGCAACAGATCCCTCCCATCTCTAGTCCACTTGGCCCACAGCACCCAAAGCTACATTGCCATAACACCAGTCTCACCATGTTGTTGTCATTGTTTGTCCTTTGTGAAGAGGACCAATGACATCGTGGGTGAATGGGATTTAAGTGAGTGGCTGGGTGATAGCGGGCGTTGCAGTCGGTAAGAGGATTCTTGGAATTAGGAAAGTTCTGAGTTCAAAGCTGCCCTCAGACTCTTCTAGCTGTGCGACCAGAGCAAGCTACTTAACTTGTTTGCCTCAGTTTTCCTATCCATTAAAATGGGGCAATGATAGTGCCTACCCCACAGGGCCATTGTGAGGATCAAAGGAGATAATATTTATATCAAAGGAGATAATTTACCAAGTGTACGGCACTTGGTAAATTGTAAAGGACTTGTTGTTATCATTATTATTAGGCAAACCACTCCAGTACCTTTGAAAAGAAAACCCCCAAAAGGGGTCATGATGAATGGGGCACAACTGAAAAATGGCTGAACCACAAAGCTCCAGTAAGGCAGCGAGATGGCGCCATAGTGCGCCAGTGCCTGGCCCGGAGGTAGGAAGATGCATGTTCTTGAATTCAAATCTCGGGACACTCTCTAGCCGTGTGACCCTGGGCAAGTCACTTCACCCTGTTTGCTTCAGTTTCCTCCTCTGTAAAGTGAACTGGAGGAGGGGATGGAAAGCCACTCCAGTATCTTTGCCAAGAAAACCCCAAACGGTGTCACAAAGAGTCAGACGTGACTGAAATGACTGAACAACAACAAAGTGCCATTGGCTTGCTCTGGATGCTAGCATCTAACACAGGGTCTTCCCTTTGACATCTTAACTTCTTTGAGACCAACTTCCAACCTAGCTTTCCAAGCTTGGGCCATGTTGCTCACCTTCTCACACTCTGGCTCAGCTAGACTGGCCTTCCTTCTGCCCCTCACCTAGGACATCCCATCTTCCTGGCTGGAATTGCCTCCTTGCCCGCCTGTGCTCCTGGGGTCCTTGGTCTCCTCCGAAGCTCAGCGCCAACGCCACCTCTCCCATATGCAGCACCTCTCCCGATCTGCCCAGATCTGGAGCCTCCCCCATCACCCCCAAATCATCAGGCATTCTGGCAAATGATTGCCATCTACTTTGGTGGTTGTTCAGTTGTGTCTGGTTCTCCAGGACCCCGTTTGACATTTCCTTGGCAGAGATCCTGGAGGGGTCTGCCATTTCCTTCTCCAGCTATTTTACAGATGAGGAAACTGAGGCAAACTTGCCCGGGGTCACCCAGCCAGTAAGTGTCTGAGGCAGGATTTGAATTCAGGAAGGTGATTCTTCCTAACTCCAGGCTGGCACTCTACCTACTGTCTTTGAATCCTTAGTCACTAGCTTAGTGCCTAAAACCCAGCAGGTTTTCAGTAAATGCTATTCAAATGATTCATGGATTACCTCAAACTCATTATTTCTCACACCAAGCTCATCCTCTTTCTGCAGGCTTGTGACATCCCTCCTTCCATCAGTGGCCCCATCATCCTCTCCAATGGTATGCAACTCAAATAGAAATGGGGCCACTCATCATACCTAAGGATCCCTGTGGGCTGCATATCGATTTGGAAAACCACATATTAATATCCCCCATGTTCCATTGTATTTTTATTTATTGTGTTAGATATTTCCTAATTACATTTTGATCTGGTTCAAGCCAGGCTGTGTGTGGCCCAGAGGGGCCGTGTTTGACACTTTTGATCAACTCAATTGGAAACCCTGTGAGCCTTGCTTGCTTCTTCCTTCTATCTCACCTCTAATATTTAATTACTAAAATCTGCCAATGCTCTCTCTGCGGCACCACTCATATCCATCCCTTCTCTACTATTCCTACAATTTATCGCACTCTCCCCACCACGGACCCTCATTATTTCTTGTTAGGGCTATTGCTGTGCAGCTAGGTGGTGAAGTGGATAAAGCACAGGATATGGAGTCAAGAAGATCTGGGTCCAAATTCAGTCTCAGAAATCACTAATTGTATGACCCTGGGCAAGTCACAACCTTTATTTGCTTCAGTTCTTCATCTTTAAAACAGGGAAACACTGGAGAAGGAAATGGCAAACAACTCTTGTATCTTTGCCAAGAAAACCCCAGGGACTTTGTCCATGGGGTCATGTAAAGAATGGCTGACCAACAACAAGAAGTATTATTGCTGTAGGTTGATGCTGGCCTCAGTTCCCCACCTTCCTTCTCTTTCTCTGCTATAATCCTTCACATCATTGACAGAATAATAATCCTTTAGCATTGATCTGATCATGTCACTCCTCCAAGCAAAAATGCCTTTCCTTGGCCTTCATAATTCACTGTCCTGTCTTCCCAGGGTCGTCCCATTCTACTCCATGGCTGGACTAGATGCTTCTCCTCCTTGTATACTCCACACTGTTTTTAGGCAATCGGGGTTAAGTGACTTTCCCAGGGCCACGTAGCTACCAATGTCAGAAGAGGGATCTGAACCCAGTTCTCCTCTCTCCAAGCCCCAAAGTCTACCTCTTGTACCATTGTCCTTCTCTCTGATAGAAGATTCTAACAGAAGTGGAGTTGGGGAGTATTACTTCATCGTACAGTAACTTAGGACTTACCTCATTGTTCTTCGTTTGACTTATTTTTCATTAGAAAGAGGAGCTGCAGCTTGAACTGGAAACGGGATGAAATTATACCTTGGCCATTGATATCTGGGGAAGCCAAAAGGTTGGTAGGGTGGGTAGGGGCCAAATGGATACCAGTAACGGTTCCCATTAAACCGTAGCCACCGTTCATCACTTTCACTGCTCAGCTGTGACAAAGAGGCAAGATAGAGTTCCATCATTTAAAGTGCAGAGGTACAATAGCTATTTAACATAAGGTACTATGGAAGTATGTATAATATAAACCAGCTGAACTTGAAACCAAGAAAGCTAGGTTCAAGTCTTCATATATATTGACTGTGTGACCTTGGGGGAGTCACTTGTTATTCCTCCCGGTAACTCTTTAAGACAATATGATGAGTTAAAAGTGACAGCCTACAGGGCTAGAAGGATTTTCATCACCTGGGACTTTCCTATAAAAATGAAAGCAAAGGTCAGTTGCACTGTCAAATATTTATTATTACTGTTGTTTCAGTCATGTCTGACTCTATGACCCCATTCACCATTTTCTTGGCAGGGACAGTAGAGAGGTCTGCCATTTCTTTCTCCAGTTCATTTGACAGATGAGGAAATTGAGACAAACAAGGTTAAATGACTTCCCCAGGGTCACATGGCTAGTAAGTGTCTGATGCCAGATTTGAAATCAGGAAGATGAGACTTCCTCACTCCTGGCATTCTGTCCACTGCAGTACCACTTAACTGCAACATTTATGAAGTGCCTGCTATATGCCAGACCCCTATCCCATTATGGAATGGAAGAGAGGACCTGAATTCAAATCCTGCCTCTTTTGCACTTTCTACTTAAGCACCCTTGGGCAAGTCAAGTAACTTCCCTGGGCCTCAGTTTCCTTTCTTAGGGACTTCGATGGTCGCTGAGGTTGCAGCGACTCTTCTTTTATTCTCTTTTCTCCACTCATATAACTGGCACCCTGACCCAGTTTCTAATCACCTCTCACCTGGATTACTGCCACAGTCTCCTGTCCTCAAGTCTGTCCCTACTGCAATCCATTGTGCCCTCAGCTGCCAAAGGAATTTTTCTAAAACCTCGCTCCCCTCAAAGATCCAGTGGCTCAGTTTCCTCCAGCATCTCATGTAAATTCTTTTGGATTTAAAGTTGTTCACAACCTGGGCCCTTCCCACCTTTCCAGCTACCATTTTCTGCTTTACTCTCCTGCTTCCACTGGCTTTCTTGGAATTCCTTGGACGGGTTGCGCCATCTCTGTTCTTTATGCCTTTGCTGGCTCTCCTTTATGTCCAGGATGCCCTGCCCCTTCCTGTCTGCCTCTTCCTCTCCTCATCTCCCCTCAAGACTCAGATCAAACCCCTGCCCTCTGGCATTACCTTCTGTCTCCTCTGTATACATCTTACATGCATTTCTTTATTCATATGGTGTCTCCCTCATTCCAATGGAAGCTTCCTGTTTTTGCCTTTCTTTGTACCCCAGGGCTTATGGCAGTGCCTGGGTGGCACAGCTTATGACAGCTGGGTGGCACTGGCCAAGGTCAAGAACTTGTTACTTAGTCATGAAGTCAGGAACATTTGAGTTCAAATCCAGCCTCCGACACTTTTTAGTTGTGTGACCCTGGGCAAGTCGCTTAACCTCTGCCTCAGTTTCCTCAACTTTAAAATGGGAATAATAAAAGCACCTACCTCTCAGGATTGTTTTCAGGATCAAAGAAGATAATACTTATAAAATATTTAACAGATAATAGGCACTTAACCAAAGCTTCTCTGACACCCCCCCTCACTTTTGATTGACTTTCCCACTCTACTTTAAATATTTCATCCTATTTCTAAGTTTATAGGAACAATTGTTTGCTTAGGGGAGGTCAGGGTAGAAAGTCACTTCAAGCTGATTGCGCCCCATGTGGGCTATCTGCAGTCTCTCAATTTACTAGATAACTTTGTCTATACAAATACATCTGGGACAGACTAGACGGTGTTATCTTGTCCAGTTGCATTCAAGCAGGACTTTCCCCAACTCTGGCGCTTAGGTGTGTTTATATTCTATTTATTTCCCTGTTCCCCAGACCCACTGCTTTGATTATTGTCAGACTTCAGCAGAGAGGTTTCTTTCAGATGCCAGGTATTTTGCCATAATAATAATAATAATAAATCTTTTGCAAAAACTGGTTTTGCTGTCAGGACAAAAATAACTTTGTTGGTCTGTTGATCTTCCTTGCCACCGTTGAAGCAGACAGAACCTGAAAGCCTCCCAATTCTCAGCTCCTTAGTGGCTATGTTGTCAAAGGTATAGAATCAGACCTGGAAAGGATTTGGAAATCATCTAGGATTTATAAGTGAAGAAACTGAAGCCTCGAGGGGATAGATAGCTCACCCAAGGCCACTCAGCTAGCAAATGTCAGAGTCAAGACTTGAACTCTCGACTCCCTTTCTGTGCTCTCAGAGCAGATGCTTCAGCTGTAATGAACTTAGGACAGCACTGACCACTGAGATGGATTAGCTTAGTCGCAACATCATATTTGGTTGGTATTTCATCCAAATCCAACCAGATAATTACTGAAGCTTTCATTCAGAGCTGGTTTGGACCATGCATAACTATGTATCTCTGATTTCCACTTATGTAAAGAGAAAAGCTCTGTAGTCAGAAACTGTTTCCTAAAGTGCTAATGTCTGAGACTTCCCAGGTATAATTTGGGGTTTGAGATAGACACAGATAATGCCTTTTAAAGCAGGGATGGGCTAGGATATTTATGGACAATTTATGTGCAACAGCAAGCTGGGGAGAAGTCCCACACTTCTCAGTGTGTCATACCTGAAGTCAGACAGCCCAGATTGGAACCACGATTCCACGATTTCCAGCCTGTCTGACCTGGACCGTGATGCTTGGCCTCTTAGGGGCTCAGTAACCTTCTGGATCCCCTCCAGTGATCGTGATATGGTCCTGTGACCTTGACACCAAAACCAAGTGTGCATCAAGGTCCAGTGCATGCGTTGACAAGTTCAGACACATGTGCTGTTTTCCTCTATGCTGTTATAACACCGCTTCTGTGAACATGTCCTGACTGCTATTTCTTTTTTTCTTTTACCTTTGCCAGGAGGCACATCAGGTTATGCCCAGCACCAAAGCATTGATTATTTGAGGGTTAGGTCTGCTTTGATGTCCATGTCTAGTTGGCCATGATTAACCATAAGATAGGACCTCTGGGTAGCTCCATAATCCTGAGTTCAAATCTATCCTTGGACACTTACTATCTGTGTGACCCTGGACTAGTCACCTAACCTTGTTTGCTTCAGTTTCCTCCTCTTCAAAATGAGCTGGGGAAGGAAATGGCAAACAACTCCAGTGTCTTTGCCAAGAAAATCTCAAATGGGCTCATGAAGAGTTAACATGACTGAAAAGACTGAACAATAGCAACAAAAAAACATAACCCTTTCTGCTTATAAATTAATTATCTCATTATTCTCCAAACTCCCTGCGGATTGCTTTTTACATTAAAAAAAAAACTGCCACATAATGAGAAGATGGGACTCACTGGAAAAGACAGTGAGGTTGGGAAAGATTGAAGGCCAAAGGAAAGTGGGGTGGCAGAGGATGAGTTGTTTGGAAACAACGCATGTGAGTTTGGACAGACTTCAGGAGACAGTGGAGGATAGGAGGGCCTGGCGTGCTGTGGTCCCTAGGATCACAAAGAGTCAGACTTGATCGAACTACTGAACGACCTCAGATGTTTTCAGAAAAGAAAGTCCACTAGACATATTTCTTTTTATGGCGTCGTCCAATGATTTAGCAGAGAAAACGTGGAAGGACTAAGATCAACTCACACTTCGCTTTTCCCGTTCCTGGTCCTGAGCAGCCTAAAGTACAAACCAGTAGAAGTCCATTAATTGGGAGCATGCATGTGGACATAGAAACACAGACACACATATACAAGCATCCACACACATCGGAAAGAAATGACAGCGCAGGAGGTAATATGGAATTCTGAGGCAGCTGTGGTGCAGAGGAAGCTGCATTGGAAGACAGAGGCCTTCTGTCACTTCCTGGGTGACCTTAGGCAAGTCACTTAACCTCTGTGGGCCTCAGTTTCCTTACCTGTAAAGTGAGGAGGTTGGATTAAGTGAGCTCTAACACATCTGGGCAATGATAAGAACAAAAGTGAAGGCCCCTTTGAGCCTGAGATCCATAAGCCCGTGACTGTGACTATTTCTCAGGGTCTGGCGTGATATGTTATTGTCATCCTGGTTGCCGAGGTTGTGGTTCCGCAGCTTCAGTCATGTCACACTCTTCATGACCCCATTTTCAGGGTTTTCTTGGCAAAGATACTGGACTGCTTTGCCATCTCCTTCTCCAGCTCATTTTACAGATGGGAAACTGAGACAAACAGGGCTAAGTGACTTGCCCAGGGTCACACATTCAGTAAGTGTCAGAGGATGGATTTTAACTCAGGTTTTCCTGACTCCAGGCCCCATGCTCTACCTCTGCAGCGCCCCCTAGCTGCCCCTGCCACAATGTGTGCTTGATGTCTTGACTCTTCATCCAGACTATGAATGTGCTGACTCTGGAATATCCCAATTGACCCGTTAGATGGTCAAAGTCATGAGATTTCTATGTACTTTAGTGAGAAAAAACTGAACCCAAGAGGAAGAATCACTTCCCAGCTGTGGCACTATTGGACCCCATCCATCCTGAACAAGCTGCTGCTCATTTCATATTTAAAAATCAGAAAACCAGTGAGGAGAAGGAAGGAGACCAAAGAGTAAGGGACCAAGAGCTGTTGCATACAAACACCATGCTTACCAGGGAGCCGAGAGTCATGGTGATGACAGCTATGATCAGGAGGGCTTTCATGATCCTCTGAAGTTTGTGTGTGTGTGTCCTGGAGGCAAGCAGCATAGCATTATGACTGACACATAGCACTGCTAAGACATCTTCAGGAGATGTGGCCAGTGACTTTAGGGGAATCACTTTATCTCTGGGTCTCGGAGAGAATGAGGGACTTGGCTTAGATGGTCCTAATGTCCCTGCCAGCTCTGACTTTTTATGACTCTGTGATACAGCCACTATTCATGCTATAATTTACACATGACAGGTTGCTTTTGCCTGAGTCCCTTAGCAAATTGTAGAAAGGTTTCCACATTTTTGTTCTGAGTTGCTGAGGTTAACTTTCCACACCAAAGTTAATAATAAGAAGAAATTTATGTTATATATTACAAAAATATATTATAAATAATATTGTATAATTATAGGATATAAATAAGGCTATTAAGATCATAATTCTAATAAATATTATAAATAAGAAATACTATATATTATATTATAAACTATTATATGACACTATAAATATATGATGTTATAAATAATATTACAATTATATTATAAACTATAAATATATTTATGTTATACAAATAATATACAATATATGATTATATAATGTATGCTATATACTATTATAAAATTATGTAATGTATAAATAATATCATAAATTACATTATAAACTTATTATAAATAATGACTATTTTTATGACTATTATACTGGCATTTTTATAATGCTTTAAGGTTTGCAAAGCACTTTACAAATGTTATCTTACTTCATTCTCAAGATTACCCTGGAAGGTAGTTGCTATTATTACCCATGTTTTACAGTGTAGTAAAGTGAGGCAGACAAAGGTGCAGTGACTTGCCCAGGGTCACCCAGCTGGTGTCTGAGGCAGAATCTGACCTCAGAGCTTTCCTCCTCCCAGTCCAGAGCTCTATCCGAGGTGCTACCTGAGCTCCCTAATTCCGTGATATGGCATGTTGCCTTCAGCCCCTGGAGACAGTGGAAGAGGGACCTTGCCGAGGATGAAGGAGCTGGGGAAGGGGAGGATTGAACCTAATGGGACAACTTTTCTTCATTCTCTTTTATTGTGCTTTCTCATTTTAGCCTGAGCGAATCTTGTCTAGCCTGTTAGATTATAAGCTCTATGAAGTCAGGAGCTATGCCTTACTCTTCCTGGAAATCCTCCGAGCTATCAACTTGGAAGGAGTAGGGTTTCCGTAGCTACTTGTCAAATTGAATCGAACTCCAGCTTTAAGAACATTTAGCAAAACAGTGTTCTGGTAAGTAAGGAGAGTCCCAACGAGCCAGGCCCCCCATTCACTAGTTTTTTGTTTGTTTTTTTTTGCCGCATTAGGACACATAGCAGCCACTTAAACATCTACATGCCCAGACGATGTACAAGTCATTGTGCTTGGTGTGGGGATCCAAGCAGAAAGAATGAAACAATCTCTTCTAACAAGCTCCTTATCTTCTAGTAGGGAAGACAAGAAAAATACATGAAGTACATACAGCAAATATTTAAAGTTAATTATACAGACACAAATACACACACAGATGGATATTGGTAGTGGGGTGTATAGAGCCCTAGGTTTGGAATCAGGGAGATCCATCTTCCCGAGTCAAATATGGCCTCAGACACTTACCAGCTGTGTGACCCTGGGCAAGTCCCTAAACCCTACTTGCCTAAGTTTCTCATGTGTAAAGTGAGCTGGAGAAGGAAATGGCAAACCGCTCCAGTATCTCTGCCAACAAAACCCCAAGTGGAGCCACAGAGAATTGGACATGACTGAAAATGACTGAGCAGCAACACACAAACACAGTACTCTGTTAATGAAAGGTAGTGTGGGAGTGGGGAGCAGCAGGAAGGGCTTCATGCAGAAGGTGGTTTTTGGAGCTGCATCTGAAAGGAAGGGAAAGGTTCTAAGAGGTGGGAAGCAGGGAGGGAGTTTCATTACCATGAGAGGCATAGCCCCCATCTGAACTCTATCCAGGTCTGGACAGAGCTGGACTTGGAGTCCAGAATGCCTCAGTTCCAATCCAGTCTCTGACACTTAGTAATTGTGTGACTGTGGGCAAGTCACTTAACCACCCTCAGTCTGTTTCTTCATCTGTAAAATGGGAATGATAACAGCATCTATTTCCCAGGGCTGCTCTGAGGATCAAATACCATATGTAAACGACTTTGCAAACTTTAAAGCATTATATAAACTATAACTAATATTATTGCCCTAAAACAGGGCTTTAATAATAGTAATTATAATAAAACCACATCGAATTCCATGTGATTTTAATAGAAAGAATATCAGAGTGACTATTGAATGGCTTTATTTCTGTTTCCCACTGCCTTCTCCCACAACTCAGTTGAGAAAGATATTATTCCTGATCTTGGCATTAGGATCTTATTACTTGGTAAATGATAGATACTGACTGGCATTATTTGTTTCAAGTAAAATTCAATGAGTCAGTTAAGATGATCATATAAACATATGCTTAGCCTTGGGTAGGAATTACATATGTATATGATATATGTATATAAACATGCAAATATATCATTCTAGCCCTAATTCATTAAATTAATTAAAAACCCATAAATCCTTTCAGGGTGCATCATGAATTCAGTATAGATTCAAAATTAATCTCCTAGACCTTACTGTATACACCAATAACACTAGCAGGTATTGACTGAAGTTCAGAATAAAGAAAATTTATAATATTCTCAATCAAAGAAAAATGTTAATTATGTTCACTATACATGTTAGTAAGCCAGAAGAAAGACAGACTAATGTACTTCCAACATATTTTAACTACCAGATTCAAATGTTAAATGGGTTTTCTGATCAATATTTTAGTTAACAAAAATCAATTAACAGTATTCTAATTAATAAAAATTTTAAAATGAAATACAAATTCTTTCCACTGAGGCCGAATGAAGAAATATTTTGTTATTAAAAGCTCTCTTACCGCAGACTCTGAGCTAGGATTCTTCTTTCAGACTCTGGTGTGAGAAGAGGAGAACAAAGGTGGCCCCACTACTGACAAATATTTTATATATTCAGAAGCACTATGGAATGAAGCTTGTGGCTTGTGAGCCTCTCTCCTGGGATCCAACGTTATCCTGTTGGATCAGGGAATGTCACAGGATGTTGAAATTAGGAACCAATCTGGTATTCCCCTGTTCATAGAAAGTGTATCAAAGGGGCTAGTGAGTAGTTTAACATCTGTTTCCCAACCTAGCTGGGAGAGATATTAATCCTGATTGTGGGATCTCAGGCATTAGGGTCTAAACACTTGGTCAATGACAGTGTCAATACCAACATTATTTATTTCAGATGAAATTTAATGAGTCAGTTAAGATGATCGTATAAACACATGCTTAGCATTGGGTAGAAATGCCTTATCCTTTTGGGCAAAGCCCATTGGGTAGAGCATCCTTTCAAGGAAATGCAGCATTTTATCTAAGAGCCATAAGCCAAGAGGTAAAACTTAGTCATGGTTGAGCCACAGACCTGTCTGATCTTAGCTATTCATGTCGGTAGCATATCAAAACATTTTATGCAATAAATTATACCTTTATATGTATACACACACACACATATATAATAAAGAATTACAAAGTTGTTGGTTGTTGGGTTTTTTCTCAAAACGACCTTGTGAGGTAGGTAGTGGCAGTATGATTTTTATGGTTATAAGTAATAATTTATTTTTATAATATACAAATCATAATTTATTTTATATAACATATAAATATAACATTTTAAATAATTATCATATAAATAGCAATTTATAGATTTATATGAATAATAATTTAAGGGCAGTTAGGAGGCACCCTGGATAGAGTAACAGGTTTGGAGTCAGGAAGACCTGAGTTCAAATACAGCCTCAGACACTTCCTTGCTTTGTGACCCTGGGCAAATCATTTCACTGGTTTGCACTCAGTTTCCTCATCTGTAAAGTGACCTGGAGAAGAAAATGGCGAACAACTACAGTATCTTTGCTGAGAAAACCTCAAGCAGGGTCACAGAGAGATGGACACAACTGAATGACAGCAGTGAATAATAATTTATATAATTACATAAATTCATAGATAATAATTTTATAGAATTATAACTTACATAAACAAATGTTTTTCTCATGAACAGATGAGGAAAATGAGGTGATGTACTTTGCTTTTGATCACAGTTACCCTGGAAGGCAGGTGCTATTATTTTCCCCACTTTACAGTAGAGGAAACAGAGGTAGTCAGAGGTTGAATGACTTGCCCAGGGTCACTCAGCTAGGAAATGTCTGAGACAGCATTTGAACTCAGGTCTTCTTGACTCCAGGACTAGCTTTCTGGCCACTGTGCCATCTACTTACCTCCAGCTGCCTGAACAACACCCAGAGGTAGAGATAAGGAGATGGATGCAAGAGGTAGTCTACAAATCGAATCGTTAGCACTTATGTGGCAATTAATTAGATATATGGAGCAAGGGAGCATGAGTGGGCATTGAACTGGCCCTCTGCAAGAATGGTGGCCCCTCAGTAGAAACAGGGAAGGGTTGGGAGAAGATGGGTGGAAGAGAAGAGAAGGCAATGAGATGCGTCATGCAGATCACAAGTAACGTATGCCTGCTCATCCCTTGTGATTCACTCTGTCTGTATCTAGAACAAAGCTGGCTGGAGACAGGGTGGGACTCTTACCTGTAAGCCACTTTCCCAGAGCCCAGGGCCCACTCAGGAAAGCTTGCTTGAGCCATGTGGCTATGCTGTTGGGGAGTGTTGCTTGCTCAGCTGCTGCTGGAGGTCCTGGTTAGGTTATAGCTTAGGGGCCAACTTGGAGAGACACAGAGATGAGAGTTTGGGAGCTTCTAAAACAATAGGACTCCAGTGGTGGACAGAAGCATAGTGGGGGAGTATGGGGTGATGATGGCTAAAAAGGAGGTATTTTGGACATTAACTCCCCTTTAATCGACTATCAAGGAGAGATGGGATGTGACCCACTTCCAGACTGATCACCCTTTGGGATCATTCCCCTGCCTACTTGGGGTCTTGTCATGGTCCAATGGAAGTGTGGAAACCCCTAGTGTAGACACTTGGGCAGACACAACCTCTCAGTCCCCCAAATGCCCAAGTTACAACAGAATTATTGAATTCTATCAGTAGGAGTTTTTATGGCAGGAATTCTTTATGGTGATGAAATTATAACTCTGCACTGAAATCTTTTAAAATTCCAGTATGACAGATTTTATATTCCCATGTTATGGATAGTATGTGAAAATGAAAACTAATACCAGCCCCCTACTCTGATGTCTCACTGTGTCCCTTTATTCCCTGTCTTTCCTATTTGTAAGGGTGATTCAGTTTTTAAAAATGCTTTTGCAACATTGTCAGATTTGAAAGATAAAATAGATTATCTCCATTGGTTCCATAGCCTAGAATATGTATATATACAGTAAAATCAATGAATAAGTGAATAAGTGCTTCCCACTTTATCCAGTTACCTACATATTTGTTTTTCCCTCAAATAGTTCTGATAGATTTGTCAGGGACAATTTCCCTTTACAGATACTACTGTAAAGGCTAACTTAAGGATCAGTGTGTTATTCCCCAGGAAAACCAAACCAAACCAAACCTCCCAGTTCAAACAACTTCTCCTAGTTAGGCTGACCTTTGTGGTTGTCAGTTCTGGGATTTGGAGAGGGGAGGACCCTTTTCCTGTTACAACAGGGCTCTGGTTGAGAAATTCACGGAAGTTAGAAAGGTCAGAAGATGTCATGCCCACACTAGCCTAACTGGATTTCACTGGGTACTTCTTGTACTTCTTGTTAGATGTGTATGTAGTGTCTCTACCAAGGTATTTACGTAGCTTTGGCAAGGGGCAAGGGGCAGCTCTTGGGTCACCTACTGTTGAACTTTCAGATCCCATGGACCTGTAGAAAGGCAGAAGAACTTGGCATAGATTTCCCTTGACACAATGAGTTCTGGTAGTAATGACACTGTACACAGCTCATATTCCTCTTTGGGAGGAAGAAAGTCGGGCACTGGCAATACACAGTATTAAGTGTCTGCTCCGTGGCAGGCACTGTGCTAGGAACCGAGGATATGTATACAAACATGGAACAGGCCCTAGCCCCCTAGGACTTTGCATTCTTTAGGAATATGTGGGCCACCAGGGAACCTTTGAGAGACCCCTTCCTTCCAAGACCTCGAGCCTGGCTTGCGTACAGCAGTTTCCTGGAATATTCTGACTGGAGTTGGTTCAGTGAACCTGTGTTTGCAGCCCCAAGGTTGCATTTTCTAACTAGACACTGGGCTTTCTGAACCTGACTTAGTCCCGAAGTGTGCTTGGTTCCATGAGTCCAGAGATCAATTGTAATTACAACTTAATGACTCTTTGCCCTCCTTCTGTCTCTGTCATGATATCTTGGTACCCAGTTCTAGAACCCGGAGAAATAATACTTTCCTAACATCAACTAGAACTAAATACTTGGGTAAACCATTTTAATACAATATATAGAACAAGGGATTCTTACCCAGAGGTCTGTGAGCTTGGTTTCTGTGTTTGTGTGTGTTTCTATTTCCAAATACACATATAGGTTTATAAATATACATATATTTTTGATAGCTATTTCAACATGATCTGCGTCCTTTATTTTCCATATATTTTATCTTCTTCATTTAAAAAACATTACCCTGAGAAGGGATCCCTGGACTTTGCCAGAGTGTCAGAGAGAACTATGTGTTGCCTCATTACCCAAAAATGGCTGGGAAACCGTCTTCCTCAATATGGCATGAAGGTGACTACTCTCAGTTCTCAAAGACTGTACCAAGCCACTACAGTCTCTAGCAAGTTCTTCCAAGATGGGAACATTTCAGGTATGGGTCTGGTAATGGATAGCATGCTACAGTTCAACTCCCTTAAATAACAAAGATTCCTTGGTGGCATGGTGGACAGGACCCTGGGCCAGGAGTCATGAAGACCTGAGCTCAAATACGGCATCAGGCACTTGCTACCTGTCTGGCCATGGGCACATCACTTAACCTCGGACTGTCTTAATTTTCTCAACTATAAAATGGGAGTAATAGCACCCTCCTCTCAGTGATATTGTAGAGATCAAATGAAATATTTATAAAATACTTAGCACAGAGCCTGGTACATAGTAGGTGCTTAAGAAATAATTTTCTTTCTTCTTTACATGTTGTGCTGAGCCCAGCGGATATACAGAATCAAGTTTCTCTTATTGATCCCTTTTCTTTGAAAGCCTTTTTGATTCAACTTGCAAGCTATCTAGCAAATATACATTCATGCTTGTCTTTCTCAGGTTGGAGCTTAGCCATCACTAGAAAGAGGGGTGACCACCTTACTGTATTCACAGGAACTGGAGCTCTCAACATTCATGGCTGAGGGAGCTGCTCCTGGGAACTCTTTCTTCTGCTGCTCTTCTCTGTAGATCTCCTTTCATAGATAGACGTTATGAAAACTTTACATACCAGGCTTTAATTTTCAAACTGCCATACCCAATTTCCAATCCAGCACTAGGGTGAGGTTGTAAAGTAAAACATGTGAATTTCTTTCTTCAAAGGCACAGGAAGGCTATTTAGGGCTAAGTAGCGCCTTGAAATTTAGCCTAAGAGCAAACTGTGTTAGGATTTATTCCTGATATTCCCTGGGATGACTTTTTCCTACGTTTCTGATTTGGTGACTACAGGGGAAAGTAATATGTTATATGTTTTAAACTCTGAAATGTGTTGATTACCTGGGGTGATCCCATTGCTTTTCTTTCTCCACCTTTTTTTTCCCTATGTAAATGGTGAGAGGCATAGAGAATAAAGGGAAGGAAAAATATAAATCTATATGATGAAAATGCAATTCTATGTGATGATATGTTAATTTTATTTAATTCTATATAACATGAATAGAGCAAATATATAGTGAATCCTTCATAATGGGAGGTGGATCAGAAAGCAGACATCTTTTCTGTCTTTTGTATATTAAAATGTTCATGTTGGTTGATGTTATTAAGTGCATAATATAAAATTTTATGTCAAAAAAGAAAAATGTACAAACCAACAAAAATATACGCGGTGTTGTGTATCTTTTCATGTTAAGGAAGACCCCAGTCTATTCATGTATCTTTGTGTGTGTGTGTGTGCGCGTGCGTGTGTGTGTGTGTGTGTGTGAGAGAGAGAGAGAGAGACAGTGAGAGAGAGAGAGCGCTTATTATGAATTTGCTATAAGGTGTTGGTCTAAATATAATTTATGCCAAACTGCTTTCCAATTTTCTTGGCAATTCTTGTCAAACAGGGATAAAGGAATATTAATGACAATTCAGAAATTAGGTTCCCCATAATCCATGGCAGGTATATGCAACAAGTGATGTCTTCAAAGTCCCATGCAAATTTGATTCCAGAGTAAAGAGAAGGGTCTATGGTGATGATGATGGTGATGATGAGGAGGAGATCATAAACACCAATTCAACTCATATTTATAGAGCATTTTAATTTTTGTCAAATACTTTGCATACATTATCTCCCTTGGTTGAACATAAACATTAAAATGATTAATCTGTCTGGGGAATAGTGAAAGAAAATTTTAGAGTAGATTTAAAAAAATAATTGAGAAGATTCTTTAGTCCAATACCTAGTGCAAGTATTGAGTATCATAAAGAGCATACCTCATCTTTATCTTCAAGCCTGACAATGCCTTCAGAAAAGCCAATTTAAAAATATGAATTTTATTCTATTATATGACTTGTATTTAGTGGTAATAAGAGTCTTCATTGTCATATAGATTATGTGAGGAGAAACTATTTCCAAAGAATATTCAGTTTTCATGATTGGACTTTGTTTACTGTGGTTTGCTTACAAAATGGTATTTAATTTATGATAATAGCTGTCAGCAAAAATGAATTTAGGAGAGTGAAAGATATTCTATAAAATGGCATTAATCGGGGTGGCTAGGTGGCGCAGTAAGTAGAGTGCCAGTCCCGGAGTCAGGAAGGACCTGAGTTCGGATCCGGCCTCAGACACTTAACACACACACACACACAAACCTAGCCGTGTGACTTTGGGCAAGTTACTTAACCCCAATTGCCCTCCAAAAAGCAAAAATAAAAAATAAAAAAAAATTTAAAATGGCATTAATCATGGAGGATCTAAATAAGAGTCTAAAGTGAAACATAAAGATAATTTTATTTTGATAAGAAAGACAAAATTTTTTGATACAGTATGTGTGTAGAACTAGATCTCATTTTGCTACTTGGAAAATAAATATACAGTATATTTTCTTTCAAAAAACTTCGTTCTAGAGACAGCCATATTATAATAAAATTCTTCTTATTCTTCTAATTGAAAGCCTTGAACAAGTTTAGCTTTGATAAGACTCTAGTGTAGGGTAATGCCACTTAATCCTTGTAGAGAGTCTTTTATCTGAAGAATTATCATTGACAATATCTTCTCAATCCTTATTTTGTCTTGGTGAGCCCAGGATAATTATTTTTGGAGAAAGGGAAACTGAGGCACAGAGAAATCAATAACATCTGTTAAGTAA
Organism: Petaurus breviceps papuanus; assembly: GCF_028583685.1. Classification (NCBI taxonomy): domain Eukaryota; kingdom Metazoa; phylum Chordata; class Mammalia; order Diprotodontia; family Petauridae; genus Petaurus; species Petaurus breviceps. Next base: position 2,372,806 of record NW_027185655.1, on the reverse strand, counting down.
TATCCTGATTCTATGAAGAAGCTGTGAAGGAAAGACATGACATAAATCCTTTTAGTTAATTGTTTCATTAAATGGAATCATTTCTTATTTTCTCCTTTTTTTAACCTCTCCCCTTCTATGTCCATAGGATATTTTACAAAGAGGAATGGCTGATTATAATAGAATCTGAAATTTGCATAAAATTGTGTCCTTGTTCAAGAAAGCTTTACCGCTGAGGGAATTTCTACCATGTAAACTGAAACAAATTTTTGTTTTTAGGAATTCTAAGGAAGACTAATTTTTCACACACCTAGTGTACTTGTTAATAATCTATTGTATCAAGGGTTGTGCAGTCTACTGGCACGGAAAGGTAATGTCAACAGGTGACTAGGTTAATATTAGTTTGGTAACTGATAATTCACATCCATTGCTGAAAATAGTATTGTCATTAAAGTACCCGGAATTAATTATTCATAGATTTTCCACAAATTTATGTCTTATTGACTACAACTGTATCCTACAATTTGATGGTAGAGAAAGTTGAAGTGAAAAGTGAGGTATAAGAGAAAAAGAAATCAACTTTAGTGAATGACTCTTTCTATAGTAGTACAATGAAAAAGAAAAATGTTGCTGAATATTTCTGTGCTGTGCTTTCAGGAGCGTATTTTATGAAAGGTGCCAGAAATCACTAGTAAATGTTTCCTTTAGGAGAAAAGATAAAAAGTTACAGGTCAAACATACCTAATATCTGATGAAAGCTGAGCTGCTACTGAATCCAGCACTATGGTGAAGTTCTATAGTAAAACATGTGGTACCACCTTGTGTTAAACTGTACCAAAATGAGAGCTGGTGGAAATGGGGATGGGCAGATAGTGACCTTATGCTTTAGCATTTTGAAAAAAAGAAACTTTGCCATTTTAAAAATACTTTAAATAAGTGGTTTTTCATCAGCAAACTGGACTGTACTTGGGTTAGCCACACACGTTTTCCTTTCTTCTTTTTCAGTCAGTTAAGCACCAAGCATTTTGAGGGATCCTGCTCTGAGCCTTGACACCATGCTGGTGCTAGTAAACACAAAGACAAAAGTGAGGAATTCTCCATCCTCCAGGATTTTATAGTCATCTATGCCTGTTCTTTTGTCAGATTTTTAACATGTGCCTTGGCAAAGAATTTTTCTGTGTCTATTGTGTATTTATCTTGTATATATTTTTATATTAATTATTGATGTGCTATCCCTTCCCTCCCCACCTTGAGGAGGGAGAATTGCTCACAATAGGCTATACCTGCTCTCAAGCCATATAAAGTAAATGTGGTAGTGTGGTCACGGATGGGAATGACCATGGACTAGTCAATAGGAAAGGTACTTTCCTAAAATCACATAATTTTAGAATTGAAAATAATAATAATTATTATAGTAGCTAGCATTTTATATAGTGCTCACTATGTGACAGGCATTGGGCCAAGCGCTTTACAAATTATCTCCTTTGATCCTCACTACAATCCTGGGAAGTAGGTACTATTATTATCCCCATTTTATAACAGAGGAAACTGAGGTAAATAGAGGTTGTGACTTGCCCAAGATCACACAACTAGTCTGAGACTGAGTTTGAACTCAGGTGTTTCTGACTCCAGGCCCAGTGCTCTATCTGCCACCTTCAGATTTAGAAACAATATCTTTTTTCTTTTCTTTTTGGAGGGGAGAAGGCAGGGCTATTGGGGTTAAGTGACTTGCCCAAGGTCACACAGCTAGTGTTAAGTGTCTGAGGCTGGATTTGAACTCAGGTCCTTCTGACTGCAGAGATGGTGCTCTATTCACTGTGCCACCTAGCTGCCCCTAGAAACTATCTAATTCAACTTTCATTTTATTGAGGAGAAAATTGTAGGTCAATAGAAAAAGCAAATTCCTTGGTAGAGTGGAAAGACTGCTGGGTTGGGAGACATAGGCCTAGATTTGAATTCCTGCTTTACCACTTAGAAATATTTCTATAAATCACTATGGAAAATAATTCTATGATTTTGGACAAATCATTTTCCTTCTCTTGGCCTCAGTTTCCTTTTCTGTAAAACAAGGGAATTCCCATTAATAAATGGTCTCAAAAGTCCCTTCCCAATCTAAGTCTATTATCTTATGATTTTAAGCAAGTAGACTGATTATGACAATAGTTTTCATGATTTTAACATGAGATAAAGTCCATCTTAATTCATTTTAAAGTGATACATTCCTTTTTCTGTGTATTTGAGGACCTATATGTTTCTTGAATAGTCATAAAAATTAAAAACACAAAGAAAATAGAAAGAGAGAAATAATTTAGTAAGGTAATTCATATAACACTTGAATCATTCTCCCCCCCCCCTTTGAAATGAATGAAACATGAAAATTATCATGCTACCTGGAATGTATGAAATTGCTCTCAACTGCATAAAGAGATGTTTTTACTAAAATATGGTGATTTTCATCAAGGATCATGTTGGTAACTAGAACTAAAAGCTTTTTTTTTAAAAGACAATTGGAGTTAAGTGACTTGCCCACGGTCACACAGTCAGGTTTGAACACAAGTCCTCCTAACTCTAGGGCTAACTCCTAACTCTATCCACTGTACCACCTAGTTGCTTCCAGAACTTCTAGCTTTTAGGCATTAATTCATTTCTCACAGCTGTTTTGGGGAAAGTACTTCATCACACTAATGCATTCATTGAGTTCTGTGTTTCCTTTGACTCATGGCATTCAATGCATAGTTTGGGACAAAATTCAGTTTTTAGCTTTTTTACCTTTCTTCAAAATAACTCCATTCCATAAGAAGAGAGCTCTTTATGTTTCCTTCAGCATGTCAGGGTTTATCTGATGATAGAAGATGACATTTATCATAAGCAATGATTGAATTCTGACTAGATTGTTTTAATTGGTTTACAATCCTCAGCAAGTCCTTATTTACAATTGCACACATATAACCATGACCAAACCCCCTATGTTTTACTTTCCTTTTCTCTTTATAATCCATAGCAGAAATTTAATTTCTGACCTGAGAAAAACCTTTGATTCCCTTTACCTTTTCTTCCATGAGCTCCGAAGGAATGGTATTGTCTGTATCTGTAGAGGAAGTCAAAATATTGGCTCGTTGATTCTTAGAAGCATGGGGAGGCACGAGAATTCCACCATAGGGATATCCAACGTTCGCATTGTCTCTTTGGGGATATGGCAGCACATTCTCTATTGGCTAAAGAGGGTGAGAGTTAGAATAGCAAAGTAGACAGTGGGGCCATATGGGGTAGAACTGGAAGGGAAACAAAGATGAAATAGAATGTCTCCATGAGAGCATGTGATAGTGTACACCCCCCCCCCATCCCCCCAGGACATAGACAGAATTCCAGTAAAGTTAAGCACATCCACCATCTGTTGTCAGTTTTTCTCTTAATTTGTATACAAGTGGAAACATTACCAAAATCTGTTCCTGAAAATTCCCTGTACATATCACAGAAGCAATAGATATTTTAATCAAATAAAGTGACAATGAAACAGAATAATTTTTGTGATGCACACAAAGCAGTTCTTGTGGAAATTTATCTCTAAACATTTTTGACAACAAAAGAGAGAAGGAACAGATCAATGAATTCGGCACATAGCAAAAAAACAAAAACCAAACCCTAGAAATGCAATAAATAAAAACTCCATCAAACAAAATAGAAAATCAAAAAAGAAATAAACAAAATTGAAGTTCGAAAAAATATTTTTAAAATCTTAAGTTTTTTTTAATTAATGAAATAATCTGTTAGCCAATCTGACTCTTTAAAAGAGAGGAAAACCAAATTGCAAAATAAAAAGTAAAAGATTCACAAAAAAATGAAGAAATTAGATTTTCAGGACTGTTTTGCCCAATATTAAGATAACAAAACTGACATTTTAAATGCAATGGGTGAATATTTACAAAAATACCAATGGGTAGATGAAGAAAATAGGAAATAGAAAGCTTAAATAACTCAAACTAAGAAAAAAAAAATGAACCAAGCGTAAAGGAAACTTCTAAGAAGTTGGGTTTGTGTGTGACCATGACCAGGTGAATTTTTAATATAATTCTATCAAACACTCAAAGAATAATTAATTGCAGTATGATATAGATTGTTGGCAAAAATAGGAAGATAAGAGATTCTACTAAATTTGCCCTACAAAACCATAGTCTTGATATTCAAACCAGGGAGAGACAAAGCATAAATAGAAAACTAAAGACCCAAATCCCTAATGAATATTTACACAAAAATAACAAAATAAAATGTTAGCAAAAAATGCTCCCAAAATATTTTTTAAAGAGTCAATATAGAGCAAGGAGAAAATAATAACAAAATTCATCTGGAGGAACAAGAAGTCGAGAATCCCAGGGAAAATAATGAAAAAATGTGGGAAGGAACAGAAACTAACAGTACCATATATCAAACTAAGTTATAAAGTAATAATTATCAAAACTACATGGTATTTTTTTTAGAAATAGAAAAGTTTGGCATAAGAACAGATTATGTAATAAAATCTGGAAATAAACTAACATAGTAGGCCAGGATGATCCCAATTTACTGCTGACATGATCTTTTGTCTAGAAAAATTCTAGAGTATCAGTGATGCAAAGAAGCTCATTGAGATAATTTAATAGCTTCAGTAAGTGGGCTATAAAATGAATCCACTAATATAAAAAGTAGTTCTACATAGCAATAACAAAATCCAGGAGTAAAGAATAGAAATAATCCCATTCAAAGTAACTACAAAATGCATTAAATATTTGGGAGTTAATCCACCAAAATGAATCCTATTGTATCCATAAAATTGCAAAGTATTCATTAAGGAAATGAAGAATAATTCAAATTACTGGAGAAATATGTAGTGCTCATAGCTCAGCTTTGCTAATATAATAAAAATGGCAATATTGCTAAAATTAATTTATGGAAATAATAATAACTAGCATTTATATAGTACTTAGTGTGTGCCTGCCATTGTGTTAAGTGCTTTACAATTATCTCATTTAATCCCTGATACAACCGTGGGCAGTAGGTGCTATTGTCATCTCCATTTTACAGTTGAAGAAACTGAGGTAAACAGGTCAAGTGACTTGCCCAGGGTCACACAGCTAATAAGTGTCTGAGGTTGTATTTGAACTCTCGTATTCCTGACTCCAAGCTCAGTGCTCTGTATACTCAGTGTACTATGGTACCATCTAACTGTACCATAGTATACAAAATGCTGAGCCTGGAGTAAGAAGACATGTTTAAATTTGACCTCAGATACTTCCTAACTATATGACCTTAAGCAAGTCACTTAACTTTTATCTAATTCAGTTTCCTCAACTGTAAAATGAGGATAATAACAGGACTTATTTAAAGGGTTGTCAGGATCAAATGAGATAAAATTTGTAAAGTACTTTGTGTAGTGCCTGATATATAGTAAGTGTTTAATAAATGTTTCCTTCCTTCCTTCCTTCCTTCCTTCCTTCCTTCCTTCCTTCCTTCCTTCCTTCCTTCCTTCCTTCCTTCCTTCCTCCCTCTTGTTCTTCCTCTCTCTTGTTCTTCCTTCCTCTTTTTCTTCCTTCCTCTGTGACATTAGAGAAATTATATCATCTGTGTGAATATCAGTTTCTCATCTAGAAAAATAATATGTATTCTACAGAATTCTCAGTGTTGGGGTGAGGACAGTGCTTTGTGAACCTTAAAGTGCTATATACATATGGATTATTTTTATCATTACTCTTAAATTACCATGTAATATCATGTGACTCAAATTAGAAAAACCCTCTGAACATCCTTACCATCCCAGGGGCTTCAGGAACATCCCCTCTTAAGTGATCCGCGTTCATCTGTTGTTGGCCTCCAGGTAATCCCTGCAGAATCAGACGAACATAATAACGTGTCATTGTTAAGATAGCAGTGCTGAAGATATTTACGTTTAACATGTTGGTGTTAAAAAGTAAAAGCGGTCTTCTTGCCTGTAAGATCTTGCTATCCCAGGCAATTTAAATCCTCTGCCTTTACCTCCCAAAACATTTACCAAAAAACAAAAAAATGAATGAACTCTTAGTTCTGTAAAGTTTCTATATGTGGTTGAGAGTAGCTTCACTAGAACAAACCCTCCCTTGGTAACATTGGAGGCCATTTCTAGGCTTTGTTCCTGCTCCTCTAGGTTCCCCTGAACCTCCAGCACAGAATGTTAAGAAACAGACCCAGGGAATGGGTGGCTGAGAAGCATTGTTTTGTGTGATGCTCACGTACTGCCAAGAGAAAGAAAAGAAAAGAAAGATTCTCTGAAAGGGGACCTAGATAGGCCCACACTGGTCATCAGGGCAGTGTCCTGTTGATGAGAAGCTAAGCACATTGGCATACGAATGTAATGGAATCTTACTGTGCCATTAAGAATGGTGAAATGGACCATTTTAGCAGAAATTGGGAAGCTATGGATGAACGGAGGTAGAACCAGAGGAGTAGAACTATAAGGATAATTTATATTATGCCAATAACAGTATATAGAGAAACAATTTTGAAAGACTTTAGAACTCTGAGCAATGCAATGGAAAACCAGGGGTCCAAGAGAATGAATGAAACACGTTCACCTCTTGACAGAGAGGTGCCAAACTTGAAATGCAGAAAGAGGAGCAGTTTCCAGACATGGCCAAACTGGGGAGGGTTTTTTTGTTTGTTTTTAAGAGATGGGCTTTAGTGAAGTCCTAACTTTTTTTGCATCTCTATTAAGCAGCCAAGGGCTAGCATTGAGTACATAAGTAGGGAAGGAGTTGTGGCCTGGGACAGGGTTTTGGGCACTCTCCAAATTTTTCTCCCCAGAACTGTCTTTGGCTTCTTTTAGTCTCCCCAGAGCTTAGCACAGTGCATGGCACTTAATGAATATTGATTGATCAATAGATTGATAGTACAAAATCCCAATGGCCCTTCCAAGCTACAGCTCTGGCCTTCATGGCAATGGAGTTTGATCTCCTATCATGCACGATCTGGCCAAAAGCATCATCTGAAACTGGCAAAGCAACTCAGAGCCTTTTTTTGTGAGGTGGAGAATTATAATAGTAATTATTAGACCTTAATACTCAATTAATAACAATAATAAGCCTTATTATAACAAGGAAACTGTCACTGTTTCCCAGATTACAGGAAATGCCAGCTAGCCCATGAGCTGCTGGAAAGCCTGGATTGTCCCTGGAAAGGCTGGGAGACTTCAAAGGCTCTACTATAACAGTGACCAGGGAAGCTGTCCTCTGAATGCAAGGTCTCCTTGACTCCACCTAAGTTTCTTGCCCAAAAGCTAAAAATTGTATTTGTTTCTCAACTCAGATCTGAAGCATCTTATTCCAGAAAATCAGAACTACTTCACAGATACATAAAAGGAGAGGCTAGGAATCAATCAAGCATTTGCTTTGGAGCCAACTCACAAATTGGATTTGTACCTAGCAGTGAAGAAATATGATTTTTTCAAGATTCATGCACTAATTAAATTAATAGAATATGAAATGATCAATGCCAAAAGCTTCCTTATTGAAATAAAAATGTTTACACTTACAGATCCTGCTTGTTGAGTAATGCATCCAAACTCAGGATAAGTTGGAATCTGTCAGATTGGAGAGGTTCGTTAAGTTTGCTTTATTCAACTTTTGCACAAACACAAAGATGGATTTTTTAAAATGTATTTTTCTCCCTAAACTTTCTCTTTTCACTTCTCCATTTCTGTCTCTGGCAGAACCCTTTGCCATTTAACCTGTCTCCTGGGTTTAAACTTTGGGTTTCTGACTTTTTTTCTCTTTTTCATCTATTCGATCCGATCAATGACTATGTCTTACTGATTCCATCTCTAAAATATCTCCCCAATCCATCCCTTCATTGCTAGCACCGTTGCCACCAGCCAATTATTTGCCACAGCAATCATTGCCACACAGCCCTTATTTCCACTCACTGGACCTCATGATAATGAGCCTTCCTTGGTAGTAATAGGGAGCCACTGAAATCTTTTGAACAAATGCGACCAGATCTATGTGCAGTGGAAGCTGAATGTGCCGCAGACCAGTATCCTTTGAGGAAGTCTTCCATTTTCTCCCTCTGGCAATTCATGCATTTTGTTGTTCAGTTGTATTCAATATTTGTGACCCCATTTGGGGTTTTCTTGACAAAGATGTTCTAGTGGCTTTTCCAAAGACTTCTGTGGCTCCTTATTATCTATCAGGTAAATTTCAAACTTCTACAATCTGGTGCCACCATTGCTTTTCTAGCCTTATTTCATCTTGGTACCCTTCATGTACTCTATTCTCCAGTCAGACTCTACTAATCTTTCCCCTACCCTGCACTGTCCCCTGTTCCTTTTGTACCCTTTGCTTGGAATTTTCTCCCTCTGCTTCTCCCCTCTCCACTTAGCTTGGTGAGTTCTTACCCATTTTTGAAAACATAATCTCCTCTAGAAAGCTTTCTCTGTTCTTTGGTTGGTAAGAATCTTTGCCCTGAGACCTCTTGTAACACTTCATTTTGTAGCTCTCTGACATGGTAATCATGTAATAATTCAGGTGTATGTATGTGGGTGGGTGTAAACTTATAGGAGGAAGAGAAAACACACACAGAACTGTTGTCTCCATGCCCTGGAGGCCCATTTAGAAGATCCAAGACTTCCCTCCTCGGCATCATCCACATTCCTGGCACATCTTTGGGACCCTTCCCATTAGAGCCACCCAAACAACAGTCCCCTTCACTTTGCAGGGATCTCAGAAGCCATCAAGTACAACTCCTTCATTTTACAAATGAGGAAACTGAGGCCGAGAGAGGGTAAGTGACCTGTGCAAGGTCACATGGTTAGAAAATGCTAGAGTCAGTATTCAAAGCTACGTCCAGTCACCTAACAACACTGTCATGTCCCCTTTCTTTCACCCTTAAGTTTTACATCAAGTAAGTGATAGGTAAACCATTCTACCAGGGCTGAATCTTATTGTGCTCTCTGATTCCCAATGGGCACAGGCAGAAGAAAAAGATGTCGGCTACAGTACCTGCTGTGGTTGCTGCCCCCCTTGGAGAGGGAAGAACTGGGGGGGCAGATCCTGTGGTCCATACATGCAGACTGGATAGTATTGAATCATCTATTGGGAAGAGATCAAGAATATTCTAATTAGAAGACTAATCCAAAGTGTTCATCTTTTGATACCGAAATAATTGTAAAGGTCCACTTGTGCACTTTAGGGATTTTGTAGGGGGAGCTGGTGAAGTGAAAGGGAAGGATGATTAAACCAAGAACCTCGAGGGATGGTCAGACTGTACCAGAGGAAACTGGGCCATTAGTTTACATGGAGCTCTGAGCAAGGATTTCAGGTCCCTGTGCCTTAGTTTCCTCATCTGTCAAAATGAGGGAGTTGGTTCAGATGACCTTTGAAAACCCATCCAGCTCCAACAGTCTGTCATTCTACATCTTCCATAACAATAGCATGGAAATTAGCTTAATGCATCCCCAAGCCTTGACAGACGGTAGTGTCAAGGTAAAGCCCTGATCTTGGGAAGGCAGAAGATTAATGGTTACAGAAAGGGAGTGAGCTTCAGAAGGCAAGAGCCATACATGTAACTCTGAATCCAGTCTTTGAATTTTCCTGGAATGAGGTAGTGCCGGTGGTGGTTGCAGGGGTGGGACGATTTAATTTTCTTGAGGGTAAGCTCCTTCTCCAGACTAAATCCACTGGCTGAAAAGAGGTGCCACTGATGATGTGATGTCCTCTGGGAGGCTTTGTGGGAAAGGATGCCACAGGTAAGGCTTGCTGGAGATAGCCTAACACTTAGGCACTTGTTTTTATGGGCCTGGAGGAAGCACTCCCTCCCTGCTTGCTCCAGCAAGAGTTATCTGTCAATCATTCAATCTACAAGCATTTATTAAGCACCCCTTATGTACCAGACACTGGGGAAACAAAGACACAAAAAGGAGTCCTGTCCTCAAAGAATTTACAGTTTAGCCAGAGGAGACCCATACATATATCCTGGCAGCTAGGTAATACAGTGCATAGTGCACCAGGCTGGGAGTCAAGAACAGCTGAGTTCAGATCCAATCTTGGATACTGATTAGTTGTGCGACCCTGGGCAAGTCACTTCACCTCTGTGAGCCTCAGTTTCCCTACTTCCCAGGATTATTATGAAGATCAAATAAGATGATGTTTGTAAAGTGATTTGCAAACGTTAAAATGCTATATAAATGCCATTATTATTGTCACAAGATAATTTTGGGGTTGGGTAGATACTAACAACTGGGGAAAGGGCTCCTGTTGAAGGTAGCAATTAACTCTGGTATTCTGGAAGTGAGGCAGGACTGCAATTCAGACGAGGGGGACAGCCAACATGAAGGCACGGGGAGGAGAGTAAGAAAAAGGAACAGGACAAAGGCCAGTTTGACTGGACTGCATTGTATATGGAGAGAGCGATGCACAATAATGACAATAAATCATGATAACTAGTGGCATTTATGTAGTATCTTAAGGCTTGCAAAGTGCTTTACAAATATTATTTCATTTGATCCTCATAATAATCCTGGGATGTAGATGAAATTATTATCTCCATTTAACAGATGGGGAAACTGAGGCAAACTGAAGTTAAGGGATTTGGCCAGGGTCTTAACAGCTAGTGTGTCTGAAGTGGGATTTGGACTCAGATCTTCCTGACCTAGTTACATGAATAACAACCTTCAAATGAGTGGATGCCGAGGCTTTTTAAGACAGGATGGACTAATCACAGCTCATGCTTGTAGAGTGCTTTAAGATGGTTGTGAAGATTAAATGGGATGATATTTATACACCGTTTAGCACAATATATGGCAAATAAATGGTGCTAAGTAAAAGTTAACTTTCTGGAAGTGAGAAGAGGAAAATTTACATTTTTGTCCCCCAACTACAGTCACATTTTTATTTACCTACCTGTCCCCAGACTTGGGGGAATCCATATGAAAAGTAACAGGGAATAATCTGTCAAGATAGAAAGGATAAAGAATTACGTTTGACATGCCAGAGACCCTGGAGCGGAGCACTGCGTTTGGAAGCACGAGAACTGTGTTCAAATCTCATCTCAAGACTTGGGAAGCACCAGTGCAAGCTCCCACGATGACTGCCGAAAGATCATGAGCCACTTTTGACATATAGGACTTTTCTTTCCTAAATTTGTCTAAAATGTTTCCAGTCATCCAGCTTGGAGCTAGGATGGCCTATTAGCTGACATGAACTATAGTTTTGCCAGAATGGAATAAACTATATGAAGATATCCATTGTCTCTGATGATTTTAGCTGGATGAATATCACTTGGGAACCCTTGTTCTATATTCATGTGACTCTATTAATTTTCCCTGTCAGGGGGAATCTCGTTTCACGGAGTAACAAAGAAGTACAGCTTGCTTGAAGACCCAGAAGCAGGAATTACTGGGTCTGGAGCACATTCACTTGAGATGGGAGACATGGTGGCGGCAGCGGCTCAAGGCTGGTGGATCACAGGTACAGATTGGGATGGGGGCAGCCTATTGCCCCGCAAGCTGCTGAAATTTTGAAGGGAAGTTGAGTTCTAGGAGAGGGGTATCATGGGGGTAGCACTCTGCAGATGGTGGCCTAGGGAGCTGGTTATACTGTATAAGCCTTTGAATGTTGCTACCCTGGGACAAAGATCCATTAGCCCCATGCTAGTTATGGTTCTGCTTACTTGATATGGATCCTGCTGGTTCTGCTGAAGTGTTTGCATCTGGGAAGGTTCCTGCTGGATTGCCTGGGTTCTCTGAGCCAACTTAACCTGACCTGGGAAAGGTGTCTGGTTGGGGACAAGCCCTCCAAAATGACCTAGCGATGACCATGAAGTTTGGGAAAGTCCAGATGTCTGAGTCCGTGGCTTCAGGATTCCAGGGAGAGGGAAAAGCAGTGGATTTGCTGGTGCCTGGTGGGGTAGGGAGGGGAAGGAGATATAACTGGTGTTTCTCTTAAGTTAGAGATATCAACATGCTGTTAAAAAAGCGTCATCAAAAATTTAAGAATAGACTTCCATACAAGCCAAATATTTCACCCAAGAATCTGATTCATTCCCATATGATAGCTCATACAAATGGAACAAGAACCATTCCAATCAGCCACAGTCATGAGAAAAAAGTACTTTTGTTTTTAGAAAAATGATTAGTATTACTGAGAGGGAAATGCATGACTGAAAATCCAGATTGCTTTAGTAATCATTTCTGCCTTCCCTACGACCTAGATCAGGGATTCATAAGAAGGCTTTCATTTACCCCACCCCCCTACCAAGGAGGGTGAGAAGCTTTTCAAGAAGTTATGGGAAATATTTCATAAATAACTTTTATCTTCTAAATTCAATGTATTCCTTTATTTTATTTCTTCTGTGCAATGCACGATAAATTCTATGATGTATTTCCTTTCACTTTGAATAATTGGTATGGGAAGGTTTACTAAAAGTCAAAGTGTGAAGGGACCAAAGGAAGGCGAGGCCTCTAATCTAGACCCTCAGAAACATCACCACAGACAAGAAGTGAGCATTGCCTTATCTCTGCAGGAGGGGGGTCACCAAAGGATGGTGGAGAAAAAAGCAATTGAGAGTCTTCCATTAAAAGCAGTTGTAAGGGGCGGCTGGGTGGCACAGTGAATAGAGCACTGGCCCTGGAGTCAAGAGGACCTGAGTTGAACTCCAGCCTCAGACACTTAACATTTACTAGCTGTGTGACCTTGGGCAAGTCACTTAACCCCAACTGACATGCCTTCTGCCCCCCAAAAAGCAGTTGTGGAGATAACTGTACCTGGAAACTCCGAAGCCTGGCATTGTTAAGACCCATCAGTAACTAAGGAAGGAAAGGAAATTGGGAAACAGATTACTTATAATTGTCACCACAAATCCAGTGTAGATCATGTCTATTGACAAGAATTTTATTTCAGGATTGAGGCAATTTCTCACTTGAGTTATAATTTATAAAATAGTCATGGAACTAGGGGATGGGAACAAGGAAATCGATATGTTCTGAGCATATGTGCTTTCCACATCTCCATTATCTCCCTTCTCTCCCTGCAACACACACATACACACACATATACACACATACACACACGTATACACACGTACACACATACACACATATACACACATACACACATATACACACGTACACATACACATGTATACACACACACATATACACACGTACACATACACACACATACACATACACACATACACACATGCATGTACTGTTTCATTCCACCTCTCATTTAATGTGAGGTTGCTCCCAGGGTAAGATTTATTGATTGAATTAGTACCAAATACACATTAAGCTTTTACTCTATGAAAAGCATCTTCCTTAGTGCTCTGAGGAAGGAAAACAGTATCTTCTACTGGGGAAAACAAAGTAGCTGAAAATAATATGGGATGGCATAGGCCAAGCAGCAAATGTCTTAAGGACCAGATCCAGGAGTGTAAAATAAATCCTTTAGATTTCACATTTCTTGAATGTTGGAGAGTACAGTGTTTCTCCTCTAAGATTTCTTAAATAAATGAAGCAGGCATTATTCTCCTTTCTCATTGCCCATCCCATGCTCACCCCTACTCCCTTTCATTTAAAACAGCATTCTTAAACCCTTTTCTAAAGTAGTAACAATAATAATAGGAGCATTTATTTATCATCCCTACTGTGTGCCGTGATAAGTGCTTTACAAATATCTCCTTTGATCCTAACAATGACCCTATGAGGTGGGTCCTGTTATTATCCCCACCTTATAGTCGAGGAAACTGCAATTTGTATATATCTAAGGTCATATTTGAATGTAAGTCTCCCTGACCCCAGACCAACTCACTCTCCGCTGCTCCCTCTGCTACCAAATGATTTGGCCATTTTGGCAAGGACTGAAGAGCAGCCAGTGGGGTACCATAAGAATGGCCTAAAACATCACGTCCCAGACACTGACCTCCTTACTGTTGCTTGCAGACAAAAGAGGCTGTGGGATAAGCTAGAAAGAAAGAAAAATGTTTTATTTGAGGTACAAATGCTTCCTTCGCTAGGGTCAAACAGCTCAGTTAGTCGTGTTTTTAAAATACTCACTGGGGCTGCAAAGGTGACTCCCAGGAACCCAAGAAGAATTATTGCTGTCATTTTCAAGAGAAAAATCCTAGGAAAGAGCAGAAATGGCATTCAATTCAAGAAATTCACATTATTAACCACCTCCTGTATATAGAGCACTATGGTACATGCCAGAGTACATAGTATGTAGGCCCTGCCCTCATAGAGCCTGTTATTAGTCATAATTTTCACATAAATTCATCAATTTCCTTCCAAGATGAGTAACAATTCCATGTAATAGTCTTACGGCAAATTATTATGCGGTATTATTAGTCACTTAGATGAATTTGACTTAAGAGATTTGCTAACGTTGGGTTGGGGGTTGACTTCATTGGTATTAGGAGATGAGAATATTCTCCCTGTCATTGGCTCATAGTTTAGAGCTGAAAGGAACTTCAAAGGTCACCAGAGTCCCCTTATCCCCTTATCAGAGCTCAGAGAGTTTCAGTAACTTGCCCAGGGTCACACAATTAGTGTGATCTGCTATAGGACTTGAGCCCAGGTTTTCCTGAGTCTGAATCATGACTCTCTCTGCTCCATCAATGGCTATGGACAGTTCTGCTTCTTACACTCTTAGGAGTTGCCTGGGTCCTCGAGAGGGTGAGAACACCACAGTATGTGTCAGAGGTGGGATGTGAACCCAGGGATTCCGGGTTTCCTCACACCACAGCAGGGCTGGTTCTCTAAACACCATGCCATACTGCCTTTTGCCCAACAGCTTAGCATGGGACAGTCAGATGGAAGCAACAATTTTGTATCTTACCTCACTTCCTATCCCAGCAAAGAGAAATCCAGACCTTCCTGAGATCTGCACCCTTCCAGCTATATATGTCCATACAGCTTCTTCCCTTGCATTTAAATCCATATGTCCAACAAAGAAGGACCAATTATTGTCCCACCATCCAGTGATTCAGCTGGTCTTAGACAGTGGCTTTGCTAATAATCACTTTTAGAACCCGTAAGGATTAGCTGGATCCCTTCTCTTACATCAAAATATCCCCAAGGGATTTTGTCCTGACCAGCACCCTCTGATTTGCCTCTCTCATGATTCCTGCTTCTAAAAGGAATGGAATTCAATTTACCCATCACAGTTTTACAAAACAGAGTCCCAATGACATCCTGCAAAAAGTGGAGACATACACATTGACCAAAATGGTTTAAGGTAGGGAAAGGACTATTAAAAAAATTGAGGGGTCCTTAGTGAACTTTCAGATACAAATAATGCTAGGCTTCATCTGAGTGATGTAACTAGGTGATTATTGAGGTTTGGGTGGAAAGAACATCAGAGAGTTCCGTTGAGTGTCTATGACCATTCCCAACTACCTGAAGATGGGCCTGAACTTAGGATACTAGGAACTTGGCAGAGTCCAAGGCCACTATGGAGGGTCTGGAGAAAAGGGAGCCATGGAATGAACTCTGGATTTAGAATCAGAGGACCTGGTCTTAAATACCAGCTCTTTGCTAGTTACTACCTCTGTGACCTTGGGTAAGTCACTTATTATTGTTCATGAGTCATTTTAGTCATGTCTGACATCCTCAAAATTGGGATTTGAGGTTTTCTTGAGAGATAGTGGAGGGCTTTTCCATTTTCTTCTCTGGCTCATTTTAACAGATGAGGAAACTGAGGCAAACAGGGGTAAGTGACTTGACCAGGGTCACACAGCTAGTAAGTATCTGAGGCCAGATTTGAACTCAGTAAGATGAGCCTTCCTGACTCCAGGACTGGTGTTTTGTGCACTATGGCACCACCTAGCTGCCCCTCTATGTAAAATGAGAGGCGTGTACAAGTGGGTCTTTAAGGTACCTTATTGATAAGAATCTATGAACATATAAAGTAATCATCAGGTTATTGTAATGATCGTAAGTGATAAGGCTAAGAGAGTGCTATGACGTCAGGATTAACTCCAGGCAAAGATAAGGAGCTAGTGAGTTTCAGGGCTAGCCAGTTGCTGTACAGATCAGATAATTTCTAAGCACTACAATTTTTTTAATATGATTTGTCTCATTTCTGAAGGTATTCCCATAAATGAATAAATGGAAGGAAGGATGGAAAGAAGGAAAAAGGGAGGGAAAGAAGAAAGGAGAGAAGGAAGAAAAAAGGAAAGAAGGAAGGAAATAAAATGGGAGGGAAGGAGGAAGGAAGGAAAGGAAAAAAGGAAGGAAAGATGGAAGGAAGAAAGGAAAGAGGGAAGGAAGGAAGGAAAGAAGGAAGGAAGGAAAGAAAGAAGGAGGGAAGGAAGGAAGGAAAGAAGGAAGGAGGGAAGGAAGGAAGGAGGGAAGAAAGGAAGGAAGGAAGGAAAGAAGGGAGGAAGGAGGGAAGGAAGGAAGGAAGGAAAGAAGGAGGGAACGAAGGAGGGAAGGAAGGAAAGAAGGAAGGAGGGAAGGGAGGAAGGAAGGAAGGAAGAAGGAAGGAGAGAAGGAAGGAAGGATGGAGAGAAAGAAGGAAGGGAGGGACAAAGCAGGGAAGGAAGGAGGGAAGGAAGGAAGGAAAGAAGGAAGGATGCACTTATTAAGTGCCCACTATGTGCTACATGCTGTGCTAAGCTCTTTACAAATATAATCTCATCTGATCCCCAGCACAACTCTGTGAGGAAGATGCTATTATTATCATCGCTATTTTACAGCAGAGGAGACAGAGGGAGGGTAAGTGACTTGCCCAGGGTCATACAGCTAGCTATCTGAAGCTGTATTGAAACTGGAAGATGATGGAAGACATATGAAGTCATGCTGAGAGCCTTGTATGAATGCTAATCTGCCACGTCTGCCTATTTAGCATGCCTTAATGTCTGGAGAGGTAACTGGGAAGACTTGAGAGTTACGGTCTCACAGACCTCAACCCAAGACCCTTGAAGAAACCTCCATTTATAAAAGACGAATAATAAATTTGTGAAGTCAAGCAGGGAGTGAGCGAGGCTCCAGTCAGTTTTTTTAATGTCTTTATTTTTGGTTAAATTAAGAATCACCAACAAATCCTAGAACATATTTCTAGACTTTTCTTCCATAGCACCTTCAGCTGCTGGGTTTGAGGAGGGGGAGAGGCTGAGGAAAGGAGGCTTCAGGAAGGCTGCGTTGGCAGCTCTTGGGGGATACGAGGGGAAATGGAAGTTATTGAGGGTGTTTTAAAGAGTGTATTCTTTCAGAAAGACACTTGTGCATTGTCTCATGAAGGATCTCTGCCCTTTCCACTCCATAATGAAGAGTCACAGAATGTTTAGAACAGAATCCAGTAACGTATCATTACCAGTACAATTAGTTGCAAAGGTAATACTCAAGCTTTATTGAGATATAACCAATTTTGGCAAGGCTGGCAGCCAGTTTATTTTTCACCTCCATGAAATACAATCTGGTTAAGGACCAAGAGAGATCTACTTTTCTATGGTCTCTCTCTGTCTCTCTCCTCTTTCTTTCTCTCTTTTTCCCCTCTACCTTTCTTTCTTTCTTTCTTTCTTTCTTTCTTTCTTTCTTTCTTTCTTTCTTTCTTTCTTTCTTTCTTTCTTTCTTATCTCT
>NW_027185655.1:2353605-2354846 GCF_028583685.1 Petaurus breviceps papuanus | reverse complement strand
CTCTCTCTCTCTCTCTCTCTCTCTCTCTCTCTCTCTCTCTCTCTCACCCTCTCTCCCTCAGTCCCTTTCCCCCTCTCTCTACTCCTTTCTCTTCCCTCTCTCTGTCTTGCTAACTGTCTCTGTTTCATTTCCTCTCCCCTCTTTGTCTATTCTTCTCTTTTCTCTCCCTCTTTCTCTCTGCCCCCTCTCTTCTCCTTTTCTCTCTATGCCCCTCACCATTCCTCTTTCTTCCTCTCTCTCTCCTTTTCTTCATATCTTTCTCTGCTTCTTTCTCTCTCCCTCTACCCATTCTTCTGTCTCTGTCTTCCTTTCTGTCTCTCTCCCTCCCTTTCCCTCTCACCTTACCACCCCCTCCACTACTTTGCACCTTCCTTGGTGCCCACTCAGGACACTCTGTCCTTTAAATATTCAACCTGCCTGATGTAACCACTTTCCCGGTATCCCTAAGCCAGCCATCAGCCACTGCCGCCCCAGGGAACACTGTTGCTTGTCTTAATGTTATTGCTGCTGCTTGGATTACAGGTCCTCAAGCCTTCTGAATTCTTACAAGGCTGTATAATACAGGAAAAAGACACACACACACACACACACACACACACACACACACACATGAACATGGTCCCATCCCAGGACCAGACTTACCTAGGTAGACCATGTTTTTTATGGCTTGTAGTCCCCTTCTCCACTCTCCCTCCCTGACCTTATGGACAGCTCAGAGAATTGTCTTCATCCTCCAAAGACAGAAAGAAGGGGATCCCTGAGGGAACGGGTCACCCCTTTAGCAAATCCACTGAGTTCTGACCTAAAGGAAGCTAGGTGGTGCCAGGTGCCAAGGATAGAGCACTATCCTTGGAGTAAGGAAGGCCTGAATTCAAATGTAGACTCAGACACTTTTACTAGCTGTGTGACTTAAGTCACAACCTTTGCCTTAGTTTCCTCAACTGAAAAAAATGGAGATAATAATGCCACCCACCTCATAGGGATGTAGTGAGGATGAAATAAGATATTTGAAAGGTAGAGATAGTGAATTCCATTTTGAAAATGTTGTGGTTGATATTTCTCTAGGACATTCAGTTTCAAATGTCTAATAGGCGACTTTGATTCAGGACTGAATCAGTCTTGGAGGTGACTAGGGCTCTCTATATAGATCTGGGAATCATCTTCATATAAATGATAACCAAAGTCATGGAAGTTGATTATGTTGCAGAGAGAGAGAGAGAGAGAGAGAGAGAGAGAGAGAG
>NW_027185655.1:2327215-2353505 GCF_028583685.1 Petaurus breviceps papuanus | reverse complement strand
AGAGAGAGAGAGAGAGAGAGAGAGAGAGAGAGAGAGAGAAGGAGAAAGAGAGGGAGAACAGAGGAGAGACAGAAATAGAGAAAGAAGTGGGCAAGACAGAAGGAGAGGGGGAAGAGAGAGGAAAGAGAAAGGGGGAAGAAAAGAGAAGAGAAGGCAGAGGAGAGACAGAGAAATAGAGAAAGAGGTAGGAAAGGGGAGGAGAGACAAAAAAGAGAAAAGAGAAAGGGAGAGAGAAAAGAGAGGAGAGAGGACAGAGAAATAAATATATGGAGAAAGAGAAAAGAGAAAGGAAAAGGACAGAGGGGAGACAGAGAGAAAGAGTTGAGGAGAGGACAAGAGAGACTCGCAGAGACACAGAGAACATGCATACATAGAGTACAAAAAGAGAAAAGTGTTTAGGATAGATCCTTAAGGAAAACTCCCAGTTAGGAGCCATGATGTAGATGATAAACCAGCCAAGGGGACAGGAAAGGAGTGGTCATAGAGACAGACAGAGAGCCAGGAGACAGCAGTGTCCCAAAAGGCCAGAGAGAAGAGGGTAGTCAATGGTGCCGAATGCAGCAGATAGGTCAAGAAGGATGAGGACTGAGAAAAGACCATTATATTTGGTGATTAAAAGATCATTGGTGACTTCAGAGACTCCAGTTTTCAGTTGGATGAGATGATCAGAAGCCAAATGACAAAGTGGGGTAGTGAGGGAGGGAAGAGAGAGAGGAGTCAAGTACAGGCAGCTTAAGGCTTGGCTGAGAAAAAGGACCAAACATAGGCGGTATGAGACAATAACTTCATGGGATAACAGCACCTAGGGAAGTTTTTTTTTGAGGACGAGACAACATGGGTTCATATGAAAACAACCAGAAAGGAGGCAACTGATAGGGAGTGGGTGAAAGCTATGAAGCGTGGGGACGACTGAGGATGCTATCTACAGGAGAGGACAGGAGGGCACAGGATCCAGCAGAGGTCCAGAGAGTCATCTTGACAAGAAGTGTCACCTTATTGTCAGACTGGGGCAAAGGAGGAGAGGATGGGGGGGGGGCCTCTCTAGTGACCGAAAAGGACTTTGAGCTAAAGAGAAGGGAAGATGAGCAAGCTATGTCAAACAGCTTCGATGTCTTCAATAAAGTAAGAAGAAAAGGTCTCTCCGCTGAGAGAGGAGGGAAGGTAGGAGGGAGTGTGGAATTGAGGAGGAAAGGTCTCTCCGCTGAGAGAGGAGGGAAGGTAGGAGGGAGTGTGGAATTGAGGAGGAAAGAGAAGATCTGGAATAGCTTCTGTGAGGACTGAGGTAGGGGGTCGATTCAGCAGGAATAACAGACTTGCCTTGCTGCAGGAAGGACTCAGATGACATTGGAGAAGGTGAATTGATAATGTGCCCAGTCAGAATAGTTGCATGACTGTAATCGGGGCGTACTGTTGGATTTCGTGGAACCTCAGTGTGTGGCTTTGCATAGCTATAGTCTTTGGAGTTAGGCCTAATAGACATGAATTTTCTGTTTTATGTATTTTCAAGCTAAAGTCAGCTCTCCTTTTGTCTCTAAATGCATTTATTCCCCATTGAGTTACAGACCACTGTTCCCAGAGTTGAGCCGGAAGGGGGTCTGAGCCAAACAGAGAAAACATAAATGAACCTGAGGATGGGCTTTCTTTTGGGGGTTTAATTAACACAAATCTGGTTTTCAATTTTGACAGCTACTCCACCTAAATAATTGCTTTGTTGATGTGCCACACCTTGTAATTACTGGTATATATTGGGAAGAATCCTCATACTACTTCACCACATCCAGACAAGTTTTATCAGGTTTAAGGTATTATTTGGACCTAACAACATTAACTGCTACTGGTCCTGGGGGACTGGGGCAACATTGCCCACTCTCTTTTCTGTTAAAAAATCAATCTGTTCTAGAGTCACACACGAGGTCTCACCTGGTTAAGCTGGCAGGAGAGTCTTTAATGAGAAAGAATAAACTTTTCTTCCCACACTCTTTAACTCATTGCACCACTCTCCTGGTGCCCTGGGGACAACTTACTTAGAACTTAAGTTTTGGATCATCTTGGGTCTCCAGAAAAGAAGGCAGAAGGATACTCAGTGACAGTATGAATCAGGAATGAGACAGGTATTTGTTTCCTCTATACAAAAGAAATACTAAATAGAGAGCATTCACAATAGCACATTTCCAGAAAGACAAAACAAGATTTAGTAACTTGAGTTCTTAATGCTGAAAGTTATCATTTACATTATATTGTATTGTATTGTATCATATCATATCACACCGTATCACACCATATCATATATCATATCATATCATATTACATTATATCATGTTACAGTATGTCACGTCACATTACGTTACGTTGTTACGTTACATTACGTTGTTACGTTATGTTGCGTTATGTCATGTCATATCACTTTACGTGACATTATGTTATATGACGTTACATTGTGTTGTGATGTCCCATCACATCATATCATATCATACATAATGTTAGGTTATAGTATGTTCTATCCTATCATATTAGTTATTATACATTAGAACATAAAACAAAGCCTGCATGACTTTTGAGTCAATGTTGTTTACACTTTCCCTGCACTCTGCACTGTCCCTTCCAAGTCTATCTCTGTTCACCAAACCAAGAGGGTTAGAGCTCAGGCTTCTTCTGTCATCTTCTGTCAATGAAGAAACTTAGTCTACTGTCAGCTAGCCTATGGTATGGCCTAGGAGCTCTAGATCTCTCAAATTCACCAGGTCACCCCTAAGTCTGGGTAGGTCCATCTGGAGATAACTTTTTGGTCAGCTGCTCAGGAAGGGAAACAATAGAACACAAGTCCAGGGACCAGGTTCGAGCTTAAATACCTGAGATCCCTTGTTCTTGCTGCCATGTAGGAGCAGTCATCACCACCACCATCCCACCACTAGGGTTGAAGAAGGATGACAGCTACCTTTATTCACTTCTCCATACAGAGGTTTGAAGGGTAATCACATGCCCCATAGCTAGGAATTTCCTGTCAAAATAGAGAGGGTCATCTGCTTGTCCTTCTCATTGCTCATCCCCCATATTAAGGGGATGGTTTCATCATCTCAAAGCATGAATACTTGAGTGCTCAGTTGGACAAGATTTGAGTGCAGCTGGGTGGTTCAGTGGATAGAGCGCCAGGCCTGGGGTGGGGAAGACTTATCTTCCCGAGTTCAAGTCTGGCCTCAGACCCTAGCTGTGTGATCCTGGACAAGTCACTTCACCCCCATTTGCTTCAGTTTCCTCATCTGTAAATGATCTGGAGAAGGACATGGCATGCCACTCCAGTGTCTTTGCCAAGAAACCCCCAAGTGGGGTCAGGAAGAGTTGAACTGAAATGATTGAGCAAAAACGAGAACTGCACAAGGCCAGAAGAATCCAGGGGATCTATCATCTATCATTACCAAAGTGCCTGGACTCTGAGCTAGCACACAGCTGTCAAAGTGGCCTTTCTAAAGCACAGACCTGACTATGGCAGCTCCCTCTTCAATAAATAAATCGACCCCTCGAGAGCAAGTGCTGTTTTTGCTTCTCTCTGCTTCCCTAGTGCGGTGCCTGGTACACAGCAGATGTTTAATAAATGCTTGTTAACGTAATGCGGTCAGCCAGAATCTGGAAGGGCAATTTTGCACATGTTCTGCCCCATCTGCTTACCCTTTACAACTGTATCAACCAAAAACATTCCCACCTGATGTATTTATATTGACTAGTCAGTCAGAGGGCATGATTATTTCAAAACAGGTCATTTTTGTGAAATAGCTAAGTAATAATAGAACCTTCTCCCTATGAACCTGGGTCAAACTTTCCCACAAATGCAGTAGAAAGAGTAGACACACTTATAAGTCACGAATCAGGAGCCAAATACACACACAAGACAAGGGCAGACAAATGAATGGTCAACACAAGAGTCTGATGTTTCTTAGTGATGTCATCACACTAATCCCAGCAGAGTTGCTCCCCAGTGGCCTCCTGTGGGATGAAGTCTCTACCAGGCACAGAATCTCTTCTTATATGTGGGCATTTTTGTGAAGGTTCTCCCTGCTAGTCTAGGGCTGTTATTCTGGGTCACATTCTGTCTGTTGCCTGGTCATCAGGATCAGCCCAGATAATCTTTTCATAAGTGAGTAGAAGTCAGCCTTGACATCAATCTGAAGTCAGGAAGTAGCTGTAATGTTAATGGGATTTAAGATCTTTCCCCTCCCATTAATAGGCCTCAGGTGGAGCTCATTAAGGGAAGCTGGCTTAGGGGAGGCTTGCTGGTAGGAAGGCTTTCACACCTTTTGTTAATTTCTAATTAGGCACTGAGTCACTGAGGGTTGTGATGCCCTCTGACTCTAAAAAGGGTATATTGACCCTGAGGTTAGCATTTTGCTTTGGGCTCACTCATTGGAAGAGTGTTCTTGTAATTTGACCAGATGAGACTCTGGGTAACTGTTAAGGAGACCCTGCCCAGGTTTGAAAAATGCAGATGTTGGTGCTTCTCTCTCTGGTAACTATGTATGTCTTGCCTTAGTCTGACAATTGGATATGTTTGTTGATCTGTGCTAATTTCTAAGACTGAAGTCCTGTCTGTTGGTCTTTATTTCTCTGCTTGTACTTTCTCTATTTTCTTGGTTTGTATTTTCTCTGAAGTTCAGGGTGTTGATTTCTGCACTGAACTAATGAATGCAATTTTTAAAGACTGTTGAACCCTTAAATAGTTATCTTTCTTGGTAAAGCAGATCTAAGAACCTGTGCTAGCAGCCATCATGGGTATGTCAGGGTGGTTGCTGCTACAGTAGGATAGAAGGATGATCAAGCAAAAAGAACCCAACTATCAAGAGATACTTTGGTGTCAGGGACACTTAATCAATGGATAAACATTTATGTTATGTTACAGTATGTTAAGAACTGGCGATATAAAAAGAAGCAAAAGACAACCCTTACATTCACAATCTCATGACAGAAACAACATGAAAACAGGAATATACAAAGCAAGCTACATAGAGAATTAATAGGGATTAATTAACAGAGGGAAGGCACTGGAATCAAGATCGATTGGGAAAAACTTCCTGGAAGAAGTGAGATTTTATTGGGACTTAAACAAGGGAGATAAGTATTTGGAACAGAGGAGGGAGAGCCTTCCAGGAATAGGGGTTGACCTGTAGAGAAAATGCCCAGAGTCAAGAGATTCATGTTCATGGAAAAGTCTTGTTCATGGAAAATCTAGGAGGTCAGTGTCACTGGATCAATTACTCCCAAATATGTTTGGGAGCAAGGTGTAAGAAGACTGGAAAGGTAGGGTAAAGGTAGGTAATGAAGGGCTTAAAATGAACAAATATGGATGAATCATCTGGGTTTGCCCAGACTTGAAGATAGTGTAAGGATTTGTTTAAAAACATAGGGGGAGGAGGAATTGGGAGAGAATG
Source organism: Petaurus breviceps papuanus (assembly GCF_028583685.1). Lineage (NCBI taxonomy): Eukaryota > Metazoa > Chordata > Mammalia > Diprotodontia > Petauridae > Petaurus > Petaurus breviceps. The sequence continues at coordinate 2,348,088 of NW_027185655.1, read as the reverse complement.
GGAACACTAGATATATACCCTGAAGGAAGTAAAAAAAAAAAAAACCTAAGGAAAGTCCCATGAATACCAATATTTTCATAGCAAAACTTTCTGTTATAACAAACAAATGGAAAGAGAGGCAATGCCAATAAATTCTCTTTTTATTCTATATGTGTGTGTATCTATATATATATATATACATACAAAGATATAATATTACTATTTAACAGAAGCTTCTATGGGAGTTGCTTGCAAAAAAATTACAAAGGACCAAGTATCTGTCTTTTAGCAAATATGAAGAACAGGGAGAATTTGTGCTGGTCTTGATGTGCTATCTAAGAGTTTTACTGCTGCAATAGCCAAAACTCCTTTTATCTCAGTAGAAAATTCACTGCAGGGGATAGGGAGTAAGGGAGTGTAGCAGCAAGCACCCCAGCGTCCCCAGGGTCGCTGCCACCACAGGTTCTTAGATCTGCTTTGTTAAAGGAAAGCAACTCAAAATGGGTTAACAAGCTTACTTTAATCAGTCAAATATGTATCGTTTACCTAGCTCAGGGGAAAGAGGTCAGCACCCAGAACTTCAGAATATACATACAGAATTATCAAGACAGAAAGAGATCAAGTAGACAGATTTCCAAACTGTCCAACCATTACATCCATACCAAACAACATCTGGGTTTCAAAGCCAGGGGGCCCTGGACAACAGCTTCCCAGAGTTTCATCTGATCAAATCACAGAACATTTCTCAAAGTGAGCCCCAAAACAAAGCTACACATCAGGGCTTATATAGCCTTCTCCTGGCTCAGAGAATGTAACAACCTTACTGACCCACTCACTGGCCAATCAAGAAGTATCTACTGAAAAACAAGCCTCCCACCCCAGGCTCCAGGTGCACTTTAGCCTAGGGGCAGGGAAGATCTTTCAATTTGCATTTCCATTACTGGGAGAAGTCACTAACTTAACAATGCAAGTCTAGGAGCTTTCAGGAGCAGAGATAAAGGATGCCTCTGGTGTCACTTTATGATTGGGAAGAAGGATCGGGGGTTTCTTGACAAATAGTCTCAGGATTTTGGGTAAAAACCTTCAAGTGAGATAGTGTGGTGAATGGATGCCATGAGAGGCATGAGAAGAAAGGAGAAACTTTGAAATGACTATTATCAAGATTGGGATAGTGAATTTATTAAACAGGAATAAAATATTTGTTTTGATGCAGAGAGGATCTGATTGAAATTAGGTAAGCTAAGTTTATAATGAACCTATTTAGAACAAATCTTGTAATTTCCTTCTGCTCACTTCAACTCCATGCAAAACAAAGAATTAGATGGTGGAAATATCTACGGTTAGGGTCTGGTAAATGTGATTAGTGATAGGACAAGGGGACAAGTGATTTGATCACAGAAGATAGCTTAGTTCACTAAGGGGTTGAGAGAGGAAGAAAGTGTAGTCAGTACTGGGATGAAGACAGGGGAATGAAGTGAAAGGAATAGAAATCGCAATAAAGATACTGCATAGGTTTAGTGGCATAAGGAATAATAGAATGGTAAAAGGTCATGATTAGATAAATAAACTTGGAGTTCTTGAACAAGAAGTGGGAGACTTCTGAGTGATGATAAAATCAAGGATGTCACTGTTTCTGTACAGCTGAAATAGAGCAGGAGATCAGGTCATGGGCAGTGAATGGATTGAAGAACTGGGAAATTAGGGAATTTGAAAGTGTATCAATAAGTATATCAAATCCTCTTCTTATGGGAGTAGGGAAGAAATACTTTAAGCCAGGCACTGAAGTCATTAAGGAAGGAAGAGAATATCATGAAAGTTGTTAAATAATACCCTCAAGGATAAGTTTATATGCTAAATTAGTTTGAATCTCATTGGAGGAGAGGTTGTTTAGTGAAAGTGAAATAGAAAGAGTCTGGAAGTAACAACAGCGAGAGAAGGGTATTCCAACTCTCTCTAGCATGATCTATAATGAGTCAGGGTATGAATAACTAGCACTGGAAAGGGTGGCAATGGCGACTGTGGAAGCCACGGTGCCAGGAGGGAACTATGTCTCCATGAGGGCCTGAAGACAGAAGGATTGAGAAAAAAATATTTAGGATAAGAGAAATCTGTTAATTATGGAGCAGGTATTCCAAAGGGCCCAGTAGAAAGAGAAGATAGACATCATCTTGGAGTGGGACAACAGGAAGCAAGGGTTAAGGTGGATGGGCATAAAGGATAGGGAACTTAAGAATGGATAATGGTGTAAACATCGGGGGCAAAGGCTTCAGATTCACGGGGATGGAGCAGTGTAAGTGAATTAAAGTATGCTAACCAGATGCCATGTGCACAGCAGAACATATGAGAGGATTCAAAGTAAACAGCAATAAATTTCCATTTCAAGAAAGCCTATGTAGTAAATGCTATGCATTGTGTTCAGAGCTGTCCATATTTTCTTTGCTTCCTTCTAAGTTTTCTTTTGTTCTCTGCCTTGTACTTTTTACTTTGTTTTCTCCTTTCTCCCTCTGTAAGAAGTCTACAATTAAGTTCATATACACATATTATATATTCATTATATATGTATAGAGATGTTTACATTGTGCATATATACACATACCTATATATAATTTACAAACATACATATATGCACATATACACACAAAATATATACATAGATGTATATATCTTTAGATATTTATAATCATACCCATATATAGACATATACATTAATATGTGTCTATGTAAGATTGTATTATTCTGTCCTCTGTTTCTCTAAGGGTGGAGAAACTCCTCTTTCATAACTCTGAGTCTTTCCATATGTTTATAAGTCTACCAACTTGTCATTTTCTACACCACAGCAATTTTCCAACATTGTACTGTCTAGTTATTTTAAATAGTCTAAAACAATATTGATTAATATGGCTGATATACAGTGTAGTTTCATTGTTTTTCTCTTTTGATTAAATCTATTTTAGCTTCAACTTTTTCTAAGATCATGATTACTACACCTGCTTTCCCCCCCCTAATATATTCTAGTCCCAATCTCTATTTTGTATTTGTAGGCATCTCTTATTTCCTATCCCTCTGACTCCTTAATTTTACTTCTACCCACTACTTCACCCTTCCTTTGCTTAACCTGGCCACCTCCAAGGATCCCTCCCTTACTCTCCTATTCCTGTTAATCTAAATACCTTAATATACCCCCTTATCCTATTCATCCCCCATTTCTTTAAAAAAAGCCTCCCTTAGCCTCTCCTCCATCCTTATCCCTTTAGCCTTTTATTTCATTCTGAATTTAGAAGACATATGTATGCATGTATCCATGTATGTATGTATGCATGCATGTATGATTCCCTCTTGAACCCATCCCTGATTAAAAGAGTTGCAGAACTACCAGCCTCCCTCCCCCATCTAATTTCTGTGTCAGTTCTTCCTCTTGCACCTCAATTATACCTTTTCTCAGTGGTTTTGTTTTTTAGAATCATATCATACTCAGGTCTGCTCCAACCTTTCTTTTGAACTACCCAATTACTGATTATAATATTCTTCTATGAATTCTTTTTGGGCATGTGACCCTTTGACTACTCCAGTGTCTTTGCCAAGAGAACTATAAGTGGCATTGCAAAGAGTTGAACATGCCTGAAAAAAAAACACTGAACAACTCCTTATATCCTCACTTTCCATCCCTGATGAGTTTGATGTATATTTATGCCAAACTATTTATGTGTGTTCAATCAAACTTTGTCAGTTTTAGATAGAAGTGAGCTTCCTGTGACACTCCTCCCCACCCATTCCTCAAAACTTGGACCCTCTTATCAATACCCTAATTATAGGAAATAGGAAGTCCCACTTCTTTCTTCCTTTTTTTCTACAATATTATATGGTTTTTACCTTCCATTTTCTTTCCGAACTTAAAAGCTGCAGAACAGAACCACCCCACCCCTAGGACTTCTGTCTTTTCTCAAGTAATTCTATATAGGCACTTTTAAAATATTAAGATTCTGAAGGAAGGTTTCTCCTCTTCCTATAGGATGTTAGCACTATATTATCATCCAGTTCCTTCTAGTTATTCAAATACATCTCAGTTCAAGGTTTCTCTGGATCTCTGTGTTTATATTTTGAAGTTCCAAGACAACTCTGATAATCTTGTGAGAAATTCTTGATGGTCCTTTTTTTGCCCTTAAAAAGTCTACTTTTCTAATATAGCATTGTACTCAGTACTTTAGCTTAAGTAATTCTTCACTATACACCTACGGATTATTTGTTTTGAAATATCACATTCCAAGATTTCTCTTTTGTAGAAAAGGCCGCCAGGTTTTGTGTGATCCTCATTATAGATTCTTCACACTGGAACTCCTTTTTGGATGATTGGTCTTTCTTTTTCTTACATAAAGAAGCGGATACTTTTCCTTTTGGGGTTTCTTTAATGAAATGACCGAGGGATTCATTCACCATCACTTTGCTCTCAGGTTCTAATAGATCTGAGAATTTTTGCCTATGATTTCTTTAAATATAATGTCCATACTTTAAAAACATCATGGATTCCAAGGTGTCCAGTGATTTTGAAATTGCACCTCCACCACTGGTGGAGCATCTACAGCTTTAAGAAACTGAGGGAAAATTTTTTACACTAATTTTCTCTGGTAAAGACCTCATTTCTCAAATATGTAGGGAATTGAGCCACATTCATGAGCCTAAGAGCCATTCCCCAACCCATAAATGGTTAAAGGACGTGAACAGGCAATTTCAGGAGAAGATATGAAAGTTATCAATAGTCATGTTAAAAACTACTCTAAATCACTATCGATTAGGAAAATGTAAATGAAAACAAACCTGAGATACCACTTCATACCTATCAGGCCGACTAAACAAAGAATTAAGAAAAATGATAATTGCTGCAGACGGTTTGAACAAAATAGGTATATTAATGGAGTCAGTGGAGCTGTGAACTGGTCGAACCATTCTGGAGAAGTATTTGGAACTGTGCCCAAAGGACTATGAAAGTGTGCCTTCCCTTTGACCCACTACTAGGTCAATCTTCATAAGACGTCAAAGAAAAGGGAACACAACTCACATACACAAGAATATTTATAGCAGCTCTTTTTTTGGTGGCCATTTAAGATCTGCTTCCATTTCTATTTGTTTTTCCTTGGGTTTTCTGCAAGAACTTGGTCTGTGGTTGGGTTATTTGGGAATGGTGAGCATCAAAAATTTTTTTTCTATTTTTTTTATTATCTCAAACACTATTTTGTGATTAGAAAGTGGATGATGCCAAGATGCAGGTGGATATAAAATTTGCAAGTCATTTTGTACTGACCTTTTGCTTTCTGGTAAAATAGCATTTTGTGTGAAAATGACAACTTTTTCCTTGGCCACAACGGTTCATCTACCCAGGGTCTACTTGGCAGAAAGGACTATTGGCTTCCCCAGATGCTCCTTAGACCATGCTAAACCTGGTCAGTCATTATACTTTCTTCAATGTTACAATTCAGACCAATTTTTGTCATCATACAGTTAGTCTTCTTCCATAAATTCCAAGAATGGATTGCTGATTCAAACTACTACCATTTAAAAAAGGAACAGATTTGTTATAATGAAACTCCATAAAAAATAAAATGTGCTCTTTTCCCCCCAAAGTGTATACTGAATGTGTAGTGTGCCAGTGCAATCAAACTCAACTCCATCAACCAATCTTCATTTCTTAAGCAAACTACAGTGGGCCAGACTTCTAACTCTAGGAATGGAGTCAGACAGTCAGTGATCTAGCATTTTTTAAACATCTGCTTTGTGCCAGGTAATATGCCAACTTGTGGAAATACAAAGAAAGGCAAAAAGTCACCAACAAAACTTAAATAGTGTCTGCCTTCAAAGGACTTACATTCTATCAGTGGAACCAGGATGTATACATATTATATTATTCATACCTGGGAATTCATCTGTATCTGCCCATGGAGATCACCATTTTCTATCAGTGGCCCTTTTGGATATTGATTTGGATTACTGACAGGTTAACTTTCTTGTCCATGCTCACAAAGGTGGAACTGGAATCTGGGTGTCCCTGCCTCCAAAATGACTCTTTCCCTATGTTGCTGTGCTGCAAACAGGCGTCCGGATATATAGAAATCCCTATGTGAGACATGTCATTTCAACCTCAAACCTTAGGTCTAAAATGCTGTCTCTGCTTCTTCAACCAAGAAACTTCCCATCTTCTTCTTCTCCTTATGTTATTCTTGTCTACATGATGAATCAGAGCTGGAGAATGGAAATAAGGACCAGAGAAATTCAATACACTGTGAACTGAATTTATTATGTGGAGAATGTAAAGGAAAGCATTATTTCTCTGCAAGAATGATTCTTGTAAATCTAATGCGATTGGAGCTAACATCTAATGCTCAATAATTGAGGCTAATAAGTAGGCAGATGGAGAGATTCACACATCTGTGGATTTGTAGATTCATAGACAGAGTCAGTCTTCCAGGCAAATCTAGAAGTAAACAAAAAATGTTGCTTTAGTTAGGTTTTATTCCATGATGCTCTTTTGGGGGTAATCTGTTCCTTTTACCAATGCTATGAGTAGTTAAAGCTATTCAGGGGCAACCCCCATGGATATTTTCATAATTGATTTTATGTTTTGGATTTTATATTTGATGCTGGACAAAATAGAGAACATCTCAAAGTTATGGGGAGAGGACAAGGAATGGAATAAGCACCATGGTCACCGTCAAACTTTAGGAATATCCCTTTGGTAACTCAATGGAGGATGAACTAAGCAAAGGCTTCTACAGGGAAGGAGGCATTCAGATTCTGCGTGGTCCAAGTCATTCAGCTCTTGAGGGGGCACATCTGAAGTTCAAGCAGAAGTTTTAACAGCAGAATTGCGCATTCTTTACTCCACGACATCCACCATGATTTCAGCGAGCGCAACTTCTCCTTACCTGTGATTATTGAGGTCCTTCTTCTGGCGCATCCTAGGCATTTCCAGGTTATTGATCATTTCGATAAAATGGAGGATCCTCCAAATATGCAGCATTAGGATTATATGCACTATTTATAGGAAAAAGATAATCTCTAGGATTTCCACCGTAACGATATGGAGGATATGGAGCCCTTGGAGGGGATGGTCTGTGCAATGGCTGATAAAAGAAAAAGAAAGCAGCCAACGTAAGGTTTGGCCATTGCAGTGCATTCATCCTATCCTTAATTCCTTAGTGTCCTTGATAACACTGAAAAATAGATCTAATGGAAATGTGACAGGATTAGTACAACTGCCCCGCCCCCCCTTAATTTGAGGGCTTTTTGCATCGCCTGACTCAGCCGTCTGAGCTGCAGAGCAGACCTGACTTACGCATCTATTTGTTTTCATTGACACTTCTAGAAAATCCCTCAATGAACTAAACTGAGAGCACTCACCAATTCTTCAAATTGACTTATTTAATAAACAAGAGATGCCTCATTCACTAATACCAGTTATTCTTTTCATAGTTCCTGCTTTAAAAAAATTTAGTTGTCTTCATATTATTTCACAAATGAAAAAAGAAACAATAAATCTCGTACTTTCTCTGATTCCACAGGGAGAAGAGAAGCAAAGAAGGCAGTCACTACTGTAACTATTGGCATCTTAGGAATTAAATGCCTCTAGGATGAAAGGATCTGGCTTCAAATCCTGCCTCTAATACCCCTGGACAGTGTGACCTTGGCTGAGTCATTTAATCTTGTTGGACCTCAATTTCCTCTGTTGTAAAATGAAGGGATTACATGACCTGGTCTGCAAGGGTCCTTCCTACTCTAGATCTCTGATACTGTGAAAGGGAGAGTGTGGCCTCTGAAGGATAGTTGAGAAACAAAGTTTATAGATAAATCTACAACAAGAGATTCCTAGGCTGAATGAAATGGGACCTTATAGATCAGATCCATCATCACTGAAACTTAGAATAGGGAAAGCGAAATGACTTCTTCAGTGTCACAGAGATAATAGGCAGCAGATGGACACCTCAATGACTGAAATAGAATGATGACAGCAATTGGGGATGGAAATCCTCACTGATGTGAACTGAAATCCTCCTTTAAGATCAGTTTCAAAGCATCTAGTAAATAGATTCCCATTTGTGGATCATTAACCCCAAATTCCATCTTAATGATAGAAAGAATTCATGAAAGACTTGTTTTCTGTATAAAAACATCCTATTTTTGGGGTAGAACTCTTCAGGCTCCAATTAATTATCCCTGGTATTTTATAGCAATCTAATAGCTAAGAGTGTTTTGAGAAAAATGCATTTGACTCAAATTCCTCAGATAGAGTCCAGAGTCAATGAAAGGGAGAACAGAGCCACTTCATTAAAAGACATGGTTAAAAACACCTGTTTGCTTAGTGATGTGGGCCTCATCCAACCTGTATATATGCACAATTCTGTTTAGCCCCCAAAATGAAGCCAAAAATCAGTTTGGGGGCCAGAGGCTTGTAGATAGTAGAACAACAAGGTCAGATAACTGTAATTTGAGGAGACAAGACAACTCCTCACTTTTGAAATTTAACCAAACCAAATCAAGTCATTTCAGATCATATTTGTTAAGATACTCCTTTGTGCAAGGTCCTGGGTATGTGAAAATCAGTCACTTAGGATGCCATGAATGAGCAGAGAATTCTGAAACACCCAGTAAGCCCAGCCAACACCTCTGAAGTCTCCTGTGCTTGGAATGAGTTAGTGAAATCCCATACAATCTTTGGAAAACTGATGTAAAATTTAGGGAAGCAGGGAGCAGAGACTGAATATGGATGTCATTTCTTGCACTAAACATTTCACCTGATTTAACATGATTATTGCAATGTAGCAATTCTCTTGCAATAAATGAATCCAGAAAATAAATGTTTACAGAGATTTTGTACTCATTGCCTGGAAGACCCTAGTTTAATGAATGCCTCACACTTAATGAATGAAAGGGACATCTATTTCTGCTTCATCTAAATCATTATTTATTCAAGAATGATGAGTAGTTAGATATTTTGGAGAAAAAGATTAAAGATAAAGGGAAGAAAATAGCTAATAAATTGCAATATGTTAATTCTAATGTATTATCTATTAAATGCAATAAATTATAATCTTACCAGTCTACGAGGCCAGTTGTATTCCTGTTCAAATAAAGAAAAAATATTTTTAAGGATACATTATTGCCAAATATTAAGCTACTTTGAATTTATTTGGAAATATCTTACCTCTTCAGATGAACTGTCTGCTCTCTTTGGAAAACAAAAACATGAACAGACTCAGTTATATGGCATGTGTTGGAGGAAAATACCCCAAACCCGAGCAGTGATTTGAGTTAATTCTCTGGGATGTGGAATGGATGACCATTCCACTGAGGGAAGGACAGAAATTTGCTCCAAATAGCTAGATAAACATTCACTGTCTTCCCTTTTTTTTAGATCTTGTCAGGAAAAGACCGTGAGTATAAAAGAATTACTTAACTGAGTCTATAGGCAACTAGGAATTTTCCTAGGGTCTTCAGAGTTCAATACAGATAGTAAATAATCCACATAAAATGCACTAATCTGGACACATGGGAATGCAGTCTCCAGATGCTAAAGGGCCATAGAAAGAGGGACTGATCACTCCCAACACCAGCCCCTTCTCCATTTCCCCAACTACTTACGGCTAGGACAGCTAGAATAGCCAAAAGAAAAGCTAGAAGGTAGAACTTCATGGTTCTAGGCTCCTGTGGAATAGAGAGGAGAGAAATCTCTGCTGCCTTTGGTCTGTTTTCTGATTTGTGTCATATTTGTCTTTTCAATGAAGAAGGAACTTAGGCAAATGAATTAACCGCCATTTCCATGGTGATGTTGAGTTGTTTTTTTTTTTAAATCATGACTCAAATTGATTTGTTATATTCCTTACAATATAGAAATTAGTTAGGGAAAGGTTTTGATGGGCAATAGAGAAGAGAGCATAGTCTGGGTAAAGAAGACTTAGGAGAGGAGAGGCTTGCTTTAGCAAGCCAAGAAGAGGGATGAATAAAGGCACTCAATATCTGAAGAAATTGTTGTTGTTCTTACTGTTTAGTCATATATAACCTTTCATTTCCCCTTTTGGGGTTTTCTAAGCTAAGACACCGCAATGGTTTGCCTTTTCCTTCTCCAGGTCATATGACAGATAACGAAAGTGAGACAATCAAGGTTAAGTGACTTGCCCAGGTTCATGCAGCTAGTAAGTGTCAAAGTCCAGATTTGAACTCATTAAGAAGAGTGTTCCTGACTCCTTGCCTGGTACTCTATCCACTACACCACATAGCTGTCCTAGAGACATAAACACAGTACATGCTCTGACACTTGCTAGCTATCTAACCCAGAGCATATCAGCTAATCTCTCAGTTTTCTAGGTCAGTGTTTCTCAAACATTTTGCTTTGACAACCCTTTTCCATTCTTAAAATTCATTGAAGATCCTCTCGGGAGCTTTTGTTGATAGGATGTATATATACACATAACCACATACATTTATACTGTCAACCTCCGCAGAATTTGTTCTAAGAAACACAAATGAAATTAGGTTGTGTCCATGTTTTTAACTTCTCTGAAACTGGCAACACACATGTATTGCATGGCAGTTATGGTCCAGAACTGGGCCCCCCTAAGGGGGTAGCTGTTGAGTTTTTATTCCAAGAACTGATGAATAAATATTACTGTTTTCATTTGACAGATGATAGAGCCAAATATCAGAAATCCAGGTGATTTGTTCCTATGTAGCAGTGATTGTGTGAGCCAAAATTTGGATGCAGGACCTCAAATCAATAAATTAATTGCACACAGCATGAAATCTCTCTCTGTCTCTCTATCTCTATCACTTTTTCTCTTATCAGACATATGTATATATGCATATATATATATATACATATACATATAGTTTTCATGAAGTTTGAGAAAAAATAAAAAAAATTTATTTTTGGTTTCATATGCTTTCCTTACCCCCTCATGCACTCACTTCAGAAGGAGAGAAAGTAATGATCATGACAAATATTTAGAATAAATTCCCTTAAGAATGGGGAGAGTGGGAGGGAGAGAGGGGAGGAGGGGGGAGGTCGAGGGTCGGAGGGAGAATATAAAAAGTAAGAAAGAATTAATCCAAAAAAAAAGGAAGACAGGAAGGAAAGGAGGAAGGGATGGAGAGATCAAGGAGTTAGGGAATAAGAAGAAGGCAGAGATAGAAGCATTTTTTTTCCGTTTAATGACCCTTTTTATGACAACATATCTGTATCAATTATCCCTAATCACCCGATATTTCAGAGAGGGAACTCAGGAAACACGAAAGTATCCTGATTTCCTGATTTGTTCCATTAAGTCTCAGGGGAATATTTCTCTGTCTCCAGTGAATTCTGTGCTCAGGCGTCTTAGGTGACAATAACAGCTCATGTTTATGTGGGAAAGGAAAACAACCATGTCTTCAAGGTCTCCCTGAAATAGAGTCCTTCCTGAGGCAGAGATTCTACCAATGCACTTTCTCTGCTACTCAGAGTACTAAAAAGTTGCCTGGTTCCCTGAGAGGGTAAGAGATTTCCCAGGGTCACAGAAACAGGGTGAACGAGTGAGATGAGGCTCCCTGCCTCTGAGATCAGCTCTTCACCCCTCCTGCATTGGCTTTCTCTATCTGACATGCCTCTAGTGCTTTGGAGTTATTAAGGTCTTTTACATGAATTGTCTCCTTGTGTTCTTACATCTCAGTCTTACAAAGTAAATGCCTCAATGTATTTTATAGATGAAGGAAATTAGTACCAGAGAAACACATTTTGCATATGTCTAGGTAAGGACTTCATACTTATAGTATGATACCAACAACCCACATTTACAAAGGAACTTACATTTTAAAAAATCTTTCTGACATCTCCTGAGACAGCCATGTGGCACAGTGGAGAGGGAGCTGAATCTGCAGTCAGGAAAATCTGTGTTCTCTGGACCATCTTTAGGTTTGTGACTCTGGGCAAGTCAATTGACCTCTGTCTCCCTCATTTTCCCTTCTTTGAAATTAGGATAATAACTGCACCTCCCTCTTAGGACTGTTATAAGGATGAAATGAGATATTCCTTGAGAGCCTTGCATATATTGCAAATGCAATATAAATACTGGCTGTTGTTTGATATTCCCAAAAGGGGATAAGGACAAATATTAATGCCCAAGATTTGGAATTATGGGAACTACATTATAAGGAACACTCCTCATAGTAAATGACTGAGTCTGGACTCAAACAGGGCTTTTCTGACCATGTAAATCAATCAGTCAACAAGCATCTCTCAAGATCTCACTTCAGGCAAGGCATAGTGCTGTTGATATGCGCAACAAAAACATGAACTGAATGGTCCTTTATTTGAAAGAGTACATTCTATCAATATGAATAACGTATGCACACATGTTCCAAATGACATAAAAGCTTCATTCAAGCTACGAACCAGAGAAAAAGTGTATAAAAAAGAAACAAAAGTGGGGTGACTAGGTGGTACACTGTGTAGAGCTCTAGCCCTGGAGTCAGGAGGACCTGAGTTCAACTTCGACCTCAGACACTTAACACTTACTAGCTGTGTGACTTTGGGTAAGTCACTTAACTCTCATTGCCCTGCCCATCTCCCTCCAAAAATATATATTTTCTTTGTGGAGCTGGAGCTAGACCTTGGTGAATTGTGAAAATCTCAGTTGGTATATGTGACTGACGATAAGCTTTGGAGAAGAAGAGTGAGAGATTTTAAGAAGGGGAGGTGAGAAGGAAATATATTTCATCCTTGGGGGATGACTTGTGCAAAACCGTGGAGAATAAAGATGGATACAGAATGATGTATAGAGGACAGCAAGAAGGCTAGTTTGGCTGGACTCAATTTTCTACATGAAAGTGAGCAGTGTATAAAATGCCTAGAAATTAAGGTCTGAGCTAGTTGTGAACTCAAGGACCAGAAGAGTGATCTGGTCAGAGCTGTGCCTGAGGAATATCCCATTGTCAGCTCTAGGGAGGATGGGTAGGAGAAGGCATAGTCCAGAGGTAGGGAGACCAATAAGGAGGCTACTGTGGTCATTCAGGTTACAGGTGAGGAGGGCTTGACCTCCTCTGGAAGGGGATGAATGTGGGAGGTGAGGCAGACCCAGAATCATCCAAATTTGGTCAATGAATGACTTTTTGGGGTCACTGGGAGGAAGGGGCTCAATTGGGATAATCTTTATAAAGTGAATAGCACAATGACTGACTCACAGCAGGTACTTGTAATAAATTCTCATTTCTTTCCTTCTCCCTGCCTCTCTCCCCAAATCTGACAGAAGTAAGTAAATTCAGAATAGGCTGTGGTGGGGTGACAGATCATGACTTTTCTTTTGGTCATAGAGAGTTTAAGATGACCATGGTCCAGCCACGTGAATATGTCCAGTAGCTCACTAGATGGTGATATGGAGCTGCAGTTCAGGAGAGGGAACATGATGTCATTGGTAGAAATTGAAAGAGGAAACTTTGGGTTTCATGGAAAGAAAACGATCTGAATAATTAGAGCTATCCAACTGGGATAACCTATTGTCATGACATTAGGGCTGATACCTTTCCATTATGTCATATTGTCCCTTAATCTTTGTAGTTACTTACTCCTAAAAAACATAGCATTTCTCCAAAACCAGATAAATAACCTCAAGTTAATTGAATTTTGAAAGAAATATAAGTTGGAACAGCAAAACCCTACAACTTGGCAAGCATGGCACATTTACTGTAATATTTAATATGCTCAAGGGGAATATTTGGGAGTGGAAGGAGAGGGTCAAGGAAAAGAGTCCAAATAGAGAAAAACCAAAGCATATTGGAAGTGAAAAGAAGAGCAGCCAAGGAGAAAGCTGAGGCAGAACAAATCAGGTGAAAGGAAGCTAAAGGAGAGGAGCATCTGGGCAGCAGAGGAGGGGAGTAAGTTAAGGAGGTGACTCTCCTTCAATGGGACAACGAGCCATTTCAGGAGAAGACTTCCCAAAGTGCTTTACTGGGAAAGAAGAGAGAGGACCATAAAGGGGTGTGGTGACATTACAAGAGAGGCAATGTCTGAGCTCATGTTCAGAATGAGGAGACTAGCAAAGATTCAAGTGGAGAAAAGTATGCCAGATTATCCAGGTACTCTAATTGTTTGTTTTACTAGTTCTATTTTCAGGGGATTTTACTATTATTTTAATGGTCTTAATGGTCCCCTTAGTACCCTAAAATTAATAGAATTTATATTGCCCTCAGTGAAAAATGGGCCATCTCAAGTTCTCCAATATCTTACCAGTTGTGAGGTTTCGGGCAAGTTATTTAACCTGCCTGAGACTCAGTTTTCCTCGTCTCTAAAATGACTAGGTTAGACTCGATGGATTCTGAGGTTTTTGTCAATTTTAAAACTATAATTCTGTCACACCCCTCCTTCCCCACACTCAATATTCATGTGGCCAATATTAAAATTGTATCCGTATTTGTCTACCAACCACTATTATCTTATTATTGTAATACATATTTTACTCCTCACATACATTTTTCACAGATAAGATACCCATTCCGTAATAAGTTAGAACAAAAAATTACATAATAGATGGGAAATATTACCTAAGATGGACGACGAGAAGAAGTGATCTTCTTTCAAGAGAGGATGGGTTTCAGGGTATCTCAGAGCTATTTAAACTCTGCCATTACTGATATGCTAATTTTGTGGTTGTAAAAATGTCAATAGTGAGCTTCAGTTGTCATCACTGAGTGGGAATGAATATTGATTCTGTGCCCATTTTCAGTATCTACCCATGCCAAGAAGTCATTTAAAAGACAAGTTTAACAACAGATTCTAAGGCTGAAGGCTCCAAGCTGAAAAATAAATATCAAATGCTTAATTCTTGTGTCTGTCTGGGCAGATTGAGATGCACAGGATGTGATTGCTGATAGTTTGGATATAAGTTCCCTAAATAACACAGTTTGTAAATGTCTGAGGTAGGGTTTGGGCAGAGATTTTGCTAACCCCAATTGGACCACTCTGTCTACCATGATATGTTATGGATGCATTGTTGAAGGTATTCTGCTTTTGGTTTGGCTTAGTCTAGTGCCCCCTTAGGTCTCTTTCAGTGATAGATTCTATGTTTCAGCGATCATATCACTTATGAAGTATCTGCAGTTTACTTGCCACAGTGAGGCTGACAACTTTAGGCCACTGTGCCTCACTTAAATCCAATTCGCACAAAAGTTGAGATATCACCCTCATAATGTCATTGACCCTGTACAAGAAGGAAGGGCTGCCAACAGCAATAGCAAGAACAATCAGGCAATGTACAAAGATGAAAGGAAGTACAGCCTAAGACTGGGGTTCTGAGCCTGCTTCTAACACATGCTATCTGGGTCACTGGGTGCGGGGATTAATACACTAATACATTAATACCTCTTAATACACTAGAAAACTCTCAAATACTATGCCGTTCAGTCAAGGATCCACATCAGTGTGGAGAATTTCCACAGAATTTCCTTGTGTCCACAGTGCACTAGAAAGTAAAGAAAATTAAATAGTGTAAATTACTGTGTGACAGATCAGCAATATAAAACAAAATTGTCTGTGCCCTCAATAAAATTGTAGTCACCAGTCAAAAGTGGGAGGTATGTACAATATACAAAGGTAGATAAACACAAGGAAAACACAAGAAAAGGGAGAGAATACTAACGACTGGAGGGATCAGAAGAAAAGATTCATCAGAAATGTGATGTCAGAGCTGAGCCTTCAAGAAAGGTAAAGATCCGTTGAGGTGGGGGCAAGCTGGGGTCTATCTGTCACTGAACCAAAGTCAAGCAGGACACAATGGGAAAAGCCATGGAGGTGAGAGATGGAATGCTGAGTTTGGGAAATGCCCTTAAGTCCATTTTGGTTGGCACATGGTGTGCTTGAAAGGAGTAATGTGAGAAAAGAAAAGGCAGGAAAATTACCTTTGAGTAAGACTGTGAAAGACAGTGGAGTTTGTATTTTGGCCTGACTGTTTTGCTGCATCATTATCTGCACATATGATCCCCCAAGGCTGTCTTGCAATCTTTTCTCTTCCCTCTACTTGTTTCTTCAACTAGAGTCCTCTTCAACTCCCATGGTTTCAATGATCACCTCTTTGCAGGTGACTTCCATATCTCTATCAGCAATCTTTATCTGTCTTCAAAAGTCTAGCCATATGTTGTCAAATGCCTTTCAGGTATCCTTAATGGATGTGCGAAAGGAGATAGAATTCAAAGTGTCCAAAAGTATACCCATCACTTTCTTCCTTAAGCCCGTCCCTTGTCCAAGTCCACTTATTTTAGCTGGTGGTACCAATATCCTCCCAGTCACCTATATCATACACTCAGAATAATCCTTTCATCAGCACTTTCCCTCATCCCCATATCTAACCAATCATGAAACCTTGTTGGCTCAATTTTCACAGCATATCTGGTATCCATCCCTCTTTTTCATTCTTGTTGCCATCACTCAAGTTTGCATCCCCTTCACTGAAATGATTGCAGTAGCTTCCTAAGCTCTTTCTTTGTTTTTATTTCTCTTTCCTCCAGTCAGTTCACTACTTAACTTTGTTATGTAATTAATGTCCTTTGTAGCTTTTTTTCTGAAAACAACGTCACCTCTAACTGAAAAAAAATCTCACTAACTCCCTTTTTTGCTCCTAGAATAAAACACAATCTTACTCCAGTGTAATTTTTCTTGCCTTTTTCTTGTGTCACTCACTTTCAAACACACCAATTTTGAAAACAAACTGGACTTAGTATATTTCCCAAACTCAACATTCCATTTCCCACCTCCATACATTTGCCCACCCTGTCCTGTTTGCCTTTAATGTAATGGTAGATAGATCCCCATTTTCCTGCATTTCAAAGGATCTTTAATGGTTTTGAAGGTTCAGCTTAGACATAAAATTACTGTTGCATCTTTTTCTGATCCCTCCAGTCAGGTGGGTATTAAAAAACTGACAAAGGAAACAATTGAGGAATATAATTACAGGCACCTCCACACACATAACCCTCAACACATAATCACACAATTAGTGACAGACATAATTTCAAATGAAATTCTCAGGTAATAGAAATAAAAATAATTTTATAGAATTTTTCATGGCTACTGACAAATCAACCTTTTCAGATGTCATTTTAGTGATTCCCCCCCCCACACACACAAGTAAATGAAATGGTTTCTTGTGTGATTATCTCGATGAATGTATTTTTAGTAGCTGAGTTAGAGATTCCTATTCGAGAAAATGAGAATTCACATGGTGTCAACTAATAATCAATCATCACTGACAAAGAAAATAAAAGCATTTTCCTTGTGAAGTTCACTAGGATGCCACTTTTCATTAAAACCTCAAAAAATTTTTACCATGAATTATAAATGCATTGTACTAAATCTGACAGCTGCATTGAGACATACTTGGTCAGGAAAAATCTCAGGTCAACAAGAAACCACTTATAAACTTTTATTCACTCATTCAAAACATGACACTTATTGAATTTTTATGTCTCATCAGAATGCTTCTCTTATTGTGAGTCAGACTTAAGGTCACCAAGATAGGAAGTAAGTGGAAAGTGTCTGACTATAGGAACCAAGAATAACAAATACTAGAAACAAAAAGCATATTGTAAATGATATCTTTTTTATCTCTCACCAAACCCTGTATGAATAGGAGGTGATTGAACAAACTGGTGGACGTGAAAATGCCATAATATTTATCATGAATTAAAAAGGAGGCCTCTTTTCCTTTGGAAAAATTCCATGCTCTTTCAAAATGCCAACCCTGTGCTATCTCAAAGATGTTCTTTCATTTGCTTGTGAAAAACTCCCAAAAGAATGGTCAGGTCACACTAGGTGACCCTTGGTGGTCTATGGAACACACACCTGCATAAAATCTAGATACTTCCAATTCCTTTTCCTTTTGGTTTTCATCCCTAGTAAAGATCAGGATTTCCTTTTTTTCTGTTAGTAGTCATTTATTGATTATCTCTACCCATGAGAAGTGACTGATGCCAGCCAAGAGGGAATTGCTAAAACCATGTTAGTTAATTAGATGGGAGGCTAGGTGACTCTTATTTTCCTACATGGGCTGGCTCAATTCATAGACCACAGAGAGTTTAGATATTGATGCTTGATCTTTAATAAGATCATAGGGAGAGTTCACTGACAAGCTGAGGAGAACAAGTTTTTTAACCTTCAATTTGAGAACTGAACTGCTAATGGACAATCAGAGGGGAGCTCAGTCCGTTTAGAGGTTTCAGTGGTCTTCAGGAGGGGCTCGTTCTCAGCCTTTAGGGCAGCACATGATGAGGAGCGAGGCAAGATAGAAGCAGAAGAGCTGACTGTAGTGTGACAGGCGGAACCAGAAGCAGGGGACAGGGAGAGCTCGTCCACCCAGAAGCTTCTCTCTCCCCCGTTTTTAAAGAGCCCAGAGGTGGCTCTGACTGCTGCTTCAATTGCAGCATTCTTCATTGTGTTTCATTGTATATTCTCTTTGCTTCTTTTCTTGATACTGATAATGAATTCCTTGGTTACTAGCAGTGAAGTGTTTAATTGTATCAGGTTTGTTTTTTGAGAAAAAGGAGTCTATTCCATAGTAGAAGTCTTATTCCGGAGTAGGGACTGAGCCAATTGGAGGGGATTTTCTTAGTTTTTGAAAATGACCCAGAGCACGCCAATTACTTTACTGTTAAAGCGGGTTGGAGAGAATTAATCAGGAGAGGAGCCTGTATTGGAATGAATAGGAGGGAGTTGTGGAATTACCCGGTGTACCTTTGAAATCTTGTATCACACAATTGCGGTGCCGCTCGGTGTTGCACTGGATAGAAGATGGGTCTAAAGGCATCTTCAAGATTTAAATCTGACCTCGGATGCTTACTGCTTTGTGACCTGGGGCAAGTCACTAACCCCTGTTTACCTCAGTTGCTCATATTTCAAATGAACTGGATAAGTACAGATTGATGAATCATTTATTCACTTTTTTATCTTGATTTTTTGTTTGTTTTTCTCCCAGCATAACTAATATGGAAATATGTTTTGAATGATATCACTTGTGTAACTGTTTGATTCCTCAGGGTGTTTAGGAGCGGTCATTGAATGGAAAGAATTAAGGATTCTATTTTTTAATGTTAAAAATAAATTCAGAAGCCGCACAAAAGAAGTCTGATCATCATAATGACCAATAATGATTCCAGAGAACTAATGGCAGAACATTCTGCCCAACCCTGGATTTTGATGGAGGTTCTCAAGGAACAAGAGGAGACTTATTTTTTCATACAGTAGAGTATAGATATTTGTTTTCTTTATCATATCTATTTGTAACAGCTGTTTTAGGTTTCTTTATTTTTTCATCATTTGGAGGAAGCAGATTGGTGTGATGGAATGTGACCTTTTGCTGATTGAAAAGAAATAAAATTTATTAAAAAAAACCATTATTGGGAATTTTTGCAGGCCATTAGGCTTAAGTGACTTGCCCAGGGTCACACAGCTAATAAGTATCCAATGTAGGATATGAACTCAGGTTCTCTTGACTCCAGGGCTGGTGCTTTACCACTGTGTCACCTAGTTGTCCCCATTATTGACTTTTTCAAAATGTGTTAAGTGCTTACCATGTTCCCAAAACTGTGCTAAGCCTTGAGGATACAGGAAAAGGAAAAATCATGATAATGAGTGCCACAGACAAGGATCTCATATTTTAATTATAGAGGAAACATCCAGATGTCTATGTATATTAAAGATATTTTTGTTGTTGTTGTTCAGTAATTTCCGTCCCTTTGTAATCCCACTTGGGGTTTTCTTGAGAAAGATACTGGACTGGTTTGCCTTTTTCTTCTCCAACTCATTTTACTTATTAGGAAACTGAGGCAAACAAAGTTATTTGACTAACCCAGGGTCATAGCTAGTAAATGTCTAAGACTGGATATGGACTCAGGAAGATTAGTCTTCCAGACTTGAGGCTCAGACAACTATCCACTGTTCCACCTAAAAGTCCAAGTACTTTTTAATAATTTAATAGCTTTCATTGTTCCAAATTATACTTTAGACAATGAAAAAGAATGAAATAAGAGAAGAAAATATGAAATATTTTAAAAGAAAAACAGCTGATCTGGATAACAGACCAAGAATAGAAAACAGAAGAATAACTGGGCTACCTGAAAGCTATGATCAAAAAAGTCTTGAAACAATAATAAAGTAGAGGAGAGGGGAGGGATAGGAGTGGGGTGAAAAGGATAGTGAAGAAAACAGGAATGAGGAAAATATACAAGTATTTATAGTTTGAACTGCAAATGAGATGAATTTACCCATAAAATGAAAACTAATAGCAGACATACACACTGAGTCGAGTATAGAAATATATCTTACCATACAGGAAAATAGGAGCAGAAGGGGATAAGAAAAGGGGGGGGGTGATAGAAGGGAGAGCAGATTGGGGGTCGGGGTAGTCACAAACAAAACACTTTCGATGAAGGACAGATTGAAATGAGAGAGAGAGAATAAACAGAGTGGGGGAATATAATGGAGCGAAATATATTTAGCAATGGTAACTGAAACATTTTTGAAATAAGTATCTCTGCTAAAGGCCTCATTTATCAACATATATAGAACTGTGTCAAATTTACTTAAATGTGAACTATTTTGCACTTGATACGTCATCAAGGGATATGAACAGTCTTCGGATGGAGTAATCAAAGGTCTCTATGGCCACATTAAAAAAAATGCTCTGACTCCCTCTTCACTGGAGAAATGCAAATGAGAACAATTCTGAGGTACTGCCTCATACCTATTAGACTGACTGATAGGAAAGAGAAGGAAGATGACAGATGTTGGGTGGGGGGATGTGGGAGAAGTGGGACATTAATGTACTCTTGGTGGCATTGTGAATTCAACCACTCTGTAGAGCAATTTGGAACTATGCCCAAAGGATTATAGAACC
>NW_027185655.1:2274663-2297215 GCF_028583685.1 Petaurus breviceps papuanus | reverse complement strand
TGCCTCTCTCCCCAAATCTGACAGAAATAGGTAAGTTCAGAATAGGGGCTGTGGTGGTGGTGTGAAAGGTCATGACTTTTCTTTTGGTCATGGAGAGTTTAAGATGACCATGGTCCAGCCACGTGAATATGTCCAGTAGCTCACTAGATGGTGATATGGAGCTGCAGTTCAGGAGAGGGAACATGATGTCATTGGTAGAAATTGCAAAGTGGAAGCTTTGGGTTTCATGGAAAGAAAAAGATCTAAACAATTGGAGCTATTCAAAAGGAGAATGGTCTGCTCTGGTGGGTAGTGAGCCGTTCCTCTTTGTCACCCCAACACTGGACATCATCCAATGTCTAGAGGACCATTTGGGGAGTATTTGGGGGAGAATATTCTGTTCCGCTGTGAATCAGACTTGGTGCCACAAAGAGGTCCCATTCCAGCTTTGTTGTTCTTTCATTTCCATCATATCTGACTCTTCCTGATACCCTTTGGGGTATTTGTGGGAGATGCTGGAATAGTTAGCTCCATTTAGTTCTCTAGACCGTTTTACACATGAGGAACAGAGGCAAGCAAGTTTAAATAACTTTCCCTTGGTCAAAGAGCTAGTAAGTGTCTTAGGCCAGATTCCCACTCATGAAAATGAATCTTCCCAATTCCATGTCCAATGCTCCACCAACTGGGATAACCTATTGTCATGACATTGGGGCTGATATCTTTCCATTACATCATATTGTCACTTAATCTTTGTAGTTACTTGCTCCTAAGAAACATAGAATTTCTCCAAAACCAGATAAAAAACTGAGTTAATTGAATTTTGAAAGAAATATAAGTTGGAACAACAATACCCTACAACTTGGAAAGCATGGTACATTTACTATTGGTTAAACCTAACAATATTTAATATGCTCAAGGGGAAGATTTGGGAGTGGAAGGAGAGGGTCCAGGAAAAGTGTCCACATAGAGAAAAACCACAGCACACTATTAGTGAGAAAAAGAGCAACCAAGGAGAGGAGCATCTGGGCAGCAGAGGAGGGGAGTAAGATAAAGAGGTGACTCTCCTTCAATGGGACAACGAGCATTTCAGGAGAAGACTTCCCAAATTGTTGTTTTGGGAAAGAATAGAGAGGACCATAAAGGGGAGTGGTGACATTACAAGAGAGGCAATATCTGAGCTCATGGTCAGAATGAGGAGACTAGCAGAGATTCAAGTGGAGAACAGTATGCCAGATCACCCAGGTACTCCAATTGTTTGTTTTACTAGTTCTATTTTCAGGGGATTTGGACTCAGTTATTTTAATGGTCTTAATGGTCCCCTAAGTACCCTAAAAGTAATAGAATTCATATTGCCCTCAGTGAAAAATGGACGATCTCCAGTTCTCCACTATCTTACCAGTTGTGAGGCTTTGGACAAGTTACTTAATCTGCCTGAGCCTCATTTTTCCTCATCTGTAAAATGATGAGGTTAGACTCAATGGCTTTTGAGGTTTTTCGCTAATTCTAAAACTATAATTCTATCTCATCCCCCCTTCCCCACACTCCATATTCATACCGCCAATATTAAAATGATATCCATATTTCTCTACCAACAACTATTATCTTATAATTGTAATTTATATTTTATTTTACACCTCACATACATTTTTATAGATAAGATTCCATGATAAGTTAGAACAAAATATTACATAATAGATGGGAAATATTACCTAAGATGGAGGACCAGAAGAAGCTATCTTCTTTCAAGAGAGGATGGGTTTCAGGGTATCTCAGAGCTATTTAAACTCTGCCATTACTGATATGCTAATTTTGTGGTTGTAAAAATGTCAATAGTGAGCTTGAGTTGTCATCACTGAGTGCGAATGAATATTGATGTTGTGCCCATTTTCAATACCCACCCATGCCAAGAGGTCATTTAACAAGACAAGTTTAACAACAGACTGTACAGCTGAAGCCTCCAAGTTGAAAACTAAAATATCAAGTGCTTAATCCTTGTGTCCATCTGGGCAGCTCGACATGTAGAGCATGTGATTCCTGATAATTTGGATATAAGTTCCTTAAATAACACAGTTTGTAAATGGCTGAAGCAGGGTTTGGGCAGAGATTTTGCTAACCTCAATTGGACCACTCTATCATGATATGTTATGGATGTATTGTTGAAGGTATTCTGCTTTTGGTTTAGCTTAGTCTAGGTGCCCCCTTAGGTCTCTTTCAGTGATAGATTCTGTGATTCAGCGATCATATCACTTATTAAGTATCTGCAGTTTACTTGCCACAGTGAGGCTGAAAATTTTGGGCCACTGTGCATCACTTAAATCCAATTTTTAAAAAAAATTGTGATATCACCCTCATAATTGAAGTGCCCACCAGAAATTATACATCAAAGCCCCCTCCCAGTTGCAACCTGCTAGAAGGGGATCCCTGCCAAGGTCCCTAGAAACCACCTAAGAGGCCATAATAGTGAGGGAACATTTCACCTGTGTTGCTAGAAACATGCCCCAGATTCCAATGGATTCTGTTCTGTTTATGTTTGTATCCAAGGCTTGGCTAAGGGATCATGGCTGTGCTTCAGTAGGAACAATACTAAGGCTTCACTTTGGTGGGAACAATACTAATGGCACAGCACCCCCTCAGAAACATACTCTGTTGCTAGCCACCACATTTTCTATAAGGTTATGTCTAACAGAGAGCTCGCTGCTGTCTTTGCCTCTGAGAGGCAGTCGCCGGCCGTTAATAAACACTCCTATCCAATGATTATTGGTTTCACTGTCTTGCTTTCTCGTTGTCTATTACACATTGGAGGGCCCACCGAGTTTGCCTTTGGCATTAACTGACAGCGGGGCCAGTCTCCCTGGAGGGCTGGGAAGGCAATTCCCCCCAGGGGTAAGTGGCCACTGAGATGATGTTCCTTGGCCCCGGGCTCGCATTGCTTCCCCGAGCGGACCGGAACCTGAGTCCTATCCAAATTCTTTCAATTCGATCCAAGAGTGTTCTTTCTGTTAGGTGAGTACTCATGACCTGTAAAAGTACCTAGGGGGTGATCACCGAGATGACTTTCCTCGGCCCCAGGTAGAATAGGAGGCTAAGCTGGACGTGGCAATTAATGTCATCTATGTAATTTGAAAAGGCAATTAATGTAATGTCATTTTGTAGTTTATATTATTGTTGTATTTCTACTCTGTATATTGTAAAACCTGAGTGAGGAGAAAATTATGAAAGACCAGTAGTGTTACTTTAAATATGTATATCTGCTATTTAGAAAAACTTGTAAAACTGTTAACTAAGCTATTTTGGTCTAATGTTTTAATGTTAAAGCCTAAAATTGTTTATTGATTATTGTATGAAAATTTGTTTGACTAGTTCTGCCCATTCAGAGCAGTCTCTCCTGCTTACAATTCATATAAATTTTCCTTATGTTGTAAAACTATTAAATCCTCTAGAAATTCTTTCCAGGCAAGGTCATTCAGCCTGAGAAAGGAAGTTTTAAATGAATCTAACTTGCTAAGGAGTTGCAAAGATCAAAAAGGATTTTTTTAATTGGCTTTTATATTTTAGAAGGATGGTTAAAGGAATTCTTTATATTTTAAGATTTGATACATTTTTACTATTTATTGCAGCCCCATGAGAATAGAAGTAATTATAACTGGCGCTAAGCATTACAGCTTGTTGGTGAGGCTTGTTGTTTAAGGTAAAAAGCACTTGGGACCATAACTAAATTTATTTTGAGTCTGAATGCAGGTATAGTTGTCTGCATGAAATCAGTGTCTGAGAGGAAATGCCACTAGCTACTCAGAGGAATGTGATCCTGTGCTGTCAACAGGTGGAAGTCTACATTTGGTAATGGCCGAAGGGACAATCTTAGACTCTGTCTGGGATGGAATCCCTCCTGGCTCAGTTTACCCATGAGGTTTCTTTGAAAAGGAATGTTTCCCACCTATTCCTGAGTGTAGCTATGAGATGAAACAGATGCTGCATGAGATGGAATATCTGTAACTGTACCTGAATTTACACAGAGCCAAGGACGTTTCCTCCTGGTATATTTGGAATGTCACATGTCCCTGCCTTTTTCCTTCTATAACAGGTTTCTATGCTCACAGCAAGTAATCAGTAAAAGATATGAGCCACATCCATGTTAGCTTATTGGAAGATCTAATATTATTTTTCATCTAGAATTAAAATATGTACAGGAAGTTATGCAAACTGCTTAAGATCATTTTAAAAATTTTCAATTAACTTCCTTCACAGAAGTTTAGTGATCATTTATAAATCTTGAAACTGTTTTGAAGAAGGAAAATACCTTTAGAAGAAATTTTTAAAATCTCTAGTGTGATTCTAAGAGACCCTGATGTAACAAATTGTAAAACAGAAAAGAACTTGTTGTTTTAATCTGAATTTGTAGTTATTCCATCATCTAAGCAAGTGTTAATATTTGTAACTGAATGCATATGTGTAAAATTCATTTCCATTTTTGAAATTCTGTTCAGCACCCCACCTCCTATTGTATTTTGGGTAGCGAATGCTGTTATGTGTGATTGTTAATGATTTACTTCTCAAGTCCCTCCAAGCTCTCCGAGACATCCAGGACACAGTCTGAGCAGTGTACCAGACCACTCCGCTGTTAAGGTGGCTGGAAGAAAAGCCTGGATCCAGCCCTCACACATCAAGGTGAGGGCTCCTCCCGACCCACCAGACCTGTGGGTAACAGAGCCAGCCGGTGACTTACAACTGAAGATAAGAGACTGTCCTGAGGCTCCTGTTCCTGGCATTCCTGCCTTTGGCCGATTCCAACTCCTATGCTCCCACCTTGTACTCTTGGACTCTCACTAAGACAATTGATGGGTGCCTCATGGCCAGCCCACCCTTTTCTTAAATCACTGTGCCCCAGATTCATGTTGCTTCCCTATACAGGTGTGTATTCTGCAGGACGGATGGTGCTGCTTGTGGAGCAGAAAAGTAGCCTTTGGTCAACTCAGTCATATGTGTGCCCTGAGTATGGGTCTCCTGATTGCGGGGGACCGGGAAATATCATCTGTCAGTTGGGATTGTGTAACCATTGCTGAGTGGGTCTCCCGTGGCAACCGTGACCACCACATTTCATTTCATTGTAATACCCTTATGTCACGTAACCCGGTTGTCATCAGGATTTTAAATTGGACTAAACAGACTTGGAAAATGAGGAGGACATGGGGAGTTAGATTTTATGTTGTAGGAAGGGACCCCGGACCCTTGTTCACTATTCAGCGCACTCCGGTGTTGCAGCAAGCACCCCAGTGTCCCCAGGGTGCCTGCTCACACAGGTTCTTGGATCTGCTTTGTTAAAGGAAAGCAACTCAAAATGGGTTAACAAGCTTACTTTAATCAGTCAGACATATATCGTTTACCTTGTTCAGGAGAAAAGGTCAGCACCCTGAACCTCAAAGTATACAGGCATAATTATCAAGACAGAAACATCAAGTAGACAGATTTCCAAACTGTCCAACCATTACATCCATACCCAGCCAACATCTGGGTTTCCATATTCTGGGTTTTTCAAAGCCGGGGGACTCTCAACAACGGCTTCCCAGAATTCAGATCAAATCACAGAACACCTCTCAAAGTGAGTCCCAAAAACAAAGCTACACATCAGGGCTTATATAGCCTTCTCCTGGCTCAGAGAATGTAACAACCTTATTGACCCACTGGCCAATCAAAAAGTATCTACTGAAAAACAAGCCTCCCTCCCCAGGCTTCTGGTGCACTTTAGCCTAGGGGCAGGGAAGATCTTTAAAATTTACATTCGCATTACATCCGGTGCCAAGGGATCTCATTCCCATTGGTCCCAATCTGGTTCTTAACCCATCTCCAGACGTTGATCAAACTCCGCATGGGCCCCTGTATCAGCAATGCCATATTCACAATGCCTATAGAGATTACAAATATGCTGATATAATTATCCATCACAAAATACATCTGGTTTACCATTTGGGGAAATAAACTAGAAAATTTATTAAGATACCAAAAGACTGAGTCCCAAAACCAGAAAGTGAAAGCCATCAGAGTAGTTATGACATTGGCAGAGGTAGATAAAGTAGAAAGCACCCACATTTTCAAGCCTTTAAAACAGAACAGGCTACCTCAGGCAAAGGTCCTCCTCTCCCCACTCACAGCAACCACCCAGCGTCCTGGAAGAGCGCTCCCAGCAGCTCCGGCCCCTGGCAGTGCTCAGCCGGAGTCCTAACTCAAAAAAAAAAAGAAAAAGGCAACTGCCACCAACTGCCAACCGCAGGACCGTTAGCTCGGCTTTTTTTTTTTCTCTTGCTCTGCTATGTCAGCACGTCCATGGGGCATGGGAGATCTTTAAATCCCATAACCCTTACAGCCCCTTATCCCACACTCTGCCATAACCCCTGCAGGTTCAGGGATTACTTTGGTAGACCCCAGGCTACATGCCCTCTCTTATACTTTTCATGTTCTTGATGCTGTTTTCTCTTTCCTAAATTCCTTGAACCCTGGCCTCACTTCTGACTGCTGGTTTTTCTTGAACCTTGCCCCTCCTTATTTTGTAAGGCTAGGTTTAAATTCGTCACAGGGTTCACCTATCTCCTTGCCTGCTGCAACCTTGGCCCCCCCAAGCTGACTTTAGGGAATGTTCAGGGACAAGCCTGGTGTATTAAATCTAGTCCTTCAGAGGCCGCCATGTTTCTTTCAAATCAGAGATCTAGAGGTGGAAGGACCTTTACAGATAATCTCTTTTAACCTCTTCATTTTACAACTGAGGAAACTGAGGCTCATCAAGATTGAATAACTCCCTCAAGTTCACACAGGCAGTGGGTATTAGAGGTTTGAAGTTAGATGCTTTAATTCTAGAGATATTTCAATCTTTCCACTCTGTCATGCACAAGGACAGAGAACCCAATAGTTAGACTAGTATCTGTCATCTTTGTTTATCTTCTTCCTGTGGAATCAGGGAAAGTGTGAGCTTTTTCTTTTTCATCTTTCTCCCAGTGGAGTCAAGGAAAGTATATGGTTTGTTTTTTTTCTTTATTCAACTGTGAGAAAATGTGGAGAAGATAGGTGTCTAAGCTTTTTTTTTTAAAAAAAAAAATCAGGAACTATGAAAACTCTAACTAGTATTTGTGAATGAGACTTTTCCATTTTATCAAATGAATCGCATCTGATAATTTCCCGTAATTGTATTAATGAATACAAATACGTACTTAAGTGACATCTACACTAGATCTCAGATGGGTGAATTAGGCAATGCAATAGCCCTGTCATGGGGGGAGCAGTTGAATTAATTCTGTTACATTTGTATTAGAACTATTTTTTTAGTTTTATCAAGAATACTAAGAAATAAACAATATTACGAATGAGCTCAACCTTATATCTGCTATTTTCTCTTCCTTTTATGAGATATATTTCAGAAAACTTCAATTGTCACAATTTCTTGCAAATTATCCATATCGTAAAAATATTCCGTATCCTCAGAATCCTGGAAATCCTTCATATAGTGGAGATCCTCCAAACACTCAAAATGCACCACAAGAATGACCTGAATAAATACAGGTAAAGATAAGTCGTGCTTACTGAAAGCATACAGGGTGGTATGGAGGAAAGAGTACTGGATTTTCCATGAAAATTTCTGTTTGCACTTCAGATGTGCCCCCGTAATAGCTGAATGACTCGGACCACCCACTATCTGAATGCCTCTTCCTGCAGAAGATTTTGCTGAGTCCATTCTCCACTGAGTTACCAAAGCGAAACTGTCACCATGTTGCTTATTCAATTCCCTGGTCCTTCCCAAGAAGTCCCAAAGGTTCTCTATTACATCTAGAATTAATTATAAAATTCAAAATATAAAACCAAACATAAAAACCTTCACAAAGGTTGCTCCTGAGTAACTTTAACCTCTCTTAGCAAAGATGAGAGTAATAGAAAACCCATAACAGAATATGACTGAACAAAACCTAAGACAACCTTTTCTGTTCATTTGTAGGTTTGTCTGGAAGAATGCCGATCTCTCTACAAATCTACAAACTTGTGAATCTCTCCATCTGCCTACTTAGAAAAAGAGATGTACAATGAAGTCCGTGGCTCTATACCCAACCCTGCTTTTCTGTTTTGCCCTGTGTGTGGAAATGTCCTCTCTTTTTGGTCGTTATGTTCATAAAAAATAAAAATAATGTTTCTGGAGAACTTAAATTGTTGACTGGACCTCAGTCTGTTTCAGCTTTGGTGTATTCACAGCAGCGGTCAAATGATATGTTGTGAAATCACTGTGCGTTTCTTTGGAGGAAATTAGGCTCCCTGATGTTTTCCTACCAGCATATCAATAATTGTTTTCATTGGCATTTTTCTTTGAGAGTCAAGGTGTCATTATTTGTCCCATTTATTTGTTTATTCATTTCTGTCATTTCTTAGGCCTTTTGAACTCACCTTTAATCCTTTCGAGGTACCCAGGTACACATGCTTTGTTCAACTGAATGGCCTCTCTTAGTGGAACTGAGAGTGGATCTGGGATGCACCATCCAAGTTCCTATAGAATTAGAGGCTTGATGTTGAACCCATCTGACTCCTTTCTTCATTTTTGTTGGCATGGATCAACGTTGACACAATCCATTCCAAGTGGTGTTTGTTTCCATTTCAAGGGCTGCCAGGACTTTTTTCCCTTTCTGGTCCTCTTGTACCACAAAATCCAAGGGCTCAAGATCTCAAACTATAAAAATATTCCAGGATTTGCCCAGATGGCAGGCTTGAGGAAAATCGAAATAACATTTCTTTCCGCAACCTTATAAAGAAGGAAGCTTCACAAAACAGTCAAATAGGTTTATTAACCACAGAAATATAGCACCTTTTTAGGGAGGCAGCAAGATATGACAAAGGGAGTTCAGGACTTGGAGGCAGAAGGCTTCCTGGTTCTTGCCACGTTCTTCCTGTGTGACTGGGGGCAGCCACTTCAGCTCTCTGGCCTCAGTTACTTGATCTGGAAAATGACCTGTAAGATTTCTTTTGTCTCTGTCTGCAATCAGGAGCACAGTATTCTGGTAAGTTGCTGTCACCCAGAGGTCTAAAGACTAATTGAGCTTTGCCTTAATCTCAGGGTTCAGACCTCAAGGGCTTCAATGAGGACTATCTCTTTATCATCCACCTCCATCTTCTTCTGGAGCTTGTTCACTCCCTTTGCAATGCGGCCGAGTTGGATGCCCAGTTAACTTCATGGTCACTATAACACCCAGCCTATGTCTCCAACGATCTCTCAGCAGATATTCAGTTGAGCAAGCCTCTGCACCTTTCGTTTATACAAACAATATGGATTTGGTTTGCACCTTTCCCCAGTTCTCTAGACACCTGTTTCAAAGAAAATCTTCAGAGCCATGAGGTCAAAGGGAAGCCCCTAGATCCTTAGAGCAGCAGTGAGTG
Organism: Petaurus breviceps papuanus; assembly: GCF_028583685.1. NCBI lineage: Eukaryota > Metazoa > Chordata > Mammalia > Diprotodontia > Petauridae > Petaurus > Petaurus breviceps. The sequence continues at coordinate 2,287,837 of NW_027185655.1, read as the reverse complement.
TACTGTTCCCAGCCTACCAAGAGCTGTCTCGGGCCAATCAGAAGAAACCTAACCCATTCTATAGTTATCTTCCCCACACTGACTGTGGGTCTGGATAAAGAGACATGCCCCATTCTGCATCAGAGCTCACAGTCCCCACTACACTTCATTTTCTCTTCCAAAACCCAGGTCTAGTTTTAGTTAATAATATCCACAGGCTCCCTTTTCTAGCTGATTCTCTTGTCAACTGAGGAGGCTTCAGAACATCAGGGAGCTCATTCAGAGGCCAACATCATTCCATTCTTTTCTCAATGTCTTCCCCAATACTACACAATTCAGCTTTGCAGCTCTTTACCTGGGTTCTGATTGGAGAAAGTTCTCCATAACTAGCCCAAATCAGTCCCAACAGGCTGCTGAATTCTGTTCATTCCCATGGAATGTTACTGCCTATGTTACCCCTCCCCTTTCCCTATTTTCACCTCTTGCTTTGGGAACAATAATCAAATAAACAACAACATTCCCAAAAAGACATAACAATTGCCCTAAAGGTTCACTCTCTATCTCTCAGACTTTCCAGATCTCCCATTCATGTTGTCTTTCATGCTGGTTTTATTTTCCTTTTTGTTTTTTGGATGGCAATTGGGGTTAAGTGACTTGCCCAAAGTCACGTGTCTAGTAATTGTGTGAAGTGTCTGAGGCCACATTTGAACTCAGGTCTTCCTGACTCCAGGGTCAGTGTTCTATTCACTGCACCACCTAGCTGCCCCTCATGTTGTCTTTCACATTAAGAATTTTAACTCTTTGCGGTCAATGACTGTCTTGTTTTTGTTTTTTGTATCTTAATCTCCCAGTATCTGGCACATAGTAAACAACAAATATTTTTTCATTCTTTTATATTCTACTCTCCTCCACTAAGAATCCACAGCAGTGCAAAAAAAAAAACCCTTTTGATGGTTACAGTATCACAGTCCATGAGCCCACAAATAAGTAATCTTTGGTAAGGACCCATAACATTGATATGTATCAATACTCCAATAACTGGCTGCCACAGGTACCATCGTATCCTGGCACTAAAGGTCACCTCTTGTGCAAGCCTGTGGCAAGAAGGAGATGCCACACTGCCCTCTTGGTGTGTCTGCCTGTTGACTTCTAGTTTCAGGTTACATGAGAGGATCATCTTTTGTGGTTTGTGTGGTTGTGTGTATGTGTGTGTGTATGAAAAACACCACTGTCCACCTCCCAAGTCATTAGGGCTCTGCCCCTGGTTACAATCTTCAGATGAGACCTCTTCCATCTTCTGCACCCTGGCCTTCTCTAGGACAAGTAAGGCATCCTTGCCTCCTGACCAGCTTCAATACCGCTTCCTGGTCCTTCCTGTTGTGAGGCAGGGGTCCTGGAGTCTCTCAGAACATAGCATCTCTGTTTACCAGGAGACTCAAACTCAAGGATCAAACTAGAATACACTAATCTAGTTCCTTCTGTAATGTTTTTCCAACCATGAATACTTTGCTAGACCCATTGCTGATGGTTAGCATGTTTAATTCAGTTATACTAGTCCCATTCAAATGAATCTGAAACCTTTGCACCCTGCGTTTACAACATTCCCTATCCTGAAGCTGCGTCTTTTTTACCCCAATACCCCTTTCTCCCTCTTGTCCCACTTTAGGATAATGTCTGTCTTCTCCTTCTACAGTGCCCATTTGAATGCTTATTCCATAGTTAAAAATTTTCTCTTATCCTAATTATCTTTCTCAATCCCTCCATCTTTGGGCCCTCATTGAGACATAGCTCCCTCTTGGCACCACATAACTTCCACAGATGCCATTGCCACCATTCCTACTTCTAGGTACCATCATACCCTGATTCATTATAGATCATGTTGAAGATAGTTGGAATAGTGTTCTCTTACCACTGGTATGTACAGACTCTCTCAATATCACATCTGCACAACTTGGAAGTAGGTTGGGGTCAAAATTTAAAAAGGCTAAACTTTCTTGAGCCACAGACAAGTTTTTAACAGCTCACTTCACAAGAAAAGGAATAATTAATGATTAAAATATTTCTTGAAAAATGCTTTGTTGGAGCATAATCCAGAAACTTCAATCAGGAAACAATTCTTTATGAAGTCACCTTCAATAAAAGACATCTCAGCAGCAGCAATTTCTTTAGAAATCTGAAAACTTATCTTAGTAACCCCCTCATTTTCAGAGTTAATTTCTTGAAAAACTGTTGTTTCTTACAGAGATTTTTCAACAATTCGAATGCTTCTATTTGTTTTCATTGGTGTCCAATTTGATTAAGTCAAGATGTTTTGATTCAAAATGGCGACAAAGTGTATTCCTTCAGAACAGCTGTTACTTCTTGCCAAACAAGGCACAAAATCTTGTCTCTCATGTAGGTAAAGAAATTTGTCCATTCTGAATTAAACACTCTGTGTTCTGATTCCATCTTCCATTTCTTTTTATCACCCATTTTACAAAGTCACCCCCAAAACTTTAATGTTACAACCAGAACCAAAAAATCTCCACAGGAAAGGCTCGCATCAAAGAAATACTGAACTGAGTGTAACTTGGAGGTAGTTCATGTAGGGAGGGAGGGGAAGAGCTCTTGTGTTGTTTCTGCTCATTGCATGGTGGGCTGCGTTGGCACGTGCTATGTCCAACACCAGTAATGACCCAAAACAGTGAAAAGATGTGACTCTTGCTTCTCTCAGTCTAGGGACAGACTGACACTGGTTGGTTGCTGTATATCACGTGACAAACAGGAGAGGGAGCACAGTGGTAACCCACCTGCCAAGTTACATGACTGGCACAGTAGTGACTCCTGGAAGGTGGGGTAAGTGGGGCATGGACAAAGTAATCGTTACATCTGTACTTTCATTGACATCCTCAAAAATATCCGGGCTGCCCAAAATCTAGCCCATGGGCTCTACATTGTGTAGACCTACTCTATACCATCCTCACTAAGCAATCTCTCCTCCTCTGAGCTGCAGACTAAAATCGGCCACAAAAACCTACTCTTGAGGGGGTTATTTACCAACTCCCAGGATATTCTCCTTCCTTTCTCAATGACTTCACTGCCTAGCTTGAATTATTTATTCCCTACCCATCTCCTACTCCCATAATAAATAGAAGGATTTGAGATACCTATTGATAACCTTCCAAATTCTGTGACTGACCAGCTGCTCAATTCATTCACTGCCCATCTCCTGATCCCCTGCTCTGCTTCAGCTGTACAGAAATGATGACAACTTTGATTTTGTCATCACTCAGAAGTCTTTCACTTCCTTGTTCAAGAACTCTGAAGTTATTTGTCTAGTCATACCCCTTTACCATTCTATCATCCCCTATGTCTTAAGACCACTAAACCTGTTCTTTGTCTTCACCATGGTTTCTATTCCTTCCATTTCATTCCCATGTTTCCATCCCAGCATTGAGCACACTTACCTCTCCTCCAAACCCCTTAGTGAACTCTATATCTTCTTTGCTCAAATCACTTGTTCCCTTATCCTATCATTAATCACACTTTACTAGACACCAACCCTAGATTACTCCTGCCATCTTCCTCTTTGTTTTTGCATGGAGCTGAAGAGAGCAGAAGGAAATTAAAAGATTCATTCTAACTGGGTGCATAATAAACTTATCTAATTGCAATCAGATCTTCACTGCATCCAAAGAAACATTTTATTCCTGTCTAATAAATTCACTAATATATTCACTAATCTCTATAGTAGACATTCCAAAGCTTTTCCTTTCTTTTCAAGCCACTCGTGGAATCCATTCACCCTACCCTCCCACTTGAAGGTTTTTACCAAAAACATTGAGACCAGTTGCCAGGAGTCCCCTGATCCTTCTTCCCAATTGTGACACCAGAAGTATCCATCATCTCTGCTTCCAGAAGCTCCTAGGTTTCACCTGTCAAGTCAGTGACTCCTCCCTTACTCCCTGTCCACTGCAGTACATTTTGTACTAAGGCAAAAGCAGTTTTAGCCATCACAAAAAGGCAACTCTTAGATAGGACATCAAAGTCACCAGAAATTCCCCTTGTTCTCCATATTTGCTGGAAGGGAGATTCTTGCTCCTTGGCCTTTCTTTTTTTTTTTTTTTATTTTTGCGTGTAACTTCCATAGAATATTCTAATAAAGATATTCTAAATAAATGTGTTATATATATATCATATATGTATATATACGGAGTAAATAAAAAGAGAATTGAGTGACATCTATGTTGTTTTCACTTGTTTGATACAAATGAAAGTGTTGCTATGAACATATTGATGCACATGGGACTTTCCTTTATTTCATGAACTTCCTTGGGTTATATATCCAGTGCGCCCCTTCTTTCCCAACTCCTCTTTTCCCTATGCTTTTTTTTTAAAGCAATTGGGGTTAAGTAACTTGCTCAAGGTTACATGACCAGGTGTTTCTGGGTGGGTGTTTCCCCTATGCTTTTAAATAAATCATTACTTTATCTTCAAGTGTGGGAAACCCAGATGATTCACCCAAAATCACTAATTTTAGGCTCAGGCATTTTTCAAATTGTTGCTCAATATTGGAATGCACACTGGCTTGGGTTCTTTTTGTAGAGATTAAGGGCCTAATTTGATGACTGTTTCGGGGGCAGACATTATCTTATGACAGCGTCTTTTTTTAGAGGCTCTTTGGGTGGCATCATATCAAAGGTAGAAGAAAGAAAAACCACCTCTCTTGGGCAGGTACATAAGACCTGACACAGGAAGTGGGTGATAGAGCAGCCACTTCTGGGTCTAGTGGGAATGAATCAGGAAGATGTCAGCTCTCCAGTCACTAGGGTGCACTGTGTATTTGTGGGTCATATGTGCCTGCTGTTTTGACCCTGTTCAAAGAGTGTTCAAGGAGAAATGGAATGAGGGTGGGTTTGGAACCAGAGGATGTGGGAATCCATGTCCCATTACTGCCCCTTTGAGGGACCTTGAGAGTTACTCTTAGAGCTTCACTTGTCCTCATCTTTCAAGTGAGAAGGTTGGAGGAGGTGACCACAAGGTGGCTCCACCCGCTGTGATCAATTTCTTCCTCCCATCTTTTGACCTTTGGGCCTGATCATATTCCTGAGAAGCATTTTCCAGGGTATCATGAACTGCATGTTCACAGCATGTTAGCATCAGTTAGAGAAAATCTAATAAAATATTCAAACAAGATGGTGTCTTGTTTAAATGTTTTGAGTGGGAGCCATGGAAAGCCAAGATATTAGCACAATGAATAAAAATTTGTCTAGGGAAGTGAATGCTTACCCATTGGAAGGAAATAGGATCTTGTGGAAAGAGCACCAGATTAGGAATCAAGGAAATGGGTTTGTTCTCTACTCTGTTCTTTGCTATTTGACTTTGAGCATATTCCTTAACTGCTTTGGGTCTCAGCTCTTCAAGGTTCATGACACCTCCAAACCTGAGGGAGGAGTTACACTAGGAAAAGATGGTTTAGAGAGTTACAACTACATTTATAGGAGAAATGTCATTTCTTTGAATGGAAAGCAGGAAATAATCATCAAACTGACCCATTAATCACTACAAAAAGATATATAGCTCCAGGAAGTTAAGGAAACAGAGGAAAGTCCCATGCACATTAATATTTTCAAAGCAACATTTTCCTTAATAATTAAAATTCTGAGAGACATAGTTTCTGGTTGATATAATCATTTTATTAATAAGGCCAGCATACTATCAAAAAAAGATTGTCATTTGATCATCTCTCAAAGTAGCAGGCTCAGAGTTTATATGCCCTTCAGAATAGAATCTATTGAGCCACACCAATCAACTCTGCTTGGTTAACTCAATGTGAGGTGGGTTCTATTAAAATGAAGGTCATAGGGTATGTCACTTGGGTCACCCAAATCTTGGTCAAACAGATATCAATTTCCATATCACCTATTTCACAACAGGAAAACTTATTTCACACAACTTTCTCCAGTCTTGTGTGAGTAAACAGAGTGAGCAGGAATAGAACCATTAACCCAAATTTAGAATTTCTTTTACTTTCTGATTGGCCTGGGCAAATTTTTTTTTAACTTATTCTCTTTCCCCCTTTATTCAGTATTTGTTTTTTACCCAGTTACTTGAAAAAAAAAACAATTTTTAATATTTGTTTTTGAAACTTGGAGTTCCAAATTCTCTTCCTCCTTCTTTCTCAACTCCCATAATTGAGAAGATAAACAATTCAACACAGATTATACATGGGGAGGTAAAATTGTGATTTTCAAAATTATATTAGCTTTACCTTCCCTGCTCCAATAAATATTACTTCAATTAAGATCAAACTTTGCTTGTAATGATGGTGTTTAGTGTTTATATTCTTATAGTTCTGTGTATGTTTTGACAAGTATAATCTTATTTTTTAATACATTCAAGCTATTTTATGAGGTCTAAAATATCAATTATTATGGCTAACACATTGTGTAGTTTCCCTATTTTTTTCTCTTTTGGTCAAAATTATTGCTGTTTTAATCTTTTCTTCTCAAGGCTTAGTACATTTTTGGAACATAGTAAGCACTTAATAGATTTTTGTAAAAGCCAGTAATGGGGAGAGCTTGGTGGCACAGTGGATAGAGCATCAGTCCTGGAGTCAAAGGAACCTGTAATTAGTTGAGTGATCCTGGATGAGTCACTTAAACCTGACTGCCTCCAAAAACTGAAAATAATTGTTATTGCTTATTTTAAATTAAATTTTATTTTTCTTTCAATGGCAAAATTCCATATTCTCTCCATTCCACACATCTGCTTTTCTCCAAATGGTGAAAAAATGAAGAAACATAAAACTCCTGTTATAGAAGTAATAAGGCAAAACAAATCTCTATATTGGTCATGGAAAAATAAGTCTCCTCTTATACCATGAGTTTTTTTTCCTACATGAAGTGTCGGGGAGAAGGCCCCATCGTTCACTCTCTGGAATCATGATTAGTCATTATGATGATCAGAGTTCTTTTGGGGGCCTTATAAATTTAGTTTATTTTTAACATTAAAAAAATTTTAAGCGGGGAGAAAATTTGTAACTCAAAATCTGGCAGAAACAAATGATGTAAATCAGAAGTTAATAAAGCATTTTTTTAAGTAAAAAAATTTTTTTGAATCCCTAATTCTTTCCCTTCTATGACCCCTCCTGCACCCACTGGGAAGTCAAACAGCTATACATGTAATGTCATTCAAAGCATATTTCCATATTGGCCATGCTAGGAGAAAAACAAAACAAAACAAAAAAACATGAAGAAAGTGAAAAAAATCAATCTGTACTTCGCCAGGTCATTTGACAGATGAACTGAGACAAACATTGGGGAAAGAGACTTGCCCCAAGTCACAAAGCTAGTAAGTGTCCAAGGTCAGATTTAAATCATGAAGATGCCTTCAGACCCATCTTCTATCCAGTGCACCACCAAGGTGCCCTGCAACTCTGCGATACAAAATGTCGATCCTCCTATTCATTCCAATACAGACTCCTTTCCTTATTAATTCTACCCTACATGCTTTAACAGCAACTTGGTGAAGGAGCTCAGGATTATTTTCAAAAACTAAGAAAACTCCCTCAAACTGGCTCAGTCCCTACTCTAGAATAAGACTTCTTCAAAGGATTAGATTGTTTTTTCTAAAACAATAAAGCAGACAGACACCTCACTCCTAGTGACCAAGTAATTTATTAACAATATCAAGAAAAAAGAGAATAAACAGTTTAACAAAATTCAGAATGCTGTCACCTCTGGGCTCTGCGGAGCCTAGGGAGAATGGAGCTGCTGGGTGGACTAGCTCTCCCTGTTGCCCTACAGTCCACTCCTCTGTCCCATATGGGTCTTCTCTCTTTTTCTTGCTTCTGTCTTGCCTCTCCCCCTCCTCGTGTGGTGCCCTGATGTTTGGGAACAACCCCTCCCAAGAGACCCCTGAAACTCCTAAAAATTGAGCTCCCCTCATATTGTCTGTTAGCAATTTGGTACTCTTCAAATTGCTCATTAAAAGGCTTGTTCTCCTCAGACTGTCAGTGAACTCTCCCTATGATCCTATTAAAGATCAACCATCAATATGAAAACTCTCTGTGGTCTACGAATTTAGCCAGCACATGTAGGAATATAAGAGTCACTATAGGCTCCTGTCTAATTAACTAACATAGTTTTAAGAATTCCCTCTTTGCTGGCATCCATCACTTCTCATGAGTATAGATTATAAATAAATGACTAAATAACAGAAAAAAAAATCATCCTGATCTTCACTAGGGATGGAAACCAAAAGGAAAAGGAGTTAGAAGTATCTAGATTCTAGTCAGGTGTGGGTTCCATAGGCCACCAATGGGTCACATACTTGGGACCTGACCATTCTTTGTGGAGTTTTTCACAAGCAAATGAAAGAACATCTTTGAGGTAGCACAGGGTTAGTATTTTGAAAGAGTATGGAATTTTTCCAAAGGAAAATAGACCTCCTTTTTAATTCATGATAAATACTATGGCATTTTTAGGTCCACCAGTTTTTCTAATCGCCTCCTATTCATGCAGTGTTTGATGAGAGATATAAAGATATCATTTATAATATTTTTTCCTAGTATTTGTTATTCTTGGTTCCTATTGTCGACACTTTCAAGTTACTTCCTTTCTCGATGAACGTAAGTCAGATTCAGAATAAGAGAAGTATTCTGATGAGATATAAAAATACAATAATTGTCAGGTGCTGAATGACTGAATAAAAGTAGTAAAAGTCTATGAAGAGTTTCTTGTTGACCTGAGATTTTTCCTGACCAAGTATGTCACAATACAGCTTTCAGCTTTGTAATTTAGTAATCTTTAGTACATGGCATTTGTATGGCATGATAAAAGCTTTTTTAGATTTTTAATGAAAAGTACTATCCTAGTGAACTTCACAAGGAAAATACTTTGTATTTCCTGTATCAGTGATTATTGATTATTACTTGACTCTTCTTGTGAATTCTAATTTCCTCCAATAGAAATCTCTAACAGCTTTTAAAAATAGATTTATCCAGATAATCACCAAAATCACCATTTCATTTATTTTTTTTGCGGGGGGAATCACTAAAATGAAATCTGAAAAGGCTGACTTGTCTGTAGCCAGGATATGAAAATGTAAATACAAGAAAAATTCTTTAAAAATTATTTTTTTATTTTATTTCTATTACTTGAGAATTTCATTTGACAATACTTTTGTCATGAATTGTGTGATTATGTGTTACTATGTTTGATATGTAATGTATTAGATTTGACATATTGCAATTTAATAGTATATTTCTTTATCTTTGACCTTTCCCACACCCAAATATCTCATCACTCATCATTACTGAGCAAATAATGACTGTAACAAAGCAGAGATAGATATTGCTTCCATTCATTAAGTGTGAGATTGGTAGGGGTTTACAAGCACTGAGTACACAAACTTTGTATATTTATTTTTGGGATTCATTAATTGGGATAGAATTGCTACATTGAAATAACCATGTTAACTCAGGTGAAAAGTGTCCTGCAAGAAATGATGTCCATATTCCACCTGTTTTCTTTACTTCCCTAAATTGCAGATCATTTTGCCAATAATTCTACTGGATTTCGCTAACTCCTTCCAAGCATAAGAGAAATCAGAGAGGTTCTCAAGATGTACAGATGATTTGTGGTTCTCTGCTCATTGAGACTCAAAAATATTAAATGAGTCACAGAAGGTCCCCCAGGCAGTGGATATTAGAGGCAGGATTTGAAGTCAGGCCCTTTAATCTGAGAGGTATTGAATTCTTCGCACTACTTTACCCATAGTAACAGAGATGCTAGTAGATAGTCATGACCATGGTCTTTGGTTCTCTTCTCCCTGTGGAATCAGGGAAAGTCTGTGCTTTTTCTTTTTCATCTTTCTCCCATTGGAGTCAGGGAAAGTATATGGTTTGTTGTTTCATGTTTTTTTTTTTTAAGCAATCGGGGTTAAGTAACTTGCTCAAGGTTACACGGCCAGTTATTTCTGGGTGTGGTGCTGAGTTGTTGTTTCATTTTTTAACTGTGAGAAAATATGGAGAAAGGAGTTATTTAAAAAAACAAGAAGTATGAAAAGAATAACTAGTATTTGGGAATGAGGCTTTGCCACTTTATCAAATGAATCATATTTGAGGAATTGGTGAGTGCTCTCAGTTCAGTGGATGGAAAGATTTTCTGGAATTGTCTTAATGAGTACAAATACTTAAATTAGGTCTACTGTAGAGCTCAGACAAGTGATTCAGGTGATCTAAATAACCCTGTTATGGGGGAGTGGCTGTACTAATTCTGTCAAATTTCTACAATACAGATGTGTTATATATATATATATATATATATATATATATATATATATATATATATATACATTATTTTTTCATGGTTATCGTGGATACTAAGAAATGAACAGTACTATGAATTAACCAGAATGTACCAACCTTACATTGGCTATTTTCTTTTTCTTTTTGAAGGGATTTTACAGAGGGTATCTTCTATATCTTCTAAATTCTGAATATCATTAGTATCCTGAAAATCCTCCAGATTATGAATATTCTGAAAATGTCCAAAGTGAATCACAAGAAGGACGTCCATAATCACAGGTAAAGATAAGTTGTGCTTACTGAAATCATGGTGGATGGTGTATTGGAAAGAGTACTGGATTTTGCCATTAAAACTTCTGGTTGAACTTCAGATGTGCCCCCTCAATAGCTGAATAACTTGGACAAGCCAGAATCACAAGGCCTCTTTTCCTGCAGAAGGTTTTGCTGAGTCCATTCTCCAGTGTGCTGCCAAAAGGGATATTCCTAAAGCTTGACTGTGACGATGGTGCTTACTCTACTCCCTGGCCTTCCCCTTAAATTCTGGAGGCTCTCAAATATAAAATCCAAAACATAAAATCAAATATAAAAATCTCAATGGAGTTTGCTCCTGAATAATTTCAACTACTCATAGCAGTGATAACAGAGATTACCCCCAAAACAATATCATGGTATAACACTTAACTAAGGCAACATTTTTTGTTTACTTACAGGTTTGCCTAGAAGACTGACACATCTACAAATCTGTGAATCTATCCATCTGCCTAGTTATCAGCCTCCATTTTTGAGCATTTGATAGTAGCTCCAACCTTGTCAGATTAACATGAATCATTCCTCCAGAGGAATAATGCTCTCCTTTACATACTCCACATAATAAATTCCGTTCACAGCATATTGAATTTCTGTGGTCCTTATTTCCATTCTCTATTCTGATTCACCGTGTAGATGAGAATAACTTAAGAAAAACAAGATGTGAAGTTTTTTAGTCTAAAAACCATAGATTGCATCATGGCACCATAGGAAAAGAGTCATCTTGGAGGCAGGGACACCCAGATTCCAGTTCCACCTTTGTGACCATGGACAAGAAAGTTAACCTGTCAGTAATCCAAATAACTATCCAGAAGTGCCACTGAAAGAAAATGGTGATCTCCATAGGAAGACACAGATTCAATCCCAGGTCTTCAAAATATAATACGTGTACTTCTGGTTCCATTGAGAGAAAGTAATTTCTTTGAAGGCAGACCCTATTTCATTTTTTGGATGAATTTTTTTGCCTTTCTTTGTACCTCTAGATATTGGCATAGTGCCTAGAACATAGCAGATGCTTAAGAAATGGTATCTCACTTTCTGACTCCATTCCTAGACCCTAGAAAGCCTTCCCCCGGTAGTTTACTTAATAAGTGAATATTGGTCAATTGAGTTGAAACTTTATTATGCTGGCACACAACCCATTCAGATTGCTCTTTGAAAAAAACAGCAATTCCATTTTTCGTGGAGTTGGATTATAACCAATCATTAATTATTTTAAATTATAGTTTGAATCAGCAATCCTTTCCTGGAATATATGGAAGAACACTAACGTTAGGATGACTAAAAAATTGATCTAAATTATAAATCTGACTGGTAAGATTTAGCACGGTGTCAAGGAGCACCTGTGGGAATCCAGCAGCCCTCTACATCAAGCAGTTCTCAGGGCAGATGAGCCATTGTGGCCAAGAAAAGAGTTGGCACTTCCACACAATGTGACATTTTACCAGAGAACCAAAGGTCTCAATTTCACCTCCATACAAAATGCTTTCAAATTATTTTGTCCACCAGCTTCTTCACATCGTCTATTACTGCTCATGGTATGGTGTTTAAGATAATAAGTTAACCATAAGAAAAAAGTTCTTAGGGCCATGTTGATAATTTGTGATGTTTACAGTTCTTAAGTAACCCAACCACAAATGAAGTTCTTGCAGAAAACCCAAGGAATAACAAATGGTAATGGAAGCAGATCATAAACAGTCAGCATAAAAAGAGCTACTATAAATATTCTTGTGTTTGTGAGTCCTTTCACCTTTTCTTTGATCTCTTTGGAGTACAGACCTAGTACTGGGTCAAACAGAAAGCACAGATTTATAGTTCTCTGGATTTATCTCCAAATAGTTCTCCAGAATGGTTGGAACAGTTCGCAAGTCCTCTGACTGTGCATTAACATACCTATTAATCCATATCCCCAATGGCATTTTTCATTTTTCTTTCCCCTTGTGGTAGCTGGTATTTCAGGTATGAGGTAGGACCTCAGAGTTGTTTCAGTTTGAAAATATGGCTCCACCCCCTACATATTTGACAAATGAGGCCTTTATCAGAGAAAATTTGCATAACATTTTCCACAGTTTTTTAAAGCTAGTGATGCTCCACCAGTTCTGGAGACATAATTTAAAAGTCATCCAACTTCTTGAAATTCATGATGTTTTTTTGAAAGTATGAACATTATATCTAAAGAAATCATAGGTGAAAATTGTAGATATATTAGAGCCAGGGGGTAAAGTGTACAACCAGTAGCAAAGAAAACTGCAAAGAAAACCCTCCACCAGGAATAAAGAGCAGTTCACAAAACCCTTTAGATGGCGACCTTATGTGTGTTCATGAACCCACAAGTTAGTATTCTCTTGGGAGGACCAATAATATTGCTGGGTATGAATCCTCCAATAACTGGTTGCCATGGATGCCATTCTACCCCCAACATTCAAAGTCACCTCGTGTGTGAGGCTGTGACTTGAAGCAGGTGCACTGCTGCCTACTCCATGTTTCTGCCTGTTGACTTCTACTTTCCCTTTATATTAGAGGACCATCTCCTGCAGTGTGTGAGTGTGTGTGTGTGTGTGTGTGTGTGTGTGTGTGTGTGTGTGTGTGTGTGTGTGT
>NW_027185655.1:2245625-2274653 GCF_028583685.1 Petaurus breviceps papuanus | reverse complement strand
TGTGTGTGTGTGTGTGTGTGTGTGTGTGTGTGTGTGTGTGTGTGTGTAAAACATCACTGTCCATCTCCCATGTCAATAGGGCTCTGGTCCTGGTGGCCATCTTTTGACAAGACCTCTTCCATATTCTTCTTCCAGTCTTCTCTAGGATAGGCAAGGCATCCTTGCCTCCTGAGTAGGATTTCATAGTCATTCCCGGTGCTGCCTGTTGTGAGGCAGATCTCCTAGGGTCTTACAGGACATAGCATCTTTGTCTACCAGGAGGCTCAATGTCAAGGAACAACCTTGAATATCTAATCTAGTTCCTCTTGTAAGTAATCTTTTTCCAACCACAAATAATTTGCCTAGACTCATTGCTTGTGTTTATCTGATTTCCATTCCCTTATCGTGGTCTATCCCAGTGAAAGCTTTTATCTTTAACTTTCCTCTTCTTTACAACTATCCTCCTCAACCATTGTTCCCTTTTGTCCCACTCCAGGATAGTGTCTTCTTCTCTTTTTACTGAGCCCTTTGGAATGCCTGCTATACATTTAACAAATTGATTTCATTTTAATTTTTTCTTAATCCCTCCATCATCATTGAAACATACTTCCTCCTGGTACCATATCTTCCACAGTTGCCACTGCCACCCTTTCTAGTGCTAGTTACATTCATATTCTGACTCATTATGGATCATGTTGGAGAGAGTTGGATTACTCTTCTCTCACCATTGTTCCATCCAGACTCTTTTTACTTCCCCTTCACTAAACAACTTCTCCTCCATGGATATTTCCCTTCCTTACCCAATGACTTCAGTGCCTGGCTTAAAGTATTTATTCCCTATATGCATAATAAGAAGATTTGACATACATATTTCTATGCTTGCCAATTCCCTATCTTCCCAACTTCTTCAATCCATTCATTGCCTATGATATGATCTGCTTCAGTTATGAAGATGTGGTGACATCCTTGATTTTGTCATCACTCAGAAGTTTTCTACTTCCTTGTTCAAGAACTCTGAAGTTATTTGTCTAGTCATACCCCTTTACCATTCTATCATTCCCTATGCCTTAAGACCACTAAACCTGGTTGGCACAGAGGCCCAGAAGATGCCAGGGGTCAGTGCAGAGGCCCAGACAAGGCCTGGTCTATGTGGTGGCAAGTTGACCCAACAACACCAAGGGCCATTTCCAGGCCTATCACTGCAGGGCTGGGACTAGATGGAGCTGGGTAAGAGTCACATGCAGGGTCCCAGGTAGTGGCAGCAGCTACTCCTGTGACTATCAACCCACAGCCTGGAAATTTTATAAGCCCCTATCTGGAATTCTAGGGACCAGGATGGCAGAGTGATCCCCAGCTGCTCCAATACACACCTCTGACCCTGAAAATATAGTCATTATTGCTGCAAAGCAACATTTTAAAGAGTAAAGGCTTGGGAACCCTAGAGGAAGAGTGTGGCTAGGGCCCTGCCTCAAAAGGGATAAAAAGCAGACGGCAAAGACAAAGACTCTAGAATCCTACTATTGTGAGAGGGAAGAAACAAATTCAGAGGGAGACAGTGTTGACTCCACATCCACAGATGAAGTCTCAAAAGGGAAGTGGTCTCAAGCACAGAAAGCATTCTTAGATGAGCTCAAAAAGAACTTTGAAAACCAAATTAGAGAGATAGAAGACAATATGAATAATTCTTTTAAAATCAAAATTGCAAAACTAGAAAAAATTACCATGAAGAAACCAGCTCCTTCAAAGAAAAATGTGTGATATGGAGAAGGAACTTCAAAAACTAGCCTAGGAAAATAACTTGCTAAAAACTAGAACCAACCAAACTGAAGTGAATAACTCTATGAGGAACCAAGAATCAGTCAAACAAAACATCAAGAATGAAAAATTAGAAAAAGAGGTAAAATATCTCAATGGAAAAATAACTGACCTGGAAAACAGATCCAGGAGAGAATCTGAGAATCATAGGCCCACCAGAAAACAATGATGGAAAAATGAGCCTGGATATCATCTTGAAAGAGCTCATTAAGGAAAACTTCCCTGAGATACAAGAACCAGAGGGTAAAATGGAAATCAATAGAATCCACTGGTCACTCCTGAAAGAGATCCCAAATTGAAATGTCTGTGAAATGTTGTGGCCAAACTTCAAAACTGTCAGGTAAAGGATAAAATACTACAAGCAGCCAGAAGGAAACAATTCAAATATCATGGATCCACAGTGAGGATCACACAGAATCTGGCAGCTTCTACAGTGAAAGATGGGAGGAAGTGGAATATGATTTTTCTCAAGGCAAAAGAGCTCGGGTTACAACCAAGGATCACCTATCCAGCAAAACTGAACATATTCTTCCAGGCAAGGAGATGGTCATTCAATGATATAATGGATTTCCAGACCTTCCTGATGAAAAAGCCAGAGCTCAATGGAAAATTCAACCTCCAAATACGAGATGCAAGAGAGACATAGAAAGGCAAATAAGGAAAACACACACACACACTTATTTAATAAGAGCAAACTGGTGTAAATTACACAAAATGACAATAAAGAAAAACTTATTAAGGTCTGCAAAGGGACTGCAATGGAAGAGGAAACAATGGAGCAGAAAAGGGTAAATTATGCCACAGAAAGAGGCATAAAAAGAATATAGTAGGGGCGGCCAGGTAGCACAGCGAGTAAGAGGACCAGCTCCAGTGTTGGGATGACCTGGGGATCAAATCTGGGCTCAGATACTTAGCACCACACCCAGAAATAACTGGCCATGTAACCTTGAGCAAGTTACTTAACCCCAATTGCTTTAAAAAAAGAATATAGTAGAGGTAAAGGAAAGAGGGAGATGAGCACTATATGAGCATTTCCCTCATTGGTTCTGGTGCAAAGAGGGAATAACACAACCAGTTAAGTATAGGATTCTATTGAGAAGAGACACAAAATGAATCATAATAGAGGGAAAGAGGGGAGGGAGAGAAGCATTGCATGAGATCTGTTCTTGTCAATTTTGGTTCAAGGAAGAAATAACATACTACATTAAGTATAAAAATCTATCATATCCTACAGGCAGTAGGAGAGGGGGGAGGGCTAAGAAAGGAGGGGTGGATAGAAGGGAGGGAAGAAATAAGGGGGAAAGGGAGGAAAAGGGGGGGCCTGACAAGAAGGGAATACTGAGGGAGGTGGTGGTCAAAAGGAAAATTCTTAAGGAGGGAAAGGGAGAAGGGGAGAAAAATAAAAGCATAAATGGGAGGGAATGGGATGGAGAGAAAGAGACAGATAGTAATCATAACTGTGAACATGAATGGGATGACTCTCCTATAAAACAGAGGTGGATAGCAGAATAGATCAAAAACCATAATCCTACAATATGCTGTTTATAAGAAACACATCTGAAACAGGGGGCTACACACAGGGTAAAGGTAAAAGGCTGGAGTAAAATATATCAAGCCTCAGCTAAAGTAAAAAAAAGTAGAGGTAGCAATTCTTATCTCAGACAAAGCAAAAGCAAAAATTGATCTAATTAAAAGGGATAATGAAGGAAACTATATCTTGCTACAAGGCACCATCAAAAATGAAGCAATATCATTACTAAACATCTATGCACCAAGAGGTACAGCATTCATATGCCTGAAGGAGAAGTTAGGGATGTTAGAGGAAGAAATAGATAGCAAAACCATAGTAGTGGGGGACTTCAATCTCACCCTTTCAAGCCTGATAAATTTCACCTCACAATAAATAAGAAAGAAATTAAGGAGGTAAATAGAATCTTAGAGAAGATAGATATGGTAGACCTCTGGAGAAAATTGAATGGGGATAAAAAGGAATATACCTTCTTCTCAGTGGTACATGGCACATATACAAAAATTGACCATGTACTAGGGCATAAAAACCTCACAATTCAATGCAGAAAGGCAGAAATATGAAATGTATCCTTCTCAGATAAAGATGCAATAAAAATTATATGTAATATAGGGCCATGGAGGAATAGACTAAAAACTAATTGGAAACTAAATAACTTAAATCTAAAGAATGAGTGGCTCAAACAAGAAATTATAGAAACAATCAGTAACTTCATTCAAGAGAATGATAATAATGAGACAACATACCAAAACTTGTGGGATACAGCAAAAGCAGTTCTTAGGGGAAGTTTTATATCCCTGAATGCATACATAAATAAAATAGAGAAAATGGAGGTCAATAAATTGGGCATGCAACTGAAAAAGCTAGAAAAAGAACAAATTGAAAATCCCCAATTAAATACTAAATTAGAAATAATGAAAACCAAAGGAGAGAGTAATAAAATTGAATTTAAGAAAACTATTGAATTAATAAATAAAACGAAGAGCTGGTATTATGAAGAAAATAAAATTGATAGACCTTTAGCCAATACGATAAAAAAGAAAGAAAGAAAGAAAGAAAGAAAGAAAGAAAGAAAGAAAGAAAGAAAGAAAGAAAGAAAGAAAGAAAGAAAGAAAGAAAAAACCAAATTACAAATATCAAAAATGCAAAGGGTGAATCTACCTCCGATGAAGAGGAAATTAAAACAATAATCAGGGATTATTATGCCCAATTGTATGCACATAAATTTGACAATCTTAGTGAAATTAATGATTATTTACAAAAATATAAGCTGCCCACACTAACTAAAGAGGAATTAAACTACTTAAAAAAAACCCATCTCAGAAAAAGAAATTGAAGAAGTCATCAAGGAACGCCCTAACAAAAAAATCTCTAGGGCCAGATGGCTTTACTTGTGAATTCTACCAAACATTTAAAGAACAATTGACTCCAATACTTTACAAACTACTTGGGAAAATTGGAGAAGAAGGAGTCCTACCAAATTCTTTTTATGACACAAATATGGTAATGATACCTAAAGTGGGAAGAGACAAAACAAAGAAAGAAAGTTACAGACCAATTACCCTTATGAATAAAGATGCAAACATTTTAAATAATATATTAGCAAAAAGACTACAGCAACTCATCACGAGAATAATACACTCTGATCAGGTAGGATTTATTCCAGGACTGCAAAGGTGGTTCAATATCAGGAAAACTATCAGCATAATTGAGCACATAAACAACAAAACTATATGATTATCAACAGAAACCATGTGATTATCTCAATAGACTCAGAAAAGGCTTTTGACAAAATACAACATCCATTTCTATTAAAAAATACTTAAAAGTATAGGAATAAATGGAGCCTTCCTTAAAATAATAAGTAACATCTACCTAAAATTATCAGCAAGTATCATATGTAATGGGGATAAACTAGAAGCATTTCCAATAAGATCGGGGTGAAAAAATGATGTCCACTATTACCCCTCTTGTTCAATTTGGTATTAGAAATGTTAACTGTAGCAATAAGAGAAGAAAAAGAAATTGAAGGAATCAGATTCTGCAAAGAACAGACTAAGGTATCACTCTTTGCAGATGATATGATAATATACTTAGAAAATTCTAGAAAATCAAGTAAAAACTACTTGAGATACTAAACAAATTTGCCAAAGTTGCAGGATATAAAATAAACCCATATAAGACCTTGGCATTCCTATATACCTCTAATGAAATCCAACAGCAAGAGGTAGAAAGAGAAATCCCATTTAAAATTACTGGAGAGGGGTGGCTAGGTGGTACAGTGAATAGAGGATCAGTCCTGGAGTCAGGAGGACCTAAGTTCAAATCCGGCCTCAGACACTTAGCACAGAAATAAGCCTTTTGATCTTGGGCAAGTCACTTAACCCCAACTGCCCTCCAAAGAGCAAAAAATAAATAAAGTTACTACAGACATCATAAAATATTTGGGAATCTACCTGTCAAAACAAACCCAGGACTTAAATGAACACAATTACAAAACACTTCTCACACAAATAAAGTCATATCTAACTAATTGGAAAAACATCAATTGCTCATGGCTGGGTCGAGCTAATATAATGAAAATGACATTTTTACCTAAACTAAATTACATATTTAATGCCATGCCAATCAATCTACCAAAAAATTACTTTGTAGAGCTAGAAAAATAGTAGCAAAATTCATTTGGAAGAACAAAAGATATAGAATATCAAAGCAATTAATGAAAAGAAATGCTAAGGAAGGTGGTCTAGCCATATCAGATTTAACATGTATTACAGAGGAGCAGTCATCAAAACTACTTGGTACTGGCTGAGGAATAGAGTAGTGGACAAATGGAAAAGATTGGGTACAGGAGACCCAGCAGCCAATTAATATAGTAATCTTCTGTTTGATAAACCCAAAGACCCCAGTTTTGGGGATAAGAATGCACTGTTTGACAAAAACTGCTGGGAAAACTGGAACAGAGTATAGCAGAAATTAGGCACAGACCAGTATCTAATGCTGTACACCAAAATAAAGTTGAAATGGGTGCATGATTTAGGTATAAAGGCTGATATTGTAAACAATCTGAGAGAGCAAGATATAGTTTACCTGTCAGATCTATGGAGAGGGAAAGACATTATGACAAAACAAGAATTAGAAAGCATTATAAAATGAAAATAAACAATTTTGATTGCATAAAACCGAAAAGCTTCTGTACAGATAAAGCCAATGTCACCAAGATTAAGAGGGAAGTGGAAAATTCGGAAAGAATCTTTACAACCAATGTCTCTGATAAAGGCCTGATTTCTAAAATATACAAAGAATTGAGTCAAATCTATAAGAATACAAACCAAGCCCCAATTGATAAGTGGTAAAAGGATAGGAACAGGCAGTTGTCAGAAGATGAAATTAAAGATATCTATGAAAAATATTCTAAATCACTAATGATTAGAGAAATGCAAATCAAAACAACTCTTAGGTACCACATCTCACAGGCCAGATTGGCTAAGATGACAAAACAGGAATATGATAAATGCTAGAGAGGATGTGGAAAAATTGGAACACTAATACATTGTTAGTGGAGATGTGAACTGATCCAGCCATTTTGGAGAGCAATCTGGAACTATTCCCAAAGGACTATAAATAAGTGCATACTCTTTGACCCAGGAATACCACTTCTAGAGTTATATCCCAAAGAGATCAGAGAAGTGGGAAGAGGAGCTGGATGTAGAAAAATACTTATAGTGACCCTTTTAGTGGTGGCAAAGAATTGGAAATAGGGGGCAGAGTCAAGATGGCGGAGTAGAAGCAGGACCTCCCTCCCCCCTGCTCCAGCTTCCACATTCCCCAAACAATGTAAAAAGGGGACTCTAAACAAACTTTGGAGCTGCAGAACCCACAAAACGACACAAAGAAGCTAACCCCTCTCTGAGGACAGCCCAACAGGCCAGTAGGAATCGGCCAGTGCAGGGCTCTGGGAGCCAAGCCAAGGCTTCAGCCCCAGGGCAGGCCTGACCAGCCACCAGCTGGAGGGACTCCAGATCAGCAGCAGCTGTGGCCATTTCCAGATTTATCAACACATAGATGCGAAGGACAAAGTGAGAGGTCAGCGCAGTCTGGACTTTGGGACCCAGTAAGTGGGAATGCATGGCTTTTGCCCCTGGGGTGAGAAGCTGCCAAGACACCACATCCAGCCAGCACCACGTGGCAGCTTCAGCTCTTGGCCTGCAGAGAGTAGGGGGACCAAGCACCAGTCTGAGGGGTAATCGCTCTTGCTTTAACCTTCTTGGATCTGGATTGCAGTCTAGGGTGGAGGTTCTGGGGTGTGTGTCCAGCTTGCCAGAGGGTGTGGAGACCTCAGAGAGGGCACCCATCTAATACCTGTGGCAGCTGAGAAAACCCCAGGGTTTGGGACAAAAGCTCCCCTGTCTGGTGGCAGAGTCCTACTGTGGCAAAAAGCCCAGGGGTCAAGTGACTGAGGGGTGACATGACCAGGCAAAGGAAACAAAGCAGACAGAAGATTCCAACATTATACTCCTATTTTGGGGTCAAAAAGGGAGCAAAGCATGGAACAAGAGGAAGACAGTGAAGTCAGAACTCCTGCACCAAAAGCTTCAAAGGAAAATATGAGCTGGTTACAGGCCATAGAGGACCTTAAGAAGCAGATAAGAGAAGTGGAGGAAAATTTGGGAAGAGAAATGAGAGCAATGCAAGAAAATTATGAAATGACAGTCAACAGCCTGACTGAGGAAAATAATACCTTAAAAAATAGACTAACTCAAATGGCAAAAGAGGCTCAAAAAGGCAATGAGGAGAAAAATGCCTTAAAAAGCTGAATTTGCCAGATGGAAAAAGAATTTCAAAGGCTCACTGAGGAGAATTATGTCTTCAGAATTAGACTAGAACAAATGGAAGCTAATGACTTTATGATAAATCAAGATGCTATTAAACAGATCCAACCAAATGAAAGAATAGAAGTCAAGGTAAAATATCTCATTGGAAAAACCAATGACCTGGAAAATAGATACAGGAGAGATAATTTTAAAATTATTCTACTAATTGAAAGCCACGATCAAAGTAAGAACTTAGAAATCATCCTCCAGGAAGTTCTCAAAGAAAACTGCCCTGATGTTTTAGTACCAGAGGGCAAAATAGAGGTTGAAAGAATCCACTGATCACCTCCTGAAAAAGATCCCCAAAAGAAAACTCCTAGGAATATTAAAGCCAGGTTCTGGAATTCCCAGATTAAGGAGAGAATATTACAAGCAGCCAGAAAGAAACAACTTGAATATTGTGGAAACACAATCAGGATAACCAAGGATCTGGCAGCTTCTACACTGAGGGATTGAAGGGCTTCGAATGTGATATTCCAGAGGTCAAAGGAGCTGGGATTAAAACCAAGAGTCACCTACCCAGTAAAACTGAGTATCATGTCTCAAGGGAAAATATGGTCATTTAGTGGAATAGAGGACTTTCAAGCATTCTTGTTGAAAAAAACAGAGTTGAATAGAAAAATTGACATTCAGATACAAGAATCAAGAGAAGTATGAGAAGGTAAACAGGGAAAAGAAATCATAAGGAACTTATCAGAGTTGAACTATTAACATTCATACATGGAAAAACAATAATTGTAACTTATGAAACCTTTCCCAGTAGTTGAAGGGAATAGAAATATATATATATATATATATATATGTATGTATGTATGTATATGTGTGTATGTCTATGTATGAAGGTATATGGGCATATGAATACATATGTGAATGTGTGTATATATGTTTACAAGTATACATAGATAGAGGGCACAGGACCAATTTAACAGGAAGGGGTGATACTTAAAAGGTGAAATTAAGAGGTGAGAGAGGAATATAATGAGAGGAGATGGGGAGAGACAGAATGGGGTAAACTATCTCATATAGAAGAGGCAAGGGAAAATGGTTAAAATGGAGGGGAAGAATAGGAAGGCAAAAGGGAATGGGTCAACCTTATTCCCATTGAATTTGGCTTGAGGAGGGAATGAAATACACACTAAATAGCATATCTCACCCTACAGGAGAGTAGGGGGAAGGGGATGAGAGGGGGGATGATGGAAAGGAGGGCAGGCTGGGGGAGGAGGGAATTTGGAAGCACCCACTTTTGAAAAGGGATAGGATCAAAGTAGAGAATACAACAAGTGGGAGGTGGGATAGGAGGGAGGGAAATATAGTCAGTCTTTTACAA
The DNA here is from genome assembly GCF_028583685.1 of Petaurus breviceps papuanus. Taxonomy (NCBI): domain Eukaryota; kingdom Metazoa; phylum Chordata; class Mammalia; order Diprotodontia; family Petauridae; genus Petaurus; species Petaurus breviceps. The sequence goes on along the minus strand of NW_027185655.1, from coordinate 2,265,130 downwards.
TATATCTACTATATTATTGTTTTGCATTAGCTACACATGTACAACCTATACTGAACTGCTTATCTTCCCAGTAAGGGTGGGTGACAAGGGAAGAAGGGAATGAATCTAGAATTCAAAGTTTTAAAATCAAATTTTTAAATATATATGTATATATATATATATACTATTATTAATACTATTTTACATGTAATTGGGAAATAAGATATACAGGCACTGGGGCATAGAGACCCCCTGGAAAAGTCGAAAGGGGTATGGGAGAAGATATATTAGAGAGCAGATTGGAGAAGGAGATATCCTGCGGGACTGCTATTTTGGGGCAGTGGGTAGGGGAAAAACGGGGAGAAAATTTGTAACTCAAAATCTGGCAGAAATGAATGATGTAAATCAGAAGTTAATAAAGCATTAAAAAAGAATTGGAAATAAAGGGGATACCCATCAATTGGGGAATGGCTGAACAAGTTGTGTTATATGAATGTAATGGAATACTACTGTGAGGAGCAATGAGGAACAAATGGACTTCACAGTAACCTGGATAGACTTATATAAACTGATGCTGAGTGAGAAGAGAAGAACCAGGAGAAATATCTACACAATCACAGACACAATGTATGTGTAATGACCAACATCAATAGACTGGGCCCCTCTCAGCATTGTAAGGTTATAAGACAATTCCAAAAAACTTATGACTTAAAGAGATAACCACATCCAGAAAAAGAGATGCAGAGTCTGAATCCAGAGTGAAACAAACTACTTCCTCTCTTTCTTTTTCTTGTTTTGTTGTGTTTCCTCTTTCCCACGGATCATTCCATCAGTTATAATCCTTCTGCACTACCTGACTAATGATTAATGTGAAGATATTTATAGATCCTATATTCGAGTGCATTCCGCCATGATGGGGGCGGGGAGAGGGAGTGGGAGAAAAAAAGAAACTCAAGGGACTATGGAACTGAATGCTGTAAAATAATAGTAAATAAATTTTTAAAAATAAAAAATAAATGATGAGAAAAAATAAATAAATTGATGTGACCTTTAAGCAGTTAAAAAAAACCACTAAACCTGTTCTTTGTCTTCACTGTGATTTCTATTCCTTTCATTTCTTTCTCACATCTTTATCCCAGCATTGACTACACTTCCCTCTTCTCTCAACCCCTTAGTGAACTAAATCAACTATTATCTTCTATGCTGAAATCACTTGTCCCATTATCCTATCACTAATCACACTTTATCAGACCCCAACCCTAGATTACTTCCACCATCTACTTCTTTGCTTTACATGGAGCAGAAGAGAGCAGAAGGAAATGAAAAGATTTGTTCTAACTGAGATCATTATAAACTTTTTTTAATCTATTTTCAACTTCATCCTCACTGCATCAAAACAAACATTTTATTCCTGTCTAACAAATTCACTGTCCTAATCAGTATGGTAGCCATTCCAAAGCTTCTCCTTTCTTCTCAAGCCTCCCCAGACATCTGTTCAAGCCACTACGTAGCTTGAAGGTTTTTACAAAAAAAAATGAGACCATTTGCCAAGAGTTACCCAATTCTTCTCCCCAATTGTGATACTAGAGACATCCATCATCTCTGCTCCTGGAAGCTTCTAAATTTGCATCTGCTTTGTCAGTTACTCCTCTCTTACTCCCCTATCCCCTGCAGTGCATTTTCTATTTAGATTAAAGGAATTTTGACTATTGTAGAAATGCAACTCTTACAATATCAAGGTCATTATAAATTCTCCTTTTTTCCATATTTGCTGGAAGAGATAAGCATGGTCCTTGGCCTTTGATTTTTGTGCATGTAGCTCCCATAGGAGCTTCTATATTAAAAAGTCAAATATTATATATAAATGTGTTATATATATATATATATATATATGTATATATAATGGGTATATATAGCAAAAAAAAATGTAAATTTGTTGAATAGAAAATAGGAAGGTGCCTTCTAAGTAAATACATACAGATGTACATACATACATCTGTATGTAAATACCCTTTCCTAATGCCAGTTAGCCCCTTCTTTCCAGCTAATAGCATCTTAGAGAATTGTCTTCAGCTCTAAGAAGTTAAAAACCTTGCCTAGGGTCACACATCCAGGACATATCAGAGACAGACTTTGAACTCAGAAAAATCCAGGCTCTGAGGCTGGCTTTCTACCCACTATAGCTCAGTTGTCTGTTTAGAGGCAAAAATAAAATAGTAACTGCCCTCAAGGTATAGGGAAATAGTAAAATACTGAATGCAGAGGTAATCTTCTAGAGTGCCACTGTTTCTGAGCATTCTATAAAGCATCCAGCTCCTGGTTCAGTCCTGAGGGACACTGATGATGATTTGTATACATGGTATTTGTTGTTTAATAGATTACATTGAATATATCAACATATATATTAGAAAAGATATTCTAGGGGTGGCCAGGTCGCTCAGCGAGTAAGAGCACCAGCTCCAGTGTTGGGATGACCTGGAGATCGAATCCTGGGCTCAGACACTCAGCACCACACCCAGAAATAACTGGCCATGTAAACTTGAGCAAGTTACTTAACCCCGATTGCTTAAAAAAAAAAAAAGATATTCTAAGACTCCAGGTTTCTATGCTTCCATAGATATCCCAGGCATAAAGTGATGCTTTCTCCTAAACAACTGTGAGATACAGTTGCTACAATTCATATATATACTGATATATCTATACTCATATATATTCATATAATTTGACCACCTATCATTTGCAGAGTGGCTCACACTTTTATAAATTTGACTCAGTTCTCTATATGTTTAAGAAATGAGGCCTTTATCAGAGAAATTTACTTCAAAAATTTTTTCAGCTACCATTGCTAAATATATTTCCCTCCATCCTATTCCACTCCCCCATTTATTCTCTCTGTCTTTTCAGCCTGTCCCTCATCAAAAGTGTTTTGATTGTGACTACCCCCCCTTCGTCCCTCCTTCTATCACCCCCTTTCTCTTATCCCCTTCCCCTCCTACTCTCCTGTAGGGTAAGATATATTTCTATACTCAATTGAGTGTCTATATTATTCCCTCTTTGAGCCAATTCTGATGAGTAAGTTTCACTCACTCCCTCTCAACTCCCCTATCCTCCCCAGAACTGTGGAAGCTTTTCTTGCCTCTTCTGTTTGAGATAATATACCCCCATTCTACCTCTCCCTTTAGCTTTCTTCCAGTACATTCTTCTCTAAACCCTTAATTTTATATTACATATATCATCCCTTCATGGTCACATCACATTCTTATGAGTTACACATATCATCTCCCCATGTAGAAATGTAAATGATTTAACCTTATAAACTCTTATAAGGGTTTATATGCCATATATATACCTTATAAGGGTTTATAAACAGCCTGTCCTGTTTGCCTTTAAGGTAATGATAGATAGATACCCATTTCCCTCCATTTCAAAAGATCTTTAACTTTCTTGAAGTTCAGCTTAGACATAAAATTGCTGATGAATCTTTTTCTGATCCCTCCAGTCATGTGGGTATTAAAAAACCCTAGAAAAGGAAGCAATTGAGGAATATAATCACAGCCACCTCCACAAACATAATCCTCAACACATAATGACATAATTGGTAACAGAAGTAATTTCCAATGAAATTCTCAAGTAATAGAAATAAAAACTTTTTTAAAAGCAATTAGGGTTAAGTAACTTGCTCAAAGTTACACGGCCAGTTATTTCTGGGTGTGGTGCTAAGTATCAGAGACCAGATTTGATCCCAGGTCATCCCAACTCTAGGGCCGGTGCTCTTACTCCCTGAGCCACCTGGCCGCCCCTTAACAATTGGGGTTAAGTAACTTGCTCAAGGTTACATGGCCAGGTGTTTCTGGGTGGGTGCTAAGTGTCTGAGCCCGGGATTCGATCTCCAGGTCATCCTGACATTGGAGCCGGTGCTCTTACTCGCTGCGCTACCTGGCTGCCCCAATAAAAGCAATTTTTAAAGAATTTTCATGTATTTACATTTTCATATCCTGGCTACAGACAAATCAACCTTTTCAGATTTCATTTTAGTGATTTCCCCCCTCCCTACAAAAAAATAAATGAAATGGTGTTTTGGGTGATTATTTGGGTAAATCTATTTTTAAAAGCAGAGTTAGAGATTCCTATTGGAGGAAATGAGAATTCACATGAGGAGTCATGCAGGTTCCATTGACTCCAGGACTGGTGCTCTATCCACTGTGCCACCAAGCTCTCCCAGTTACTGGCTTTTACAAAAATGTTTTAAGTGCTTACCCAATTAATAATCACTGATAAAAGAAATACAAAGTATTTTTCTTGTGAAGTATGCTCCAATGCTACTTTTCATTAAAAATCTCAAAAAGCTTTTATCATGAAGTACAAATGCCACGTACTAAAGACTACTAAATTAAAAAGCTGAAAGCTGCATTATGACATACTTGGTGGGGAAAAATCTCAGGACAACAAGAAACTATTCATAGACTTTTATTCAGACATTTAACATGTGACAATTATTTTATCTTTTATATCTCATCAGAATGCTTCTCATTCTGAATCTGACTTAAGTTCATGGAGATGGGAAGTAAGTTGAAAGTGTCTGACTATAGGAACCAAGAATAACAAATAATAGGAAAGAGGAATATTATAAACGATATCTTTTTATCTCTCAGCAAACACTGTATGAATAGAAGGTGATTAGAAGAACTGGTGGACCTAAAAATGCCATAATATTTATCATGAATTTAAAAGGAGGCCTCTTTTCTTTTGGGAAAATCTGATGTTCTTTCAAAATGCCAACCCTGTTCTATGTCAAAGATGTTCTTTCATCTGCTTTTGAAAAACTCCACAAAGAATGATCAGGTCCAAGTACATGACCCATTGGTGACCTATGGAACCCACACCTGACTAGAATCTAGATGCTTCCATTTCCTTTTCTTTTTGGTTTCCATCCCTAGTGAAGATCAGAATGATCTTTTGTTTCTGTAAGTAGTCATTTACTGATAATCTATACTCATGAGAAGTGACTGAGGCCAGCAAAGAGGGAATTCTTAAAACCATCTTAGTTAATTAGACAGGAGCCTATGGTAAATCTTATTTTCCTACTCATACTGGCTCAATTCATAGACCAGAGAGAGCTTAGATATTGATGTTTGATTTTTAATAGGATCATAGGGAGAGTTCACTGACAGACTGAGAAGAACGAGTCTTTTAATGAGCAATTTGAGGAGAACCGAATTGCTAATGGACACTCCGAGGGCAGCTCAATTTTTAGGAGTTTCAGTGGCCTTCAAAGAGGAGTTGTTCCCAAATATCAGGGCACCACATGAGGAGAGGGAGAGGTAAGATAGAAGCAAGAAGAAGGGAGAAGACCAGTGTGCGACAGAGGAGTGGACTGTAGGGTAACAGGGAGAGCTACTCCACCCACAGCTCCATTCTCCCTAGGCTCCACAGAGCCCAGAGGTGACAGCATTCTGAATTTTGTTAAACTGTTTACTCTATTCTCTTTTTTCTTGATACTATTAATAAATTCCTTGGTCACTAGCAGTGAGGTGTCTGGTTTATTGTTTGAGAAAAATCAATCTAGTCCTTTGAAGAAGTTGTATTCTAGAATAGAGACTGAGCCGGTTTGAGGGAGTTTTCTTAGTTTTTGAAAATAATCCTGAGCTCCCCCACCAGGTTACTGTTAAAAGCAGGTTGGAGAGAGTTAAGAAGGAAAGGAGCCTGTATTGGAATGAATAGGAAGGAGTTGTAGGTATTACTCGAGTGTACCTTTGACATTTTGTATTACACAGTTGCAGGGCACCTTGGTGGTGCACTGGATAGAAGATGGGTCTGAAGGCATCTTCACTATTTAAAACTGACCTTGGGCACTTCTAGCTTTGTGACTTGGGACAAGTCATTTGCCCCTGTTTGGCTCAATTACTCATCTGTCAAATGACCTGGAGAAGTACAGATTGATGGGTTTTTTTTCACTTTCTTCATGTTTTTTTGTTTTGTTTTTCTCCTAGCATGGCCAATATGGAAATATGTTTTGAATGACATAATGTGTATAGCTGTTTGACTTCTTCGGCGGTGTAGGAGGGGGTCATAGAGAGGAAAGAATTAGAGATTCCAATTTTTTAATGTTAAAAATAAATTAAATTTATAAGGCCCCCCAAAAGAGCTCTGGTCATCATAATGACCAATCATGATTCCAGAGAGTGAATGATGGGGCCTTCCCCTCAACTCTTCATGTGGGAAAGAACTCACAGCATAAGAGGAGACTTATTTTTTCATGACCAATATAGATATTTGTTTTGCTTTATTACATCTATTTGTACCAGGAGTTTTAGGTTTCTTCATTTTTTCATCATTTGGAGAAAGAAGAGGTGTGGGATGGAGAGAATGTGGAATTTTGCAGGTGAAAGAAAAATAAAATTTAATTTAAAATAAACAAAAACCATTATTTTCAGTTTTTGGAGGCAATCAGGGTTGTGACTCATCCAGGGTCACACAACAGGTAAGTTTCTAAGGTTGGATTTAAATACAGGTTCCTTTGACTCCAGGACTGGTGCTCTATCCACTGTACCACCAAGCTCTCCCAGTTACTGGCTTTTACAAAAGTGTTTTAAGAGCTTACTATGTTTCAAAAATTGTACTAAGCCTTGAGAATACAAGGAAAGGTAAAAACAATATTAGTTTTAATCAAAAGAGAAAAAATAGGGACACTACACAACGTGTTAGCCATATTGATCAATATTTTAGACCACATTAAATAGTATGAAAGTATTAAAAATAAATGAGATTATACTTGTCAAAACATACACAGAGCTATAAGAATATAAACACAAAACACCATCATTACAAGCAAAGTTAGATCTTAAACAAAGTAATATTTATTGGGCATGGGTAGGTAAAGCTAATATAATTTTTTAAATCACAGTTTTACCTCCACATGTATAATCTATATTGAATTGTTTATCTTCTCAATTGTGGGAGTCTAGAAAGAAGAAGGAAGATAATTTGGAACTCAAAGTTTTAAAAACAAATATTAAAAATTGTTTTTACATGTAACTGTGGAAAAACAAAATACTAAATAAAGGGGGAAAGGAAATAATTAAAAAAAAAAAGATTTACCCAGGCCAATCAGAAAGTAAAAGAAATTCTAAGTTTGGGTTAATGGTTCTATTCCTGCTCACTCTGTTTACTCACACAGGACTGGAGAAGTGTAGATTCTCCCTTTTGTCAAATAGGTGATATGGAAATTGATGTCTGTTTGACCAAGATTTGGGTGACCCAAGTCACATACCCCATGACCCTCATTTTAATAGAACCCACTTCACATTGAGTTAAGCAGAGTTAATTGGTGTACCTCAGGAGCATCTATTCTGAAGGGCATGTAAACTCTGAGCCTGCCACCATGAGAGATCTTTGTACTAAGAGAGATAACAATTGACATTTTTTTCATTGATTTCATGCTGGCCTTATTAATAACATGATTAAATTACTCAGAATATATGTCTCTCAGAATTTTATAATCATCTCATTCTCCTGAATAGTCTCTTGCAGTTGTTATTACCAGCTACCTGGGCCCTTAATTTCTAACCTGGTGTTAGATGAGAAGTGAGGGATATTGAAAGAAAAGAACAGTAGACTGACTACATGGTAGTTTCTAGAGACAGGTAGAGATGGTTACTAGACATGTTATTTCATTGGTATATGAATGAACTCCCTTTACCAATGCCAGTCAACCCCTTCTCTGCAGCTCATAGTGTCTTAGAGAATTGCCTTAAGCACTGAGAAGAGTTGAGTCCCTTGACCAGGGTCACATCGCCAGGATATGTGAGAGACAAGACTTGAACTCAGCTCTTCCCAGCATTGAGGCCTGTTCTCTATTCTCTACAGCTAAGTTGTTTCTAAAGGAAAAAATAACATGTTATCTTCCCTCAAGATGAAGGGAAATATCAAAATACTTAGTGCAGGGTTACTCTTCTAAACTTCTTGCACTGTGGGTTGAGACCCCATATACAGTTAGAGCTGGAGTCAGAGGAAGGGTAGCAACCTATAGTTTAAGAAGGGCCAGAGGGGTCATAAGCAAAAAAAGTTTAAGATGCCCTGTTCTAGAGCATGATTGCTTCTGAGCATCCTGTAAAGCATCAAGCTCCTAGCTCAGTCCTGAGGGACACTGATGATGATGTATATGCACGATATTTGTTGTTTAATAGATTTCTCTGAATATGTTAGTGTATATATTGTAGAAAATATTCTAGGACCCCAGGTTTCAATGGTTCCTCACTTATCCCATGGCAGAGATGATGCTTTGTCCCAAAGAAGTGTAAGTGAGCTCCAGTTGCTACAATTTCTTTGTAAAAGAAATTATTGTATGTTTACTTAGAAGGCACTTAACTAAATAGCAATTCTTTTATTGATAGCATGCAGGCCTTATTAATAACATGATTAAATTACACAGAAACTATGTCTCTCAGAATATTAATTATAAAGGAAACTATTGCTATGAAAATATTGATTTGCATGGGACTTTCCTTTATTTATTTTATTTCCTTGGGCTATATATCTGGTGTTACCCTTCTCTCCTAACTCCTCTTTCCCCTATGTTTTTAAATAAATCATTACTTTATCTTCAAGTCTGGGCAAACCCTGATGATTTGCCCACATTCACTAATTTTAGGCTGAGGCATTTTGCACATCCTTGCTCAATATTTGAATACACACTGGTTTGGACTTTTTTTGGTAGTGATTCAGGGGTCAGTTTGATGATTATTTCCTGCTTTCCATTCAAAGAATTAACATTTCTCCTATAAATGTAGTTGTAACTCTCTAAACCATCTTTTCCTAGTGTAATTCATTCCTCAAGTTTGGAGATGTCATTGACTTTGAAGAGCTGAGACCCAAAGCAGTTAAGGAATTTGCTCAAAGTCAAATAGCAAAGAGAAGAGTAGAGAACAAACCCATTTTCTTGATTCCTAATCCAGTGCTTTTTGCACAAGATCATTTTTTCTTCCCATGGGTAATCACTAGCTTCACTAGACAAATTTTTATAGGTTATGCTAACAACTTTGCTTTCCATGTCTCCCACTAAAGACATTTAAACAAGACACCATCTTGTTTGCACACATTGTTAGATTTTCTTTAACTGCTATTAACATGCTGTGACCATGGATACCCTGGAAAATGCTTCTCAGAAATGTGATCAGGTCTAAAGGTCAAAAGATGAGAGCAAAAAATTGATCACAGCAGGTGGAGCCGCCTTGTGGTCACCTCCTCCAACCTTCTCACTTGAAAGATGAGGACAGTGAGGCTCTAAGAGTAACTGTCAAGGTCCCTCAGGGGGGCAGGGACAGGACCTGGATTCAGACCCACATCCTCTGATTCCAAATCCAACATCTCTCCATTGCACCTTGAAACCTCTTTATGAACAGGGGCAAAAGAGCAGGCACATATGACCCACAAGTCCACAGTGCACCCTAGTGACTGGAGAGCTGACAGTCTTCCTGATTCATTCCTATTAAACCCAGGGGTAGCTTCTCTGTCACACCGCCGTGTCAGGAAAGGAGTTTTTTTTTCTTTCTTCTACTTTTGATATGATGCCACCCAAAGAACCTCTAAAAGAGACGCTGTGATAAGGTGATGTCTGCCCCAGAAACATTGATCAAATTAGCTCCTTAATCTCTACAAAAGGAGCCCAAACCAGTGTGCATTCCAATATGGAGCAACAGTTTGCCAAATGTCTGAGCCCAAAATTAGTGAATGTGGGCAAGTCATCTGGGTTTGCCCAGACTTGAAGATAAAGTTATGAATTATTTAAAAACATAGGGGGACGAGGAGTTGGGAGAGAAGGGGAACAATAGATACATAGCCCAAGGAAGTCCAAGAAACAAAAGAAAGTACTCTGTGTACCAATATCTTCATAGCAACACTTTCCTTTGTAACAAACAAATGGAAATAATGTAGATACCAATCAATTCTCTTTTTATTTACTCTGTATATACATATTTTGATATACATATAACACATTTATAGAGAATATTTTATTTCTTATTGGAATTTTCTATGGAAGCTACATGCAAAAACAAAAATGAATGGCCAAGGAAATATGGAGAACAAGGAGAATTTGTGGTGACCTTGATGTGCTATCTAAGAGTTGCCTTTCTGTAATAGCCAAAACTGCTTTTGTCTTGGTAGAAATAGCACTGCAGGGGATAAGGGGTGAGGAAGGAATCACTGACTTGACAGGTGAAGCCTAGGAGCTTCTGGGAGCAGAGATGATGGAGGCTCCTGGTGTCACAAGTAGGAAGAAAGATTGGAGGGCTCCTGGCAAATGGTCTCAATGTTTTTGGTAAAACCCTTCAAGTGGGTGAGTGGGGTGACTGGATGCCATGAGTGAATTGAGAAGTAAGGAAAAGCTTTGTAATTTCTACTATAGAGATTAGGACAGTGAACTTATTAGACAGGAATAAAATATTTGTTTTGATGGAGTGAGGATCCAGTTGCAATTAAATATGTTTATAATGAGCCCAGTTGGAATGAATCCTTTAATTTTCTTCTGCTCTCTTCAGCTCCATGCAAAGCAAAGAGGTAGATGGCAGGAGTAATCTAGGGTTGGCATCTAGTAAAGTGTGATTAATGATAGGATAAGGGAACAAGTGACTTGATATACTAAAGGGTTTGGAGAAGAGGGAAATATAGTCAATGCTGGGATAAAGATATTGGAATGAAATGGAAGTAGAAACCATGGTGAAGACAAAGAACAGGTTTAGTGGTCTTAAGACATAGGAGAAGATAGAATGGTAAAGGAGTATGACTAGACAAATAACTTCAGAGTTCTTGAACAAAGAAGTGGAAGACTTCTGAGTGATGACAAATCAAGAATGTCATCATTTCTGTACAGCTGAAGCAGAGCAGGGGATCAGGAGATGGACAGTGAATGGATTCAGGAGCTGGTCAGTCACGGAATATGGAAGGTTATCAATATATATCTCAATTCCTTCTATTTATTATGGGAGTAGGAGATGGGTAGGGAATAAATAATTCAAGCTAGGCAGTGAAGTCATTGAGGAAGGAAGGAGAATATCCTGGAAGTTGGTAAATAACCCCCTCAAGAGTCGGTTTTTGTGGCCGATTTTAGTCTGCAGCTCAGTGGAGGAGAGATTGCTTAGTGAGGATGGTATAGAGTAGGTCTACACAATGTAGAGCCCATGGACTAGATTTTGGGCAGCCCAGATATTTTTGAGGATGTCAATGAAAGTACAGATGTAACAATTACTTTGTCCATGCCCCACTTACCCCACCTTCCAGGAGTCACTACTGTGCCAATCATGTAACTTGGCAGGTGGGTTACCACTGTGCTCCCTCTCCTGTTTGTCACGTGATATACAGCAACCAACCAGTGTCAGTCTGTCCCTAGACTGAGAGAAGTCACATCTTTTCACTGTTTTGGGTCATTACTGGTGTTGGACATGGCACGTGCCAACACAACCCACCATGCACTGAGCAGAAACAACACAAGAGCTCTTCCCCTCCCTCCCTACATGAACTCCCTCCAAGTTACACTCAGTTCAGTATTTCTTTGATGCGAGCCTTTCCTGTGGAGATTTTTTGGTTCTGGTTGTAACGTTAAAGTTTTGGGGGTGACTTTGTAAAATGGGTGATAAAAAGAAATGGAAGATGGAATCAGAACACAGAGTGTTTAATTCAGAATGAACAAATTTCTTTACCTACATGAGAGACAAGATTTTGTGCCTTGTTTGGCAAGAAGTAACAGCTGTTCTGAAGGAATACACACTTCATTGCCATTTTGAATCAAAACATCTTGACTTAATCAAATTGGACACCAATGAAAACAAATAGAAACATTCGAATTGTTGAAAAATCTCTGTAAGGAACAACAGTTTTTCAAGAAATTAACTCTGAAAATGAGGGGGTTACTAAGATAAGTTTTCAGATTTCTAAAGAAATTGCTGCTGCTGAGATGTCTTTTATTGAAGGTGACTTCATAAAGAAGTGTTTGCTGATTGAAGTTTCTGGATTATGTTCCAAAAAACAATTTCAAGAAATATTTTAATCATTAATTATTCCTTTCCTTGTAAAGTGAGCTGTTAAAAACTTGTCTGTGGCTCAAAAAAGTTTAGCCTTTTTAAATTTTGACCCCAACCTACTGCCAAGCTGTGCAGATGTGGTATGGAGAGAGTCTGTAAATAGCAGTGGTGCGAGAACACTATTCCAATCTTTTCAACATGACCTATAATGAATCTGGGTATGAAGGTAATTAGTTTTAGAAATGATGGCAATGGCAACTGTGGAAGTTATGATGCCAGGAGGGAGCTATGTCTCAATTAAGGCCCAAAGATGGAGGGATTGAGAAAAATATTTTGGATAAGAGAAATTTGTTGATTATGGAACAGGCATTCAAATGGGCACTGTAGAAGGAGAAGACAGATATTGTCCTGAAGTGGGACAACAGGGAGAAAGGTGTAATGTGTATTGGGGTAAAAAGGGGGCAGATTAAGGCTGGGTAATGGTATAAACACAGAGTGCAAAGGTTTCAGATTCACTGGAATGGGACTAGAATAAATGAATTGAAACATGTTAACCATAAGCAATGAGTCTAGCAAAGTATACTAGATTAGAGTATTCTAGGTTGATCCTTGAGTTTGAGTCTCCTGGTAAACTGAGGTGCTATGTTCTGAGAGACTCCAAGAGCCCTGCCTCACAACAGGCAGGACCAGGAAGCGGTATTGAAGCTGGTCAGGAGGCAAGGATGCTTTACTTGTCCTAGAAAAGGCCAGGGTGCAGAAGATGGAAGAGGTCTCATCTGAAGATTGTAACCAGGGCAGAGCCCTAATGACTTGGGAGGTGGACAGTGGTGTTTTTCATACACACAAACAACCACACACACACCACAGAAGATGATCCTCTCATGTAACCTGAAACTAGAAGTCAACAGGCAGACACACCAAGGGGGCAGTGTGGCACCTCCTTCTAGCCACAGGCTTGCACAAGAGGTGATCTTTAGTGCTGGGATACGATGGTACCTGTGGCAGCCAGTTATTGGAGTATTGATACATATCAATGTTATGGGTCCTTACCAAAGATTACTTATTTGTGGGCTCGTGGACTGTGATACAGTCACCATCAAAAGGGTTTTTTTTTGTACTGCTGTGGATTCTTGGTGGAGGTGACTAGAATCTCCATAAAAGAATAAAATAAAAATAAAAAGATAAAAAACAAAAATATAATTTGTTGTTTCCTATGTGCCAGATACTTTGAGATTTAGATACACAAACAAAAACAAGACAGTCATTGACCCCAAAGAGCTAACATTTTTAATGTGAAAGACAACATGAATGGGAGATCTGGGAAGTCTCAGGAATAGATAGTGCACCTTTGTGGCAATTGATATGCCCTTTCTGGGAATGTTGGTGTTTATTTTATCATTGTTCCCAAAGCAAGAGGTGAAAATGGGGAAAGGGGAAGGGTAACATGGATAGTAACGTTGCATGGGAATGACTGGAATGCAGCAGCATGGTGGGAATGATTTGGGTTAGTTATGGAGAACTCTCCCCAATCAGAATTCAGGTCAAGAGCTGCAAAGCTGAATTGTGTAGTATTGGGGAAGATATTGAGAAAAGAATGGAATGATGTTGGCCTCTGAATGAGCTGCCTGATGTTCTGAAGCCTCCTCAGTTGTCAAGAGAATCAGCTAGAAAAGGGAACCTGTGGATATTATTAACTAAACTTAGACCTGGGTTTTGGAAGAGAAAATGAAGTGTAGTGGGGACTGTGAGCTCTGATGCAGAATGGGGCATGTCTCTTTATCCAGACCCACAGTCAGTGTGGGGAAGATAACTATAGAACAGGTTGGGTTTCCTCTGATTGGCCTGAGACAGCTCTTGGTAGGCTGGGAACAGGACACTCACTGCTGCTCTAAGAACTTAGGAGAGGCTTCCCTTTGACCTCATGGCTCTGAAGATTTTCTTTGAAACAGGTGTCTAGAGAACTGGGGAAAGGTGCAATCCTAATCTATATTGTTTGTATAAGTGAATGGTGCAGTGACAGCAGGCTTGCTCAACTGAATATCTGCTGAGAGATTGTTGGAGACATAGGCTGGGTGTTATAGTGACCATGAAGTTAACTGGGCATCCAACTCGGCCGCATTGCAAAGGGAGTGAACAAGCTCCAGAAGAAGATGGAGGTGGATGATAAAGAGATAGTCCTCATTGAAGCCCTTGAGGTCTGAACCCTGAGATTAAGGCAAAGCTCAATTAGTCTTTAGACCTCTGGGTGACAGCAACTTACCAGAATACTGTGCTCCTGATTGCAGACAGAGACAAAAAAAATCTTACAGGTCATTTTCCAGATCAAGTAACTGAGGCCAGAGAGCTGAAGTGGCTGCCCCCAGTCACACAGGAAGAACGTGGCAAGAACCAGGAAGCCTTCTGCCTCCAAGTCCTGAACTCCCTTTGTCATATCTTGCTGACTCTCTAAAAAGGTGCTATATTTCTGTGGTTAATAAACCTGGTTGACTGTTTTGTGAAGCTTCTTTCTTGATAAGGTAGCAGAAGGAAGTGCGATTTCGATTTTCCTCAAGCCTGTGATCTGAGCAAATACTGGACTATTTTTATAGGTTGAGACCTTGAGCCCTTGGCTCTTGTGGTACAAGAGGACCAGAAAGGAAGAAAAAAATACTGGCAGTCTTTAAAATGGAAACAACACCACTTGGAATGGATTGTGTCAACGTTGATCCATGCCAACAAAAATGAAGAAAGGAGTCAGATGGGTTCAACATCAAGCCTCTAATTCTATAGCAACTTGGATGGTGCATCCCAGCTCCACTCTCAATTCCACTAAGGGAGACCATTCAATTGAACAAAGCATGTGTACCTGGGTACCTCGAAAGGATTAAAGGTGAGTTCAAAAGGCCCAAGAAATGACAGAAATGAATAAACACAGAAACAGGACAAAATAATGAGACCTTGATACTCAAGGAGAAAAGCCAATGGAAACAGTTATTGATATACTGGTAGGGAAACATCAGGGAACCTAATTTCCTCTAAAGAAAACCATAGTGATTTCACAAGATATAGGTTGACCGGTGCTGTGAATACACCAAAGCTGAAACAGACTGAGGTCCAGTCAACAATTTAAGTTCTCCAGAAACATTATTTTTATTTTTTATGAACATAACGACCAAAAAGAGAGGACATTTCCACACACAGGGCAAAACAGAAAAGCAGGGTTGGGTATAGAGCCATGGACTTTATTGTGCATCTCTTTCTCTAAGTAGGCAGATGGAGAGATTCACAAGTTTGTAGATTTGTAGAGAGATCGGCATTCTTCCAGACAAACCTACAAGTGAACAGAAAAGGTTGTCTTAGGTTTTGTTCAGTCATATTCTGTTATGGGTTTTCTATTACTCTCATCTTTGCTAAGAGAGGTTAAAGTTACTCAGGAGCAACCTCTGTGGAGATTTTTATGTTTGGTTTTATATTTTGAATTTTATAATTGATTCTAGATGTAATAGAGAACCTTTGGGACTTCTTGGGAGGGACCAGGGAATTGAATAAGCAACATGGTGACAGTTTCGCTTTGGTAACTCAGTGGAGAATGGACTCAGCAAAATCTTCTGCAGGAAGAGGCAGTCAGATAGTGGGTGGTCCAAGTCATTCAGCTATTACGGGGACACATCTGAAGTGCAAACAGAAGTTTTCATGGAAAATCCAGTACTCTTTCCTCCATACCACCCTGCATGCTTTCAGTAAGCATGACTTATCTTTACCCATATTTATTCAGGTCATTGTTGTGGTGCATTTTGAGTGTTTGGAGGATCTCCATAATATGGTAGATTTCCAGGATTCTGAGGATAACCCGGATTTCCAGGATTTTGAGGATTTACAGGATTCTGAGGATTTGTAGGATTCTGAGAATTTTGAGCATTTCCAGGATTCTGAGGATAACCAGGATTCTGAAGATTTGTAGGATTCTGAGAATATATAGGACTTCCAGGATTTTGAGGATTTCCAGGATGCTGAGGATACCCAGGATTTCCTGGATTTTGAGGATTTGCAGGATTCTGAGGATTTCTAGGCTATCAAGTATATCTAGGATTTACAGGATATAGAAGATATCCAGGATTTCCAGGGTATGGAGCCCTTGGAGGCAATCCTCTGAAAGGTATCTTATAAAAGAAAGAGAAAATAGCCGACATAAGGTTGGGCCATTCTGGTTCATTCGTAATATTGTTTGTTTCTTGGTATCCTTGATAACACTGAAAAAATAGGTCTAATCCAAATATAACAGGATTAGTTCAACTACTCCCACATGAAGGGGTTGTTTGGATCTCCTGACAAACCCATCTGAGCACTAGAGTAAACCTGACTTACATATGTATTTGTATTCATTAATACAATTATAAGAAATTATCAGATATGACATTTGATAAAATGGAAAAGCCTCATTCACAAATACTAGTTATTCTTTTCATAGCTCATGATTTTAAAAAAAAACTTAGCTATCTTCTCCATATTTTCTCACAGTTGGAAAAAAAAACAATAAACCATATACTTTCCTTGACTCCACTGGGAGAAAGATGAAAAAGAAAAAGCTCACACTTTCCCTGATTTCACAGGAAGAAAATAAACAAAGATGACAGATACTACTTTAACTACTGGGTTCTCTGTATTTGTATATGACAGAAGGGAAAGAATGAAATATCTCTAGAATTAAAGGATCTAACTTCAAACCTCTAATACCCACTGCCTGTGTGAACTTGAGGGAGTTATTCAATCTTGATGAGCCTCAGTTTCCTCAGCTGTAAAATGAAGAGGTTAAATGGGATGACATGTAAAAGGTCCTTCTACCTCTAGATCTCTGATGAGAAAGAAACATGGTTGCCTCTGATGGATAGACTTTAGAAACAAAGTTTGTAGATGAGTCTACAGCAAGAGATTCCTAGACTGAGTGAGATGGGACCTTTCTGGTCCAACACCACTGAAACTTAGAAGAGTAAAAGTGAAGTGACCAGTTCAGTGTCACAGAGTGTTCTGTGGTAATAAGCAGCAGATTGAATGCTAAATGACCAAGATAGAATGATGTCAGTGATTGGGGAGAGAAATGCTCATTGATGTAAACTGAAATCCTTCCTTAAGATCACTTTAAAAGCATCTAATAAATTCATTCTTATTTTTGAAGGACATTGGCACAAAAACCCATCTAAGTGACATGAAAAATTAATGAAAGACTTGTTTTCAGGACAAAATCATCACTTTTGTGAACAGAACTCTTCCTGCTCCAATGAGTTATCCCTGGTATTCTGTAGCAATCTAATAGCCTTGAATCCAGTGAGAAAATGCATTTAATTCAAATTCATATATAGTCAGGAGACAATGAGAGGGAGAACTGGACTATTTCATAGAAGGCATAGCAAAAATCCCCTGTTGTTTGGTGACATGGGCATCATCAAGCCCACATAAAAACAACTCGATTTAGTCAAAAAATGAAGCCAGGAATCAGCTAAGGGGCCAGAATCTAGTACATAGTAAAGTAACTTGACCTGGTAATTGAAATTGGAGGAGATAAGACAATTCCTCACTCCTCAAATCCAAACAAAATGAAATTGAGTCTTTTCAGACAATTTTTAAGAGCTTCCTTGGTGCAATGTCCTGGGCATGTAAATGTGGGTCACTTAGGACTCCAGGAATGAGCAGTGGACCCTAAAGCATTGTGTAAGCCCAGAGAATAGGTCTGAAGTCTCTTCTGCTTGGAATTGAATCATTGGCTAAGTGATGTACAATTTAGGGAAGCAGGGAAAAGAGACTGAACATTTCTTGTAGTAAACATTTCACCTGATTCAACATGGTTTTTGCAATGTAGCAATTCTATCTCAAGCAATGTATTTGAAAGACAAATGTATACAAACATTCTGTACTCAGTGCTTGTAAACCCCTTGTAGTCTCATGCTTAGTGAATGGAACCAATATCTTTTTTCTGCTTTCTTTAAATCATTATTTGCTCAGTAATGATGAGTGATGAGATATTTGTGGGGGGAGATGAAAGATGAAGAGAAGAAAATAGACTAATATATTGAAACATGTTGAATACAATATATTACATGTTAAATAAAGGAAATTATTACTTTACATTTGGGTGATGATTGTGATTATAATATCTCTGTTCAAATAAATAAAAATATTTTTTAAGGATTCACATTACTGAACATTAAAGTACTTTGCATTTATCTGGAAATGTCTTACCTCTTCAGATGAACTGTCAGCTCTCCTTGAAAAAGAAAAACATTAACAGAGTTATGTGACATGTGATTGGAAAAAAGAAAGCAGCACCCCAAACCCAAGCAGTGCCTTGAGATAATCCTCTGCGTCATAGAATGAGTTACCCCTATACTGAAGAAAGAGCAGAATTTTGCTCCAAATAGTTGGATAAATATTTATTATCTTCACTTTTGGTGGGGGAAATGTGGATCTTGTCTCTTTAAGGGAAGGAAAAACTGAGAGTATAAAATGAAGAGTTACTTAGCTGAGGCTACAGCTACAAGGAATTTTTCTTGATTGTTCAGAGATCAATACAGTTAGTAAAAAAAAAAGTTATAATATACTAGCCCAGAGACATTGCAATGCAAATATAAAAAGTAATGTCACCAGATGCTAAAGTACTGTTGTTGAAAAGAGGGATCATTCACTCCCAACACCAGCCCCTTCTCTATGTCCCCAAGTACTTACAGCCAGGACAGCCAGAAGAGCCATAAGAAAAGCTAGAAGGTAGAGCTTCATGGTTCTAGGCTCCTGTGGAATGGAGAGGAGAGAAATTCCTTCTGCCTTTGGTCTGTTTTGTGCTCTGTGTCCTATTTTTCTTTTCAATGAAGAAGAAATTTAGATAAATAAGTTAACTTCCACTTCCATGGTGCTGCTGAGTTTTATAGTGTTTTTATCCCAAGAACCTGATAAGTAAATGTTATTGTTTTCATTTGACAGATGATGGAACTGAATCTCATAAAATCAGCTGACTTGTATCTATGTAGCTAGTGATTGTCAGAATCAGAATTTGGATGCAGTACAAGAACTAAAAAAACTTATTACATACAGAATGTAATTTCTCTCTCTCTTTTTTCTCTCTCTCTCTGTCATTGTACACACATATATTTGTGTATATGTATAAGTGCATACACACATACCTATAAGTATCGTGAGGATTGAGAAATAACATTTTAAAAAATTCAGTTTCGTTTTATTTTTAGTTTCAAATACTTCCCTTCATCTGCCTCCACTCAATTCATAAGTCAAGAAAATAAAGGCCATCAAAAATGAGTACAGACACTTTACACCCACACAAAATAACTGGCCATGTAACCTTGAGCAAGTTACTTAACCCCAGTTGCTTAGGGCAGGCCAGGCGGTACAGTGAGTAAGAGTGCTGGCCCCAGCATCGGGAGACCTGGGATCGGTTCCGGCCTCAGATACCCGGCACCCACACAAAAATAATTGGCCATGTAACCTTGAGCAAGTTACTTAACCCTGATTGCTTTAAAAAAATGA
>NW_027185655.1:2136212-2240625 GCF_028583685.1 Petaurus breviceps papuanus | reverse complement strand
AAGAAAGAAAGAAAGAAAGAAAGAAAGAAAGAAAGAAAGAAAGAAAGAAAGAAAGAAAGAAAGAAAGAAAGAAAGAAAGAAAGAAAGAAAGAAAGAAAGAAAGAAAGAAAGAAAGAAAGAAACACCCCAATGGAGGGAAGACAAAAAGGACAGGAAAAAGGAAGTGAGGGAGGGAAATATCAAGGAGGTGGGGAAGAAGGAAGAGATGGAAGTATGTTTAATTCTTTTTAATGACCCTCAGTTTTTATGACCACATGTCCATATCAATCATCCCTAATCACCTGAAACTGAGGAGAGGAAACTCAGGAAACACTAAAGTGTCACTGGGATGTTCCTTTAAGATTCAGGGGAATATTTCTCTGTCTCCAGTGAATGCTGTGCACAGGAGCCTTAGTTAGCAATAAGAGTTCATATTTATAGGGGAAAGGAAAAGGACCTCAACTTCAGGGTCTCCCTGAGATAGAGTCCTTTCCAAGGAAGAAATTCTACCAATATACCTTCTCTGCAACTGAGAGAATCCTAGAAAGTCCTGGAACCCTAAGAAGTAAAGTGATTGCCTGGGTCACAGAGCCAGGGTGAGTAAGAGAAGTCAGACTTCCTGGCTCTGAGAACAGTTCTTCACTCTTGCCTTGACTCTCTCTACCTCACATGTGTCTAATGCTTTGGAGTTATCGAGGTCCTTTACATGAATTATCTCATGTCATCCTTATATCCCAACCTTGCAAGGTAAAACCTACCATTTCTTTTACATATGAGGGAACTGAGTCCCAGAGAAATAAACTTTGCATATCTCTAGGTGAGGACTTCACTCTTGTAGTATCATAGCAGCAGTTTCCCTTTACAAAGAAAATTACATTTTTCGAAATCCTTCTGACAACTACTGAGACAGTCAGATGTAACAGTGGAGAGACAGCCAAATCTGCAGTCAGGAAAATCTGTGCTCCTTGGACATTCATTAGCTGTGTGATTCTGGGCAAGGGAATTAACCTCTGCCTTCCTCAGTTTCCCCATCTGTGAAGTTAGGATAATAACTGCAACTCCCTCCTGAGGCTATGAGGATGAAATGAGATATTCATAAAGAGCTTTGCAAACTTTAAAGTGTCAAATAGACAGTAGCTTTTATGTGCTGTCTTATTTGTTATTCACAACAGGGAATAGGGACAAATATTATTACCCAGCTTTTAAGGACATAGGAACTGCAATATAGGGAAGACCCCCAGACAGTAAATGTCTTTCTGGACTCAAGGGTTTTCTGACCCTGGCAATCAGCCAAAAGGTATTTTTCAAGAACTCCCTGAGGACAAGGTAGAATGCTGCTGCCACAGACATGCAATGAACAGTTCTGGCCCTCCAGGAGATTATATCCTATCAACACAAATAACATATGCACACATGTTCCGAATGACACAAAATGTACATTCAAACAATAAATAAACTATATAATACAGAAATCAAAGTCATTTTCATTGGGGGTTGAGTCACTAGGACTGAGGGGATTAGGAAAAACCTCAGGTGGGAGATGTGACTGATGAAATTTGCAGAAGAAAAGTGAGAGATTTTAAGCAGAGGAGATAAGGACAAAATATATCCCATTCTTGGGGGATAGCCCGTGAAAAACTATGGAGAGGAGAGATGTATGGAGGCTTCTTTTTAAACAAGAACAAGAAAAAGGCCAGTTTGTCTGAATTGTATTTCTACATGAAAGCCTGCAGTGTCTAAAAAGTCTTGAAGTTAAGGTCTGTGCTGGTTGTGAAATAGAGGGCTTATAATTTATCCTAGCACCCCTGGGATATAAGGACTAGAAGAATAACCTGGTCAGAGCTGTGTCTGAAGAATATCCCATTGTCAGCCGAATGGAGGATGGATGGGAGAGTCAGGGAGAGTAATGAGGAGGCTATTGTCATCATTCAGGTGAGAAGTGAGGAGGGCCTGACCTCCTCTAGAAGGGGATGGATGCGGGAGATGTGGCAGACCCAGAGTCATTCAAATCTAATCAGTGATTGGATATTTGGGGAGAGAGAATAGTTATGGGTGAGGATAACTTTCTATGTTGGGGTCACTGAGAAGGTGGGGCTTGAAGAGGATAATCTCTACAAAGACCATAGCACAGTGACTAACTAGCAGCTAGTCAATAAATTCTCATTTCTTTCCCTCTCCCTAGCCCTTTCTCCCACTCTGACAGAAATAGGCAAGTTCAGAAAAGGGGTGGGCTTGAAGGGGAAACATAATGACTTCTATTTTAGTCCTGGAGACCTACAGTTGATAGAATCCATATTACCTGTTTGAAAAATGGATCAGCTCCAGTTCTCTGGACCCATTTTCAGTACCCACCCATGCCAAGAAGTCATTTAACAGGGTAGGCTTAGCAACAGATTGTATAGTTGAAGCCTTCAAAGTTGAAAACTGAAATATAAAATGCATAAAATGCTTAATCCTTATGTCAGTTTGGGTAGATCAAGGCATAGAGGAAGAGATTCCTGCTAATTGTGATATAAGTTCTTTAAATAATGCTGTTTGTAAGTGTCTGAGGTAGGATTTGAACTCAGATCTTGCTAACAAATTGTACCACTCTGTCTATTGTGGCATGCTATGTATACTGTGGCATACTATGATAAAAGCTATCTTTCTCTGAGTTTGGCTTAGCCTAGGTGCCCCCTTGGGTCATTTTCAGTGTGAGATTCTGTGATTCAGTGATTTATCTTATTAAGTATTTGTAATGGCCAGAGTGAGGCTGATAACTTTGGGCATCTCATCCTCACTTAGATCCAATTCACATAGAAGTCAAAACATAACCCTCGTAAAGTCATTGATCCTCTTGGAGAATGAAAGACTACTGCCACCGCCACCACCACCACCACCACCACCAAACAACAACAAAAACAAGCGATGTACAAAGATGAAAGGAGGTGAAATTTAAGCCTGGGGTCCAAAGTTTGTTTCTAACCCATGTTGGCTGGGCAGGTGGGAGGAAGTCCTTTAACCTCTTATCCTCTAGACAAATCTCATTTACTATACTATCTAGATGAGTCTCAGATCCAAGTCCCTCATGTCCATAGTGCACTAGAGAGTAAGAAAAAAAAATGGTTTTAAAGAACTGTGAAATACTATGTTATACACCAGCAATATAAAAATAAAACACTCTATCCTCTCAATTAACTTATAATCAAGAGTTATAAGAGGGAGGTGTATAAAATATACAAAGATGAAGAAATTCAATGCAATCTGAAGAGTTAGAAAATACTAATGACTGCAGGGATCAGAATAATGCTGGAGCCGAGCCTTCAGAAATGTAAAGATCCTGGGAGGACAGAGTGTGCCAATGCCTGGAGGTGGGAGATGGAATGTTGAGTCTAGGAAATGCTATGAAGTCCAACTGGTTTGGAACATGATGGCTTGAAAGGCATAATATAAGAGAAGAAAAGGCAGGAAAAAGTACCCTAGAGTAAGAATGTGACAGACAATGGGATTTGTATTTTAGCCTGACTCTTTTGCTGCCTCATGATCTCCCAAGTCTGAGTCTTGCATCCTTTTCTCTTCTTTCTACATACTCCCTTAAATAGAACCCTCCTCAGTTCCCATGGTTTCAGTTATCACCTCTTTGCATGTGACTTCCAGGTCTCTACACCCATTCTTCATCTCTCTGCCAAAATCTAGCTACATTGTACCAAAGACCTTCTTGCCATGCTCAGTGGGTGTGCTATAGTAGAGAGAATACAAAGTGTCCAAAACTGTACTCGTTACTGTAAACCTTAAGCCTGTCCCTTGTTCAAGAGTACTTGCTTTTGCTGGTGGCACCACCATTTTCTCATATAATGTAGTCACCTACATTCATACCCTCAGAGGAAGCCTTCACTCTGTCCTTTCCCTCTCCCCCATAACTAACCAATAATGAAAATATGTTGACTAAGATTTTACAGCACCTCTGGTATCCATGCCTCTTTTTCATTCATATAGTCATTACCTTAGCTCAAGCATCCATCACCTTCATTCAAATGATTGCAATAGCTTCCTAAACTGTTTCTTTGTTTTTATTTTCTCTTTACTCCAGTCAGTCTACCAGATCACTTCCAAAAACAACCTTTGTAACTTTTTTTTCTGAAACCAACAATGTCACCTCCTGCTGAAAAAGTTTTATTCCTTTTTGCTCCTAGGCTAAAATATAAATTCCATTGTCTTTCACAACCTTATCTAATGCGATTTTCCTACCTTATCTTCTCTCATGTTATCCCCTTTCAAACACACCATGTTGCAACCAAACTGGACTTAATAGCATTTCCCAAACTCAGTGTTCCCTTTCCCAGCTCCATACATGTGCACCCCTTGTCCTGTTTGCCTTTAATACCATGATAGAGTCCCATTTCCCTCTATTTCAAAGGATCTTTATCTTTCTTGAATGCTCAGCTTAGGCATAATATGCCAGTGAATCTTTCTTTGATCCTTCCAGTTAGATATGTTAGAAAAAAACCTGGAAAAGGAAGCATTTGAGGGACATAATTATAGCCTCCTCCATGCATATAATCATATAATTTGTGAGAGAAATAACTTCAAGTGAAATTCTTGTGTGATTGAAATAAAAAGTATATTTAAAATATACAGTTTCATAACCTGGATACAAAAAAAATCAGTCTTTTCACATTTTATTTTGGTGTGGTTTTTTTTTTTCACAACAATAAATACAAAGTATTTTCCTTGTGAAGTTCACTAGGATGCCACTTTTCATTAAAAATCTCAGAAAGATTTTATCATGAATTACTAATGCCAGCGGCATTGAGATATACTTGGTCAGAAAATATCTCAGGTCAACAAGAAAGAATGTATGGACTTTTGTTCAGTCATTCATAACATGACAGTTATTTTATTGTATATCTCATCAGAATGCTTCCCTTATTCTGAGCCTGACTTAATTTCACCAAGAGAGCAACTAGTGGAAAAATGTCTGTGACTATAATGTATATGACTATAAGAACCAAGAATAACAAATATTAGAGACAAAAAGAATATTGTAAATGATATCTTTTTATCTCTCATAAAACTATATGAATAGGAGGGGATTGGAAAAACTGGTGGACCTAAAAATGCTATAATATTTACCATGAATTAAGAATGAAGCCCATTTTCCTTGGCAAAAATGCCATGCTCTTTCAAAATGACAACCCTGTGCTATCTTAATGACATTCTTTCATTTTCTTATGAAAAACTCCACAAAGAATAATCAGTTCCCACTAGGTCTTCATTGGTGGCTTATGGAATGCACAACTGACTATAATCTGGTTATGTCTAATTCATTTTCCCATTGGAATAGGAGGAATTCTTTGTATCAGTCGTTCGTAATATAAAATCTTAATAAATACAGGCTTCTTGAAGTCAATTAAATGTGGTTGACTGGCAGGATCAACCACCCTCCATCATGCCCTCCCTCTGTCTACCCCACAGCATGGTTTAGATTAGATTTTCCCTCAAGGACAAAAAGACTAGGCCATAATTAGTCCATGAATAATAGAAAAGGCCACTTGTTCCCCTGTTAATGGAGCTTCCTGGCAACCTCTGGTTTCTTGGACACCTACATATATAACATGGCCCACCCATGTGAGGTCAGCACTTTTCAGCCTGGGTGATGTCTTCAGACCACTTCAGTCATCACATCCTTCCCTGATAACTAGACACATTTCCAAATGGATAGGAGAAGTGCTGCATCTACTGAAACTAAGCACAACTGTACTTTGTCCCATATCTGTGCTATGTTAGGACCAAATAAACATCCTTTTTCTTTTTTTTAAAGCAATCATGGTTAACTAACTTGCTCAAGGTTACACAGCCAGTTATTTCTGGGTGTGGTGCTAAGTATCTGAGCCAAGATTTGATCCCCAGGTCATCCCAACACTGGAGCCGGTGCTCTTACTTGCCATGCTACCTGGCCTCCCCTAAACATCCTTTTCTTAATTGCTCAACAATCTATTTTTGTTCTGACATCAAGCAGCTTTAGTCAAATTGATCTGTAATATTTGCTTAAAAAAAGATAGGGGGAGTATAGCAGATGGGTGATCATTAGCAACACTAATGGAAATCCCCTCGAGGTTACCCTTAGAACCCTCAGGGGGAGGTAGTCAGCTGTCCTCTGGTTCACTAATCCAGGAAGGATTAGGGAAGTAGTCCTTGAGGGTGTGCTCCATATTGTTCTGTGTGTATTAAGATTTCTAGTTGTTCTCACCCCTCTTAGTATGTAATTTTATTGAGTGTCAGGATTGTTTTGTTCTTGGCATTATTTAAAGTTTCTCTAGGGGAAAGGAATACTTCCAATCTCCAATATACTAAACCCAAATGCAGATACAATGACTAGAAATTGCAATATCTTTTCTCTTTCAGGAACCTGAGAATGATGTCTGCCCAAGTAACTGTTTCACTTGGAATCGGGTAGGTACCATATAAAAGACCGGGCTTGGTGGCAGCAGAACCTGAGTTCAAATCCTTCCTCAAGCACCTGGACAAATCATTTCACTGCTCTTAACTTTGATTTCTTCATTCTCTTCTTAGGAGGCTCAAATGAGACAATAATGGAAAATATTTGCAAACCTGAAAGCACTATATAAATGTTAGGTATCATTGCTTCCCACTATCTGATAAGCACCCTAATTTTGGTAAGAAATGAATATTTCTATTGTGTATTTAATAACTAATTATTGTATTGGAACAAGGCTTTTCCCCTTTCTTCTTCCTCATCCAGAAACTAACCAGTGTGGGAAATCTCTCTCAAAGATTCATGCAGGGTACAGGGAGGCACGTTGGTTGATTAAAGGCAGGGACTCATCTCTCCTCCATACCCCTCATGATAAGGATAAATAATGGCTCCAAACTAATTCTAGAGCAGCAAATCCCACAAAAAACAGAGCAAAACAATTTTCTATCTATCTACTGGCATCTCTGTTCCTACCTGTGAAATAATGGAAAGAATTAAATACCTCTAGGATTAATGGCCCTGACTTCAAATCCTGCTTCTAATATCCACTGCAAGTCACCTTGGATGAGTCATTTAATTTTGATGGGCCTCAGTTCCCTCAGCTGTAAAATGAAAGGGTTACATGAGAGGGCCTGTAAGGGTCCTTCCTCCTCTAGATCTCTGATACTGTGAAAGAGACAGTGTGGCCTCTGAAGGACAGTTTAGAAATAAAGTTTATAGAGGAATCTATAGCAAGAGACTCCTAGACTGAGTGAGATGGGACCTTATAGATGTAGATGGGACCTTATAGATGTAGTCCATCATCACTGAAACTTAGAATAGGGAAAGTGAAGTGACCTGTTTAGTGTCATCAAGGTAATAAGCAGAAAATTGAAACCTGAATTATGACAGTTATTGGGAAGGGAAATGCTCACTAATAAACTGAAATCCTCCTTTAAGATCAGTTTCAAAGCATCTAATGAATGTATTCTTGCTTGAAGGACATTGACAAAAAAAACCCCATCTAACTGATGGGAATAATTAATGAAAAAGTTGCTTTCAGGATAAAATCATCCTATTTGTGGACAGAACTCTTTCTGCTCTAATTAGTTATCTCTGGTATTCTACAGCAATCTAATAGCTATGATTTCATTGAGAACATTTATTTAACTCAAATTCCTCAGATACAGTCAAGAGACAGTGAAATAGAGAACTGAGCTGTTTCATAGAAGACATGACAAAAATCTCTTGTTGCTTAGTAATTTGGGAATCATCAAATCTGTGTGTGGGCAGAACTCAGTTTAGTCACAAAAATGTGACCAGAACTCAATTTGGGGTCCAGAGATTTGTAGATAGTAGAGTAAACAGATAGAATAGTTGTAATTGGAGAAATTCAACTCTTCATTTTTGAAATACAATCCAAACCAAATCATGTCATTTCAGGCAATGTTTGTTAAGATCTTCCTTGGTACAAGGTCCTGGGCATGTAAATGTGAGTTACTTAGGACTCCATGAAACAGCAGAGAACCCTAAGCATCCAATAAGCCCAGAGAACACCTCTGATGTCTTTTGTGCTTGAAATGAGTTAGCGAAATCCTACAGAATCTTTGGCAAAGCTATGTACTACTTAGGGAAGCAGGGGAAAGAGAATGAATATGGTTTCTTGCAGTAAACATTTCATCTGATATAACATGGTTATCAAAATGTAACATTTCTATCTCAATCAATGAATCATGAAGATAAATGTTTATGGACATTGTGTACTCAGTGCTTGGAACCCCTAGTTTAAGGAATACCTTACACAATGTATGGAACGAACTTCTATTTCTGCTTCATTTAAATCACTAATTGTTCAGGAGTGATGAGTGATTAGATATTTTGGGGGGGAAAGATTAAAGAGAAAGAGAAGGAACCATACTAATAAATTGCAATATGTTAAGTCTATTACATTACATGTTCAATACAGTAAATCATAAGAATGAAAGACTTATTTTCAAGATAAAATCATCCTATTTTGTGGATAGAACACTTTCTGCTCGAATTAATTATCCCTGGTATTTTATAGCAATCTAATAGCTAAGAGTGTTTTGAGAAAATTCATTTGGCTTGTATTCCTCAGATACAGTCCGGAGTCAATGAAAGGGAGAGCTGAGCCACTTCATAGTTTTTACTTATTTTTTGCTTAGTGACATGGGCCTCATCTAGCCTGTATAGAAGCACAATTCTGTTTAGCCCCAAAAATGTGCCCAAAAATCAGTTTGAGACCAGAAGCTAGGAGACAGTAGAATAACCAGGTCAGATACCTGTGATTGGAGGAGACAAGGCAACTCCTCACTTTTCAAATGCAAACCAAATCAAATCATTTCAGACAATATTTGTTAAGATCGTCCTTTATGCAAGGTCTTGGGTATGTAAATTCGAGTCACTTAGGATGCCACGAATGAGCAGAGAATCCTAAAGCATTCAGTAAGCCCAGCCAACACTTTGAAGTCTCTGCTTGGAATGAGTTAATGAAATCCTATAGAATCGTTGGTAAAGTGATGTAAAATTAGGGAAGCAGGGAGCAGACTGAATATGGACGTCATTTCTTGCAATAAACATTGCACCTGATTTAACGAGGTTATTACAATGTAGCAATTCTCTTACAATCAATGAATCCAGAAAATAAATGTTTACAGACATTTTGTACTCATTGCCTGGAAGCCCCTAGTTTAATGAATGCCTCACACAATGAATGAAAGGGACATCTATTTCTGCTTCATTTAGATCATCATTTGTTCTGGAATGATGAGTGATTAGACATTTTAGGGGAAAAGATTACAGATGAAGAGAAGAAAATTAATAAATTGCAATATGTTAAATTCTAATACATTACCTGTTAAATGCAGTAAATTATAATCTTACCCTATAGCGATACAGGTGGTGTTTCTGTTCAAATAAAGAAAAAATAGTTTTAAGGATACATATTACTAAATGTTAAGCTACTTTGCATTTATTCGGTAATGTCTTACCTCTTCAGATGAACTGTCTGCTCTCTTTGGAAAAGAAAAACATGAACAGACTCAGTTATATGACATGTGTTGGGGGAATATACCCCAAACCCAAGCAGTGAATTGAATTAACTCTCTGAGATATGGAACGAATTACCATTACACTGAGGGAAGGGCAGAATTTTATTCCAAATAACTAGATAAACATTCACTATCTTCACTTTTGTTTGGGGAAATGTAGATATTGTCAGGAAGAAAACAGAGTATAAAATGAATTACTTAACTGAGGCTACAGCCAACAAGGAATTTTTCTAGATTCTTCAGAGATCAATATGGATAGTTAAACAAACTAAATAAAA
The DNA here is from genome assembly GCF_028583685.1 of Petaurus breviceps papuanus. Taxonomy (NCBI): domain Eukaryota; kingdom Metazoa; phylum Chordata; class Mammalia; order Diprotodontia; family Petauridae; genus Petaurus; species Petaurus breviceps. Next base: position 2,230,843 of record NW_027185655.1, on the reverse strand, counting down.
TGTACTAATCTGGAGACATGGGAATACAAAGTCTCCACATGCTAAAGGATCATTGTTGAAAAAAGGGATTGGTCCCTCCCAACACCAGCCCCTTCTGCATTTCCCCAAGTACTTACGGCCAGGACAGCCAGTAGAGTCATAAGAAAAGCTAGAAGATCAAATTTCATGGTTCTAGGCCCTGTTGCCTTTGGTCTGTTTTCTGCTTTGTGTCATATTTGTCTTTCCAATGAAGAAGAAATTTAGATAAAAAAAACATTAAGTCCCATTTCTATGGTGCTGGCTGAGATTTAAAGCATTTTCATTCCAAGAACTGATGAGCAGATGGTATTGTTTTCATTTTACAGATGAGGTAACTGAGTCTCAGAAATTCAGATTACCTATATCTATGCAGCTAGAGAATGGCAGAGTCAGGACTTATTTGAAGGACTCCAACTGAAGAACCTTATTGCATGCAGCATGCAATTTCTCTCTCTCTCTCTCTCTCTCTCTCTCTCATTACACACATACACACTCAAACAGATATACACATATGTGTGTGTTTTCATTTTACTTTCAGTTCCAAATTCTCACCCTCCTCCTCCCCTCACTTTAGAAGGCAAGAAAACAAAGGCCAACAAAATGTGAAACAAAATTCCCTAATAACTGAGAGAGAGAATGAAAGAGACAGAGACAAAGACAGAGAGAGACAGAGAGTGATTGAGAGAGAGAGAGAGAGAGAGAGAGAGAGAGAGAGAGAGAGAGAGAGAGAGAGAGAATGGAAGGAGGGAAGGAAGGAAGGAGGGAAGGAAGGAAGGAAGGAAGGAAAGAAGGAAGGAAGGAAGGGCCCAAAGAAGGAAAGACAGGCAGGAAAGGAGGAAGTGAGAAAGGGATGGAGAGACCAAGGAAGTACATAAGAAGAAGAAGGAAGAGAGAAAAGCATTTGTAAATCTGTCTAATGACCCTCAATTTTAATGACCACATGTCCAGATTAATCATCCATAATCACCTGAAACTGAAGAAAGAGAGCTCAGGATATACTAAAATGTCCAGATTGACTGGCTTGTTCAATTAAGACACAGAGGAATATTTCTCCATCTCCAGTGAATTCAGTGCTCAGAATCCTTAGGTTAAAATATCAGCTCACATATATATAGGGGAAAGGAAAGGACCTTGTCTTCAAGGTCTCCTTGAGATAGAATCCTTCCCAGTGCAGCTTCTCTGCAACTGAGAGAGTCCTAGAAAGTTGCCAGGGACCCAGAGAGGTGAAATGAATTCCCCGGGTAACAGAGCCCATGTAAGAGAGAGACATCAGACTTCCTGACTCTGAGACCAGCTCTTCATTCCTCCTGCCTTGGCTCTCTCTACCTCACATGTGTCTAGTGCTATAAAGTTATCAAGATCCTTTACATCAATTATCTCCTTCTCAACCTTACAAGGTAAAAGCTACAATATGTTGTATAGACAAGGGAACTGAGTCCCAGTGAAATAAATTTTGCATATCTCTTGGTGAGGACTTGAGACTAACAGTACCATAGTGACAACTCACATTTACAAAGGAATTTACATTTAAAAGCATCCTTCAAACATCTACTGAGAGAGCCAGGTGGCACAATGGAGAACAGCTGAACCTGAAGTCAAGAAAATCTGAGTTCCTTGGACATTCATTAGGACATTCACACAAACTCTCTCTCCCTGAGTTTCCCCATCTGTGAAATTAGGACAATGACTTCACCTCCTTCCTAAAGCTGTTATAAGAATGAAATGGGATATTCATATTTGAAAACTTTAAAGTGCCATACAAATGCTGGCTATTGTGTGCAGCCTTATTTGATATTCACAACAGGGAAGAAGCAGGACAATTATTGTTACTTAGTTTTAAGGATATGGGAATAGTGATATAGGGAACGCCCCTGAGAGTAAATGACTGAGGCTGGACTCAGACGGGTTTTCTGACCCTGTCAATCAATGAATCAACACATATTTCTCAAGCACTTACAAAGGGCAAGGCAGAATGCTGGTACTAAGCGCCACAAAGGCATGAGCTGAGCAGTCCTGAAGGAGATTACCTTCTATCAACATGAATAACATGTGCATATATGTTCCAAATAAAATACAACTGCATTCAAACTATAAGTTATACATTAACAACAGACAAACTATATGAAAAATAAATGAAAAGAATTTTCTTTGGGAGGGGAGGCATCAGGACTTGGGGGACTAGGAATAGCCTCAGGTGGGAGATATGACTGATGAGGAACTTTGAAGAGGAAAAGTGAGAGATTCTGAGCAGAGGAGATGAGGAGGAAATATATTCCAGACTTGGGAGACAGTCTGTGCAAAGCCATGTAGAAGAGAGATGAATGGAAGATGATGTGCGAAGCACAGCAAGAAGAAGGCCAGTTTGGGGCGGCCAGGTAGCACAGCGAGTAAGAGCACCGGCTCCAGTGTCGGGATGACCTGGGGATTGAATCCGGGCTCAGACACTTAGCACCCACCCAGAAACACCTGGCCGTGTAACTTTGAGCAAGTTACTTAACCCCAATGGCTTAGGGGCGGCCAGGTAGCACAGCGAGTAAGAGCACCGGCCCCAGTGTCGGGATGACCTGGGGATTGAATCCGGGCTCAGACACTTAGCACCCACCCAGAAACACCTGGCCGTGTAACCTTGAGCAAGTTACTTAACCACAATTGCTTATTTAAAAAAAAAAAAAGAAGGCCAGTTTGACTGGACTGGATTTTCTACATGAAAGTGAGCAGTGTTTAAAAAGCCTAGAAATGAAGGTCTGAGCTAGCCATGGAAAAGAGGGTCAGATCCTATCCTAGAGCCCCTGGAACTTAAGGACCTGCAGAGTGATGTGGTCAGAGCTGTGCCTGAGGAATATCCCACTGTCAGCTGTAGGGAGGATGGAGGGAAGAGGGGACAGTCTAGAGGCAGGGAGAGCAATGAGGAGGCTATTGTTGCCATTGAGAGGTGAGGAGGGCTTGACCTCCTCTAGAAAAGAATGTGTGGGGTCTCCCACCCTACAGGAGAGTAGGGGGGAGGGGATGAGTGGGAGGATGATGAAAGAGAAGGCAGACTGGGGGGAGGGAAGTTGGAAGCACCCACTTTTGAAAAGGTATGGGATCAAAGTAGATAATAGAACAAGTGGGAGGTGGGATAGGAGGGAGTGAAATATAGTCAGTCTTCTACAATATATCTACTATGTTAATGTTTTATATTTGCTACATGTGTACAACCTATACTGAACTGCTTATCTTCCCAGTAAGAGTGGGTGACAAGGAAGGAAGGGAATGAATCTGGAATTCAAAGTTTTAAAATCAAATGTTTATGTATACTATTATTAATACTATTTTACATGTAATTGGAAAATAGACTGGAAACAGGCACTGGGAGACAGAGATCCACCATGCCCTACTGGAAAAGTCGAAGGGGGTATGGGAGAAGATATGGGAGAGAGCAGATTGGAGGAGGGGATATCCTGTGGGACTGATATTTTGGGGTGGTGGGTAGGAGAAAAATGGGGAGAAAATCTGTAACTCAAAATCTGGTGGAAATAAATGATGTAAATCAGAAGTTAATAAAGCATTTGAAAAATGAAAAATATATATATTATCATCTCCACTCTACAGATGAGGAAAATGATGCCAAAGTTATGACCTCCCCAGGGTTACCCAGATATTGAGTGTCAGAGGTGGGATTAAAACCCAGACCCTCTTGACTGTCTCTCTCAGGTTCTATCTACTCACTCCTCCCATCTAGGTCCTGGCAACACAAGGGGTCTTCACGTTTCTAAATTCAGAGGTAGAATTTCCCTTCACTGAATTTTTGACTTGGTTTACAAATTCTGTTAAATCTCTTATCTAAGGAATTGAGATAGTGGTCCCTCAAGTGAGGAAAGTCCCCATGCATTTTCTGAAATTTATAATCTTATAAAGTTGCCCAAAGATATTAAGTGACTCATCTAAGGCCATATGGTCAGTATGTGTCCAAGGGGAGTGTTGGACCCTGGGCTTCCTGGCTTTCACAGAGGTTCTTAGGGAAGTGAATTCATGGTGATAACCAAGTTTGTCACCTGGTTTCCATCACTACATTCCCAATAAAAAAAAGAATGTGTGTGAGAGCTGTGGCAGACCCCAGATCAAGGAATCAAGGTTAGTGATTGGATATTTGGGGAGTAGGAGTAGTTTTGGGTGAGGATGAATTTCTATATCACCATTAGTGGGAGTTAGGGGCTCCATTGGGATAATCTTTATGAAGTGCATAGCAAGGTAACTGACTCACAGCAGGCTCTTAACAATTTCTCCTTTCTTTCCTTCTCCCTGCCCCACTGTCCCACTCTAACAAAAATAATTAAGTTCAGAATAGGGGTGGGGTGGGGGGAAGATAATGACTTCTCTTAATTCCTGGAGAGTTTGAGTTGCCTATAGAGGGGCCCCTTCCAAATATCCAATTGCTCACTAGATGGAGATGTAGAAAAAGAACTCAAGAGAGAGGCCATGACCTCATTGTTGGAATTTGTGGAGAGGAAGCTTTAGATCTCACAGAAAGAAAAATATCCGCCCAATTAGAGCTATCTAAAAGGAGAATCGTCTGTTGTGATGGGTAGTGAGACCCATTCCCCTTTGGCACCACCACTACTAGACATCATGCAGAATCTGGATGATCATTTATAAAGTATATTGTTGAGAATGTTCTGTTTCATTATAAATCACAGTAGGTACTACAGCGGGGTCCCTTCCTACTATGCTGTTGATTTGTTTCAATCCTATCTGACTCTTTATGATGCCATCTTGGAGTTTTGCGGCAAATATGGGAGCAGACAGCACCATTTCCTTCTCCAGCTCACTTTACAGATGAGGAACTGAGGCAAACAAGGTTAAACAACTTGCCCAGGGTCACACAGCCATAAAGTGTCACAGGTCAGATTTATTCATGTATATGAGTCTTCCTTATTCCAAGCTTAGTGCTCTACTAACTAGGAGAACATCATTTCATGACATTTGGGCTGATTTCTTTCCATTACATCTTATTGTTTCTGAAAATTTATAGTTGCTTTTCTCCAAAACCAGGTAATAAAAAAAATCAGTTAATAAAATTTTCAAAAAGTATACGTTGGGGACAGAAGCACCCTACAACTTTGTAAGAATGTTCAATTCACTGTTTGCTGAACCTAATAATGTTTAATATGCTTGACAGGAAGACATGAGAGTGGAAGGATGTCAAGGAAAGGAGTTCAGAGAAAAACAAAAATATATTTGCTGTGGAAAAAAAAAGAGAAGCAAAGGAGAGAAGCAGAACAAATCAGAGGAAGGAAAGTATCTGGGCAGCAGCGGAGGTGAGTAAGTTAGGCAGGAGACATTCCTTCATTGGAATAACAATTTATTATTTCAGGAGAAGATTTCTGAAATTCCTGTTTGGGGAAAGAAGAGAGGACCATAAAGGAATGTGGTGACATTGAAAGGGACAGTTCATATCTGAACTTCTTTTCAAAATGAGGAAACTAGGAAAGAGGCAAGAGTAGAATGGTATGCCAGATTGTCCAGTTGGGCCAATTATTTTACTAGTCCAATTTGTAGGGGAGATTTGTACTGTGATTTTCATGACCTTAACAGTCCCCTTAGCACCCTAAAATTTATAGAATCCACGTTGCCCTCTGTGAAAATGGGCCATTTTCAGGTCTCCAATATCGTAGCCAAGCAGGAGACTTCAGGGAAGTGGCTTAAGCTGCCTGAGCCTCAGTTTCCTCATCTGTAAAATTATTTGTTTAGATTAAATAGCTTCTGAGGCCTTTTCGCAGTTTTTCATCAATAATTTTATCACATCTCTGTTTCCTCATACCCAATATCCTTCAAAATTAAAATGGTATCAGTATTTCTTTATAAACAATAATTATCTTAAATTTATTTTATTCCTCACATACATTTTTCATAGACAAGATACCCGTACAGTAATATATTAGAACAAAAAATCATTTGATATATAGAAATATTACCTAAGAAAGATGACTGGAAAAAAGAGATCTTCTTTCAAGAGATGATGGGCTTCAGGGAATCTCAGTGCTATTTAAACTCTGCCATTAATGATATGCTAATTTTATGGTGGTAAATAATATCAATAGTGACCATGAATTGTCAACACTGTTAACGAATATTGATATTCTGCCCATTTTCAGGACCCACCCATGCCAAGAAGTCATTTAACCAGGTAAGTTTAACAACAGACTGTAGAGTTGAAGGCTCCAAGTTAAAAACTAAAATATCAAATGCTTAATCCTTGTTTCAGTCTCGCAGACAAGACGTTTAGGGGATGTGATGACTCATAATCAGGATGTAAGTTCTTTAAATAACACAGTTTGTAAGTGTGAGCCAGGATTTGAACCCAGATCTTGCCAACTCCACTTGTAGCACTTTACTTCAGCATATGGCCTCTAGATGTATTGTAGGAGGGATACTTCTTAAGGACGGGATTAGTCTAGGTGTCCCCTTGGGTCTCTTTCACCCTGAAATGCTATAATTCTGTGATCATAGCAAATGTTAAGTATCAGTAATGAAGATGTTAGAGTGACACTAACAACTTAACACCCATGGTTTCCATTATCCTCTTTTTGCAGGTGACTTCCAGATCTTTACACCTAATCTTCATTTCCCTCTCTGAAAGGCCAGCTTGCTGTTACCCAAAGCCTTGTTGGCATCCCCAATGGGTGTGCTAGAGGTAGATAGAATCCATAGTGCTCCAAACAATACTTCTCACTTTCTACCTTAAGCCTGTCCCTTGTCCCAAGTTAGTTATTTTTGCTGGTGGCACCACCACGTTCTCAGTCACCTACATTCATATCCTCAGAGCAATCATTTCCTCTGCCCTCTACTTCACCCCCATATCTAACCAATCATGAAACCATGTTCACTCCATTTTACCAGAATCTCTAGTATCCATTCCTCTTTTCCATTCACATAGCCCTCACCTAAGTTGACGCTTGCATAATCTTTACCAAAATAATTGCAATAGCTTCCTAAGTTTGCTCTTTGTTTTTATTTTCTCTTTTCTTCAGTCGTAATGTTCAAAAACTACCTCCTTAGTTCTTTTTCAGAAACCAACAATGCACCTCTTGCTGAAAAAAAGTCGACTCCCTCCTTCTTGCTCCCACGCTAAAATCCAAGTTCCATTGTCTTTCACCATCTTACTCCAGTGTCATCTTTCCTGCCTCTCTTCTTTTGCATTTCTCCCTTCCAAACACTCCATGTTGCAACCAAACTGGACTTAATAGCATTTCCCAAACTCAACATTCCATTTCCCACCTCCAAACCTTTGTACAACCTGTCCTGTTTCCCTTTAATGCAATGATAGATTACCATTTCCCTCCATTTCAAAGGATCTTTACCCTTCTTGAAGGTCGAGCTTAGACATAATATTGTTGATGAGTCTTTTTCTGATCCCTCCAAGCAGATAGGTAGGAAAAACACATGGAAAAGGAAGCAATTGATGGAAATAGCTACCACCCCTCTACATGCACATAATCCCCAGAACTTAATCAACTTGTGAGAAAAACAATTTCAAATGAAACTCCTGGGTAATTGAAATATTTTTTTATTATTTTTCATTTATTTACAGTTTCATAGCCTGGTCACTGATAAATCAATCTTTTCCAATTTCATCTTCATGGTTTTTCTTTCCAAAACAATAACTGAAATAGAGTCTTGGGTGATGATCTGGATAAATCCATTGTTAAAAGGCTAGTTAGTGTTTCCTGTTGGGGAAAATGAGAATAATGCACGTGAGGAGACAACCAAATAATCAATAATTGCTGATAAGGGAAATACAAAGTACTTTGCGTGTGAAGGTCACTAGGATGCCACTTTTCATTAAAAGTTCAAAAAGATTCTTCCATGAATTATCAATGTCAGATACAAAAAACCCACTAAATTACAAAAATGACATCTTCATTGAGAATTAATTGGGCAAGAAAATTCTCAGGTCAAGAAACTATAGTCTTTCAATCAGTCATTTAACACGTGACCATTATTATGTTTTTATATCTCATTAGAATGCTTCTCTTCTTCTGAGTCTGACTTAAGTTAACCAAGAGAGGAACTATGTGGAATATGTGTGACCATAGGAACCAAGAATAACAACTATTAGAAACAAGAGGAATATTGTAAATGATATTTTTTTAGTCTCTCATCAAACACTGTATGAATAGGAAGTGATTGGGAAAACTGGTGTACCTGAAAATTCCATAATATTTCTAATGCATTAAAAAAAGAAGACTTTTTTCCTTTTGAAAAATCCCATGCTCTTTTTTTCATTTTTCAAATGCTTTATTAACTTCTGATTTACATCATTCATTTCCACCAGATTTTGAGTTACAAATTTTCTCCCCGTTTTTGCCCTACCCACTGCCCCAAAATAGGGGTATCCCATATCCCATAGGATATCCCCTCCTCCAATCTGCTCTCTCCCATATTTTCTCCCATACCCCTTTCGACTTTTCCAGTAGTCCATGGTGGAACTCTATGCCCCAGTGCCTGTATATCTTATTTCCCAGTTACATGTAAAATAGTATTAATAATAGTATATATAATTAAACATTTGATTTTAAAACTGAATTCCAGATTCATTCCCTTCCTCCCTTGTCACCCACCCTTACTGGGAAGATAAGCAGTTCAGTATAGGTTGTACATGTGTAGCTAATGCAAAACAATAACATAATAGATATATTGTAAAAGACTGACTATATTACCCTCCCACCTATCCCACCTCCCACTTGTTCTATTCTCTATTTTTTCTCTATTTTGATCCTGTCCTTTTTCAAAAGTGGGTGCTTCCAACTTCCCATCCCCCCAGCCTGCCTTCCCTATCATCCCCTTCACCCCTACTCTCCTGTAGGGTGAGATACCCTATTCAGTGTGTATTTCATTCCCTCCCCAAGCCAAATTCAATGGGAATAAGGTTGACCCATTCCCTTTTGCCTTCTTATTCTTCCCCTCCATTGTAACCATTTTCCCTTGCCTCTTCTATATGAGATAGTTTACCCCAATCTGTCTCTCCCTATCTCCTCTCATTATATTCCTCTCTCACCTCTTAATTTCACCTTTTAAGTATCATCCCTTCCTAGTAAATTGGTCCTGTGCCCTCTATCTATGTATAACTGTAAATATATTATTCATATGTATTCATATGCCCATATACCCTCATATACAGACATATATATTTCTATTCCCTTCAACTATTTTCATACTGAGAAAAGTTTCATCAGTTACAATTATTGTTTTTCCATGTAGGAATGTTAATAGTTCAACTTTGATAAGTTCCTTATGATTCCTTTTCCCTGTTTACCTTCTCATGCTTCTCTTGCTTCTTGTATCTGAATGTCAAATTTTCTATTCAACTCTGGTTTTTTCAGCAAGAATTCTTGAAAGTCCTCTATTCCACTGAATGACCATATTTCCCCCTGAAACATGATACTCAGTTTTACTGGTAGGTGACTCTTGGTTTTAATTCCAGTTCCTTTGACCTCCGGAATATCACATTCCAAGCCCTTCGATCCCTCAGTGTAGAAGCTGCCAGGTCCTGGGTTATCCTGATTGTGTTTCCACAATATTCAAATTGTTTCTTCCCGGCTGCTGTAATATTCTCTCTAAAATTGATCTGGGAATTCCAGAACCTGGCTATAATATTCCTAGGAGTTTTCTTTGGGGGATCTTTTTCAGGAGGTGATCAGTGGATTCTTTCAACCTCTATTTTGCCCTCTGGTTCTGAAACATCAGGGCAGTTTTCTTTGAGAACTTCCTGGAGGATGATTTCTAGGTTCTTACTTTGATCATGGCTTTCAGGTAGTCCAATAATTTTTAAATTATATCTCCTGGATCTATTTTCCAGGTCAGTGGTTTTTTCCCATGAGATATTTCACATTGCCTTCTATTCTTGCATTTGTTTGGATCTGTTTAACAGCATCTTGATTTCTCATAAAGTCATTAGCTTCCATTTGCTCCAATCTAATTCTGAAGCAATGATTCTCCTCAGTGAGCTTTTGAGATTCTTTTTCCATCTGGCAAATTCAACTTTTTAAGGCATTCTTCTCCTCATTGCCTCTTTGAGCCTCTTTTGCCATTTGAGTTAGTCTATTTTTTAAGGTGTTATTTTCTTCTGTCAGGTTGTTGACTTTCATTTTGTAATTCTTGCTTCGTTCTCATTTCTCTTCCCAATTTTTGCTCTGCTTCTCTTATCTGCTTCTTAAGGTCCTCTATGGCCTGTAACCAGCTCATATTTTCCTTTGAAGCTTTTGGTGCATGAGTTCTGACTTCACTGACTTCCTCCTGTTCCATGCTTTGCTCCTTTTTGTCCCCAAAATAGGAGTCTAATGTTGGAATCTTCTGTCTGCTTTGTTTCCTTTGCCTGGTCATGTCGCCCCTCAGTCACTTGACTTGGGCTTTTTGCCACAGTAAGACTCTGCCACCAGACAGGGGAGCTTTCATCCTAAATGCTGGGGTTTTCTCAGCTGCTGGAGGCATTAGATGGGTGCCCTCTCTGAGGCCTCCACATGCTCTGGCAAGCTGGACATACACTCCAGGACTACCACCCTAGACTGCAATCCAGATCCAAGCAGGTGAAAGCAAGAGCAATTACCCCTCAGACTGGTCACTTGGTCCCCCTACACTATGCAGGCCAGAAGCTGAAGCTGCCATGTGGCACTAACTGGCTGAGCCTGGCGGCTCAGTGGCTTCTCACCCTGGAGGCAAAAGCCGAGGCACTCCCAACTACTGGATTCCAAAGTCCACACTGCACTGACTCACTTTGTCCTTTACATCTATGTGTTGATAATTCTGTAAATGGCCACAGCTGCTGATAATCTGGAGTCCCTCCTGCTGGTGGCTGGTCAGGCCCACCCTGGGGCTAAAACCTTTGACTCATGCAGGCCTGGGCTTGGCTCCCAGAGCACTGCACTGGCCGATTCTTGCCGGCCTGCCGGGCTGTCCTCAGTGGGAGGTTAGCTTCTCCGTGTCATTTTGTGCATTCTGCAGCTCCAAAGTTTGTTCAGAGTCCCCTTTTTACATTGATTGGGGAAGGTGGAAGCCAGAGCCGCAGGGAGGTCCTGCTTCTACTCTACCATCTTGACTCCTCCCCCCCCCATGCTCTTTCAAAAGGCCAATCCTGTGCTATCTTAAGGATATTCTTTCATTTGCTTGTGAAAATCTCCACAAAGAATCTTCACTTCTCAGTAGGTGACCCATTGGTGTCCCATGTAAACCACACCTGACTAATATCTGGATACTTCCAATTCCATATCCCTTAATTTCTCATCACTAGTGTAGATCAGGATGATCTTTTTTCCTGTTAGTAACCATTTATGGATCAGTGATCTATATACATGAGAAGTGATTGTTGCCAGAAAAAAGAGAATACTTAGAACTGTATTAACCAGATAAGAGCCTATGGTGACTCTTATTTTCCTGTGAGTGCTGGCTCAATATCCTGAGGTTCTGGATCACAGGGAGTTTAGAGATTGATACTTGGTCTTTAATAGGATCATAGAGGGAGTTCACTGACATTCTGAGGAGAACAAATCATTTTACGAGCAATTTGAGGAGACCTGAATTGCTAACAGACAGTTCTGAGGGGAGTTCAGTTTGTTTCAGAGTTTCAGTTTCCTTGAGGAAGGGGCTTGTTCCCCAACTTTAAGGCACCACATGAGGAGGCAGAGAGGCAGATAGAAGTAGACAAACAAGACAGAAGACCATTGTGTGACAGAGGAGTTGACTGGAGTGACACAAGCAGAAACAGAAGCAGGGGAGAGGGAGAGCAAGTCCACACTGAAATTCCATTCTCCCCTGGCTCTGCAGAGCCCAGAGGTGACTCTGACTGCTGGTTCAATTGCAGCATTCTCTAATGTGTTTAATGGTGTATTCTCTTTTCTTTTTTTCTTGATACTGTTAATAAATTCCTTGTTCACCAGCAGTGAGATGTCTAATTCTATCAGGTTTATGGTTTGAGAAAATGGAATCTAGTCCATAGTGAAGTCCTTTTTAAGAGTAGAGACTGAGCCAAATGGAGGAAGTTTTCTTAATTTTTGAAAATAATGCAGAGTGCCCCCACTTGGTTACTGTTATACTAGGTAGGACAAAGTTAATAAGGAAAGGAGCCATATCAGAATGATGAGGAGGGAATTGTGGTTTCTTCCATGTGTAACATTTATATCTTGTTTTACACAACTACAGGGCAGTTCTGTGGTGCATCTTCAAGATTTAAATGTGACTTCAGATGCTTACTAGCTGTGTGACCCTGAGCAAGTCACTTAATCCTATTTGCCTCAGTTCCACATCTGTCAAATGACCTGGAGAAGCTCAGACTGAAGCATCATTTTTTCAATTTCTTTTCTTGGGTTTTTTGTTTGCTTGTTCTTCCCCAGTACACTTGATACAGAAATACATTTTGAATGACATTACATGTATAACTGCCTTCTCAGTGGGTGGAGGAGGGGTCATACAAGGGGAAGAATTTGGAATTCCAAATTTGTTAAATGTTAAAAATAAATTAAATTAAATTTAAATGTCTAAGAAAATATACTCTGACCATCATAATTTCCACTCATGATTCCAGAGAACTAATGATGGGGCATTCTGCACAACTCTTGATGGGGAAGGGATTTTATATGACCAGTGTAGAGATTTGTTTTGCTTTATTATATGTATTTTTAACAAGAGTTTTAGGTTTCTTCATTTTTTCATTATTTGGAGGAGGAATGGGGTGGGATGGAAAGAAATTGGCCTTCTACTCATTGAAAGAAAAATAAAATTTAATTTAAAATCGAATAAAGCCATTATTGACTTTTTGGGGAGAGGCAGTCAGGGTTAAGTGACTCATCCAGAGTCACACATCTAGTAAATGTCTGAGGATGGTTTTGAACTCAGGTTGTCTTGACTCCAGGATTGGTGCTATATCTACTTTACCACCTAGCTGTCCCCATTATTGACTTTTTAAAAATGTATTCACTGCTTACTATGTTCCAAGAACTGTGCTGAGCCTTTACAAGGAAAGGAAAAGACAGGATAACATTATGACCAGCCTCAAGGAACTCTTATTCTATTTTTTTATTAATTCTTTAATTTATTAATTTGTTTGTTTCCTTTTAATTTACAGGATTCAATTCCACAATTCCTTGAATTTCACATTTTATCCCCCTCCTTTCCCTCCCCCCCCATAGCGTCTTATAATCAAGTATAGGATCTGTAGATACTTTCACATTATACAATGGTCAGGTTATAAGGATGGATTGTACCAGCTGGGATGAAAAATGGTATAGAGGACATAAAATCAAATAAGAGAACAAAAAAGATCAGGTATTTTGCTTCCACCTGGATATAAATTTAGTTCTTTCTAGTTCTTTCTCTGGATGCACGTTTTTCTCTCCATCATGCGTCTTTTGGTATTGACTTATATCCCTGCATTGTTGAGAAGAGTCCAGTCTATCAAAGTTGGTCATCACACATATGTTGTGTCCGTAATTGTGTACAAATTCCTCCTGGTTCTACTCTTCTCACTCAGCATCAGTTCTTTTAAGCCTCTCCAGGTAAATATGAAGACCGCCTGCTCCCCGTTTCTTATAGCGCAATAATATTCCATAACATGCATATACCACAACTTGTTCAGCCATTCCCCAATTGGTGGACACCCCCTTAATAGGAACTCTTATTCTAACTGAGGAGACCACATTCAAATAACTACATATATGAAGGATATTGTTGTTATAGTTGGTCAATCATTTCTGACTCTTCACGACACCATTTGGGGCTTTCTTTTTTTTTTTTTAAAGCAATCGGGGTTAAGTAACTTGCTCAAGGTTACACGGCCAGGTGTTTCTGGGTGTGGTGCTAAGTATCTGAGCTCAGATTAGATCCCAGGTCATCCTGTCTTGGGGCCGGGGCTCTTACTCGCTGAGCCACCTGGCCACCCCTAAGCAATTGGGGTTAAATAACTTGCTCAAGGTTACATGGCCAGGTGTTTCTGGGTGGGTGCTAAGTGTCTGAGCCTTGGATTCGATCTCCAGGTCATCCCAACACTGGAGCCAGTGCTCTTACTCTCTGTGCTACCTGGCTGCCCCTTTTTGAGGGCTTTCATAAAAAAAACACTAGAGTGGTTTGCCATTTCTTTCTCCAGCTCATTTTACAGATGAGGAAATGCAAGTGTCTGAGGCTATATTTGAAATCAGGAAGATGAGTCTTCCAGACTGTCACACTCAACACTCTATCCACTGTGCCACCCAAAAGTCTTAGTGCATCTTTATACTTTAATAGCTTTAATTGTTTCTAATTGTCCTAAGACTTTTAGGACTTTGAGGATTTGGGGGGTTTGTGCAGACATTTTAAAAGCAAGATCACCACAGAGATAATCCCAGGCATTCAATCTCTTCCCTTGATTGCCCCAGGGAAGTAGGGAAGAGGGACCAGACTCCACATGTTTCCCCCTGACACCTATTGTGGAATTGTTGGGAGGCAGATGCAGGAAGTGATCGGGGAGATAAGGGAACAAAATGATTCATGAGGCAAGTGCTTCATGGATCTTTTGGAGTGTTACTGTTTAATAAACTTCATGGTTAGAGAAAGTTGGTCACTTGGCATAGAATGAATTTAAAAGGTTGGTCTGATTCAGAAGATTTCCCTGAAGTGGGAAAGGAGACTCTTGAACTAGAGATTTGTCTCATTTTTATAAGCCTGAACAATAGTTTTAAAATCATCCCTAGTGTGGAATTCAGAAAACATTTTCATATGAAGAGTCTTTTAAAACCATTTTGCCTTGTTTGGGTGAGCGGCTTACATAATGCATAAAGAGGATCATCTAAATGATGTGTCAGGGAGATCTTGATAGGACCACTGAGCTTTAGTACAGTGCCACTTGGTAAAGAAATGTTATACTGCACTCCCTTGCAAGTTACTTTGTAGTAACGTGGCGCCCTGTATTCCTGCAGGCTTAAGACGGGTGGCATATCCAGTTGATATGAGCTGTTACTTTTGCTTCGGCACCTCCAATATCACCTGGGATGCCAACCACCAGGCTCACAGTGGGAAAATTCTCCTAAAACACCAAAAACTAGCAACTAATTAAGTCAGCCAGGTCATCATTTTCCCAGAGCAGAGGTACTTTCAAATGTATTGAAACCCTAAGGAAGCACTTTTTTCATGCTATAGACATTTATTTTTAACTCAGAAAACTGGAAACTCAGGAAGAAGGAACTAGTCTGATTACTTCTTTTTAAATGTAGATATACTATGTTTCTGATAAATTATTACATGAATTATTATTTCATTTATTTATATTATGATAATAGTATTTATTATATTATTATATTTATGTTATTATAATTACATTCTTTATTACTATTTTTAAAGAATTACATTATTTAAAGTCAGAGTTCTTTCATTCCTTTTGGATGTAATTCTTCTAGCAGAGGCTGTCATGTCACAGGGCTGTTGTTCCCTTTGGGGATTTTTCCCCTCCTCTGACTCTTTGAAAATACTATGACATCCTTCTTGAAAAAATCTGTGGAAATCATTCCTGGATGTCATTCAATGCACTAGCACCAACCCTCTTGCCAGCAGACAGCTCAAACAATTAATAGATGAAATTTGTTTGAAATATTAAATAAAAATAGGGCTTATGATGAGCCTCTATCATAATAAAGAAACCATCTGCTAAAAAAGTCTGTGGTCTTAGGTGTCCATGCTGTTCTACGCAGTTAACAGCAGGTGGCACCATGCGCCATGCATTATCTTTGTGTTCTCTGCCGTCCCAAAGGGCTCTCTTGACCCAACATTGTGGGGTAGAGGGCACAAGTCCTTCAGAAGTTTCCCTTTGACACCTGAAGAGTGACTCACTGAGGTAGGATGAGATTTGACTCTTTTTGAGCCAAGAGGTCCCTAGAATGTTTATGAGAACCTTTATGCGGCAGAGAGGAAAATCCCTGGCTGCCAGCATGGACCGTTCCTCCTGCTGCCAAAGGGCATTAATGCATATCTGATCCTGTGACTCTCTTATTCAATAAACTTCACTGGCTCCCTTTTGCTGCTAGGACCAAAAGGCAGAGAAGATTAGTCTACAAACTGAAGGCCAATGAACTTGACTTTCCTTCCTGGGGAAATTATAGAAAACTATCTTTTGCAGAGGATTGCTTACCTAATAGATAAGGAGACCACTGTGGATATAACCTTAGCTAGTTGTTTAGCAAAGCTATTGACAAAATATCCCCTGTTATTTTTGTGAAGATGGGATAATGTGGATTAGATGGTATGATCAGATGGTGAAAGGGAAGGAATTAAGTGCTTCCATTCATTGGATTAACTCAGATGTTGAAATCTATGCATATTGGCTGAAAGAATTAGACACATTTTGGTACTAGGTATATTGTAGAAGAAGAGCCAACTGGAGACTCTAGGGAGATTGTTGTGCACCAATATTTCTTTTTTTTTTATTTTAAACTTAAAGACACAGAAGAAAAATATGAAAAAAGAAAAGAATAAGAAGCATTGCCATGTGCATAGCAGAATTTAAGAGAGGATTCAAACTACACAACAATCAATTTCCACTAAAATATTGCCTATACAGTAAATGGTGTTTTGTGTTCAGAGTTGTACATCCTTTCTTTACTTCCTTGTATGTTTTCTTTTGTTCTCTGCTATGCATTTTTTACTTTTTTCCCCCTTCTTCCCTCCACCTCCCAAGAAGGCTGCAATCAAGAACAGACACATACACACACATACATATACACATATATATATATATACACACATTAATATATATAAGACATAAACACACAAAGATATATATATATATACATATAACAAACATATACTGACATACCCATTCATATACTTAAATATCTATAATAATACACATATATAGATGTATGTCTTCAAATGCATCAATATAAGACTGTACCATACTTATATTTCCTCTGTTTCTGTAAGGGTAAATACACTCTTCTTTAATAAGTCTGAATTTTTCCATATTTTTCTAAGTCCACCAACTTGTCATATCCTACATGATAGCAATATTCCAACCTTATCCTGTCTAGTTACTTTAAAGAGTCTAAAACAGTATTAATATGGCTGATATATAGTGGTTTCCCTGTTTTTCTCTTTTGATTAAATCTATTTTGGATGTAACTTTCACTGAGATCATGCTTAGTACCCCTGCTTTTTCCCCCTAATAAATTCTTCTCCTGCTCTCTGCTTTATATTTGTATGTATCTCTTATTTCCTCTATTGATAGAGCTTCCTGATCATCTATGTTATCCCAGATATCTCAGTTCATAACATGGACCACCCCTCTGACCCATATAGGGTCAGCACCTTTCAGGCCAGGTGATGTCCTTAGACCCTTTCAGTCATCACATACTTCCTTGATAACTAGACGCTCTTCCCAATGTATGAGAGCAGCTGCATCTACTGAAACTAAGTACTGCTGTATTCTTGTACCTTATCTGTGCTATGTTAGGACTGAGTAAACATCCTTTTCTTAACTGCTCAAAACGTATTTCTGTCCCAACATCAGATAGACTTAGATTAATTGGATTTTCCTCTAGGCTGGAATCTGGGCGATTTTGAATTGTTTTTGAAAATATGAGATTCTGAGCCTTTGGTTACAGTGGTACAAGACTACCAGAAAGGGAGAAGAAAAAAAAAACTGGCATCCCTTTAAATGGAAACACCAACACTTGGGAACAGATTGTTTCAACACTGATCCATGCCAACAAAAATGGAGATAGGAATCAGCTGGGTTTAACATCAGGCCTATAATTCCACAGCAACAGGTATGGGGCATCCCAACTCCACTCTCAGTTTCACTGAGATAGGCTATTCAGTTGAACAAAGGAGGTGTCCCTGGGCATATTTAAAGGATTAAAGGTGAGTTCAAAAGACCCAAGAAATGGGAGAAATGAATGAACACACAAATGAGCCCAAAAGTGACACTTTGATGGTTAATGAGAAAAGCCAATAGAAATAAGTACTGATAGACGGTTAGGGAAACAGCAGGGAGATTAATTCCCCCCGCCAAAAAACTCACAGTTATTTCACAAGATGTCATTCGACCAACTCTGTTATTGTACCAAAGCTGAAACAGACTGAAGTCCATTTAATGAGTGCTCCAGAAACAGTATTTCTAATTTTTGTATGCACTTAATTACCAAAACAGAGGGTGCTTCCACACACATGGCAAAGCAGAAAACCAGACTTAGGTATTGAGCCACAGACTTCTATCGTACATCTCTTACTTCGGAAAAAATGTATATAATAAATTAAACTAGTTACATTCAAAATTGTCCTACTTGTCAGTCTTCCCCTTTGAATTTCAGTCTATTTTCTTCTGTGAATTCTTTTAAACATGTTTGAATATTATTTGTTTTATATTACTCTTGCTAGCTCCCTCAATCCCAATTATACCATTATTTAAAAAATGAAAATAAACAAAGTCTTTATATCATATAAACATATCAAAGCAAAATGAATCAGAATAGTCCCCATGCCTGCTTCCAAAAATGTGTGTCTCTTTCTGCACCTTGACTCCAACAACTTTGTGTCAGAGGTAGGTAACATGTATCCTCATACGTCCTTTCAAGATGTGGTTGATCTTTGCATTGATCAAAGTTGTTTCAAAGTTGGTGTTCTTTGCACTGTAGTTGTCCTTATAGAAACTGTCCTGGTTCTGCTCACTTCACTCTGCATCAGTGCAAGCTACTGAGGATTCTCTAGAATAATCACTTTTTACCATTTCTTATAATGTATTAAAATGCTCTTGTATCTGTAGGGTCATTTGTTCCACCATTCCCAAACTGATAGGCTCTTCCTTAGATATTATTTATTTCCATCTCTTTTCCCGTCTTTTAATGCCTGTTCAGGATGAAGAAGTTGATTTTCTTGTCACTATTTGCCACTTCCTGACTCCCAAGGGCAGCTAGATCACAAAATGAAGGGAGCACTGGGCTTAAACTCAGGAAGAATCAAACTTATGAGTTCAAATCTGGCCTCAGACACTTGCCAGCTCTGTGACCCTGGGCCAGTCACTTAACTTTATTTGCCTCAGTTTCTCTTATATAGAAAGAACTGGATAAGTAAATGGAAAACAACTCTAGGACCTTTGCCAGAAAATCCAGTGTGGGATCAAAGAGAGTTGAACATGATTGAAAAACCACTGACCATCTCCCTAAATCCTCACTTTCCCTCCCTGACAGGTTTGACATATATTTATGCCAAACTATGTGTGTGTTCAATCATCCTGTATCTGCTTCAGATAAATGTGAGCTTCCTGTGACGCCTGCCTCCCCACCCCTTCTTCCAAATGTCTATGCTCTTCTCACATACCCCAGTTGTAGAAAACAACAAGATCCACTTTTTTCCTCCTTATTTCTACAATAGTGTGTGGCTTTTGCCCTCCGTTTTCTTTCCATTCTTAAAAACTACAGAACACAACCAGTTCACATCTATCTCTTCTGTTTTTCATTCTATAATTCCATACAGACACCTTGTACATATTATGCTTCTAAAGGAATATTTGTTCCTTCTCTCCCTATTAGGATGTTAGTACAATATCATCATACAATTCCTTCTATTTGGTCAGATACATTTACTTTTCAAGTTTTCTCTGGTGATCAGCAGATTCTTCACTTTGCTCTCTGGTTCAATTTTCAGCTATGATTTCTTAAATTATAAGGTTCAAACTTGTTTTTTGGAAAACAGTCATGAATTTCAAAGAGTCCGATGATTTTCAAATTATGTCTCCACAACCATGTCTGGGAGCCCAACTGTACATTAGGATTTTTTGGACTTTTCTGACACCAAAAGCTTAAACTACTTTAAATAGACTGGTGGATATGTGTATGTATAAATATGGACACTATAACATACAAACAAAATACATATAAATAATATAATCTATGTATGTCAACAGGTTGCCTATTGCATTTCCATTCTTCCAAGTCCCCTACATGCACCTTTAATAAGACCTTTACAAGTTTCAACAACTCCTTTGAGCTATTATTCTATGTCTCTCCTCCATTTCTTAGTCAAACTCCTTCAAAAAAAAGTTCTTTATCCTTTGCCATCTGACTTCTGACCTCATCATTCAACTCAAATTGTTCTCTACATTGCCAAATTCTAATCTTCTTTAATCTTTCTGCTTCATTTGACTTTATTAACTTTTTCTTCCTCCTGGATACCTTCCCTGTCCAGGTTATTGTGACACTACACTCTCCAGACTCACCTCCTATCTGTCCGAGTGATTCTCAGTCTCCCTTGATGACTCATTGTTTACATCATCTGTGGGTTAGGGGTACGATACTATGGGGAACAGTACTTTCCTCAAGGGTTTGTTCTCCCCCATTTTTCTTTTCTGGATATGCTCTCTATGTAGCCTCATTATCTGTCATGAGTTTCCTACCTTCTCCGTAGATTAATTTCATATTTATATATCCAGCCCCAATCTGACCCAGAGTTTCATTCACATGTCACCTAGTAGATATTTTAAACTAGATTTCTTGGAGACATCTTTAAAATCAAATTGTCAAAAATGGAGTTTTCATTTCCCCTAAGTCCTTTCTAATTGAGAACTTCTTTATTTTTGTTTAAGAGAACACTATCCTTCCACAGTCTCAGATTTATAACCTAGCTATTATTCTGGACTGCTCATTCTCCCTCAGCTTACATATTAACCCACTTGGAAAATCTTCCCATGTCTATGTTCCCTCCATCCAACCTCTTCTCTCCACTTACCAAGCTGCCATCTTAGTTCAGACCCTCATCACCTTTCACTTAGATAATTGCAACATCTTCCTGATTGTTCTTTTGGCCTTCAACTTTTCTCTACCTCAGGCCATGTTGTTCTTTGCTGCCAATGTAATTTTCGTTAAGAACTCATCTGATCATGCCATTACCCTAGTCAACAAATACTAGTGACTTCCTGCTGCCTCTAGGACAAAATATGAACCACCCTGTTTAATCTTTAAAGACTTAGACAATTTGGCCTGTCTTCTAGCCTCAGTGGACGTTATGCTCCCTCCTATAAACTATAATCTGGCCAGACTAGTCTTCTCACTGTTCTCTCACACACCAGTCCATGTCTGCACCAGCTAATCCCCACCTCAGGAATGCACTCATTGCCTGCCATTCTTCCTTTAATATGTAACTTAAATATTATCTCCTGCATGAAGTTTTCATTGAGACCTCCAAATACTTGCCCTAATTATCTTGTACTTCATTACTTTGTACATTATTATTCATTATTAACTTTGCATTTTTGCTGTATGTTAATCTAAGAGCAGCTAGATGGCTCAGAGGGATAAAGTGTTGGGTCTGGACTTAGAAAGACTTATCTTCCTGAGTTCAAATCTTGCCTCAGACACTTACTTGTTGTGACCCTGGGAAGTCTCTTAACCCTGTTTTCCTCAGCTTCCTCTTCTGTAAAATGATCTAGAGAAAGAAATGATAAACCACTCTGGGGTCTTTGTCAAGAAAACTCCAAATGGAGTTTTGATAAATGACTGAACAACAACTTATCCTTATCAATAATTCATAAATATTTGTTGTGTCCCTTATTAGAAAGCAAATTCATTTTTACAAAACTGTTTATTCTTTGTACTTACTTCACCAGTGTCTAGTATAGTACTTGACAAACAGTATAAATTTTATAAATATTTGTTTATTGATTGATTAGTATGTTTTTCAAATTCTCTTGAAGATATTCTGGCCTTCTCTTGGACTTAATTACCTCCTTATGTTTAGAAAGGTTAATCTGTGCATTAAGCTAACTTTTTCTGCATTTTTCTTCAGATTTTTTCTGTGTGTGTGTGTGTGTGTGTGTATGTCAGTATGCATATGTAGTTTTTAGTTGACTATCCAATTTTACCTTTGAAAGCTTCTGCATACCAACCCTACTTGTGGAAAGAATTTCCAAATCATAAGAGAATAATGAATCCTACAGACCATGAATTTCCCTTAAAGGGACAAGAATTTACTTAAACTCATTTTCCCCACAATTAACGCATGGAAATATAACTCCATATAGATGGTGCTATTATCATTGTCAGCCCTCAACTACATCGCTGGTCATGTCCTAGGAAAGTTCTAAATGATGGCCAATAATAAGAGAGACCCACAGGGAGAGAGAAAGAGTAACAGATACAGAAATATCCTAAGTGTCAGCAGAATCTCTCAGAATCTTAAAGAGATATAAACACCCTTGGTGATAAACAGGAAATGCAAATTAGCCATCTATGCAATTCAATGGAGGTAACCAAATAGGTATTTTGTTGCCAGATTCCAATTCTAGGAATCTTCCTGAGCAACACATAACAAACACAATCTGACTCCTGTTGAAAGTGAGAAAGAAGGAAATTAGTCAACACAAAACCAAAACAAATAAATAGAAACAAGAAGGAGGACTGTTACTGACCTGTTAAAGAAACAAATGGGGAAAGTCCCCCAAATTCAAAAATTCTCATGATCATCACTGATATTTATTGTCCTATATTTCTCCTGTTTGTATCTAAACTTCTTGTTCTGCGATAGGTGCCTTCTCTTCTTTTCTCAACACTCTTTTCTAAACTCTCTACAGTCTGGTTTCTGACCTCATCCTTCAACGGAAGCAGCTCTCCCCAGAGTTATCAAGAATCTGTACATCGCTAAATCACAGCAGCTTTTCTTGGTCCTGATCCTTCTTGACTCCTCTGCAGCCTTTGACTCCCAATCAGTCTTCTAGACATTTGGTTTCTGTAGGTTTTCATCGCACTTCTCTCTCCTGAGTATCTTCCTATTTTCTGACAATTTCTCAGTTTCCTTTGCTGAATCTTCATCCAGGTCTCACCAGTCAAGCATGAGTGTCTCTCAAGGGTCTATGCTGGTTCATCTTCTCATTTGCACCTATACGGTTTTACTTGGTGATCCCATGAGGGCCCATAGACTCAGTTATCATCTCAATGCAAATAATTCTCAGATCTATTATCCATCTTTCTGCTGATCTCTAGTCTGCCAATACCAACTGCCTATTGGACATCTCAAATTGAATGTCTCATAGACATCTTGAACAGAATAAGTCCAAAACTGAACTTGTCATATTTTCCCCAAGTCCTGATGTCCTTCCTAACAATTCTGCTGCTATCAAGGGCACCACCACCCTTCCAGTCACCTAGGCTTAAAATTTAGGTGTCAGCCTCTACTTCTCACTGTAACAACCCCCAGTCTTTTGCCAAAACATCCTGATTTTTCCTATATAATAACTCTTATACCACCCCTCCCCAGCCCTCCTCTTCTCCAAGACTGCCACTATGGTGGTGCAGGCGTCCTTCGTTGCACGTCTGGACTATTGCAGTAGTCTGTTGTTGCTTTGCTTGTATCAAGTTGCTCTACAATGCAGTTCACCCCCCACTCAATTATCAAAGGGGTTTTCTAAAAGCACAATCTAATCATGCCAGCAACCTATGGCTCCCTATTACCCCCAGAAACAAATACGTAAAGTTTTATTTTGGATTTTTAAAGCCTCTCCTTACCTGGCATCTTCCATCTTCTTTCCACTCTTCTTACACCTTATTCCCTTCTGCTATCATACTCTCTATTTAGTGGTTGGCTTCTTGCTGTTCCTCTCACAATACTCTCCATTTCTCAGCTCTATGCATTTTCACTGGCTGTCCTCCATGTCTGTCATTCTCTTTATCCTCAGCTTCTTCTCTTGGCTTCTGTATAGACCTTGCTTGTGTGCTATCGTTTAAAGGTCATCTCCACCATTAGATTATGAAATCCTTGAGATCCCAACCCCCACTTTGATTGTATCCTCAAAGCTTAGCAGAGTGTCTAGTATATAGGTACTTAAATATTTGTTGCTTGACCCTTTTTCCTCCTGACCATATTTGTACTTGCTGCATTTCCGCGGATGGACATCCTGAAACCATTCCCTAGAAGATCTTTGGCATGTATTCTCCTGTATTCTGCTGTCCTCACAGGGAGACCTCACTAAATCTAGCTGTTTCCACCTTTTTTCTTTCAAATATCCTCATTGATATCTTCTGTTTTACTTTACCTAATTTCCATCTCTCTTTTTCATGTCCCTTTCCCTGAATCTTTCCAGAGAGCCATTAAGAAATAAATGTTTCTATTTCTTATTGTATTTTCCCCAAATATGTATAAATACAACTTTTAATATCCATTTTAAAAATTTTTAAGTTTCACATTCTCTCCTTCCCTCCCTTTCCTACCCTCCCCCCCCCACTTAGAAAGCAAGCAGTTTGACAAAGGTTATTCATGTGCAATCATGCAAAACATATTTACATATTAGTCATGTTGTAAAAGAGAACACAGAACAAAAAAAAGAAAAATAACCAAAGTTAATATACTTCAATCTGCATTCAGATTCCACGAGTACTTTCTCTGGAAGTGGATAAGATTTTTTCATTGTAAATCATTCAGAATTGTCTTGCATCTTTGTGTTGCTGGGAATCGCTAAGTCATTTGCAGCTAATCACTGTACAATATTGCCAATATGGTGTACAATGTTCTCCTAGTTCTGCTCATTACACTTTGTCATGAGTTTATATAAGTCTTCCCAGGCTTTAAGAAACACATTTTTAAAAGAAAAGGAAGGGGAAATTCTGCAAAACCAATCAATGTACTGAAAAAATATCACTATGCCACACACTCCTGGATTGTCAAACTGTGCAGAATAGTAGAAGATGAGACTTTTCATATATCTTCTTTGAGAAAAAGCATGGTCTTTGTAATTTTGTGATATTCATTTTGGTTCATTTTGCTGTTGTACTTTCCATTCAACTTGTTTTAGTCACTTGCTGTGTGTATCATTTTTCTTGGCTTTACTTATCTCACTCTGCATCACTTTATATAAGTCTTTTGATGCTTCTTCATATTCATAATTTCTCAAACAATGCGGGAATTCCACACCTTCTCTACTGTCCCACCTTATCATTGGTTGGTAAGGCAAGCTCACAGTCTTCTTATTAATGCCAACCAATTGGCGCAAAACCCTCTCCATCCATTCCCCTATGTCATCTCATTCATTCATCACAAACAGTGTGTTTAGATATTTTCCAATTCATGGCCCACCTTGTTGCTAGTTCTTTGCTCCCACAAAAAGTTACTATCTACCCATTTTATTCTATATGGAGCCTTTCTACTTATTAACATCCTTGGGGTATATGTATAGCAGTGGAACCTCTGGGTCAAAAGGTGTGGTCATTTTTAGTCTCTTTATTCACATAATTCCAAACTACTTTTCAAAATGGTTGTAATAATTGACATTTCCACCAGCAATGCATTAGCACGCCTATCTTATTATAACCCTTCCCATACTGACTCTTCCCTCTTTCATCATGTCTGAAATTTGCTGGTTTTAAGGTGAAATCTCAGGTTCATTTTGATTTACATTTGTTATTAGTGGTTTAGAAAATTCTTTCATATGGTTCTTAATCATTTCCAATTTTTTTGACAACTATTTGTTCTTATCTGTTGACCACTTGACTATTGAAGAAGCGCTTTCTAAAACTGTGTTCTTTCATTGCGGTCATTTTCAAGTTTGCAGCAATACCCAGTTCTCACCCTATCCCTCTGCCAATACTTTGTATGGATCAGAAGTTCACTAACCCAAAATAACTCAGAGACTTCTCAAGGTAGAAGCAAAATCTTTATTGCCATCTTTCTCGAGAAAGGGCATCCCCAAATACAACAAAAAGGTGTGAAGGGAGGAGAGCACTACAGAAGGCAAAAGCAAGATCATAAAGCCCTAATGTGGGAATTCCACACCTTCTCCACTGTCCCACCTTATCATTGGTTGGTAAGGTAAGCTCACAATCTTATTAATGCCAAGCAATTGACGCAAAACCCTCTCCATTCATTATCCTAATTATTACTAATAAGGCTCCAATTTTGTTAGATAATATACATATTATATGAGGTCCACTATGCAAGTGCAGTAACAACACCTGAATACTGAATTCCCTTCAGTCCAACTGAGATGTGTCCTTATCTGTGCCTGAGTGTCCCAAGGCCACTGTATGCTTTCTGACTGGTCTAGTCTGCCAGCTCTTTTATTCTACATTATTTCATTTTTGTATTATCTAGGAGTTCTCTGGGAAGTGGGAACCCTACTTCTTCCCGAGACTACTGCCTCAACTCTTCCCAAGGCTACTGTCTGGTACTTTTTATCTGTAGTCTTGTTTCAGCAATTCTTGCAGTTCTATAGAAACTTAACCCTTTGCTACCTCTCACACTACCATTCCTTTCCCCAAACTAAAAATACCTCTAATTTGTTCTCAATAGTTCACCCAATGAATTGTATTAATACTCAGTAGCTCTTACATTACTTAGAAATACACAATGACCTACATATATTTGGGGAAATGATAATGAACTTAGTTACAAAGTATAAGGAAGAAAAAGAATATGTATACGATGTTCACAATGGGGAAACTTCACTGCAAGTTATCCCTCACACCTTCTTCAAATCTTGCTCTATGAATAGTAAACAACTGAAAACTACAAATGCTTCTAGAAAGAGTGTGCTAATGGACTCTCCTATTCTTGCACTCACTATCCCTATGACTCCCTAGACCAAAATACTATTTCTTTCCACCATCCCCAGATCTCTGGTGATTCCTCCTATTAAAAATAAATAATTATGAACTGTCTCACTTTTACATTTGAGTCCCTAGCATTTGGCACAGTTCCTGGCACATAGTAATCACTTTAAAATGCATTTGCATCGATTTGTTCACCCCAATGCCTCAGATAAGAGGGAAATTCATGGCTAACTCTGTGTTTTGGAATCCAAGAACCCAAACTAGCTGCTAGATGGTACAGTGTAGAGAACACTGGACTTGGAGTCAGGAAGACCCAAGTTCAAATCCAGTCTCAGAAACTTATTAGCTCTGTGACTATGGACAAGTCACTTGACCCCAGTTTGCCTCAGTTCCCTAAAATGTATAATGGAGATAATTACAGGACCTGCCTCGAAAGCTTGTGGTAAAGATAAAATAAAATAATGTTTGAAAAATGTTTAGCACAAGGCCTGGTACATAGTAGATTCTATAGAAATGTTTTTCCTTTCTCCACCCTGACTGGAGATTTGAAAAAAGTACACAAAACTTGTGACAAGCTTGTGAAGTCAATATCAAGGTGGAGCTCTTCCGAGGGCGGGTTCTTCCTCTTCAGGTTGATAATGAGTTGTCATGGTAATGTGTCCCTGGAGGCCTCAGGCCTATAGGGAGGTCAAGAAAGGAGGAGAGGAGAGGCCCATGCTCCCTCTCCATCTCTCAAGCAATGGAGGTTTGAGCAGCAGGGTTTAATTTGAGGAATACAATTCATAATCATCCCTTTTGAGTTCTCTCACCATTGGGATTGATTCCAAATTGGCCCAGTTATTGAAGAAACATTGAGTAAAAGCAGTAGCAAATAGGAAAGGACAGGTTCAAATGATTTAGGGTAAATCCAAGGCACAATAATCAATATATGTAGAATTCCCTATTGTGCAGAAGCTTTACTTTATGTGTGTTTTTTTGTTAGAAGGTTAACATACTGTGGATCTAACATTGTCATCTAGCATACGTTCTTTCCAAGGCAATCTAATTCGTACTTACATTCTTACAGCATGATTTCAGCAAATATAAAGGTAAGATACATTTTTTGTTTCTAAAGAGCATTAGGAATTTTAATTCCTGAAACCCTGAAAATATGTTTTACATAGTACTTTAAAATTTTCGGTGCTACCCAGGCTCCTTAAAACCCATAGCCAACACCAGTGATAAACCTCTCTAAAGTTAGGTTGGAAAATAGGAACACAGTCTGTCACTCAATGATACCCTATAAATTAGACAAATTCCAACTGTACTGGGGGTAAAAATGCAAACTTCTTTTAGGTGAAGCCTTGGCATTAGGCAATAAATAGTAACAGGTCTTTCATGCTAGTGGTTAAAAGTAGTGTTACATTTGTTTTTAAATAATAGGTGCTTTTCCTTTATCCATTTGAGGCACGCAGTGGTCAGGACAAATACTTAAAAAAAACATTTATAGAGTTTTTAACATTTTGCAGATTTCTTCACATGGATTGTTTCATTTGGTGCTCACAACAACCCTGTGACCTGTGATGGAAGTGCCATTATTATCCCCATGTCACAGAGGAGGGAACTGGTATCTTGGTTAAATGCCTTGACCAAGGTAACATAGTTTATAAATGGTTGAGCCAGGATTCAAATACATATCTTTCTTTTTCAAAAAAAAATTCAATTAAGTTGTGGCTAGGTGGCACAGTGAATAGACCACTGGGCCTGGAGTCAGGAAGACCTGAGTTCAAATCCGACCTAAGACACTTGACACACTTTCTTAGCCATGTGACTTTGGGCAAGTCACTTAACCCCAATTGCCCTCAAAAAAGCCAAAAAAAAATTCAATTAAGTTTTTTTTTAATTTGCTTCGGATTATCTCCCCTTTCAGACTTCTAACCCCCCTCCCCAAAAGGAGAAGGGGTAACTTTATAATGAATAAGCATAAACACGCAAAGTAATTTCCCAAACTTATCACTTCAAAAAATATTGGTCTCCTCCTGCATCTAAAGTCCATCACTTCTCCAGACATAGGTAACTTGCTTGATCATTCCGACTCTGGATTTCTGGGATGTTATTACATTGATCAGAGTTCTCAAATCTTTCCTTCTTCAGAAGCAATTTTTAAATGAGCCATCTATATAGAAGACAGAATTAAAGTCCTTAAAAGCAGAGACTTCACTTTTGTCTTCATATACCAAGCATCTAACAGAGTTCCCAGAATGTAGCAGGCACTAAGTAAATGTTAGTTGAATCAAAGAATACAAGACTTGTGTCTCTGTGTCTGTGTGTGTAGTTGTATCACCTCTATTTTATACAGGCTCATATACATATCTCTACTTAAAATAGGACAGTTGTCTAAAAGAAAGGGGAAGAATATATTAAACATACCTCTCCTTTACAAAAATCCTTTTGATAATTTAAACTATTTTTGAGATGCCAAAAAGAGAAGATAAAACTCAGCTTGCAGAAAGCTAAGACTGGTGATTTAAGAATAGGATTAGAGGCAGATAAGCAGAATAAATTGTGTTCCTGAACCAGACCAAGAAATTTAGATTAAAGTAGACTGGGCTACAATGAATTTAAGCGACTAAAATCATTTAAAATGTTGTATTTATTTGCTAATTTCTGTTATATGATGAAGTCTGATAATTTGGTAAATTAAAAAGTGACTGTAGTGTGTTCAAAGTGCATAACATGACCCACCCTTCTGACCCATATAGGGTGAGCACTTTTCAGGCCGGATAATGTTCTCAGACCCTTTCAGTCATCACATCCTTGCCTGATAACTAGACACACTTCCCAATGTACTAGAGCAGCTGCATCTACTGAAACTAATTACTATTGTATACTTGTACTGTATCTGTGCTATGTTAGGACTGATTAAACATCCTTTTCTTAACTGCTCAAGACCTATTTCTGTCCCAGCATCAGAGTTAGATTAATTCGATTTTCCTCGTGACTGAAATTTGGACAATTGCTGAATTATTTTTGAGAGTATGACATTCTGAGCCTTTGGTTACAGTGGTACAAGACTACCAGAAAGGAAGAAGAAAAAAAACTGGCAGCCCTTGAAATGCAAACACCACCACTTGGAAGACATTGTTTCAACACTGAACTATGCCAACAAAAATGGAGATAGGAGTCAACATCAGGCCTATAATTCCACAGCAACAGGTATGGGGTATCCCAATTCCACTCTCAGTTCCACTAAGGTAGTAAGGTAGGCCATTCAGTTGAACACAGGATGTGTCCGTGCGCATATTTGAAGGATTGAAGGTGAGTTCAAAAGACCCAAGAAATGGGAGAAATGAATAATTAACACACGAATGAGCCAAAAAGTGACACTTTGATGGTCAACGAGAAAAGCTAATAGAAATAAGTACTGATAGACGGGTAGGGAAACATCAGGGAGTGTAATTTCCCCCCAAACAAACCCACAATTATTTCACTAGATGTCATTTGACCAATCCTGTTACTGTACCAAAGCTGAAACAGACTGAAGTCCATTTAATGAGTGCTGCAGAAACAGCATTTCTAATTTTTGTGTGCACTTAGTTTCCAAAACACAGGGCGCTTCCACACACAGAGCAAAGCAGAAGTCCAGACTTGGGTATTGAGCCAGAGACTTCTATTGCACATCTCTTACTTTGGAAAAAAATGTATATAATAAATTGGACTAGTTACATTCATAATTGTCCTACTTGTCAGTCTTCCCCTTTGAACTTCAGTCTATTTTCTTCTATGAAATTTTTAAAACATGTTTGAATAATCCTTGTTTTTATATTAGTCTTGCTAACTCCCTCAATCCCAGTTGCACAGAATAATAAAAAAAAAGTGACAATAAACAAAGTGTTTGAATCATATAAACATATCAAAGCAAAATGAATCAGAATAGTCCCCATGCCTGCCTCCAAAAATGTAGGTCTCTTTGTGCACCTTGATTCCAACAACTTTGTGTCAGAGGTGGGTAACATGTATCCTCATAAGTCCTTTCAAGATGTGGTTGATCGTTGCATTGATCAAAGTTGTTTCAAAGTTGTTTTCAAAGTTGTCCTTGTAGAAACTGTCCTGGTTCTGCTCACTTCACTCTGCATCAGTACAAGCTACTGAGGATTCTCTAGAATAATCACTTTTTACCATTTCTTATGATGTTTTAAAATGCTCTTGTATCTGTAGGGCACCATTTGTTCCACCATTCCCAAACCGATAGGCTCTTCCTTAGATATTATTTATTTCCATCTCTTTTCCCGTCTTTTAATGCCTGTTCAGGATGAAGAAGTTGATTTTCTTGTCACTATTTGCCACTTCCTGACTCCCAAGGGCAGCTAGATCACAAAATGAAGGGAGCACTGGGCTTAAACTCAGGAAGAATCAAACTTATGAGTTCAAATCTGGCCTCAGACACTTGCCAGCTCTGTGACCCTGGGCCAGTCACTTAACCTAATTTGCCTCAGTTTCTCTTATATAGAAAGAACTGGGTAAGTAAATGGAAAACAACTCTAGGACCTTTGCCAGAAAATTCAGTGTGGGATCAAAGAGAGTTGAACATGATTGAAAAACCACTGACCATCTCCCTAAATCCTCACTTTCCCTCCCTGACAGGTTTGACATATATTTATGCCAAACTATGTGTATGTTCAATCATCCTTTATCTGCTTCAGATAAATGTGAGCTTCCTGTGACGCCTGCCTCCCCACCCCTTCTTCCAAATGTCTATGTTCTTCTCACAAGCCCCAGTTGTAGAAAACAACAAGATCCACTTTTTTCCTCCTTATTTCTACAATAGTGTGTGGCTTTTGCCCTCCGTTTTCTTTCCATTCTTAAAAACTACAGAACACAACCAGTTCACATCTATCTCTTCTGTTTTTCATTCTATAATTCCATACAGATACCTTGTACATATTATGCTTCTAAAGGAATATTTGTTCCTTCTCTCCCTATTAGAATATTAGCACGATATCATCATGCAATTCCTTCTAATTGTTCAAATGCATTTACCTTTCAAGGTTTCTCTGGTGATCAGCAGATTCTTCACTTTGCTCTCTGGTTCTACTAGATCTGAGCAATTTTTATCTATGATTTCTTAAATTATAAGGTTCAAACTTTTTTTTTGAAAAAGTCATAAATTTCAAAGAGTCTAATGGTTTTCAAATTATGTCTCCACAACCAAGTCTGGGAGCCCAACTGTACATTAGGATTGTTGGGACTTTTCTGACACCAAAAGCTTAAACTACTTTAAATAGACTGGGGGATATGTGTATGTATACATATGGACACCCTATAAGATACAAACAAAATACATATAAATAATATAATCTATGTATGTCAACAGGTTCCCTATTGCATTTCTAGACATCCAAGTCCCCCCCACACCTTTAATAAAACCTTTACAAGTTTCAACAACTCCTTTGAGCTATTATTCTATGTCTCTCCTCCATTTCTTAGTCAAACTCCTTCAAAAAAATGTACTTTATCATTTGCCATCTGACTTTAGACCTCATCACTCAACTCAAATTGTTCTCTACATTGCCAAATTCTAATCCTCTTTAATCTTTCTGATCATTTGACATTATTAACTTTTTCTTCCTCCTGGATATCTTTCCTGTCCAGGTTATTGTGACACTACACTCTCCAGACTCACCTCCTATCTGTCTGAGTGATTCTCAGTCTCCTTTGATGACTCATTGTTTACATCATCTGTGGGATAGGGGTAGGATACTATGGGGAACAGTACTTTCCTCAAGGGTTTCTTCTACCCCCTTTTTCTTTTCTGGATAGGTTCTCTACGTAACCTCATTATCTGTCATGAGTTTCCTAACTTCTCTGTAGATGAATTCCATGTTTATGTATCCAGCCCCAATCTCACCCAGAGTTTTCAGTCTCAGATCATCTAGTAGATATTTTAAACTAGATTTCTTGGAGACATCTTTAAAATCAAATTGCCAAAAATTGAATTGTCATTCCCCCTATGTCCTTTCCAATTGCAAACTTCTTTATTTTTATTGAATAGAACACTATCCTTCCACAGTCTCAGATTTATAACCTAGCTATTATTCTGGACTGCTCATTCTCCCTCAGCTTACATATTAACCCACTTGGAAAATCTTCCCATATCTATGTTCCCTCCATCCAACCTCTTCTCTCCACTTACCAAGCTGCCATCTTAGTTCAGACCCTCATCACCTTTCACCTAGATTATTGCAACATCCTCATGATTGTTCTTTTGGCCTTCAATTTTTCTCTACTTCAGGCCATTTTGTCCTCTGCTGCCAATGTAATTTTCCTTAAGTACTGATCTGATGGTGCGATTACCCTAGTCAACAAACACTAGTGACTTCCTGCTGCCTCTAGGACAAAATATGAACCACACATTTTTAACCTTTAAAGACTTCGACAACTTGGCCTGTCTTCCAGCCTCAGTGGACATTATGCTCCCTCCTACACACTATAATCTGGCCAGACTAGTTTTCTCACTGTTTTCTCACACACCAGTCCATATCTGCACCAGCTAATCCCCACCTCAGGAATGCACTCATTGCCTGCCATTCTTCCTTTAATATGTAACTTAAATATTATCTTCTGCATGAAGTTTTCATTGAGACCTCCAAATACTTGCCCTAATTATCTTATACTCCTTTACTTTGTATGGTTTTATTCATTATTAACTTTGCACTTTTGCTGTATGTTAATCTAAGAGCAGCTAGATGGCTCAGAGGGATAAAGTGTTGGTCTAGACTTAGAAAGACTTATCTTCCTGAGTTCAAATCTTGCCTCAGACACTTACTTGTTGTGTGACCCTGGCAAGTCTCTTAGCACTGTTTTCCTCGGCTTCCTCTTCTGTAAAATGATCTAGAGAAAGAAATGATAAACCACTCTGGGATCTTTGTCAAGAAAACTCCAAATGGGGTTTTGAAAAACAACTGAGCAACAGCTTATCTTTATCTATCGATATTTCATAAATATTTGTTGTGTCCCTTAATAGAACATAATATTCATTCTAACAAGGCTTTTTATTCTTTGTACTTACATCACCAGGGTCTACTATAGTACTTGACACACAGTAAGAGTTTAATAAATATTTTTTTATAGATTGATTGGTATGTTTTTCAAATTCTCTTGAAAATATTCCAGCCTTATCTTGGACTTAATTACCTCCTTATGCTTAGAAAGGTTAATCTGTGCATTAATTTGGGAGTGGAAGCTAACTCTTTCTGCATTTTTATTTGAGGTTTTGTGTTTTTGTGCGTGTGTGTGCGTGTGTGTGTGTGTGTGTGTAATTTTTAGCTGACTCTTCTATTTAACTTTTGGAAACTTCTGCTTGCCAACTCTACTTGTCTAAAGAATTTCCAAACCATAAGAGAATAATAAATCCTGCAGAAGACGAAGTCCCCTTAAAGGGACTAGAATTTATTTAAACTCATTTTCCCCACAATTAACACATGGAAATATAACTCCTTATAGATTGCGCCTATTGTCATTGTCAGCCCTCAACTACATCATTGGTCATGTCCTGGGAAAGTTCTAAAAGACCGCTAACAATAAGAGAGGCACATAGGGAGAGAGAGGAAGGGTAATAGATACAGAAATATCCTAAGTGTCAGCAGACTCTCTCGGAATCTTAAAGAGATATAAACACCCTTGGTGATAAACAGGAAATGCCAATTAACCATCCAACAAATTTGATAGATATTTTGTTGCCACATTCCAATTCTAGGAATCTTCCTGAGCAACACATAACAAACACAATCTGACTCCTGTTGAAAGTCAGAAAGAAGGAGATTATTCAATACAAAACCAAAACAAATAAATAGAAACAAGAAGGAGGGTTGTTACTGACCTGTTAAAGAAAACAAATGGGGAAACTCCCCCAAATTCAAAAACTCTCAAGATCTGTCCATCATTGATAGCTATTGTCCTATATTTCTCCTCTTATTTGTATTTAAACTTCTTGTTTTACTACAGGTGCCTTCTCTTCTTTTCTCAACACTCTTTTCTAAACTCTCTGCAGTCTGGTTTCTGACCTCATCATTTAATGGAAGCAGCTCTCCCCAGAGTTATCAAGAATCTGTACATTGATAAATCACAGTGGCTTTTCTTGGTCGTGATCCTTCTTGACTCCTCTGCAGCCTTTGACACCCAATCAGTCTTCTAGATATGTTGTTTCTGTAGGTTTGTATCTCACTTCTCTCTCCTGAGTATCTTCCTAGTTTCTGACAATTTCTCAGACTCCTTTGTTGAATCCTCATCCAGGTCTCACCAGTCAACCATGAGTGTCTCTCAAGGGTCTATGCTGCTTTGTCTTCTCATTTGCACCTATACTGTCTTACTTGGTGATCTCATCAGGCCCATGGACCCAGTTATCATCTCAAGGCAAGTATTTCTCAGATCTGTTATCCATCCTTCTGCTTATTTCTAGTTTGCCTTCATCAACTGCCTGTTGGACATCTCAAATTGAAGTCCTCACTTAGAGATATGTAAAGTTTCTTTCTCTGGGACTCAGTTCTCTCATTGTAAAATACATTGCAGAATTTACCTTACAAAGTTGAGATGTAAGGATGAGAAGAGATAATTCATGTAAAGGACCTTCATAATTCCATAGTACTAGATAAATGTTAGGTAGAGAGAGCCAAGGCAGGAGGATTGAAGAGCTGGTCTCAGAGCCAGGGAGTCTGATCTCTCTCACTCATCCTGGCTCTGTGACCCTGAGAGATCTCTTAACCTCTCAGGCTCTCAGAAAGCTTCCCAGCACCCTCAGCTGTGGAGAAGGAGATGGTAGAACATCTGTCTTGGAAAGGATTCTATTTAAGGATGACAATGAAGTCAAGATCCTTTTCCTTTCCTCTATAATTGTGAGCTCTTATTGTTGTCTCAGGCTCCTGAGCACAGAATTCACCGGAGACAGAGAAATACCCTTCTGAGTCTTAATGGAACAACCCAGTCAGTCTGGACACTTTGCTGTTTCCTCAGCTCCCTCTAATCAATGCCAGATGATTAGGGATGGTTGATATGAACAACTATGGTCACAAAAACCCAAGGCCATTAAGCAGAAATAAAAATGCTTCTGTCTCACACTTCTCCTTCCCTACCTCCTTGATTCCTCCCAGTTTTCCTTTCTTCCTTCTTTCTGTCTTGTCTTCATTTCTGTTTGCTTCTTTTCTTTTCTTACTTTCTTGTTCTTTCCTTTTTTCCTTCCTATACCCGTATCTCCCTTCATTCCTTCCTTCTATAATTTCTTGCTATCTTCCTTTCTTTCTTCCTTTCTACTTTCCTCCCTCTCTCCTTATCTCTGTTCTTTCCTTATTTCCTCGTTGCCTTCCTTCCTTTTTTACTTCCTTTCTTCATTGCTTCCTCACTGCCTTTCTTTTTTCTCTTCCTTCCTTCCCTTCTTTCTTTCAGCCTTTCTTTCTTCTTAATTAATGGCATTTGTTTTGTATGACTACGCATATGTGTGATAGCCTTTGTTTTCTTGCCTTGTCAAATGAGGAGAGAAGGGAAAAGCAGAGAATCGGGAACTGAAAATAAAATAAAATTGAATTTTTTAAATGTTGTTTCTCAAACCTCAGGAATCCTATAGAAATTGCAACTGCGTGCTGTTTGAGTCCTTGACATGGCGTCCCTGCATCTAAATTCTGGTTCTGGCAATCACTAGCTACATTGATGCAAGTCACCTGAGTTTTCTGAGACTCAGTTCCCTCATCTGTAAAATGAAAATGAATAGCATTTGCTCATCAGGTTTATGGAATGAAAACACTTTAAAACTCATCAATGTCATTGAAGTTGGAGTTTATTTACCTAAGTTTCTTCTTCATCAAAGAGAGGAATATGACACAAATCAAAAAACAGACCAAAGGCAGCAGGGATTTCTCCCCTCTCTATTCCACAGGAGCCTAGAACCATGAAGCTCTATCTTCTAGCTTTTCTTATGGCTTTTCTGGCTGTCCTGGCCATAAGTTCTTGGGGAAATGGAGAATCTGCTGGTATTGGTAGTGACTGATCCCTCTTTCCAACAATGTTCCTTTAGGATCTGTAGACTTGGCCTTGTATTTGAATTCCTGTGTATACAGATTAGTATACTTTAATGTGTTGTTGTTTGTACTCTCTCTGTTGATCTCTGAAGAATCTAAAAAATTCCTTGCTCTTCACTCTATACTCACAGCTTTTTCCTGCTCCTTAAGGAAAAGGATATACATTTCCCCCAATAAAAGTGAAGATACTGAATGTTTTTCTGGCTATTGAGGTCAAAATCCTGCTCTTCCCTTGGTGTAGGGATAATTCATTCCATAACCAGAGAGTTAACTCAGTTCAAGGCTTGGGTTTCTTTGTTTTTTGTTTAATGTGTCATATAACTGAGTCTATTGATATTTTTCTTTTCCAAAGGGAGCTGATCATTCTGGAGAGGTAAGACATTTTCAAAAAAATATGAATTCTTTAATGTTCAGTAATAGGTGTTTTTTTTTAATTTCCTTTCTTTTAACAGAAGCACCATAAGTCACAACATCAAAGGTAAAATTATGTAATTTATATTTCAGTCATGAGAAAAACTTCTGGTGCTCAGTCATGAAAGAGAGAGAGGGAGAAATGGAGAGAGAGACAGAGAGAGAGAGACAGAGAGAGAGAGAGAGAGAGAGAGAGAGAGAGAGAGAGAGAGAGAGAGAGAGAGAGAGAGAGAAAGAGAGAGAGAGAGAGAGAGAGAGAGAGAGAGAGAGAGAGAGAGAGAGACAGAGACAGAGAGAGAGACAGAGAGACAGAGAGAGAGAGAGACAGAGAGAGAGAGACAGAGAAAAAGAGACAGAGAGACAGAGACAGAGACAGAGAAAGACAAAGAGAGAGACAGAGAGAGAGAGAGAGAGATCTAACATGATGCTGCACTGTCCAAGGAATCCTAACCTGACATTCCAGTAATGGCTATTGTTTTTTTTTTTTTTACTCAGAACACATTTTGGTGGAAAGAGCCCTGAGGAGGGAGCCACATGATTCTAGCATTAGCTCAGCTCCCACCTGGGCAAGACATTCATCAATTTCCCCAACCAGTTTTAGCAAAAAGAAGCTGAAGGCACTTGGCCCCTGAGAATCTCAGTCAGGTCCTTTCCAATGGAATGCCAGGTGCCATTCATTGAGTGCCCACTTCCCCAGCTGCAGCTTCCCAGGATCTGAATCAGGCTCAGTGCAGGGAGAACCAGACTTAAGCTGAGGAGTACCCAAATGAGCCTCTTAGAGATATCAGTTGCCCTGGTAGGGGAAGAAATTATTTCTTTCCTCTCAACAGGACATTTTGTAATATCCTTGTAATTCTGTGGAACTATAATCACACTGATGTGAGCATTCCCCTCAAATGTGCAGATTGCAGCCCATTGCTGTGTGCTGATCCTGCACAGTTCCTGACAGTGCCTTCCTACCTAGAGGATGTACTCAACATGGTGGAGGCTTCCTTTAAGCCCTTTTTTTCATTTTCTGAGTGCCAGTACAGCAGCTCCTCTCCCCATTCTCATCACTCTCCTTCACTACATGCCTCGACCACCTCTTTTTCTGATCATACATTTCCTTCAAGATTTCTCAGGAGATTAATGGGTGCCACAGGGCTCTCAAATAACCTGTCTGGAAACAACAGGAAAAACAGGAGAGGGAGAGAAAAGTGGCTTGTGGTGGTGGGGAGAAGACTTTGATTTGTGCAAGAATTGTTTTCACAAAATTGACCAACACCAGCTTCCAAAATCCACTTGGGAGTCAAACCCTTTTTGGGATGGATGATAAAACTGTTAATAAAACAAGAATTATTCTAGTGACCATTATCTTCACTGAGGAATAACACAGAAATGTCTATTTATCAGATCAGTGGGAGATATACGACGCAAAATCACACTTTCTGGAACCTTGGAGTTTTCTTAACAGATGCCTAGTTAAAAAGCTTTGGACTCTTCTACCAACTTATCCTGGAGTAGATTCTGAGGTCAGAAGGAATTAAGGATGGCTTGTGTGCCAGGTAGAATAGAGATGCCTCTATCAATCATACTCTAAATCAAAATAATAATTCAGTGAGAATCTATTTCTAAAACACCCTGAGGTTACTTCTGAACAGTTTGAATGACTAATAGCATTGACAATGGGAACAGATTACACCAAAAAATAATTTAACGGTGTAAAACCTAAGCCCATACTTTCTGTTCACTCCTAGATTTGCCTGGAAGACTGACCCGATCTGACTGTGTGAGGAATCTACAAATCTACAAATCTTTTCAGCTCTCCATCTGCCTCGTTATCAGTCTCTATAACAGAGCATTAGCTGTAGTTCCAGACTTGTTAGATTAACATGAATCATTCCTCCAAAGGACTAATGCTCTCCTTTCATTCCCCATGTAATAAATTCAGCTCACAGCATATTAAATTTCTCTTGGCTTATTTCCATTCTTCGATTCTGATTCATCATGTAGATGAGAATTACATAAGGTGAAGAAGATTTGAAGTTTCTTGGTCTAAGAAGCAGAGATGGTCTTTTAGAACTGGGCTTTCAGGTTGAAATGACATATCATACCTAGCAATTTCTACATATGTAATATGACACAGTGGGAAAAAAGCAGTCCTGGAAACTGGGTCCACCAGGTCCCGGTTCCAGCTCTGTGCCCATGGGCAAGGCAGGTAACCTGTCAGTACTCCATATAACCATCCAGAATTGTAAGTAACAGAAAATAGTGATCACGATTGGTAAACACAGAGATGAAACCACATATCTGCAACATATAATACATGTTTATGCTGGTTCCTCTGACAGAATGTTGGTTGTCTTATGGAAGACACTAGTCAATTTTTGTTGATGCCTTTTTTGACCTTCTTTGTATCTCCAGAGCTTGGCACAGTGACTGGAATATAGGTGCTTAATAAGTGCAAGCTCCTTCATTGACTCCATTGCTAGACCCTAGAAAACCTGGTCCATTGTAGTTTCACTTAATAAGTGAAGATTGGTTGATTGAGTTGAAACTTCATTACACTGGTATGCTCCCGATTCAGTAGGCTCTATCAGGGGAAAAAAAGATCACATTCCATTTTTCTGGAATTCCACTATAACCAATCTGTTGTTTATTTTAAATGGTAGTAGTGTGAATCAACAATCCTTTCCTGGAATTTATGGAAGAACACTAACACTGTGATGATTCAAAATTGATCTGAATTAAAAACCTTACCGGTAAGATGTAGCACAGTCTCAGAGAGCACCTGTGGGAAGCCAGTAGCCCTCTGCATCAAGTGGTTCTATGGGCAGATTAGTCATTGTGGCCAACCAAAGAGTTGCCACTTCTACACAATGTGGCATTTTCACAGAGAGCAGAAGGCCTCAGTTTCACCTCTGTACAAAATGCCTTGAAATTATTTTCTCCACCAACTTCTTCAAACCATCTACTTGTTGCTCATGGTGTAGGGCTTGAGATAATAAAATAAATGGAATAAAAAAGTTCTTAGGCCAAAACTGATCATTGGTGATACTATTCCCAAATAACCCAACCACAGAACAAATCCTTGCAGAAAAACCAAGGAATAGCCAATGGTAAGGGAAGATCATAAATTGTCACCACAAAAAGAGCTGCTATAAATATTCTTCTGTATATGATGAATCTTGATGGCCTCTTTTTTATCTCTTTCTGATATAGAATAGCAGGGGGTCAAAAGGAATGCAGAATCTTATCATTCTTTGGGCAGAGTTCCAAATAGTTTTCCAGAATAGAAGGGCAAGTTCACTAAATCACCAGTAGTGCATTAATACACCTATTTTCCCATCCCCTCCCTCCTCCACCTTTTGTCATTTTTCTTTATTTTGGCATTAGCCAGTCTGATGAGCAAGAGGTGGAACCTCAAAGTTCTTTTAATTTGCTTTTGCTAAACAATAGAAATTTAGAGCATTTTATATGACTATTGATAGCTTTAATTTCTTCTTCTGAAAACTGTCCATTCATATCCTTTGACCACTTATCAGTTGGAGAATGGCTCTTAATCTTATAGATTTGACTCAGTTCCATACATATTTGGTAAATGAGGCCTTTATCAGAAAGAATTAGGCTAATTTTTTCCCAGTTTTTTTTTAAAGATAACATGGCCCTACCAATTGTGGAGACATAATTAAAAATAACTGTACTCCTTGAAATTCATAACTCTTTTGGGAAAAAATATGAACATTGTATTTCAAGAGATCATAGGCAAAAAATCACTCGCATATACTGTAACCAGAGGCAAAGTGAACAATCTGCTGATTACCTCCTGAAATAAACACCACAAAGAAAAGTATCATGAATCTTAACCAAAATCCAAAGCTTCTATGTATTAAAAAAAAAATAGGGCAATCATTTAAAAAGTGGTTCCAGTACCAATTGTCTATAGTTGGGGTCACACAAAACTTTGCAGCTTCTTCTCTAAATGAGAAATCTTTGAACACAATATTCCAAAATGAAGAATATGTAGGTTTACAACAAAGAATTACTTACCCTGCAATATACAAGGCTATAGTTCAAAAGTAGACCTTTAACAGGGAAAAAGACCATCGAGAATTTCTCACAAAATGAGCAGAGTTCGGTTGTAACTTTGAAATATAAACACAAAAATCCAGAGAAATTGTGAAAGGTAAATGTATTTGAATAACTAGAAAGAATTTCATGATGATGTAGTAATGAGATCCTCATAGGGAGAGAAGAAACAAATATTTCTTCAGAACCTTAATATGTTCAAGGCATATGTCGGGTATATGTCTGAAATTACATAAGAAAAAACAGAAGACCTAGTACTGAACTGGTTCTGTCCTGCAGTTTTTAAGTACAGAAAGAAAACAGAGGGTAAAAGACATATACTATTATAGAAATGGAGAAGAAAGAGGTGGAACTCATTATTTCCTACAATTGGGTTCTGTGGAAAATGAGTAGGGAAGTAGGCATCACAGGAAGCTCACATTTATCTGAAAGAGGCAGAGGAAGACTGAACACACACAAATAGTTTGGCATAAATATACAATCAAAATCAACAGGGAGGGAAAGTGAAGGTGTAGGGAGTGGCTCAGTTCTCTTTCAGCCATGTTCAACTCTTTGGGGAAGTCGTCTTCCATCTTCTCCTCCCCAGGGCCTTCTCTAGGACAACAAGGCATCCTTGCCTCCTGACCAGGCTTCCATACTGCTCTCAGGTCCTGCCTGTTGTGAGGCAGGACACCTGGGGTCTCACAGAACACAGCATGTCTGTCTACCAGGAGGTCCAATCTCAAGAAACAACCTAGAATACTCTAATCTAGTTCTTCCTGTAAGTACTGTTTTTCCAACCATGGATACTTTGCCTAGACTCATTGCTGATTATTAGATTTCCATTCCTTTATACAGATCCCGCTCCAGTGACTCTGAAGCCTTTGCCCATT
Source organism: Petaurus breviceps papuanus (assembly GCF_028583685.1). Taxonomy (NCBI): domain Eukaryota; kingdom Metazoa; phylum Chordata; class Mammalia; order Diprotodontia; family Petauridae; genus Petaurus; species Petaurus breviceps. The sequence goes on along the minus strand of NW_027185655.1, from coordinate 2,188,903 downwards.
CCCCATCCTTAACTCTCCACTTCTTTACCCCTGTCCACCTTAACCCTTGCTCCATGTTGTCCCATTCTAGGACATTGTCTATCTTCTACTGGGCATTTTGGAAGGCCTGCTCCATAATTTGCAAATTCCTATTATCATAAATAGGTTTTCTCAATCCCTCCATCTTCTTGCCCTTACTGAGACATAGCTCCCTCCCAGCACCATAGCTTCCACAGTTGCCATTGCCACCCTTTCTAGGGCTAGTTACATTCATACCCTGACTCATTATTGATCATTATGGATTATGAATAGAATTGCAATACTCCTCTCTCACCATTGTTACTTTATACTCTCTCTATTCCACCTTCACTAAGAAAACTCACCTCCACTTAGGTTCAAAATAAAATGTATGACACAAAATTACCCTCAAAGTTATTATTTATCAACTTCAAGTATATTCTCCTTCCTTCCTCAATGATGTCAGTACCTGACAAAAAGTATTTCTTCCCTAATTCCATAAGAAAAGGACTTGATATGCCTATTAATACACTTTCAAATTCCCTAACTTACCCAGTTCCTCAATGGGATCATTGTCCATGACCTGGTCTTCTGCTCCACTTGAACTATGCAGAAATGGTAACATCCTTCCACTTTCTTGTTCAAGAACTCTGAATTTATTTATCTAATCTGAACCCTTTCATTTTCTACCAATCCCTATGCCATAAGACCACTAAACCTGTTCTTTGTCTTCACTATTATTTCTATTCTTTCCATTTCTTTCCCAAGTCTTCATCCCAGCACTGACTATACTTCCCTGTTCTCTCAACCCCTCAGTGAACCAAGCCAACTCAATACTATTTACTTTGCTCAAAAAGCTTGTGCTGTTGTCCTACCACTAATAACAGTTTATGAAGCCCCAACCCTAGATTACTCCTGCCATCTACCTCTTTGGTTTATATGAAGCTGAAGAGAGCCAAAGATAATTACAAGATTTGTTCTAACTGGGTTAATTGTAAACCTGGATCCTCAGTGAATCAAAAAAAATCAATTTATTCCTGTCTAATCAATTCACTGTCCCCAGTCTCTATACTAGCCATTCCAAAGCTTTTCCTTTCTCCTCAAGCCTCCCATGACATCCACTCATCCCACTCTCTCACTTGAAGCTTATTAACCAAAAAAAGAGACCAATTGCCAAGAGCTCTCCAATCCTTCTTCCCAATTGTGATACCAGAGGCACCCATCATCTCTGCTCCCTCCCAGAGGCTCCTAGGCTTGCACCTGTTATGTCAGTGACTCCTCCCTTACCCCTGATCCCCTTCAGTGAATTTTCTACTGAGATAAAAGGAGCTTTGGCTATTGCAGAAACGCAACTCTTAGATAGCACATCACGTCACTACAAATTCTCCTTTCTCTCCATATTTGCTGGAAGAGAGATATTTGGTCCTTGGCCTTTTTTGTATGTAGAAATAGAAAGTTGATATTACAAATAAAATATATATAAATATGTTATGTGTATGTCATATATGTATATATACAGAATATTTTTTTAATTCATTGGCATCTACTTTTTTCCACTTGTTTTCTACAACAGAAAGTATTGATATGAAAATACTGGTGCACATAGGACTTTTCTTTGTTTCTTGGAATTCCTTGGAGTATATATGTATTGTGCCTTTCTCTAAGAACTCCTCTTTCCCCTATGTTTTAAATAAATCTGCAAATCTGAGTAAAGATTATTCACCCACATCTGTTCATTTTAGGCTCAGATGTTTTGCAAATTATTGCTCAATATTTTAATGTGCTTGCTGGGTCTTTTTTTTTTAGAGATTGAGGGTCCAATGTCATGGCTGTTTCTGAGACAAACATTATCTTCTTTTTCTCTTTTACAGGCTCTTTGGGCATCATCATATCAAAGGCCAGAGGGAAAATGAAAAAAAGAAAAAGAATTCCTTTGCGCAGGCGCATAATACCTGGCATGGGTGTGGGGTGATAAAAAAAAAAAAAGTCATTCTTTGGTCTAGTGGAAATCAACCAGGAAGACTTTCCCTCTCTCATCTCTAGGATGTGCTGTGACGTGTTAGTCGACATGCCTGCCATTTTGTGCCTGTTCATACAGAGATTTCAAGGTGTGTGGGAGAGATAATGGGTTTGGAAACTAAGCATGTGGGTCTGAATCCAGGTCCTTTTTTTGCCTCCGTGAGGGACCTTGCAACTTACTCTTGGAGCCTCATTTTCTTCCTCTATCAAATGAAAGGGCTGGAGTACATGGCCTCCAAGGTGATATCCTCCTCAATGATTGATTTCTTGCTCTCAATTTTGAACTTTGAGCATGATCTCATTCCTGAGAAATGGTTTCCAGGGTATCATGAGCTGCATGTTCACAGTATTTAAATAAAGTCTAATAAAATATATGAGAGATGGCATCTTCTTTAAATTCCTTGATTGGGAGTCATGAAAATTAAATATGTCATCATAACCAATAATAATTTGTCGAGAGAAACAAATGTTTCATCCATGGGAAGGTGATATGATCTCATGGAAAGACCTCTGGATTTGGAATCAAGGAAACAGGTTTGATACTTGACTTTGAGCAAATGCCTTAACTGCTCTAGACCTCAACTCTTCATGGACCATTGCACCTCCAAACCTGAGGAAGGAGTTACTCTGTGAAGGTATAGTTTAGTAAGTTACAATTAGGTTTTAGGAGGAATGTGAATTTATTGAATGGAAAGCAGGAAGGTGCCTTCTAATGTACATGATTTTTTTTCAAAATATTGTATCAAGTGGAACTCACTTTGAACTCTTTAGTAGAAAACATCGAATTGTGTGTGGGATAAGTGAGAAAGCACTGGGGCCATTAGGTGGTGCAAGAGCACTGACCCTGGAGTCAGGGGGAGCTGAGTTCAAATGCGGCCTCAGACACTTAACACAAAATTAGCCTTGTGACATTGGGAAAGTCACTTAACCCCAATTGCCCTCCAAAAAGCAAGAGACAGAGACAGAGACAGACAGACAGAGACAGAGAGAGACAGACAGACAGAGACAGAGAGAGAGAGAGAGAGACAGAGACAGAGAAAGCATAGAGCCCTGAGATCCTAGAACATCTTCTATGATATATACACTGATGTATTCAGGGTGATCTATTAATCAACAAATACCATGCATATACATCATCTTCAGTGTCCCTCAGGACTGAGCAAGGAGCCTGATGCTTTATAGGATGCTCAGAACAATTGTGCCCAAGAAGTGCACGTGTGCACTAAGTATTTTAATATTTCCCTACACCTTGAGGATGGATACCATTTCGTTTTTTGAAACTTTCTACAAAAGAGAAACAAGGTTCATGTGGCAAGACCTGATTATGAAGCCATGCTGGCTCTTTCTAAATGTTCTCCAACCTTGTCTTCCTAGAATTTCCCCAAGAAGGAAAGTCATGCTCATTGGCCTGTAGTTGGTAGACTATTCTCCAGCCCTTTTTGGTACTAAGACCAACAGGGAGTCACTGACATTTATCAGGTAGGACAGTTACTTGGTGAGATCTGCATTTAAGGCACTTTGGCAGCAGGTAGAAGTGTCCCTTCTGGCAGCCTTGGACACACTAAAGGCAATCTCCTCTCTACTGCATGAAGATTCTGAAAAGCAATCCAAAGATCCTCTGGACTCATAAAAGGAGCCAAATCTCATCCTACCACAGGGCTTCATTCCTTGGGTGTTAGAGGGAAATTTCTCAAGGACTTCTAACCTCTATCCCACACTGTCAGGTCAAGAGAGCAGTTTGGGATGGCGGAGAATTCGATGAAAGTGGTATGATGTAGGATGCCACCTGCTGGTAACAGCATAGAAGAGAATGAATAGCCAAGACTACACAGATTTTTAGCAAATGGTTTCTTTGTTTTCACAGAGGTTCATCATAAGCCCTATTTTTTTTAATTTGTACAATCAATTTCATTTTATTAAGTTTCTGAGCTGTCTGCTGGCAAAGGGAGTTGACACCAGCCCATGGAAAGACATCCAAGAATTACTGCCACAGATTTTTTCAAGAGAGAAATCAGATTGATTTTAAAACATGATAGTGAAAAAATCCGCACCCAACAATTCCTTATGATGTGAGATCCTCTGATAAAAGAATTGCACCTAAATGGAATGAAATAATGCTGACTTCAAATAACATAATTATGTATCAGAAACCTAGGATATCAAACTTTAACAAAGAAGTGAATGTACTGGTTCTCTATTTCTGAAATTCCAGTTTTCTGAGCTAATAAAATGTCCTATAATATAAAAAAGGGCTTCCTTAGGGTTTCAAAATTTGAAAGCGCCTCTGCTCTGGGAAAAAGGACAACGTGGCTGACTTAAATAGTTTGTAGTTCTAATTGTTTTAGGAGGATTTTATTTTTTTAAGATTTTAAACTTAAATACAATTTAAGAAAAAACATTGCCATGTACAAGGCAGAGTAGAAGAGAGGATTTGATGTAAAGCAATACCTTTCCATTTCAAGAAAACATATATAATAAATACTACACATTATTTTCAAAGCTATCCAGCTTTTCTTTCCTTCCTTGTAGGTTTTCTTTGGACCTCTGCTGTACATATTTTATGATATTTTCCCCCTTTCTATCCACCTGCAAGACTATAACCAGACATAGGTAATACACATGTAGATATATACAATATACAGACATTACACACATACATTATATATACATATACATATATACATACACATGCGTAGACATCCATAAACATATAGACATATATACACTCAATCACATGCATAGACATCCATAAACATATAGACATATATACACTCAATCACATACGTGTAAGACCTATTATATTTATTTCCCCTTGTCATCTGTTTCTCTGAAGGTGAAGAGCATCTTCCTTCATACGTCCAAGTCTTTGCTTTTCTTTCTAAAGCCACCAATTCACCACTTTCTAACCACAACAATATTACAACCCAATCACATTTTATCTCAGGGATTGTCTATGAGAGTTCCCCTGCACTCCCAAATTTTTTGCATTCCCACTATTCTTGGTTACATGGGTGTTATTTAAACAGGAAATTTCTCATTTAAAATAATCAAAATTTATACATTTATGCTTCAACACTGCTCTTCCCTCGTTGTATGATTTAAGGTCTGATGCTAATGACTTTAATTCCCCTGGTTTCCTTGAATTTCCAGATCCTCTGCTCTTCTAAATGAACCCTGTTATTATTATTTTTCTGATTCAGTTAGATAATTTTTCAGTAATTTTATTGAGATGGCATTCTGTAACTAGACATTAGGTAAAATTATCATTTTTAAAAATTATATTAGTTTTACCTACCCATGTATAAAAAAATATTACTTCAATTATTTAGATCTAACTTTATATAAAAGGTTTTAGTTTTTATATTTGTATACTTCCTGTGTCTGTTTTGGCAGGTATGTTCTCATATTTTTTATTCTTTATACTGTGATTCATATGACTTACACAGAGTAGTTTCCCTATTTTCTCTTTTGATTCAATCAAGTTTAGCTTTAACTTTGGCTGAGAATATGATTAGTATCCATGCTTTTTTATGTAACAGATTGTACTGCTAACCTGTATGTTTGAGTATATCTCTCATTTTTATAGCATTTCCTGAAAGTAAAATATTGTTGAATTTGACTTTCTAATCTATCAGTTTCCATTAGATATGTAAGGCCATCCCATTCACATTCCAAAGAATGATTTCTTGTCTATTTGCCTCTTTCCTATTTTCCCCACAATCCATTACACTTTATCCCTATCCCTCCTCACTCTTCTGCTTTACTTCTACACCTGGCATCATGCCATCCTATTCCTGAATCTACCCTCCCTCCAAGAATTCCTCTGTTTTCCTTTCTCTCCACCCTATCTCCTTACACTCTCATTTCTTTATGAGTTTAGAAGATTTTTGTACCCTTCTAAATAAATGTGTTATTCCCTCTTTATCCCATTCCTGTTAATTTACACACCCTTCTATATCCCCCTTACCCTATTCCTTAATACTCCTTTATTCTCTCCCCCTCCCTATCCCCTTAACCTCTTGCTTTTTTTCTGAATATAAAAGACTTTTATACCCTTCTTGATATTTGTGTATGTTTGTATGTGTGTGGGTGCTGTTCCCTCTTTAACCGTGATGACAGTAGAGTTCCAGAACTACCAGCCCTCTTCCCCCATTTAATTCATCTATATCATGTCTTCCTCTCATACCTCATTTGTATGAGATAATTACTCTTTTTATCTTTTCCTATATAATTTTGCTTTTTAGAATCAGATCATACTCAGTTCAACCCCACACTTTCTGTCAAACAACCCAATTACTAATGACAATATTAGATATGATTTACATTTCCATGTCTAAACATTAAATGATTTGTCTTTATTGAGTTCATTGTAATTTGTCTTTGATTTTTACCTTACATTTCTCTTGGGTATCCTATATCTAATTTTCTGCTCTTTCTGAAACAAAATCCTCAAAGTCTGTCAATTCATTGAATGTTCATTTGTTTTTTTCCATTCAGAATTGTATATATATTCACTTTTCTGGATATGATATTTTCTGCAGTAACCCCAGTTCTTTTGTTCTCTCTCTCTCTCTCTCTCTCTCTCTCTCTCTCTATATATATATATATATATATATATATATATATATATATATATATATACATACATATATGTGTGTATGTGTGTGTATGTATGCATGTATATTGTTTTGAGACCTGTGGTCTTTTATAGTAGCTGCTGCTAGGTCATCTGTAATTCTAATTGTGGCTCCACCACATTTGAATTCTTTCAGGTTTTTTTGTTTGTTTGTTTGTTTGCCTTTTGGAGGGCAATTGGGGTTAAGTAACTTGCCCAAGGTTACACAGCTAGGTTTTTTTGTGTGTGTGTGGGTGTTAAGTGTCTGAGGCCAGAACTGAACTGGAGTCCTCCTGACTCTGGGGCCCTCACTGCGCAACTTAGTCACGCACTGAATTAATTCTTGCTTGTTGTTCAGAATATATTATCCTTAACCAGGTAATTTCAGAATTTGTCTATCATATCCCTATATGTTTTCCTCCAAGGATCTCTCTCAGGTGGTGATCAGTTGATTTTTTCTATTTCTACTTTCCTCAATTGTTCTAACACTCCAGGACAATTTTCTTTAATTATTTCTTCTTTTATTATATCCAGGATCTTTCTCAATCACAGCTTTCAGTTAGTCCGATTACTCTTTTGTTTTCTTTTCTTAATGTGTTCTCCAGATCAGCTGTTTCTCTTATGTTTCATATGCTCTTCTATTTTTTCGTTATTTATATTTTGTTTTATTATTTCTTGGTCTCTTATAAATTCACTGGCTTCCTCTTCCCCAGTTCTAATTTTCAAGGAGTCATTTTCCTCCTGAAGATTCTTGATCTCCTTTTCCAGTTGTTTAACTTTGTTTTCGAAATCTTCTTGATTTTTTTTGAATTTTTCTTCCTTTTTTTCCCCTCAATCTCTGCTATTTAAGTCCTTCTTGAGCTTTTTAATGAATTCTTTGTGGTCATATAACCATAGAACATTACTCTTTGGGGCAGGAGAGGATTTTTTCCCTTCAGTATTCTCATCTGAAAATGAACCCTGCTCTTCTCTATTCTTTTATTTAGTTCTCTATCGTTGAGTTCTTTCTCTTTTGCCTGATAATTTTAAAGAATATTAGCACCCTATTATTATAGTCACCTCTAATCCTGTAATGTGGAGATGGTGACCCTGGATTCAAGGCCTTCCTTTTTTTTTAAGCAATCAGGGTTAAGTAACTTGCTCAAGGTTACGCGGCCAGGTGTTTCTAGGTGGGTGCTAAGTGTCTGAGCCCAGATTCCATCCCCAGGTCATCCCAACACTGGAGCCGGTGCTCTTACTCGCTGTGCTACCTGGCCGCCGGATTCAAGTCCTTCTTGATGTTATTTTTTTAGTTTTGTCCTGGGCCCAATTTCTGTGCTCTTTCCCCCTCCAAGCCACAGCTATGGCCCCCAGCACAAAATGCTGGAAACGTTCTTCCTCCCTGACAATCCTCCCATGGCTATGACCTTCAGTTGTCCCCTCTGGCCTGTAATTGAGACCAAAAACTCAACTCTCCTGTAAGTCCCTGTCAGAAATGTCCCTGCCCCACTGCTTTTGCATTCACTGGGTGAGTGCTGACTCCTTCCCTCCCAGGACCATCTCCCAGCAGCACAGCTGGATCTGGCATCCCTTGTCAGGAGAGGCTCCCTCATTTTTCCCCCTCTCAGATGCACAGTTTCCCACATTGTCCAGGATTTGAGCATACCTGTACCTGAGGTTGAGGCTACCTCACAATTCAGCTGCCCCCAGGGCTCACCACTTGCTGTCTCAGTGGAGCTAGCCTGGAATGGTTTACACTGACCTAGGGACAAAACTCCATCCTGGGGTCTTTCTTCAAATCTCCATTTGTCTCAGAAGTACCTCTATTCTGCCCCAAATCTTCTTTAATTTAACTGATCTATCTTCACCAAGAGGTGCTCTTTTGTCTTGCTTGTGGCAGACATCTGGAGAGCTTGGAATTTTCTGACCTAGTCTGCCATCTTCCTAGAATACTTTCTGTTTTAGAATCTTATTTCTGTGATGCGGGGGGTTGGAATCCCACGTGATGTTTGAGGGGCTGAAGCAAAGGTAACTGCTCATATCAACTGGATTGCCTATCATTCTGAAGCCTCCAGGAAGATGCAGTGTCACTTTACTACACATTAACTTGCAAGGGAGTGTAGTATAGTATTTCCCTACCAAATGGCACTGTACTAAAACCTCAAGCTCACTGGCCCTAGCAAGATCTCTCTGACACATGATTAGATGATTCTCTTTCTGCACTATGTAAGCCACCCATCCCAAAAAGACACAAGGATTTAAAAGGGTCTTCTTACAAAGAAGAAAACCTCAGTGACTGTTTTCTGAAATTCAGTCTAGGGATGATTAAAAACTATTGTTCAGGATTATAAAAATGGGATAAACTATGGCTCAAGAGCCTCCTTTCCACTTGTGGTTAATCTTCTAATCAGACCAACCTTCTAAGTTCATGCACAGGGGATCACCTTTCTCCTTTTTCAGGGGGCAAGGCAATCGGGTTCAAGTGACTTGCCCAAGGTCACACAGCTAGTAAGTGTCAAGTGTCTCAGGCCGGATTTGAACTCAGATCCTCCTGACTCCAGGGCCAGCACTCTATTCACTGAGGCACCTAGTTGTCCCTGATCAACATTTTAGAGAAATAAAGTTATTAAACAGTAAAGCCGCAAAAGAATCCATTAAGCACTTTCCTTGTGAATCATTTTGTCCACTAATATCCCAACCATGTCCTGCAACTGCCTTCCAACAATCCCGCTTTGGGTGTCAGGGAAATCTTTTGGTGTCTGGTCCCTCTTCCCCACATCCCTGGGGTAATCAATGGAAGAGACTGAGTTCCTGGGATATCTCTAAGGGTACCTTTCTTTTAAAATGTCTGTACAAAAGCCTCAAAGTCTTCAACATCCCAAAGTCCAAGTACAATTTGGAATAATTAAAGCTATTAAAGTATAAAGGTACACTAAAACTTTGGGGTGTCACATTGCTTAGAGTGCTGAGTCTGACAGTCAGGAAAGTTCATATTCCTGAGTTCAAATCCAGCCTCAGATACTTGCCAGTTGGGTGAATCACTTAACCCTGATTGCCTGCAAAAACCACCAACAATGACTTTTGTTTACTTTAAATTAAATTTTTTTTTCAGTTGTGAAAGTCCAAATTCTCTCTCTCCCACCTTATGCCTCCCCCAAATGATGGAAAAATAAAGAAACCTAAAACTCTTGTAATAAAGCAAAACAAATCGCTACATAGGTCATGAAAAAATAAGTTTCCTCTTGCACCTTGAGTCCCTCCCCCCATCAGAATGCTCTCCCACTAGCTCTCTGGATTCATGATAATGATTATCAGGGTACATTTTTTAACTTTTTAATTGAATTTATTTATTTCTAACATTTGAAAAATTGAATTCCAAATGCTTTCGCTCCTATGAGGCCAAAATCAGACACTGAGAAGGCAAACGGCTATATATGTGAAGTCCTACAAAACATGTTTCCATATAAACCAGTCTGGGACAAAAACAAGGAAACAAAAAAGTGAGATAAAATAAAGTGAAAAGAAGATATTTTAGTCTACCCTTCTCCAGATCATTGGACAGATGAGAAACTTAGGCAAACGGGGTTAAGGGACTTGCCTCCAGTCACACAGAAAGTAAGTGCCTGAGGTCAGATTGCAGTCATGAGGATGAGCCTTCCTGACTTCAGACCAGGGAGTCTACCCTCTGCACCAGTTGGTGCCCTGTGATACAAGATGTCAATGGGACACTCACAGCTCCCTAGTCTTCACTCTGAAGCTTCATTTCCTTCTTAATTCTCTCCTACCCAGTGGAGGGGCTCTGGATTACTTTCAAAAATTAAGAAAACTTCCTCCAACTGGTTCAGTCCCTATTCTAGAATAAAATTTCTTCAAAGGACTAGATTGCTTTTACTCAAACAACAACAATTAGACATTTCACTGCTAGTCACAAAGGAATTTATTAACTATATCAAGAATAAAGAAAAGAGAATAAACAAGTAGACACAATGCAGAATGCTGCAATTGAACCAGCAGTCAGTCACCTCTGGGCCCTGCAGAACCAGGGGAGAAAGGAGTCTCTGGGTGGACTTGATCTCCCTGTCCTCTATTTCTGGTTCTGCCTGTCTCACTACAGTCAACTCCTCTGTCCCGCACTGGTCTTCCCTTTTCTTGTTTGTCTGCCTCTATCTGCCTCTCCCCTCCTCATGTGGCGCCCTAAAGTTTGGGAGCAAGGCCACTGAAATCCCTAAACAAACTGAACTTCCCTTGGAATGTCTGTTACCAATTTGGTTCTCCTCAAGTTTTGTAGGTTAAAAGATTTATTCTCCGTAACCTGTCACTGAACTCTCTCTATGATCCTATTAAAGATCAAGCATCAACATTTCTCTGTGATCCAGAACCTCAGGAAATTGAACCAGCACTCACAGGAAAATGAGTCACCATAGGCTCTTATCTGATTAACTAAGAATTCCTTCTTTGCTGGTATCAATCACTTCTCACGGATGAAGATTTGGTTATGGAGATTTGAAAATAAACATCATCCTGGGAAAAAAGACACCATTTAGTGGGAATGAAAACCAACAGGAAAAGGCATTGGAAGTATCCAGATTCTAGTCAGGTGTGGGTTCCATGGGCCACCAATGGGTCACCTGCAGGGAACTGATGATTCTTTGTGGAGTTTTTCACAAGCAAATGAAAGAACATCCTTAAGAAAGTACAGATTTGGCATTTTCAAAGAGCATGGCATTTTTAAATAGGGAAGAAGGTCTCCGTTATGATTCATTACAAATATTATGGCATTTTCAGGTCCACCAGTTTTTCCAGTCACCTTCAATTCATATAGTGTTTGATCAGAGGCAAAAAGACATCATTTACAATATCCTTTTTGTTTCTATTATTTTTGTTCCTGGTTCCTATATTCAGACATTTTTCCACAAGGTTCTTATCTTAATGAGCTTAAGTCAGACTCCAAATAAGAGAAGCATTATGAGGAGACGAAAAAACATAATTATCTTGTGTTGAATGACGGACTGAAATTTATAAATGGTTTCTGTTTGACCTGAGAATATTTTTGCTGAAGGATGTCTCAACTCAGCTATCAGCTTTAATTTCGTCTAGTTTTGCATATGGCAAAAAATATTTTTGAGGTTTTTTTTAAATGAAAAGTGGCATTATACCGAACTGCATAAAGAACATACTTTGTTTTCCTTTATTAGTGATTATATATTGAATCTTCAAGTGCATTCTCATTTCCTCCAATAGGAAACACTACCTGGCTTTTAAAATAGATTAATCCAGATAATCACACAAGATTCCATTTCATTTATTGTTTTGAAAAAAAAAAGCAGCCAAAACAAAATTTGAAATAGTTATTTCTCCATAGACAGGACATAAAACTGCCCATACTTGAAAAAATTATTTTTAAAATTTTTTGATTACCTGAGAATATAATTTGAATGTAATTAACTCCCAAACTATGCCCGGTTGGTGATTACAGGTGTGGAGAGGACTATTATTATATCCCTCAACTCCTTCCTTTTTGAGGCTTTTTTCCTACCTATCTGACTGGGGGAATCAGAATGAATCAGGAAAAGATCCATCAGCAGTGTTATGTCTAAGCTGAACTTTCAAGGAAGATAAAGACACTTTGAAATGGAGGGAAAGGGGATTTATCTATCACGGCATTAAAGACAAACAGACCAGGATGTGCAAATATATGAAGGTGGGACATGAAACATCCACTTCTTGAAATGTTATTAAGTCCAGTGTGGTTGCAACATGTTTTGTTTGAATTGGAGCAATATGAGAGAAAAAAAAAGGCTAGAAAATGACACTGAAGTAAAATTGTGAAAGACAGTGGAATTTGTATTTTACCCTAGGAGCAAGGATTTAGTTAAGTTTTTTGAGCAGGAGGTGACATTGTTGGTTTCAGAAAAAGGTTAAGAAGGTCATTTTTGGAAGTTCTGTGATGGACTGACTGGAGAAAAGAGAAAATAAAAACAAAGAACTTTGGAAGTTATTGCAATCATCTTGGTAATGGAAGTTTAAGCTAAGATGATGGTTATGTGAATGGAAAAGAGGGATGGATACCAGAGATGTTATGAAAGTTGAGCCAACGAGGTTTCATGATTGGTTAGATATTGGGATGAGGGAGAGGGCAGAGGAAAGGATTATTCTGAGGGTATGAATGCAGGTGACTGGCAACATGATGGTGCCACCAGCAAAAAAAAGAAAGTTGGGAGAAGGGACAGGCTTAAGGTAAAAAGTGATGAAGACTGTTTGGGACACTTTGGACTCAATGTACATATAGCATTTGAGGATAGCAAGAAGGCTTTTGGTAACATATAGCCAGAAGTTTTGAGAGAAATGAAAATCAGTTGTAAAGATCTAGAAGCCTGAGTGGCTAGGTGGCTCGGTAAGTAAAGCGCCCCCCCACCCCCACCCCCGCCCCGGAGTCGGGAGGACCCGAGTTCGGTTCCAGCCTCAGACATTTAACACCCACACAAAAATACTAGCCGTGTAACCTGGGGCAAGTTACTTAACCCCAATTGCCCTCCAAAAGGCAAAACAAAACAAAAAACCAAAGATCTTGAAGTCAACTGCAAAAAGGCACTACACCATGGGAGTTGAGGAGGACTCTACCGAGGAACAGTGTAGAGAGAGGAAAAAAAGGATGCAAGACAAAGACTTAGCAGGCATATGTGAAGGTGACGATGCAGCAAAACAGGCTAAAATACAAATTCCATTGTCTTTCACAATCGGACACCAGAGTCATTTTGCCTGCCTTTTCTTCTTTCATATTATACCTTTCAAGCACATCATAATCCAACCAAGATGCATTTAATAGCAGTTCCCTAACAACAAGATATCTACCACCTCCATCCATTTCCACACTCTCTCCTGCTTGCCTTTAATGCATGGATAGACATATTACTGCTCACCTCCACTTCGCAGGGTTCTCACCTTTCTTGGAGGCTCAGCTCAGGTGTTGTATTGTTAATAAATCTTTCTCTGATGCCTGCAGTCATTAGTATTCTCTCCATCTTCAGACTATCATCTGTGTATATTATGCCATCCATTCTCTTCCAAGTGGTTGCTGTAAATTATTTGAGAGCAGAGATAGTTTTGTTTGCATATTGTTGGTCTACAGCACACTAAGACACACTCCTTTTTTTAAGTTTCTTATTTTTCTAGTGCACTATGGACATGAGGCACTTCTATTATGAAAATTTCCAACAGTAATGTGACTCCCAAACTTGTCTAAATGATATAGTTGTTGAGAATTGTCTGGTGTGATAAGAGGTTAAAATAATTTCACCCAAGTACCGACCAGGACGGGATAGAAGCAGACTATGAACACCACTCTTAGGCTTTACTTTATGCCACCTTTGTCTGCTGCTGCTGCCGGTGGTGGTGGTGGTGGTGATTGTGATGGTACTGGTGATGGTGGTGATGGTGGTGCTGGTAATGGTGCTGCTGCCGGTGGTGGTGGTGGAGGTGATGGTGCTGGTGTTGCTGGTGGTGGTGCTTCTGCTGCTGGTGGTGGTGCTGGTGCTGGTGATGCTGGGGGGGGGTGATGGTGGTGGTACTGGGGATGGTGGTGGTGGTGCTGGTGGTAGTGCTGGTGATGGAGCTGCTGTTGCTGGTGGTGATAATGGTGGTGCTGATCCTGGTAGTGCTAGTGCTGGTGGTGCTGGTGATAGTACTGGTGGTGGTTGTGATGGTGGTGGTGATCCATCTTCCTTGAAGAGGACAAATGACAATACAAGGGTGATGTCTTGAATTGTCTGAATTGGATGTAAGGGAGACAGAGCTGCACAAAATCATCAGACTCACTCTGGCCAGTTCATTGCCACTACATAATAAAGGTTATGATCATTGAATCACAGAATCTTAGACTGAAAGAGACCCAAGAGAGACCTAGACTAAGCCAAACCTGAAGAAGAATCCCTCCTACAATACATATAGAGGTTGCATGCAGTAGTAGAGAGCTGCAACTGGAGTTGGCAAGATCTGGGTTCAAATCCTGCCTCAGACACTTACAAACTGTTATTGAAATTACTTACATTCCAAGTATGAGTCATCACATCCTGTACACATTGATCTACACAGACTGACACAAGGATTAAGCATTTGATATTTTACTTTTCAGCTTGGAGCCTTCAACTATACAGTCTGTTGTGAAACTTGCCTAACAAGTTAACAAAATGACTTCTTGGCGTGGGTGGGTATGGAAAATGGGCACAAAATAAATATTTATTCATAGTCAGTGATAACAGTTGAAGGTCACTATTAACATTTTTTACAGCCACCAAATTAGCATATCGATAATGGCAGAGTTTAAATAGCTCTGGGATACTCTGAAACACATCCTCTCTTGAAAGAAGATTTCTTCTTCCAGTTGCCTGTCTTAGGTAATATTGAGTAAGTTTTTTTGTTCTAATCTATAACTATGGATATTTTATCAATGAAAAATGCATGTTAGGAATAAAGTGTGAAATGTATCAGATAATAATGGTTTATAGAGAAAGGCTGATACTTTTTTAATATTTAACATATGTACATTTGTTGTGGGGAAAGGGAGATATGCTGGAATTAAAGATCTAGAAGAGGTAAAAACCTCAGAAGCCATCTGATACAGTCAATTCATTTTACAGACGAGGAAACTGAGGTTCAGGCAGGTTAAATAACTTGCTCAAAGTTTCACAATTCCTAAGATGTTGGAGAACTGAAGATGGTCCATTTTTCAGAGGGGGCAACATGGATTTTATAAACTATAGTTTAACAAGGGGTCTATGAGTGTCATGGAAATAACAGTACAAATGCCCTAAAAATAGAACTGGTCAAAAAAAATTGTAGTAACTGGATAATCTAGTTTAATGCTCTCCACCTGACTCTTTGCCAGTCTCCTCATTCTGAAAATAAGCTCAGATATTGGCTTTCTCTTTTCATATCACCTCGTCCTTTGATTCCCCTCTACCTTCTTTCCCAGTACTGGAATTTTGGAAGTCTTCTCCTGAAAAGACTTCTTGTTCCATTGAAGGAGAGTCGCCTGTTTAATTCACCGCTGTCCTCTGCTTCTCAGATACTCCTCTCTTCTAGCTTCCCTGCATCGGATTTCTCCTGCCACTCCTTTCTCCTTTCATGCTCTTCTTTCCCTGCAGCTACGTGTTTGTGTTTTTCTCCATTTGGGCTCTTTTCTCTGACCATCTCCTTCCATTCCTCAGTCTTCCCCTTGAGCATCTTAAATATCACTAAGTTTGGCAAATAACATACATTTGCTATTCTTTCCAAGTTATAGGGTGTTGCTGTCCCCAACTTATGGTTTTTTTAATTCAATTTTTGTTTAACTGACTTTAGGAGTAATGCCATGTATTTGTTAGGAGTAGGTAACTACAAAGATTGAGTGACAGTAGCGTGTAAGGGAAAGAGAATTAATCCTAAGTTCAACAAATTTAGTTAGAGAACTGGAATTGGAATCAGGAAGACTCATGTTCATGAGTTTAAATTTAGCCTCAGACACTTACGAGCTGTGTGACTCTGGACAAATTACTTAACCTTCTTCACCTTGCTTCCTCATCTGTAAAATGATCCAGAGAAGGAAATTGAGCTAACCATTCCAGTATCTTTGCCATGAAACCCCAAATGCGATCACAAAGACTCAATCATGATTGAAATGAATGAACAAGAGGCTGGAAGGGACCTCATTGGGGTATCTAGTCAGATTCATATTGGAACAGAATATTCTCAACTATATACTCCACAAATGGTCATCTAGTCTTTGGATTATGTCTACTGGTGGTGGTGACAAATGGGAGTGGAGCTCAACACCTACCATGGCAGACCATTCTTCTTTTGGATAGCTCTAATTATTAGGATGCTTTTCTTTCCTTGAAGCCTAAAACTTCCTCTTTGCAATTTCTACCAATGAGGTCATGGCCTCTCTCTTGAGGCCATCACTGAATAGTGAGCTATCACACCTTTGGAAGTGGCTGCTTTATGGTCAACTTAAACTCTCCAGGATCAAAATAGAAGTCATTTTCTCTACTTTCAAGCCCATCACTATTCTGAGCTTACATTTCTCTGTCTAAGTGGTAGAGAGCATTTAGGAGAGGGAAAGAAATGGGAATGTATGGAGTACCTGCTATAAGTCCATCATTGTGCTATACACATTATAAGTATTAGCCCAGTGGAGTCCTTTCCCCCAATTACCCCAATATAGAAATTCATCCTCACCCATAGCTACTCGCTTTCCACAAATGTCCAGTCACTGACCATATTTGAATGATTGGGGATCTGACACATCTCTCATATCCATGCCTTTATAGAGGAGGTGAAACCCTCATCACTTCTCACCTAAATGATGACAATAGCCTTCACATTGGCCTCATTGCCCCTAGACTGACCCTTCTTCCATCCATCCTCCCTACAATGATAATTGGATATTCCTCAGGCACAGCTCTGATCAAGTTACTCTTCTGGCTCTTAAGTTCCGGAGGCTCAAGCATAAAATCTGACCCCTCTGTTTCTGAATCGGGCTCAGACCTTAATTTCTAGCCTTTTTATACAACTTACTTTCATGTAGAAATCCAGCCCAGTCAAACTGGCCTTCTTCTTGCTGTGCTTCACCCATCTCCCTTCTCCATGGCTTTGAACGGATCATCCCCCAAGACTGGAATATATTTCCTCCTTGTGTCCTCTGATTAGAATCTCTCACTTTTCTTCTGCAAAGCTTGTCATCAGTCACATCTCCTACGTGAGGCTTTTCCTGGCCCTCCAGGCCCTGGCGCCTCTCTTCCCATAGAAAATGCTTTCATTTCTTTTTAAATAGTTTGTCTATAGTTAATCTATAATTTATGTTTTCAATGTGGTTTCATGTTATTTGGAACATGTATGCACATGTTATTGCTTGAGGGCAAGGACTGCTCAGTTCATGTTTTTGTCACCCATGGCACCAGCACTATGCTTTGCCTTTAGTGTGTGCTTGAGAAATACTTGTTGATTGATTGATTGACAGGGCAGAAAATCCCAGTTTTAGTCCGCTCAGCCATTTACTAGCAGTGTTCTTCCCTATATTGCAATGCCCACATCTTTTAAACCTGGGTGATCATATTTGTCCTGCTTCTTCCCTGTTGGGAATGTCAAATAGGACCTCACATAACAGTCAGTATTTATATAGCACTTTAAAGTTTGCAAAGCTCTTTATGAATACCTTATTTCATCCTTATAACAGCCCAAGAAGGGAGGTACAATTATTAAACTAACCTGGGGAAACTGAGGGAGACAGAGGTTGCCCAGAATCACACAACTAATGAATATCCAAGCAACACAGATTTACCTGAATTAGGGTTCAACTGTGTCACCTGGCTGTCCCAGTAGGTGACAGAAGTATTTCTCACAATGTAAATTCCTTTGTAAATGTGAGTTGTTGCTATGGTACTTCAACTCTGAAGTCCTCACCTAGAGATATGGAAAATTTTTTCCTCTGGGACTCAATACTGTCATCTGTAAAATACACTGGAGCATTTACCTTGCAAGGTTGAAAGATAAGGACGAGAGTATGCGATTCATGTAAAGGACATCGATACCTTGATAGCTTGAGACACGTGAAGTAGAAAAAATCAAGGCAGATTGAGTGAAGAGCTGGTCTCAGAGCCAGGAAGTCTGATCTCTCTCATTCACCCCGGTTCTGTGACCCTGAGGAATTACTTCACTTCTCAGGGTCCCAGGCAACTTTATAGAATTCTCAGCTGCAGAGAAGGAACTTTGGTAGAATTTCTTCTTCAGAAAAGACTGTATCAGTGACACCTTGAGGACATGGTCCTTTTGCTTTACCCTATAAATTTTATTGTTACCTAAGGCTCTTAAGTACAGAATTCACTGGAGACACAGAAATATTCCCAAGTCTTAAGGGAACAACCCAGTCAACCTGGATATTGAGTTCTTGTCTACAATATCAAATGATATGGGATGATTGATATGGAAAACTGTGGTCATAAAAATATTTCTGTCTCACTCTTCTTTTTCCCTACCTCATTGATCCCTCCCTGTTTTCCTTTCTTCCTTCTTTCATTCCTGCCTTCCCTTGTTTGTTTCTTTTCTTCCTTTCCTGCTTTCTCTTTATTTCTTCATTTCTTTCTTGTTCTTCCTTCCTTTTTCCCTCTGTATCTCTCTTCCTTTATTTCTTTTGCCCTTCCTTCATTTCTGCCTTCCTTTCTTTCTTCCTTCCTACTTTTCTCCCTCCCTCCTTATCTCCCTTCCTTCCTTCCCGTGCTTCCTTCTTTTCTTCCTTTTTACTTCCTTTCTTTCTTTATCCTTTTTTCTTGGTCTTCCTTCTTTTCTTCTTTCTTCCCTTCTTTTTTCTTTGCTATTAAGGGAATTTGGTTTTTTCTGTCTATACATATATATGATGGCCTTCATTTTCTTGTCTTCTTAAATGAAAGGAAAGGGGAAAGGGAGAGAACTGGGAACTGAAACTAAAAGGAAATAGAATGTTTTAAAACATTGTTTCTCACATCCCGGGAAACCTACAGACATTTTAATTGCATGCTCTAGGCAATGAGTCCTTGACATGGTGTCCTGCACTCAAATTCTGACTCTGACAATCACTAGCTACATACGTACAAATCACCTGGGTTTTTGAGACTCAGTTCCCTCATCGATAAAATGAATATAATACCATTTGCTCATCAGGTTCTTGGAATGAAAACACTTTAAAACTCATCAGCAAAACAGACATTATTTACCTAAGTTCCTTCCTTTTTGAAAATGCAAATATAACACAAAGCAGAAATCAGACCAAAGGCAGCATGGATTTCTCTCCTCTCTTCCACAGGAGCCTAGAACCATGAAGCTCTACCTTCTAGCTTTTCTTATGGCTCTTCTGGCTGTCCTGGCTGTAAGTACTTGGGGACATAGAGAAGGGGCTGGTGTTGGGAGTGATCGATCCCCCTTTCAACAATGTTCATTTGCTTTTCCATGTCTCTGGGCTAGTACTGGAAAAGTTTCTTGTAGCTGTATCCTCAGCTAAACTTCTCTTCATCTTATACTCACAGTCTTTTCTGCCCTTGAAGGGACATGATCTACATTTCCCCAAACAAAAGTGGAGATAACGAATGTTAACATGTTTTGGATAAAATTCTGTTCTTCCTCAGTGGAGGGGTAACTCATTCCATAACTCCGAGTGTTCACTTAATTCACTACTTGGGTTGTTTGTTTTTATATGTCATATAACTGAGTCTATTGATGTTTTTTTTTCTTTTCCAAAGGGAGCTGACGATTCTTCTGAAGAGGTAAGAATTTTGCAAATAATTTCAAAGTAGTTTGGTATTCGGTCATGTTTATCTTTAAATGGTTTTCCTTGATTTTGACAGAAGCATCGTGGGAAGAATCATCGATATAAGGTAAAATTTTATTGGATTTAATATATAACAATTCATTAGTATATTTCTTTATATTTGATCTCACCCCAAAAGAAATATCTCATTGCTCAGTTTTCCTAAGCAAATGTAGATGTCAGTAAAGCAGAAATAGATATTGACCCCATTGATTAACCATGAGACTGCTAGGCATTTGTGAGCTCTGACTACATAATCACTAAATATGTTTATCTTCTGGATTTATTAATTGAGATGGAATTGTTACATTGCAATAACCATGTTTAGTAAGGTGAAATGTTTATTGGAAAAAATGATGTCCATATTCAATCTATTTTTCCTGCTTCCCTAATTTTTACATCATTTCACCAATGATTCTATAGGATTTCACTCATTCTGAACAAAAGAGAAATCAGAAGTGTTCTCTGGATTTATGGATGTTTTAGGTTCTCTGGTTATTCATAGAGTCCTTAGTGATTCACATGTATATGCCTAGGGCATTGCACAAAGGAGGATCTTAATAAATATTGACTGAATTGACTTGATTTGATTTGATTTGGGTTAAAAGAGTGAGAAGTTCACCCATTTCCTCAAATTCCAACTACCTGATCTAGTCATTCTCCTAGATTTACTAGTTTCTGGCCTCCAAGCTGATTTCTGGCCACATTTTTTGGCCTAGCAGAATTGTGCTTCTACATGGACTTGATGATGCCTAGATCACTAAACAATAGTGGATTTTTGACATGTCTTCTATGAAACAGCGCAGTTCTCCCTTTCGTTGACTCTTGGCTATGTCTGAGGAATTTGTTAAAGGCATATTCTCAAAGCCCTCATAGCTATTAGATTGCCACAGAATACCAGGGATAGCTAGTTGAAGCATGAACAGTTCTCTTCAAAATATAAGCAATTTTTATGCTGAAAACATTTTTTATTTATTTTTTAATATCATGTAGATAGGTTTCTCTGCCAAAGTCCTTCAAGCATGAGAATAAATTCCTTGGATGCTTTGAAATGGATTTTAAGGAAGGATTTCAGTTTATATTTCTCTGTCATCATTCTTTTCCAATAAGTCGGGTTTCAATCTGCTGCCTATTGCCTCTGTGACACTGAACAAGTCACTTCACTTTTCTTATTCTAAGCTTCAGTGATGATGGACCAGATATAATGTCCCTTTTCAGTCAGTCTAGGCTTCTCTTGCTATAGGTTCATGTATAAATTTTGGTTCTAATCTCTGTCCTTCAGAGGGGACAGGGTCTCATTCACAGTATTATATGTCTAGAGGTGGAAGGGTCCTTGCAGGCCATCTCATCTAAAACCTTGATTTTACAGCTGAGAAAAATGAGGCCCATTGAGATTAAGTGACTCATCCAAGGTCACACAGCAGTGGATATTAGAGGCAGGATGTGGAGCCAGGTTCTTTAATCCCAGAGGTATTTAATTCTTTCCATTCTGTCAGGCATAAGAACAGGGATGCCAGTAGTTATAGTAGCAACTGTTGTCTTTTATTATCTTCCCCTGTGGAATCAGGGAAAGCGTGAGGTCTCTTTTTCTTCATCTTTCTCCAAATGGAGTCAGAGAAAGGTTTGATTTTTCTTTTTTATATGTGAGAAAATATGAAGAATGGAGCGGTCGATGCTATTTTTTTTTATCAAGAAACATTACGAAAGGAGTAGCTCCTTTTTGGAAATGGGGTTTCTTTAGTAAAATCATATCTGATAAACTTGATTATTCTCCGTTTAGTTGATTGAGAGATTTCGTGGAATTGTAACAATGTATCCAAATACATATTTATCTCTCTGATCAACTCCAGAGCTTACACTGACTCTTTACAAGTGAGTCTGGTGATCCAGATACCCTGCCATGGGGGAGCAGTTGTACTAATCCTGTCAACATTTTGTGTTACCGTTGCCATTCAGTCATTTCAGCTGTACCCAACTGTTTATGACCCCAATTGGGATTTTCTTGGCAACAATACTGGAGTGATTGGCCATTTCCTTCTCCAGCTCATTTTACCAATGAGGAAACTGAGGCAAACAGGGTGAAGTGATTTACCCAGGGTCACACAGCTAGTAAATGTCTAAGACTAGATTTGGATTCGGGAAAATGAGTCTTCTTAATTCCATGCCCAACAGCATATCCACTGAGCCACCTGGCCACCCACTGCATTGGTATATGCCTATTATTTCAGTGTTATGGAGACTAAGAATTTTACAACAGTATAAATGAACCAGAATTCCTCAAATTCATATCTGCTATTTTCTCTTTTTTATAGCACAGAAGAAGAAATGATTATGCATATGAGTATGGTGGATATTATTAATATTCTCCAAATCCTCAGTATGCACGACAAGGAAGACCTCAATAAACACAGGTAAAGATAAGTTGCATTTGCTGCAAGCATGGTGGGTGGTGTGGTGGGAAGAGTACTGGGTTTAAAGTAAAAACTCCTGGTTGAACTTCAGGTGAGCCCCTTAATAGCTAAATGACTTGGACCACCCAGAGTCTGAACATCTTCTTTCTTAAGATCTTGCTGAGTCCGCTCTCCATTGAGCATCCAAAGGGATATTCCTAAAGCTCAGTTGTGACCATGTTGCTGTTCGATCCACCTCCCCCCAATCAGTTCTAGTGCTTCCCTAATATGTCCAGGACCAAATATTAAACCCTCAGTTTGGATTCTAAAGCCCTTCGAAATAAGCTGCTTCCCAGCTTTCCAGTTTCCTTACACTTCACTCCTACACTTTGACCAGCCACACTGGCCTTCCTGCCATTTCTCAACCACAGAATGATCTGTCTCCCCTTTCTTTTATCTCTGACTCTAAGTGTAGGCTCTGGCACATAGGAAATACTTAGCAAATGTCTCTTGACTTGTCGCTCCTTTTGTCCAATGGGAGCCTCAGCCACGGGGTCCTCCAGAGTAGGAGTCAGGGGAGGGCCATCTATCCACTTCATGATCCATCTCCAGTGTGGCTGTTGTTGTTTTAATCCAACTGAAGATGATCAGAACTTCAACAGGGAAAAGTGTAATTAATTTTTAGTCATGAGAAAACAACAGTATCTCACCTTTTGGTGCTCAGACATGTGTGTGTGTGTGTGTGTGTGTGTGTGTGTGTGTGTGAGAGAGAGAGAGAGAGAGAGAGAGAGAGAGAGAGAGAGAGAGAGAGAGAGAGAGAGAGAGAGAGAGAGAGAGAGAGAGAGAGAGAGAGAGAGAGAGAGAGAGAGAGAGATGCAGGGAGGGAAATCTAGCGTGCTGCAATGTTCAATGTATCCCAATCTCAGATTTAGTAAATGACTGTACAATGACTTTGGCTCAGAGCCCATTTTGGTGAGAAGAGCCTTGTGGAGAGAGCCACATGGTGCTAGCCTCAGCTCAGCTCCTGCCTGGGCAATACATTCATCAATTTCCCTAACCACTTTAGTGAAAGGAAGCTGGAGGCCCTTGACCCCTGAGAAGTTCAGTCAGGTCCTATCCAAGGGAATGCCAGGTGCCATTCATTGAGTGCTCACTTCCCCAGCTGTAGCTTCCCGTGATCTGGATCAGACTCACTGGAGGGAGAGCCAGACAACCTGAGAAGTTCTAGAATGAGCCCCTTAGAGATGTCAGTAGCCCTGTCATGGTAAAAAAAAATTTCCTACCTCTCAACCAGACATTCCATAATATCCTTTTACTTCTGTTAACCTATGATCTCAATGATGCGGGCATTACCCTCAAACATGCAGATTGCAGTGCATCCCTGGGCTCTTCTCCTGTCCAGTTCTTGACCTTGCCCTCCTGCCTAGAGGATATACCCAACATGTCAGAGGCTTCCTTTAAGCCTTTTTTCATTATCTGGGTGCCAGTACAGCATCTCTTCTACCTATTCTCATTTCACACCTCATTCACTACATGGCTGGACCACCTTTTTTTCTGACCATACATTTCCTCCAATATTTCTCAATGGACTAATAGCTACCACAGTACTGTGGAGAACTCGCAGGAAAAAGAGGAGATTATGAGAAAAGTGGATTGTGAGGGTGGGGAGAAGAGTTTGGTTTCTGCAGGAATTATCTTCATGAAATTGGCCAACACCAGCTTCCAAAATACATGGGGGAGCCATACCCTTAATGGTTTGGATAAGAAAACTTTTAACAGAACAAGGATTATTCTAGTGCCCATCAACTTTACTAAGTAGTAACAGATGAATGTCTATCAAATCAGTGGGAAATGGACAAAGCAAAATCACACTTTCTGGAACCTTGGAGCCTCCTTAATATATGCTCAGCTTCAGTGCTATGGACTCTTCTGCTAACTTATCCTGGACTAGATTCTGGGGTCATAAGGATTTAAGGATAGTTTGAGGACCAGGTAGAATAGAGGTGTCTCTATCAAACTTAATCTAAACCAACATAATCATTTGGTGAGAATCAATTTCTCTAATACATGAAAGTTGCTTCTGACCATTTTGAACAACTAATAATATCAATAATGGTAACAGATTAAACAAAAAATAGTTTGATGGATTAAAACCCAAGGCAATTTCTCTCTTTACTTCTAGGTTTCCCTGGAAGAGGAACCCAATCTGTCTGTGTGAGGAATCTATAAATCTACAAATATGTCAATCACTGCATCTGCCTAGTTATCACTCTCTATAATTGAGCATTAGTTAGTAGCTCCAAGCTTGTTAGATTAACACAAATCATTCTTCCAAAGGACTAATGCTCTCCTTTACACTGTCTATGTAATAAATTCACTTCAAAGTACACTGAATGTCTCTTGTCCTTATTTCCATTCTTCAGTACTGATTCAAGATGTAGATGAGAATAAAATAAGGTGAAGAAGATGTGAAGCTTTTTTATCTAAAAAGCATAAATGGCCTTTCAGAAATGAATTTCCAAGAGGCGGCTAGGTAGCTCAGTGAACAGAGCACCAACCCTGGACTCAGGAGGACCTGAGTTCAAATCCGACCTCAGACACTTAACTAGCCATGTGACCTTGGGCAAGTCACTTCACTCCAATTGCCCTCCAAAGAGCAAAAAAAAAACAGAAATGAGCTTTCAGGTGGAAATAATATACTATACACAAGAAATTTGTATATCTACAATATGGCACAGTGGGAAATAAGCCATCTTGGAGGCAGGAACCCCCAGGTTCCAGTTCCAGCTTTGTGACCATGGGCAAGTCAGTTAACTTGTCATTATTCTAAATAATCAGAGTTCTTCCTTCCTTTCTTTCTTTCATCCCCTCTTTCTTTCTTTTTCTCTTTTCTCACACTACAACCTTAAAACCATTTCTCTCTGAAGCTTGTAGATTGGACCACAACAGTTCCCTGCCCAAGCTCCACTTAATAACTAGATTTTGGGCCCTCCTAGCTCAGAGTGAATGTTGATGGTGACTGTTTCTCCTTGGAACAGCAACTCTGAGGGTTTTCCCCTCATAGATCGATATTTTTTCTAATTAAAGGGCTCATCCCCTCACTCACTTCTTCAAGAGGTCTATTCACTGAACAGGCTTTACCTCATGAGAACCTGAAAAGGTCTTAGCCTAAAATAGCCATTGCATCCTGGGCCATCGCCATCCATGCTGATCACTATCAGGCCACTGGAACCCGATGACTCTGTAGGAGAAAGTGAGATTGGGGAGCTTGAAGAGCTCCCCCTCACTCAAATCAAAGTCAACTACAAGTCATGTAATCATTTTCCTGATGTCATGGTCCTCTTCAAAAATGAAGGACAAACACACAGCTTTCCAAGGATGTACACATTGATAATGAGATTGATGCACACATTACCAGAGTTAACTCAGTGTTTGGTAGGCTCTGATGGAAAGTATGGGACCGAAGAGGTACCAGACTAACTACCAAACTGAAGGTCATTGTGCTCACTTCATTGTTGTATGCCTGTGAAACCTGGACAGTATATATACCAGAGATATGCCAGTAAACCGAATCATTTCCATTTGAATTGTCTTAGGAAGATTCTGAAGATCCCCTGGCAGGATAAAATACCAGACATTGAGGTCCTTTCTTGAATTAAACTGCTATGCATTCAAACTCTGCTTCAGTGAGCACAACTCCAATGGACTGGTGATGTTGTTGAAAATGCAAAGCATATGCTTGCCAAAAAGACTATTTTGTGGAGAGCTCACAGAGGGCAAGTGTTCACATGGTGGTCAGAAGAAGCAGTACAAAGACACTCTCAAAGTCTCTCTCAATATCTTTGGCATTGTGTGACATGGGAGACAGTGGTACAGAAGGGCTTAGAATGGCATGCCCATACCAGAGAAGGTGCTGTGCTCTATGAGCAAAACAGAATTGAAATAGCTCAAAAGAAATGCAAGATGCACAAATTTAGAGAATCCACCCCCAAATGTTTACATGGATGATTTGTGCCCAGCCTGTGGTAAAACATTCCAAGCTTGTATTGGTCTGATCAGCCACCGTTGGACACAATGAAACTTGAGTCTGGCATAGTGATGTCATTTTGGTGTTCTTAGAGAATGAAGGACAACAACCAAGCAATCAACCAACCAGCCAAATACAGAAAGAAAATGGAAGCTAAAAGTCCTACACTATTGTAGAAATTAGGAACAAAGAGGGGGAATTTGCTGTTTCCTATACTTGCGGTGTGTGAGAAGAGTTACAAATTTGGAAGAATAGGTGGGGAGGCAGACTTCACAGGAAACTCATTTACCTGAAACAAAGGATGATTGAACACAAGGAAATAGTTTGGCATAAATATACATAAAACTAAATAGTGAGGTAAAGTGAGGGTGTAGGGGGATTTTCACCTGTTTTTTCAGTCATGTTCAACTCTTGGTGATGCCACTTAGGGTTTTCTGGGCAGAGTTACTGGAGTGGTTTGATATTTTCTTCTCCAGCTCATTTTATAAGTAAAGAAACAGGCAAACAGGGTTAAGTGATTTGCCCAGGATCACACAGCAAGTATGTGTCTCAGGCCTGATTCAAATTCATAAAGTTGAATCTTCTTGATTTTATGGTCAACCACCTTTTTGCCACCATTTTGCCACCTAGTTGCCCTTGGCAGTTAAGAGGTGGGAAATGGTCAGAAGCAAATCAAACTTCTTGATCCTGAACAGGCATTAAAAGGGCCAAAAAATGAAGGAAAAGAATTCCCTATCAATTTGAGAATGGCTGAACAAACTGGGGCATACAAATACAAAAGAGTTTTATTACATCATAAGAAATGAAAAAAGGGAGTATTCTATAGAGAATCCATGGTAGCATGCACTGATGCAGAGTGAAGTGAGAAAAGCCAGTACAGTTTCTGCACAAGGAATGACATTGCAAAGATGACCAACTTTGCAAAGTACTTGGATCCATGCAAAGATCAACCATGTCTTCAAAGGACTTATGATGATGTATGTTACCTGCCCTCAGACAGAAAAGGGATAGGGTCAAGGTACAGAAAGACATATGCATTTTTGGATGTGGACATGGGGCCTATTACGATTAATTTTGCTTGAATGCGTTTATATGATACAAAAGCATTCTTTTCTCTCTCTTTTTAATATAGGGTCCTGTAAGAACAGGAGAAGTTAGTAAGAGTGTGTAATGGGAATGTAAATTTGTAAGATCTTCCCTGCCCCTAGGCTAAAGTGCACCTGGAGCCTGGGGTGGGAGGCTTGTTTTTCAGTAGATACTTCTTGATTGGCCAGTGAGTCAATAAGGTTGTTACATTCTCTGAGCCAGAAGAAGGCTATATAAGCCCTGATGTGTAGCTTTGTTTTGGGGCTCACTTTGAGAAGTGTTCTGTGATTTGATCAGATGAAACTCTGGGAAGCCGTTGTCCAGGGCCCCCCCGGCTTTGAAACCCAGATGTTGTTTGGTATGGATGTAATGGTTGGACAGTTTGGAAATCTGAAACTTGATCTGTTTCTGTCTTGATAATTCTGTCTCTATATTCTGAAGTTCAGGGTGCTGACCTCTTTCCCCTGAAATAGGTAAATGATACATATCTGACTGATTAAAGTAAGCTTGTTAACCCATTTTGAGTTGCTTTCCTTTAACAAAGCAGATCTAAGAACCTGTGTTGGCAGACACCCTGGGGATGCTGGGGTGCTTGCTGCTACAGAGTGATATAAAAATGAAGATGTAAAAACATTTTTTAAAAAGCATAGAAGGGAACAGAATTCAGTTCAAAGAAGAAGAGTGCCAAATAAGACAATTTGGAATGTCTTGTTTAAATTATTGTATACTTCTTTTTTTTAAGCAAGAGATGTACAATAGAAGCCCATGGCTCCATACCCAACCCTTCTTTTCTGTTTTGCTATGTGTATGAAAATGCCCTCTCTTTTTGGTAATTAAGTTCAGAAAAAATAAAAAATAGTGTTTCTGGAGCATTTATACTTTAGGCTGGACTTTAGTCTGTTTTAGCTTTGGCAAATTCACAGCATTGGTCAAATGGTATCTTTTGAAGTCATTGAGGGTTTATTTGGGCAGAATTAAGCTCCTCGATGTTTCCCTACCAGCCTATCAGGATTTATTTCCATTGACTTTTCTCCATGACAGTCAAGGGGTCACTATTTTGGATCATTTCTGTGTTTATTCATTTCTGTCATTTCTTGGGCCTTTTGAACTAACCCTTATTCCTTTAAATATGCCCAGAGACACATCCATTGTTCAATTGAATGGCCTCTCTTGCTGCAACTGAGAGTGGAGTTGGGATGCACAATCCCTGTTGCTAACAAATTATAGGCCTAATACTGTGGCTAATACTTGTACCACTGTAACCGAAGGCTCAAAATCTCAACCTCTCAACTATAATTCATCAGGTGGCCAAATTTCAACCTCAAGGAAAATTTAAATTTAAATTTCCTTCTGCTACCTACTCAAGCAGGAAGACTCACCAAACAATAGAAGAAATAGGTTTATTAATGACAGAAATATAACAACTTTTTAGGGAGGCAGCATGATACAACAGAGGGAGTTCAGGGTTTGGAATCAGAGACTTCTCTGAATCCTGTCTCTTGCCATTTTCCCTCTATGTGATGGGGCGTAACCACTTCAGTTTTCTAGGCATTCGTTATCTCATCTGGAAAATGGAAGTGTTGGACTCAATGACCTCTGAGAATGCTTCCATCTCTATAATCAATAGTAGTAGCCCGTTATTCTAATAAACTACTGTCACCTAGACAGAAGAGTCTTAAGACGCTTTCCTCTAATTCAGCTTTGCCTTAATCTCAGGCTCAGACCTCAAGGGCTTCAGTGAGAGGAGTTATCTTTTCATCATCTACCTCCACCTTTTTCTGGAACTTGTTCAATCCCTTTCCAGTACTGGGGAGTTGGATGTCCAGCTAAGTAAATGGTCGTTATAACTCCCAGTCTATGTCCCCAATGGTGTCAGCAGATATTCAGTTGAGCAAGCCTGCTCTCACCACACTCTTCATTTATACAAACAATATGGATTTGGATTACACCTTTCGCCAAGTCTCTAACCTCCTGTTTCAAAGAAAATCTTCAGAGAAATGAGGTCAAAGGGAAGCCTCTCCTAGGTCCTTAGAGCAGGAGTGTCTTGTCCCCATTCTAGTAAGAGCTGCCTCAGGACACTCAGAGGAAACCCAACCTGTTCTATAGTTATCTTCCCCACACTAACTGTGGATCTGGAAAAAGTGACAGCCCTTTATGCATCAAAGCTCCCAGTACCCAGTCCATTTCATTTTCTCTAGCAAATCCCAGGTCTAGTTAGGTTTAATTAATAATATCCACGGGCTCCCTTTCCAGTTAACTCTCTTGACAAG
Organism: Petaurus breviceps papuanus; assembly: GCF_028583685.1. NCBI lineage: Eukaryota > Metazoa > Chordata > Mammalia > Diprotodontia > Petauridae > Petaurus > Petaurus breviceps. The sequence goes on along the minus strand of NW_027185655.1, from coordinate 2,159,205 downwards.
TGGTGAGGCTTCATGACACAGGCAGCTCATCCAAGGGGTCAATGTCATTCCATTGCTTTCTCAATGACTTCCCCACTGCTACACAGGCCAGCCTTCCAGCTCTTGACCAGGGCTCTGATTGGGGAGAGTTCTCCATAACTAACCTTAACCAGACCCACCATGTTGCAGCATTCTAGCCCTCTTCATGCAATGTCACCGCCACATACCTTACCTCCTTTCCCACTTTTTACCTTTTGCTTTGCGAATAATAATCAAATCAAAACTACCATTCTCAGAAAGGATATATCAATTGCCCAAATGATCTACTCTCTGTCCCTGGGATTTCCCAGATCCCCTATTAATTTTGTCTCACAATTAGAATGCAAGCTCTTTGGGGTCGATGACTGTCCTGCTTTTGCATTGTATCCCTAATTCCAAAGTGTCTGGTACATAGCAAATAATAAGTATTTTTTCATTCATTTATATCCTAGTCAGCTACACAAGAATCCACAGCAGTTCAAAAAACCCTTTTGATGCTGACATTATCACAATTGATGAGCCCACAAAGCAGTAATCCTTGGTGAGGACTCATAGTATTACTGGGTACCAATCCTCCTATAACTGGCTGCTGTAGATGCCATTCTGCCCCCAACATTCCAGCCCACCCCGTGTGTTAGGCTTTGGGTTGAAGAAGGTACTCCACTGACCACTTCCCTGTTGACTTCCTGTTTCACATTACCTTAAAGAGTCATCTTCTGCAATGTGTGTGGATGAGTGTTTGTGAAAAACATCACTGTGCCCCTCCCAAGTCAGTAGGGCTCTGCCCCCAGGTTACCGTCTCTGGACAAGACCTCTTCCATTTTCTGCACCCTGGGGCTTTCTCTAGGACGAGCAAGGTATCCTTGATTCCTGGCCAGGCTTCCATGCTGCTTCATGGTTCTACCTGTTATGAGGAAAGACTCCTGTGGTCTCACAGGTCACAGCATCTCTGTCTACTAGGTGGCTCAATCTCAAGGAACAACTTGGAATACTCTAATATACTTCCTCCTGTAAGTAATCTTTTTCCAATCATGGATACTTTGCCTAGACTACCTTTGTTCTTGATCTTTAAATCATTCTCTATAATTAAATTTCCACTTCTTTACCCCTACCCTCCTCAGTCTTTGCTTCCCATTGTCCTTCTCCAGGACATTGTTTATCTTTTTCTTGGTCCTTTGGGATGCATGCTCCATAATTAACAAATTCCTCTCATCATAAATATTTTTAATCCCTCCATCTTCTGGCCATCTCTGAGATATAGCTTTGTCTTGGCATCCTAACCTTCAGTTGCCATTGCCACACTTTCTAGTACTAGCTACATTCATACCCTGATTCAGTATGGATCCTGCTGGAGAAAGTTGGAATGCTCTTCTCTCACCATTATTACTTCTAGACTTTCTCTATTTCACTTTCACTGAGCAACTTCTCCTCCTCTCAGGTTCAAACTAAAATTTATCATACAAAATGACCCTTGAGGGTGTCATTTGCTAACACTCAGAATACTCTCCTTCCTTCTTGAATGACTTCAATGCCAGGCTTCAAGTATTTCTACCCTACTCCCATAATAGGAGGAGTTGGTGCACATATTGATAGTCTTTCAGATTTTGTAATTTCCCAGTCTTCAATTCATTCACTGCCCATGACCTGATCTCCTGCTCCACACCAGCTGTACAGAAATGGTGACATCCATGATTTTGCCATCTCTCAGAAGTCCCCTGCTTCCTCATTCAAGAACTTTGAATTTGTTTATTTATTTATATCTAATTTATATCTAATCATGACCCTTTACAATTCTGTCATTCCCTATGCCTTACGATCGCTAAATCTGTTCTTTGTCTTCACTGGGGTTTTTGTTCCTTCCATTTCCTTCCCATGTCTTCATCCCAGCACGAACTACACTTTCCTCTTCTCTAAAACCCTTAGTGAACTGTCAACTCCATATTATCTTCTGTGCTCAAATCACTTGTTCTCTTGTCCTATTAGTAATCACACTTGGCCAAACCCCAGCCCTAGTTTGCTTCTGCCATCTATTTCTTTGCTTTGCATGAAAATGAAGAGAGCGGAAGATTACAAGATTAATTCTGAGTTCATTATAAACTTATCTTACGTAATTTCAACAGAATCCTCACTGCATTGAAACAAACATTTTATTCCTGTCTAACAAATTCACTGTCCCAATCTCTATGGAAGCTATTACAAAGTTTCTCCTTTCTTTTCAAGCTTCCTATGGAATCCATTCACCACACTCTCTTGCTTGAGAGACTTTACCACAATAAATTGAGACCATTTCCAAAGAGCCCCCCAATGCTTCTTCCCAATTCTGACACCACAGACACCTATCATCTTGCTCCTGGAAGCTCCTAGGCTTAGCCTGCCTTGTCAGTGAGTCCTCCCTCACTCCACATCCCCTGAAGTTCATTTTCAATTTAGATAAAAGTGGTTTGGGCTTTTGCATAAGTAGTAGATTTAGATGGAGCATCAAGGTCACTACAAATTCTCCATCATATTTTCCAGAAGACAGATACCTGGTTCTTTGTCATTTTTTTGCATGTGATTCCCACAGAAGCTTCTATTAAAAAGTAAAATATCCTATATAAATATTTTAAATAGCTATACCTATCATATACGTGTATATGGAGAATAAATAAAAGGGAATTGAATGGTATCCACTCTGTTTCTACTTGTTTACTACAATAGGAAATGTTGCTATGAAAATACTGGTAAGCACAGTCCTCTCCTTTGTTTCTTTGACTTCCTTGGTCTGCGTATCTGGTGTTCCCCTTCTCCCCCAACTCCTCTCCCACGTGTGTTTTTGAACAAATCATTACATTATCGTCAAGTCTGGGCAAATCTAGATGATTCACCCCTATTTGCTAAGGCTCAGACATTTGGCAAATTGTTACTCAATATTTGAATGCACACTGGTTTGGGCTCCTTTTGTAGAGATTAAGGAGCCAATTTAATTACTGTTTCTGGGACAGACATTACCCTCTTTTTCACAGCTTCTCTTTGAGAGGCTCTTTTGGTGTCTTCATATCAAAAGCAGAAGAAAAAAGCCAACTCCTTTGAGCTGGTACATAATACCTGGCATGGGTGTGGGATGATAAAGAAGCCACTCCTGGGTCTAGTGGGAAAAAAATCAGGAAGACTGTCAGCTCTCTGGTCACTAGAGTGCACTGTGGACCTGCTGCTGATTTGTATTTGTTCATGCAGAGTTTTCAAGGTTCACTGGAAAGATGCTGGTTTTGGAACCAGAGGATGTGAGTCTCAAGCCAGTTTCCACCACTGCCCATCTGAGAAACTTTGTCAGTTACTCCTAGAGCCTAATTTTCCTCATCTTTCAAATAAAAAGGCTGGAGTGGATGGCCTGCAAGGTGACTTCCTTGTCTGTAATTGATTTATTACTCTAAATTATGATCTTTGGACATGATTTCATTCCTGAGTAATGTTTTCCAGAGTATCATGAGTCTCATTTTAACAAGATGTTAACAGAAGTTAAATAAAGTCTAAGAAGGTTGATAAACAAGACGGTGTATTGTATACATTCCTTGAATGGGAGACATGGCAAGGAAAAATGTTACCATAACCAATAAAAATTTGTCTAGAGAAGCTAAGATTTACCCATTAGAAGGCAATATGATCTTGTGGAAAGAGCCCCAGATTTGGGACCAAGAAAATGAATTTGTTCTCTGCTCTGCTGTTTGCTATCTGACTTTGAACAAATTCCTTGCTCTGGGCCTCAGCTCTTCAAGGACAATTGCACTTACAAACCCTCTGAGGAAGGAGTTACACTAGGAAGGGGTGGTGTGATAAGTTATAGCTGGGTTTGTAGGGAAAATGGAATTCACTGAACAGAAATCAGGAAGTTGCTTTCAGATAAAAGCATTTTTTAATTGTAGCAATTGGAGCTCACTCACAGCTCTTTAGGAGAAAGTATTTTGTGTGTGGGATAAGAAAGGAAGTATTGAAAACCAGCATCCTAGAATATCTTCTATAATATACACACTGACATATTCACAACAATCTATTAAATAACAAATCTCTTCAGTGTCCCTCAGGACTGAGACAGGAGTCTGATGCTTTATACAATGCTCAGAAGGACTGGTGCTCTAGAGGTGCACCTGTGCACTAAATATTTTGATATTTTCCTACACCTTGAGGGCAGATCCTAATTTGTTTTTGCTTCTAGAAACAGTTTAGTTGTAGTGGGTAGAGAGCCAGCCTCAAAGTTTAGAAGATCTGAGTTCAGGTTTTGTCTCTGACATATCCTGGCTATGTGACCCTGGGCAAGGAACTTAACTTCTCAGTGCTGAAAGCAATTCTCTAAGACACTATGAACTGGGGAGAAGGGGCTGACTGTGTTCTGGTCTGTGAGCAACCACAAGCACTCTTTTCTGCCCTGGAACTGTGACAAGTGTCCTGGCTCCACTGCAGCCACCTCGCCCTGGGACTACCGCCTCAGACTGCAACCTAAGATCCGAATATGGGCAAAGCAACAGAGTTCTGCCTCAGTACTGAGAAAGAGACCCTGGTAATCTCTTTTGACCAGTTGTTTGACCCCCTTACCATTTGTGGGCTGAGAGCTCCAGAAGCAGCTGCTGTCACTGATGATCCCATGGCTCCCAAGGCCTGCTCCTAGCCCACTGGGCCTGGGTCTCTATTGGCTCAGACTATGCTGGACTATGTTCCACTGAATTGTGGTTTCTGCTGCTCCAGGAATTATTTTATGGTTTTATTTAAAGTTGTTCAGAGGGGTTTGGGGGAGACCTCAGGTGAGTCCCTGCCTTTTCTCTGCCATCTTGGCTCCACCCCCTCCTCCCTTTCTATAGAAGGGACACCACCCTAGGTCAGGCCCTCATCACCTCTCCCCTAGACAACTGCAGTAGCCTTCTCATTCCTCCCCGCCCCCACCTCTAGTCTCTCCCTTCTGCCATTAGCTGCCAATAGGATATTCCTCAACCATGGCTTATTTCCTGTGTCACCTTCAAGCAGGTCGATGAGGTTGTCTGGGCCACACCTCTGTGCAAGTGAAAGGATCCCTTCCAGCTGGCTCATGTAAAAATAAAAAACCTTATGGGTTTTTTTTTAATTTGCATTTATCTTATTAGTGATCTGCAGCATTAATTCATAAGCTTGTTAAAGCTTTGCAATCCTTTTGAGAACTCCTTCATACCTATTATAGTCAATATTTCTTACAGCACAACAATACTCCACTACATTAATTTACCACACATAATTTGTTTGACCTTTCCACAACTGATGGTGTATTGTTGTTGTTATTAATTGACTAGCATAGTGCCCGACACATAGTAAGTGCTTAATAAATGTTTATGGATTGAGTGATGGACATCTACTTTGTTTACAATGCTGTATTGCCACAAAAAGTGTTGCTATAAACTTTTTGTGTGTATAGGAAGACATTCTATCAATAACATTCTTGGGATATAAATGTCACAGTGAAAAATCTTGGTCAAAAGTTATGCTTTGACATTTATTTGCATCATTCCTAAATTCTTTCCAAAATGGCCATACTAATTCACAGGTCTACCAAAAATGCATCAGTGTGCCTGTCTTCCCAGCACTCCTCTGATAGTGACTATTCTTATCTCTAGTTATTTAGCCCATTTGTTAGCTGCAAAGCAAAACCTCACTTTTTTATTTGCATTTATCCTATGAGAAATTTGGAGAATTAATTTCTATGGTTATTGATGCTTTGTGAGCTTTCTTTTGAGAAGTCGGTTCATAAATGTTGACCATTTATCTTATCAGCAAAAAGTTTCTATTCACTGTACTCTTTCACCATGATCATCCACTTTGTGGCAACACCCCCATCCCACCACTCTGCCAACCCCCTTCCATATGAACCATAATAAACGAAAAACTGTCCTTACTTCTAAAAGAACATGCCATTTGGTTCTCCCACTGTTGCAGTCATCCTCTTTTTGACTTCCCAGACCAAAACACTATCACTCTCCACTACTCCCCTCCCATCCATTAATATGTAACATGACTATGAGACCACTTTTCTGTTTGCAATGTTTAGTGCATAAAATGCTTTTTCATTAATTGTTCACTGTCTCAGATAAGAAGGGAGTTTGCAACGTATACTGTGTTTTAGAATCCACCCGATGCCCCAAAACTTTCACACACCAATAGCACACAAAGTTTGGACTATATTGTACATCAAGATCAAGGAGAAGTTTTATTGTTATTTTAAGCCATGACAGGGGTAAACAGGGTGACAAGGAGCATTTCCCCTTTCAAGAAAATAGACCCTTCTTACAAGCCATCTGATCCTACAGATGGAAAAAATCAGGAGAGATAATGAGGGCAGTTATACAGTTTGTGAAGTGTTACAAAGTATGAGACAGCAATGCTTTATACAAGGAGAGAAAAGAATAGCTCACAAAGCCTTAGATATAGATTTGCACCATTTCACAGCATTAGTCATCACTGTGAAAAGGATCATGGTGTTGGGAACATATTATAAAATGGGTTGGAAAGGCAATGGATGAAGAAAGAACACGAAAACTGAAGAATGAATATGAATGCTGATTTTATTCTAAAATAGTGACAATTTGGAATCACTTATATTGCGAGAGGAATCCATAGGTCCTTCTCTCTTTGCCTCCCCAGTTTCTTAAGGCAGGGTAATAATTCATTACATTCATGCACCAAATTTGTTTAGCCAACAGCTCATCAATAAATATCTCATTTGTTTCTTGGCTATCCCCAAAAATTCTGCTTCCCATATTTTGGTGTATATAGAAACTTTCTTTCTATCTTTACTTCCCTTGTGATATATGCCTAGTATTGGGATCTCTGAGCCATAAGGCATAGATAAATGAAGAAAAAAGCAATTATTATTCACTTGCTGTATGCAAAGCAGTACATTAATTATCAGGGATATATGGAAAAATAAGACAGTCCCTACTGTCAAGGAGTTTATAGAGTAGTAGGAAACAACACATACAGGTAGTTTTTGTTTTCAGGGCTCAATTGATCAGCAAAGTCTTGTGTTAGTAAAAGGAAAATAGCTTTGTACCTCTACAAAGACTAATATAAAATGCAAAGCACATTTAAGAGGTAAAATTTAAAAATGTATCATCATAGATAGACATCAAAAAAGAAATATAATTCATTTCATGGCAATAATAATTTCAATGCCTAATATCTGTTGTATAAACAATATTTGATACTCTTTCAAATCTTACTTGGTCCTCTAACAATCCAAAGTACTTACCCTTATTGGTGGAATTAATATCAGCAGAACACCTCTCTTTGGGTCACCTCCACGCTTTCATTCTCTTAGAACGTTTTCTGCTTGAGCCACTTTAAAAGGTAGGGACAGAACCTTTGATTGCACTGATATAGGGAGTTACTTGATAAGGAAGCTCCTTCTCCAATTCTGTGAGCCCCTAGACTGCTGGAGAGTTGCCTAGGGCACTACAAAATTAAGTAACTTGTCCAGTAACACAGGTAAAAGGCTTAGCTTGAATGAATGTCTCTGACACCAACTCTCTCCATTAGCCATCAGAGTCAATTTAAGTACACTTCAATAAGGTTTCTATAACTCGTGTGCCAGTTTAGAGTCAATTAAAAGTGGAAAAGGTAATAAAAATGCATAATACGGGGGAATAAAGAGACTAGACAAAGAGAAAGTTTGACACGGCCTTCGGTGTAGTAGAATATGAGAATGAAATTACCCCCAAAACATGATGAAATATCAAGGTAATTGCCCTTCCCTTTATCCTTTGTTTCAGTGCTTTAAATTCAATAGAACCAACAGCCTGGGCCTGGAGTCTGTAAAATCCATCAGTGATGAGAATGAATGACTTATTGATTTCAGCTATAGCTTCTACGTTAGTGAAACTTTCTAGACTTTTGCAGTTTACTAAGAACTTTACTGAAAGGGCGGGCCTGACCAGCCGCCAGCCAGAGGGACTCCAGATCAGCAGCAGCTGTGGCCGTTTCCAGATTTATCAACACATAGATGCGAAGGACAAGGTGAGAGGCCAGTGCAGTCTGGACTTTGGGACCCAGTAAGTGGGAGTGCATGGCTTTTACCCCCGGGGCAAGAAACCGCTGAGACTCCGGCACAGCCTGCCTGTAGCGGCTTCAGCTCCTGGCCTGCAGAGTGTAGGGGGACCAAGCACCAGTCTGAGGGGTCATCGCTCTTGCTTTAACCTGCTTGGATCTGGATTGCAGTCTAGGGTGGAGGTCCTGGGGTGTGTGTCCAGCTTGCCAGAGCGTGTGGAGACCTCAGAGAGGGCACCCATCTAATACCTCCGGCAGCTGAGAAAACCCCAGCGTTTGGGACGAAAACTCCCCTGTCTGGTGGCAGAGTCCTACTGTGGCAAAAAAGCCCAAAAGTCAAATCATTGAGTGGCAAAATGAGCAGGCAAAGGCAACAAAGCAGAGAGAAGATTCCAACATTGCACTCCTATTTTGGGGATAAGAAGGAGCAAGGCATGGAACAGGAGGAAATCAGTGAAGTCAGAACTCCTGCACCAAAAGCTTCAAAGGAAAATACAAGCTGGTTACAGGCCATAGAGGACCTTAAGAAGCAGATAAGAGAAGTGGAGGAAAAATTGGGAAGAGAAATGAGAACAATGCAAGAAAATTATGAAATGAGAGTCAACAGCCTGACTGAAGAAAATAATACCTTAAAAAACAGACTGACTCAAATGGCAAAGGAGGCTCAGAAAGGCAATGAGGAGAAGAATGCCTTAAAAAGTCGAATTTGCCAGATGGAAAAAGAATCTCAAAAGCTCACTGAGGAGAATCATTGCTTCAGAATTAAATTGGAGCAAATGGAAGCTAATGACTTTATGAGAAATCAAGATGCTGTTAAACAGATCCAAACAAATGAAAGAATAGAAGGCAATGTGAAATATCTCATGGGGAAAACCACTGACCTGAAAAATAGATCCAGGAGAGATAATTTAAAAATTATTGGACTGCCTGAGAGCCATGACCAAAGTAAGAGCCTGGAAAGCATCCTCCAGGAAGTTCTCAAAGAAAACTGCCCTGATGTTTTAGAACGAGAGGGCAAAATAGAGGTTGAAAAAATCCACCAATCACCTCCTGAAAAAGATCCCAAAAAGAAAACTCCTGGGAATATTATAGCCAGGTTCCAGAATTCCCAGATTAAGGAGAGAATATTACAAGCAGCCAGGAAGAAACAATTTGAATATTGTGGAAACACAATCAGGATAACCCAGGATCTGTCAGCTTCTACACTGAAGGAGCAAAGGGCCTGGAATATGATATTCCAGAGGTCAAGGGAGCTGGGATTAAAACCAAGAGTCACCTACCCAGCAAAACTGAGTATCTGGTTTCAGGGGAAAATATGGTCATTCAGTGGAATACAGGACTTTCAAGCATTCTTGCTGAAAAAACCAGAGCTGAATAGAAAATTTGACATTCAGATACAAGAAGCAAGAGAAGCATGAGAAGGTAAACAGGGAAAAGAAATCATAAGGAACTTATCAAAGTTGAACTATTTTTTTTTAAGCAATTGGGGTTGAGTGGCTTGCTCGGGGTTGCACGGCCAGTTGTTGTTTCTGGGTGTGGTGCTGGGTGTCTGGGCCCGGATTTGATCCGGGTCGTCCCGGAACTGAGGCCGGTGCTCTTGCTTGCTGAGCCACTTGGCCAAAGTTGAACTATTAACATTCCTACATGGAAAAACAATAATTGTAACTTATGAAACTTTTCTCAGTAGTTGAAGGGATTAGAAATATATATTATATATATATATATATATATATATGTCTTTATATGAGGGTATGCAGGCATATGAATACATATGTGAATGTGTGTATATATGTTTACAGGTATACATAGATAGAGGGCACGGGACCAATTTAACAGGAAGGGATGATACTTAAAAGGTGAAATTAAGAGGTGAGAGGGATATAATGAGAGGAGATGGGGAGAGACAGAGTGGGGCAACTATCTCATACAGAAGAGGCAAGGGAAAATGGTTACAATGGAGGGGAAGAATAGGAAGGCAAAAGGGAATGGGTCAATCTTATTCCTATTGAATCTGGCTTGAGGAGGGAGGGAAATACACACTAAATAGGGGATCTCACCCTCCAGGAGAATAGGGGGGGGAGGGGATGTGAGGGAGGATGATGGAAGGGAGGGCAGGCTGGGGGGGAGGGAAGTTGGAAGCACCCACTTTTGAAAAGGGACAGGATCAAATTAGAGAATAGAACAAGTGGGATGTGGGATAGGAGGGAGGGAATTATAGTCAGTCTTTTACAATATATCTGCTATGTTATTGTTTTGCATTAGCCACACATGTACAACCTATACTGAACTGCTTATCTTCCCAGTAAGGGTGGGTGATAAGGGAGGAAGGGAATGAATCTGGAATTCAAAGTTTTAAAATCAAATGTTTAAATATATATATACTATTATCAATATTGTTTTACATGTAATTGGGAAATATAGAGATCCACCATGCCCTACTGGAAAAGTTGAAACAGGTATGGTAGAAAATATGGGAGAGAGCAGATCAGAGGTGGGGATATCCTGTGGGACTGCTGTTTTGGGGGAATGGATGGGGGAAAAACGGGGAGAAAATTTGTAACTCAAAATCTGGCGAAACGAACGATGTAAATCAGGAGTTAATAAAGCATTAAAAAAAAAGAACTTTACTGAAACCCCCTTGTAATTCTAAAATTGGCAAGGATTCATTCTTGGAAGTAACTTATGAAGCAAAATAAGCAATCAAAAGCTATATTTTTGAAGGAAGATGGTGCAGATGTATATATCCTGTGTATGACATGGACTTAATGCAAAAAATTAAATTAATGAAGCACTATAATAATTTATGTTCTAATTATTGAAATTAAGGGGCACAAAGAAGGGACTTTAGTTTCAGTTACCTGGATTGACCACCATTAATGGAATTATCTTTCCTGTGTTTAAATATATTTTATTAGTATTTTTACATAGGCCATAGTATTATTAGTATTATAATACAGTATATTTTACATCTAATTTTCTTCCATTATATCACTCCCTATCTTCCTTCCAGAAATCCATTTATATATGGCACAGAATTTTTTTAAGAAGAAAACAAAGAAAAAAATTCATCAAAAGCAATAAAAATATCTTAAAACTGCATTTAATACTTCACACAAACCCCCAGATTTCCCACCTTAAGTGTCTTCTCAGCTTTCTTCATTGTGGTCAGGTTAGGTCTTTGGAATTGTGCAACATTAATTTTATTCTGTGGTTGTTCTTTAGATGTAAATTATTGTAGCCATTGAGTATGTTATTCTGTTGATTCTGCATACTTCAATCTGTATAAGTTCATGTAAGTCTTCCCAGGCTTTTCTGCATTCATCATACTCATACTTCCTTCCTGAACACTAATGTTCAACTTTACAATTTGCCACACACACGTTGTTTAGCTTTTCCCCACGGTGGGCATCTATTTTGTTACCAGTTATTTGCTACAACAAATGTACTAAACATCTTGGTATATGCTGTTGTTCAGTCCTTTCTGTCATTTCAGTGGTGTCTGATTCATTGTGACCCCATTTGGGGTTTTCTTGGAATACTGGAATGGTTTGACATTTCCTTCTCTGGCTCATTTTACAGATGAGGAAACAAACAAACAGGGGTTTCTGAGGCAAGATTTGAACCCAGAAAGACAAGTCTTTCTGACTTAAGGTCTGGCATGCTCTCCATTGTGCCACTTAGACACGGACACAATTTCTTACCACAATTTCTTATGCCTAGTTGTGGAATCTCTGTGTAAAAGGGCATGACATTTTAGTTACTTTATTTGTGTAATTCCAGATTGCTTTCCAAAACGGGTCTCTGATTAACAGCACCATTAACCATGCCCTAGTGAGTGTGTCTATTTTCCCATAATCCATCCAATATAAACTATTGTCGTTTTTTGTCATCTCTACCATGAAGTGTGTATGTGGGAGATGAAATATCAGTGTTGCTTTCTTTTCGTTTCTCATGTTATCAGTGACTTGGAGCATTCTTTCCATGTGATCACAGATAATTCTCTTTTGGGGGCTCTTTATTCATATCCTTTGACCACTTATTTTTGGGGAATGATTTTTGGATAAAAAATATACACATATATCACTATGCAAAATATATTAAGGAATGTCTTCATCAAAATATGTTCTTTAGCTTTCTCTTTCTCTTGGATACTAAAATAGGAGTAGGAAAATAAGAGTCACCGTAGGCTCTCATCTGATAAACTAAGGATTCTCACTTTGCTGGCATCAATCACTTCTCACGGATGAAGATTTTGGGTGATAAAGATCATCCTGATCTTTACTGAAGATGAAAATCAACAGGAAAAAGCATTGAAGGTATCCAGATTCTAGTCAGGTGTGGGTTTCATAGGCCAACAGTGGGTCACCTACTGGGAACTGACAATTCTTTGTGCAGTTTTTCACAAGTAAATGAAAGAACATCCTTAAGAAAGTACAGAGTTGGCATTTTGAAAGAACATGGTATTTTCCAATAGGGAAAAAGGCCTCTTTTTCAATTCATTATAAATATCAAGGCATTTTCATGTCCACCAGTTTTGCCAATCACCTTTTATTCATATAGTGTTTGATCAGAGATAAAAAAAATATCTTTTACAATATTCTTTTTGTTTCAAATATTTATTATTCTTGGTTCCTATAGTCAGGTATTTTCCACATAGTTACTCTCTTGGTGAACTTAAGTCAGACTCAGACTAAGACAAGCATTCTGGTGAGATATAAAAATATAATAACTGTCAGGTGTTGAATGACTGCTAAACAGTTTCTTTTTGACCTGAGAATCTTCTTGCCCAAGTATGTCTCAATGCAGCTATCAGCTTTATAAGTTAATAGTCTTTTGTATATGGCATTTCTAATTCATGCCAAAATCTTCGTGAATTTTTTAATGAAAAGGGTCATCTTAACAAATTTCAGAAGGAAAATGTTTTGTATTTCCTTGATCAGTAGTTACTATTAGTTGAATCCTCGAGTCCATTCTCATTTTCTCTAATAGGAAACAAATTCTGCTTTTAAAAATATATTTATCCAGATAATCCCCCAAGACACCATTTCATTGATTGTTTAGGAAAAAAATAACAAAGATGAAATCTGAAGAAGTTAATTTGTCTATAGCCAGGATATAAAACTACAAATACGTGAAAAATTATTTTTAAATGTTTTTATTTAAATTACCTGAGAACACCATTTGAAATTATTCCCCTCACAAATTATGTCTGTTTGGGGATTGTGTGTGTGAATGGGGTGGTAATTATAACCCTCAATTCCTTCCTTTTCCAGGTTATTTTTTCCTACTTATCTGGTTGGAGATATCAGAAAAAGATTCATTATGAATATTATATCTGAGGTGAGCCTTCAAGAAAGATAAAGGTCCTTTGGAATTGTGGGAAATAAGGATGTATCTATCATTGATTTAAAGGCAAAAAGGACACAGCATGCAAATGTATGGAGGTGGGAGATAGAATGTTGACTTTCGGACATGCTATGAAGTCCAGTTTGGTCACAACGTGGTGTGTTACAAAGGGAGTAATGAGAGAGAAAAAAGAAAGGAAAATGACACTAAAGTAAAATTGTGAAAAACAGTAGAATTTGTATTTTAGCCTAGGAGCAAGATAGCGAGTGAAGTTTTCTGAGGAAGAGGTGACACTGTTGGTTTCAGAAAAAACTTACAAAATCATTTTTGGAAGTTATAGGATAGATTTACTGGAAAAAAATAAAAACTAAGAAAGAGATTAGGAGCTATTATAATCATTTTGGTGAAGGTGATACAGGCTTAACCTAAGGTGATAACTATGTGAATGGAAATGAGGAATGGATACCAGAGATGCTGTAGAAAATTGTGCCAACAAGTGTTCATGGTTGACTAGATATGGGGGTGAGGGACAGGGCAATGGAAAGGATAACTCTGAGGGTATGAATGTAGGTGACTGAGAGGATGGTGGTACCACCAGCAAAAATAAGTTGCGACAAAGGAGAGGCTTAAGGTAGAAAGGGATGAGGACATTTTGGGGCTCTTTGGATTCTATCTACCTATAGCATATCCGTTGAGGATGCCAAGAAGGCCATTGGTAACATACAGCTAGACTTCCAGAGAGAGATAAAGATTGGGTGTAGAAATCTGGAAGTCACCTGCAAAAAGGTGCTAATTGACACCATGGGAGTTTAGGAGGAGTCGATTTGAGGGAGCATGTAGAGAGAAAAGAAAAAGATGCAAGAGAGGCTTAGGAGGTCATACGTGAAGGTGATGATGCAGCAACAGTCAGGCTAAAACACAAATTCCATTATCTTTCACAATGTTATTCCAGTAATTTTCCCTTGCCTTTTCTTTCACATACTCCTGTCAAGCACACCATGTCCCAACCTCAACATTCCATCCCCCACCTTCACACATTTCTACCCCTCCCCATCCAGCTTGCCTTTAATGCAGACATAGATAAATCCCTGTTTGTCTCCACCTCAAAAGGTCCTTGCCTTTCCTGAAGGCTCAGCTCAGACCTTATGTTGCTGATGAATCTTTCTCTTATCCCTCCAGTCTTTAGTACTCTCTCCATCTTCAGACTGTCTTGAGTTTCTCTATGAGTGTATATTGGACAGTCCTTCCTCTTCCAATGAGTGACTACAAGTTAATTGAGAGCAGAGAAAGAGTTCTTTTTATTTTTCTTACTTTCTAGTGCACTGTGGACACGAGGAACTTCTATTATGGAAATTGCCAATAGTAATGTGGTTCCCAAACTTTTCTGAATGGTATAGTTGTTGAAAATTGTCTACTGTGCTAAGAGGTAAAGTAACTTCCCCCAGGGACCCAACTAGGATGGGATAGAATCAAACTCTATTCCCCAATCTTAGACTTTACTTCCTGTCAGCTTTGTACATTGCTTCCTTGTTCTTATTTGTGGTGGTGGTAGCCCATCGTTCTTAAAGAGAATCAATGCCATTGTGAGGGTGATGTCTTGACTTGTATATAAATTAGATTTAAAAAAGGAGAGCTGCCCAAAGTTGTCAGCCTCACTCTGTCCAGCACAAATAAGTCCTATGATCACTGAATCACAGAATCTCGGGCTGAAAGAGACCTAAGGGGGCACATAGATTAATCCAAACCTGAAGAATACCTTCTACAATATAGCTATAGATAGCATGCCATAGTAGATAGAGGGCTACAAGTGAGACTGGTAAAATCTGGGTTCAAATTCTTCCTCAGACACTTACAAACTGAGTTATTTAAGGAACTTCAATCCCAATTATAAGTCATCACATTCTCTACATGTTGATCTGCCCAGACTGACACAAGGATTAAGCATTTGATATTTTAGTTTTCAACTTGGAGCCTTCAACTATATAGTCTGTTGTGAAACTTGCCTTTTTAAATGACTTCTTGGCATAGGTGAGTATTGAAAATGGCCGCCCCTATGACTTGAACTTCTATAGGGAAAGAAATCATTCATTTTTAAGTCATAAGAAAAGGGCAACACATAAGCTTCTAGTCCTCAGACATGAGAGAGAGAGAGAGAGAGAGAGAGAGAGAGAGAGAGAGAAAGAGAGAGAGAGAGAGAGGGAGAGAGAGAGAGAGAGAGAGAGAGAGAGAGACAGAGAGAGAAATCTAGCATGCTGCACTGTCCAATGAATCCTAATCTGAGATTCCATAAATGACTATTGTTTCTTATTTGGTTCAGAGCCCATTCTGCTGGAAATAACCCTGACAATCTGGATCACATTGCTATTTTCCCTTCTCTAGCTGCATGTCCCATCGTTCTATCATGCAGGTATGAAACAGAACTGATTTTTTTTTTTACCTTTGATCTATTCATTTGCAAACTGCCTTGTTTCTCTTGAAGACACAACCATCTTCCTAGTCACAAATGGGGAAACTGGCTCCCTATCCTCAAAAGCCTTGATCTGTCCATCCCTCATACCAATTGCCCTGTTTTTCTTCTCCCTTTCATAGCTAAACCCTTTGGTATACTCCCAGTGCCTCTTTGACTTCTGACTTTATTCAACTAAAACTGCTCTCTCCAAAGTTGCCCATAATCTCCCAATTGCTAAATCTAATGATTTAGCATTAAATTAAATCAATGTTCATATTACTTGACCTTTCTAAAGCCTGTCACACTTTTGATGATTCCCTTTTCCTTGATATTCTTCTTTCTTCTTTTTTCAAAACATTTCTCCCTCCTGACCCTCCTCCTACTTATGCGACCATTCCTTCTCAGCCTCCTTTGCTGAGTCTTTATCCAAGACATGCCTACTAACCAGGAGTGTTCCACAGAACTTTTCTGGCCCTTTTTCCTTCCCCCTCAATGAGTTAGTGATCTCATTAGCTCCCACAGATTCAATTATTATCTTTTATGCTGATGATTCTGAAATATATTTATCCAGCCGTAACTGTTCTTCTGACATCCAGTCCAACTACCTATTTGACATCTCAAATAGATGACTTGGAGACACCTTAAACTCAACATACAACGTATGTGTGATGACCAACTTTGATAGACTGGACTCTTCTCAGCAATGCAGTGATGTAAGTCAATCCCAAAAGACTCACGATGGAGAGAAATGTGTACATCCAGAGAAAGAACTAGAAAGAACTGAGTTTATACCCAGATGGAAGCAAAATACCTGATCTTTTTCCTTTTCTTGTTTGGTTTCATGTCCTCTTAACCATTTCGCATTCCATCTGATACAATCCATCTTTATAACCTGATTAATGTATAATGTGAAAGTATTTACAGATCCTATACTTGACTATATGTCGCCATGGCGGGGGTGGGCAGGGAGGGGGACAAAATGTGAAACTCAAGGAATTGTGGAATTGAATCCTGTAAACTAAAAGTAAAAAAATTGATTTTTAAAAAAGAAAAAAAGGGAAGAAAAAAAAGGAAAAAATCATTTTTACATGTAATTGGGGAAAATAAATTACTAAATAAATATTAAAACAAACAAACAAAATTGAACTCAATATCTTTCCACCCAAACTTTACCCCTTTCAAACTTCCCTCTTACTGTTGGCCCCCACATCTTCTCATCTTCCTGGGCATGAAACTTTCATACCATCCTTCACTCCTTACTCCCTCCAATCCCCCATAACTGATATTTTTCCAAGATCTGATGATTTTACCTACATAACACTACTCTAATACACCTTTTCTTCTCCATTGACACTGCTACCACTCTGGTGCAGGCCCTCATCACATCATACCTGGACTAATGCAGTAACCTCTGGTTGATCTCTCTCTACCCTAAGTCTCCCAACCCCAGTCCATCTTCAGAGTGATCTTCCTAAAGTAGAGATCTGACCATTCACTTTTCTCAGTAAAGTCCACTGGCTCCCTGTCACATCTAGGATTGGATGTAAAATCCTCTATTGACTATCCAATCCCTTTGTAACCTGGAACCCCCCTTCTTTCCAGTCTTATTACACCTTTCACCACCTTCTCTATCCCCTACCAGATACTCTGCAAACCAGTGACACAAGACCACTTCCTGTTACGCTCCTAAGACACTCCAAGTCCCAACTCCACTTCTATGGATCAATTAAGGTACTTGGTGGGGTGAAATTGTGGGCTGAATTAATTGAGGAGATGGTGAGTGATTGACAAAGTGAAGTGGATAATGCATATTTATCAAACAAGATTTAAAAGAAGCAAAAAAGATAAACATGAAAGGAAAATCATGAAAAGTTTCAATAAGGTCAAACAATGTAGGAAGATGATAATTATAAATCCTACAGTGAGTAGAGCACCAATCCTGGAGTCAGAAGGACCTGAGTTCAAATCCAGCCTCAGACACTTAACACTTACTAGCCATGTGACTTTGAGCAAGTCACTTAACCCCAACCGCCCCTCCAAAAAGAAAAAAAAGCACTTAGGGAACTTTTTAACACAAATCTTAGACCCTTTTTATTGCTGTGATTGTAGTCTCTATTAGTGTATTAACTAATTGTCATAATATGCATATGTGAGGCAGCATATCCTCAAAACTTGTGTATCGAGACTGACTTTCAAAGGTTGAAATTTAACCCCTCTGTGATTTATTTTCCTCTTCATTAAAAGGAAATTAATATTGTCTGCCCCTCTTTGGTAGTCAATTAGTTTTAATCTGTGTTTTGATGAATTTTTTTAATATAATTTTTATTGCATTATGGTTTCGAAAGAATGCATTTAATATTTCTGCTTTTCTGCATTTGGTGTAAGGTTTTATGCCTAATACATGGGCAATTTCTGTGAAGATGCCATGTAGCTGATGAAAAGGTATGCTTATTTCTATTCCCATTCAGTTTTCTCCAGAGGTCTATCATATCTAACTTTTTGAAAATTCTATTCATCTCTTTAACTTCTTTAGTATTTAATGGCTAGATTTATCTAGTTCTAAAAGGGAAAAATTGAGACCTCTACCATTATAGATTTACTGACTATTTCATCCTGTAATTCCTTTACCTTTTCCTTAAAGAATTTGAATGTTGTGCTATTTGGTAGATTTATGTTTAGTATTGATATTGCCTCATTGTCTACTGTATATTTAGTTAACCAGATATGGTAATGATTTTTTCTTCATTCCTTTATATGGTATTTTCAAGTGAAAATTCATGAAAGAGAAAGAAAGAAAGAGAGAGAGAGAGAGAGAGAGAGAGAGAGAGAGAGAGAGAGAGAGATGTATTCCTCAATGGATTCCTATTTTTAATTTTAAAATATTGTAATTAATAAAAATATTCTGTGACAAAAATAACAAGCTGAATAGAATATTCAAATTAAGTCTAAGACAATAAACATTTATTAAGCACCTACTATATACAGAGCACTTTACTATTGTCTCAATACAGGGTTGGTAAGGTTTAGGATACCAATAGTCCAGTACAAGGAAATATTGATTACATAATAAGGCAAAAGAGCAAACCAGCTTTATTAAGGGGACATACTTACAATAAAGAATAGTCAGAAAGGATGGAAATAGGTCAGGCCAGGTGGGACCAGGGTGAAACTGGGCATTCAAAACCAATAAAGTATGGCGGATTTTCATGGGGTCAAACAGTAGTAGCTTTGGGGAAAGGGAGAAGGGAATCTGCATCTAAGAACTAGGGATGATTCATACTACTATGGGAAGAGGAGGAGGATTTGGGAGAATGGTAAGTTGATATACAAAAACCGCACCAACAGGAAAGGGGCTTTTGGCTGTTACTGCTGGTCTTATTTTTGACAGGATGACTCAGAGGGTTTTGAACTTCCCTGAGGCTTCTTCCATGTAGCCTGCAGTCCTACAGGAAAGTAATACAGAGTTTAGGGAAGAAATCTTCTGTGATCTTATGGGATTTGACAGATACTGTAACAACAAGAATTCAAAATAACACATGATAAGTGAAGAAGAGAAAAATGCAAGTGGGTTAGGTCCTAAGGGGGAAAGTCACTATCAGCTGAAAAGATAACAGAAAGCTTTCTGGAGCAGAGACCAGTTCATAGGCATCAGTAGGAAGCCACAACTTCATGAAATATATATATGAAAACTAGACTTATTACATGAGAGATGTTAAGGACTGTTAAGGGGTCTGCTGAACTGGTCTTCTTCGGTTGCTGTATTTTCCAGAAACACTGGACTCAGAGTGTATAAGAAGCCCAGAATGTGTCAAAAATGAAACTCCCCACCCCCAATCAGCTGTGTGTCTTTGAGAAACAAGACAAGAGCCAGTCCCTCTGCTCTAGGCTAAGAAACCACATGTCCAACTGGGACCTGGTAGATACGTAGACTATCCCATCTTCATAGTCTAGGAGTTCTCAAGGGAGAGGATGGGGCTTTTGCCATCCTTTTCCTACCTTTACTGCACCTTTACTTTTCCCATGCCATACCCCTTTGGGTTGAGATATCTGGTATCTCCTCCTTCCTTTGTCCTGCTATTATAAAAATGCACATTGCTGTGTGGATTGTGAACTCTTTGGATTCCACATACACATTCATTTCTTTTGCAATAAACCTAGTTTTCACATAAGTTTCATGAAGTTGTGATTGCCTGTTGACACTGGGCATTAAAGGAATCCAATGAAGAGAGAAGAAATCACATTCTACGTCTAGGGGAAGGTGTGAGAAAAGAAATGAAAGGGCTGACTAGGTGGCGCAGTGAATAGAGCACTGGCCCTAGAGTCGGGAGGACCTGAGTTCAAATCTGACCTCAGACACTTAACACAAAAACTAGTAGTGTGACCTTGGGCAAGTCCCTTAACCCCAATTGCCCTCCAAAAAAAAAGGATTTAGCTAATGAGGAGAAGAAATTAAATGAGACATTCTTCTTCTAGACAGAGAGACAATGGACTAGAGAAAAAGAATGATAGATTCATTCTCAGATACAGGCAATGTGCTGATTCATTTTGCTGAACTACACATACTTATTACAAGTGAAGGACTCACTCCACTTGGATAGAGGTGGGAGTGGTCAATTATTGAATAGTGATAGATATGCAAGAACAGGAAGCATCAATAGCATGCACTGCAGGAAAAAAAAGTGAAGGTGGGATTACAACCAGATAGAATAGTTCAGGTTTGTCACTTCCTTGTTAAAGTAGATTCTGGATATCCCAGAAGTTTTAGTGCAGTTTTAAGTTTTATAACTTAAAACTCCATGAAATTTGATATGCCCTGAATGTATATCTCTGGGTGTGCATACATATTAATGTATATGTGGAGAGGACACTAAAATCTAAAGCAATAAAGGGTAACATGTAAGACTTTATATACATATATACGTATGTATATATATACATTGTGTCCCTATGCATGTATATTTATACATATAAATAAACATACATGCATGAATATATGCATATACTTCCCTTAAAATTACATGTGAAGTTCACAGTTTTTTTAATAAAAGCCCCATTGTTGTTTTTCTTCATACACTGTTTGCTGATGATTAAATTAGTAATGGAAAAATAATTTTTTCTTTGAAAGAAAAATGTACAGGATATGTAGAGCTAACAACATTTAACCAAATTTGGCTAAAGCAATGAGTATGTGTATGGGAATAATATGCGGCACCAGACTTTGGAAGACTCTGAGTACCAAGTCAATGATTATGAGTTTTTCTTGATGGGCCATAGGAAGACAATGGAAGGATTTGATCAGAAGAGTGATATTGATGCATAAGGAAAACAAGATTGACTGAGGTATGAAGTGTTTGGAAGGCTGAGAGTGGAGGAAGAAAGACACTTGTACAGACTATTTTGCTATGAAATGCTACACTCAGAAGGAAAACCATTATTAGGGTAAAAAAAAAAAAAGCTGGTGAGGGGTGGGAAGCAGGCACTCAAAACCAGACGTGTTTGTAGAACCAAAGGAATTTGCTAATTGACTAGATATGTGAGATGAAGGAGATGGAAGCGTCAGAGGTAATATAAAGATTGTGAATATGTAAAGCTAGGGAAATGGTGGTATCATGGACAGAAAACCTGAAATAAGAATGAGGTTTGGAGGAAAAGATTTAATACTCACTTTCGGATTTGTTGTCTGTGAGGTACCAATAGGATATCCAAGCAGAGAGGCTCTGTAGGTAGCTAAGGATGTGCATCTAAAGTTTGGGAGAGAGGCTAAGGCTGAAGCTATAGATACGTGAGTCACCTACATCTCATTGATGGTGAAAGTATGGTGAATGAACATAGCTGACAAGACCCAGATCCGACAAAAGAAGGAAAAGTGAAAAGGACCATGAACAGGAAAAAGAGAAAGGTCACTGATTCATATGCATATTAGGGAGTTAAGAGAAGAATCAGGAGAAAGTGTAAGGGACAGAAGATAGATTACCAGGGATTCAGGAAAGAAATTTTGGGAAAAGGAGGAAAATCATTCGATTGAAGCCATTCCCCTCTTCACCCTCAAATCCTCATAATCTACGTCTATTTCACAATGTGTGATATGTTCAATGAAAGGAATTGTAGTGTAGGTGGTAGAGCACAGAACCTTGATTTCAATCATTGTGGGGTCACTGAGTACTGACTGAAAGACACTTATTAGCTGAGTAACTATACCCAAGTCATTGTGCCTTTCTAAGACTTGCTTTTCTTATTCAATGAAAACTGGTAATACTTCCCTAACAAGGATGTTGAAAAAGATCCTATATAAATTATAAAGCCCTACGTAAATCTAAAATATCATCATTATCATCATCATCACCATTATTACTTATCTTTTTTGATGGGATTCAGGTAGAAATTGTCCACAGACAAGTCCCTATCCTGAGGAGGGATAAAGTGCCAGTTTGAAAAAGAATTTCCAGCTGGCTCTCTTGCTTCTACACTAAAGGTTGCACTATGTGACTCTGGAACTTGCCATGAGAAGGATAAAAGAATCTCTAAACACAAACATACACACACACACACACACACACACACACATCATTAGCACAATAAACATTTAAAATCTTATTGGAGGTCAAGGGAAAAAAGGAAAATGTATACTGAAGTACTTTTATTACCTTAATGATGCATGAGTTTCCAAAATAGGAGGATAAGAAATGTAAAAATAAAACCCAGTTGATGCACAATTTTATTTCACACCTTCATATCTAGCTTTTTAAACCTTATGTTTGATTAAATGATAATTTGTCCATTAAGAATAATTCCAGGGGGCGACTAGGTGGCACAGTGAGTAAAGCGCAGGCCCCAGAGTCGAGAGGACCTGAGTTTGGTTCTGGCCTCAGACACTTAACACAAAAAAGCTAGCAGTGTAACCTTGGGCAAGTTACTTAAGCCCAATTGTCCTCCAAGAGGCAAAAAAAGAATAATTCCAGATATAAGTAGTTTATATTCTTAGAAGTCTATCAGATTGGAATTTCTTTTCTGCCAAATTGTCATCCCCAGAAATTCTAAGAAGCACGTTAACAAGGGAATGAGTCTCTCTCTCTCTCTCTCTCTCTCTCTCTCTCTCTCTCTCTCTCTCTCTCTCTCTCTCTCTCTCTCTCTCACACACACACA
>NW_027185655.1:2104095-2136112 GCF_028583685.1 Petaurus breviceps papuanus | reverse complement strand
CTCTCTCTCTCTCTCTCTCTCTCTCTCACACACACACACACACACACACACACACACACACACACACACACACACTGATACCAGACACCTGCTTCAGAAATGCAGGAGTTGAATGCACAAAGCCAGTGATTGAAGGTTACAGCCACACTGATTTAATCCCTAAATAAAACCTACATTCCATGTTTAAGAAAGAAGGTAGTACATATCGTGGCTGAGGTCTTGGACTTTCCGAGACAAAACTGAAGAGCCAAATTTACAAGATAGGGGGATAGCTTCCTATCCTAAAGAGGAGAGCCTTTCCCAATCTGAATCAAAACAGAGAGACTGAAGAAATAGCCCTCATCTGTTCCCAGGGTCTTTTCACGTGACAAAATGTCACAAATGTCATTACTTAGTAGTTTATACATGGCAAAATCAATTCTTTTGTGCCACATGCAATGGAATCAAATTATGGCAAAGGATCTGGAACCAAAACTGTATAATCAAGATGGTGAATGAAGACAAAAGAGACATGAGCTCATCATGTGTTCATGAAATGTCAGTTATAACTATTAAAGCAATGGGATGGGTGTAAGTAATCATAATCTCTGAGTTTCATTTGATTCAGATACTATAAGCTCTTTTGATTGAGTGAAGATATCCCCGCATTCGAAGGCAGCTAGCTATATGCTCCTATCCATGGCTTGAATGGGCATCAATAGCATGATAAGCATAAATTATTTTTAAGTATCTGGAGATCTGCAAATAACAAAAAACTTCTGAGTCACTAAATGTTGTACTAACAGGCTACCAAGAGACAGCATGAAAAGTAGCCTTGGAAATAGCCTTAGCCTGAAAGTCAGGGGATCTGGGTCCTCCTCCTAGCTCTGCCACTAAGCATCTGTACGACCTCAGCTAAGTTTCTCAGCCTTCTTGGGCCTCATTTTACTCATCTATGAATGAAAATTTCTCTCAAGTCCCTTATACTTCAAAAATTCTGTGATTTGATCAGAAGTGTGCTGGCAAATGTTTAACACCTGGCTCTCAAAAAATGAATACAAAACACATTTTTAAATTTAATCTGCATTGTTAATATTTTCTCCATCACTTTCTTATACCTAGAAATCAATAAAATAATAAATCGAGACCTGATTCTTCATGTGAGACAGAGTTCATGAAGGATATAGTGATGGAAGATATTTCAGTGATATGAGATGAGGAAGGGAAAAGGGAAAGCTCTTGGCACATGGCTTCAGTTTGTCCAGTGAAATATGGAGCAAAGGTTCTGAGTTGGGGCGGGGGGGGTGGAGATAGAAGGGAACCATGAGAGGTTTGAAAAGAGTTTCTGTAGTAAGTGGGATAGTGAGTTAATTAGAGAGGTATAAAAGAATTACCTTTCAACACTGAGGACCCAGTTGAGATTACATAACCTCTTTTATAGAGGACCCATGCAGGACAATTGTGTAATTTTCTACACCTTCATCCAGAAGCTTGTGTATATGAATGAAGGCAGCTGGTGGGAATGATCCACATCTGAGGCTTACCAAGTTGCAAAAAAATGATATGGTAACAGGACCAGGATATGCTAGATGTTGTTATTTTTTATATGAGGGGGAAAAAAGGCATGCCTGAGCATAGGCGATGTTTAAATGTCTGTTGGATTGAGTATAACAAAAGTATTGAAAGTAGGAATACAGAGGGGGGGATATTTTTTCATTGGTTTTCAAAAATCACTATTTCTATTAACAATAGGTCAAGTCAATACAATACAACTTTATTAAGCATTTACTGTGTTCCAGGAGCTGTGCTAAGGACTAGAATAAAAATACAAACAGAAAACAGTCCCTGCTTCAGGGATCTTTTGTTCTAACAGGAAAGGCCTACATATAAAAGGGGGTGAAAAGTGAAGGTGGGGGGGGAGCACTTGC
Source organism: Petaurus breviceps papuanus (assembly GCF_028583685.1). Lineage (NCBI taxonomy): Eukaryota > Metazoa > Chordata > Mammalia > Diprotodontia > Petauridae > Petaurus > Petaurus breviceps. The sequence continues at coordinate 2,134,205 of NW_027185655.1, read as the reverse complement.
ACTGATAGAGAAGTCCCAAGAGTCAGGAAGGACAGTGTTGGAATTGGAACTACAGCCCATTTAGTCCCAGTTTCTAATTTTCAAAGAAACTGAGACTGAGAGAAGTCAATGCTTGGCCCATGGTCACACAGGCACTAAGTTATCAAAGTAACTTCCCTTCTTACTTCTTTTCCTTTCTAATCACTACAACCTCATCTAAAGGCAAAAATCCTCCAAAGATTCTTCTACAAACAATGATTTCCATGCAAAATGAAGAAAATGAGATTGAAAAGAACAGGCAGAGTATGCTGGTTTAAAACCAACCTTCTCTTATATGCAAAGAATAAGGGCTCTTCTTATTTTGAAATTGCAACAAGTGAGCATCTGTGGACCTCCTTGCCCCATTTGTGGCTGATCCTGAAGGCAATCCCTTCAGAGCCCAGGCCTAGGTGATGAGCCCCATGGAAGCTGTGAAGAGTGATGAGGAACTATTCTGACCTCTGAGGTTAAGCCATAGGAGTCCACTCTTGAACAATTGATTCAGTGAAGAACATTCCCTGAAAGGAAGGGAGGTGCCAATGCCCCAGGTGCCACTGTGTGATTTCCTAGAAACAAAAGAACAAAAACTCAGGTGCCATCAGAGCAACCATTTGTTCTTTTCAATAAATGTTCTTTCTGGAGCTTATCTGTGGAATGGGCGGGTGGACCCAGAACTTTCCCAGAACTCTCACCAGTTCCCTGCTGCCAGACTTATTATGTACTAGCATTTCAAGGCAGCATCTTCCAGGGGCAGCTTCCCAATGTTATGTCTCTGCCTAGGCAGAAAGATGGGACTTCATGTGTTACCTCTGATTAGAAGAGTTAAGAAAACCTCTAAGAAAGTGTGGACACCATAACCTTTGTATGAGAACCTCAGGGAGCCCATAGGATCCCAATAAATAACCTAATAGTCAAATGCTGCATAAAAACAATATAAGGACATGCTGGGGGGTAGAGAAGTGCCTTCCAAAAGGGAGTACTCCAGGGGGTGGGGGTTATCCCAAATCTGTCACTTATTTGTTGACCTTGGGCAAGTCACAACTTTTGGGGGACTCATTTTCCTCTTCTGCAAAATGAGAGCTCTATGCTAGAAAGTATTTTCTTGCTCTGAGCCAATGATGCTATAAAATTTGGCACAGAATAGTACTCTAGCCTACAGCTGCTGTGCAAGAAAGCAAGGTAGGTACTGTCATATGAGTAGTCGGATCTTTGTACAATCCCCTTCCCAATTTTGTTAAACTTCTGCCATTTTACTCTTTTAGCTTTATTCCTTTGAGTCTTGAAGGGGGTTCCAACTTCGAGAGTCCTCTTTTAAAATGAAAATATTCCTAGAAGAGTTCCTCCTTTGCATTCTTATCAACTGACATGTGACTTATGGTTAAATGAAAGCAGGAATAGAACCAAGATGAGACGACCAGGAGAAAGGAAGGCATTTGTCTTTTCTTTTTGACCTTCACCTCATGTCTAACCCCTTCTCCCTAGTTCATGTCCTCACCTAGACTATTGGGATAGACTGCTGGTTGGTGAGCCTACCTCAAATTCTCTCCCCACTCCAATCCATCCACCACTCTCCATCAAAATAATGTTCAGGTCTGACTTCATCACTCCCTCCCTGCTCAATAAAACCAATGGTTCCCATTACCTCCAGCATTAAATGGAAAACCCTTTGCCATTTAAGACTTCAAAATCTGGCCTCTTCCTACCTTTCTAATCTTTTCATATTTACTCCTCTTTATGCACTCTGTGGTGCAATACTCACCTACTGGCTACTCCTTTCATCTCTTTTTCTACTGTCTCTTTTCCATCCTCTCCTTTCTCATTTCTCTTCACATTCCTGGATTTTTTCAAGATTCAACTCAAATGCTACCTTCTGCAGAAGGCCTTTCTGGTCCTCCCCCCTCCACCTGAGCCTTCTCCTATATGATTACCTTCATTCTACTCAGGCTCTATCATGTACATTCCTATTTATTTACATGTTGTGTATTCCATTAAGATGGAAGCTCCTTGAGGGGAGGGATTTTTTTTAGTTTTGCCTTTTCCATATCCCCAGCATTTAGCACAACATCTGACACGTCATAAGTGATTAATAAATGACCGTGGCTTGATTGTTTGATGCATAATATTTATTTACAAGTTTATTAAGGATTGCTCATGTGTGAGGATTTAAATTCTACCCCAGGTCTTATCTACAGTTTTGGGAATCTTCATGGGATCAAAAACATTTTGCACTTAGCACTATCTTTATTTCTAATGACTTCTAAAGATAGTTTTCAACATTCATTTTTGTAAGGTTTTGAGTTCCCTCTCCAAGACAGCAAGCAATCTGACATAGATTATATATCTACAGTCAAGTTAAACATATTTCCACATTTGCCACGTTGTTAAAGAAGAAACAGAAAAAAAGGGGGAAACCACAAGAAAGAAAAAACAAAATAAAACAAAAGGAGAAAATAATATGCATAGGTCTACATTCAGACTGCATAGTTCTTTCTCTGGACATTGATAGCATTTTCCATCACGAGCTTATCAAAAACTCTTAAAGATAAAAAGACCCTTAGAGCTAAAAGAGTCAAATATTCATGCCTGTGTAGATAAGTGAAGCATTTACTACACCCAAAACACTGTGATAAGCATGGAGATAAAAATTAAAACTAGTCTCTTCTGTCAAGGAGCTCTCATTCTTTTTTTTAATCACCATTATTTTTATTTGCCCAATTGCTTTTGTTAATATGCTTCCAATCCCATCTCTTATTAAAATGACTGGCTTGCCTGTAGATGGCCACCATTTATAAGGTTTTTAATAACATAGTAAAATAAATGATTGTGCATGAAACTGTAAATATCCTATGTACAATTTGCTATTCCCTCCAAATATCCAACAAAATTATTATATAATTATTATATAATTTTTTTCTTTCCTCCCTCCCTACCTTACAGATGGTTATCATTAGCCCCAAATAAGTATGTGTGTAGATATATATATATATATATATGTGTGTGTGTGTAAAATTATTCTATTATTACTTCTATTTATCAGTTCTTTCTCACATTCTAATGGAGGAAGATTTCAACTGCAAATCAGGCAGAAAAATCACATTGTCTTCAGGGAACATTGACAAAGCAGATGGTGACACCACTTCTTAATGTCTTTTCCACTGATAAAATCATATCTGTTTCTGATGTTGAACCACTTGACAGAGCCAATGACTTTGGTGGCCAGAACTTTCTTTAATATATTTTAAAGATAAAGAGGCTGGGGTCAAGCAAGGATCATTAAATGATTTATTAAACTAGTTATTGGCAGTGTCAGGATCAAAATACAGATCTCCTGATTTCCAATTCAATACTTGTTCCATTATATCATTGTTGCCTCAACATTACAATGTGCTATGAGTTTTGGCTAGGTATGGAAAGCATTTGAAGGAGTTCACAGTGCAGTCACATTTATACATCTCCTGAATTTCTCATTGTGTTCCATTCATGATTCCTCAGACCAAAAAGCAATCCTGTACCATAAGCAAAAATATTTGAGAACAACTGTATTACATTTTATGAAGCCAATGACCATTTTAATCTTTCAAGTAACTGAAGATCCTAGGGACTGAGTATGTGGGAGTCAGTATGACATAGTGGAAAGAAGGCTAGGCTTAAGGTCAAAAAAGTGGAATTCAGATCATTTCTTTAATGCTTGCAAGCTAGGTGACCATGGACAAGTCACTTAACTTGGCTTGGTTTCAGTTTCCATTTCTATAAAAGAAAGATAAATATTTACACTGCCCAATTTAATGATCAAATCCAATGGCCCTTCCTTAGTCCTCATCCTTCTTGATTTCTCTCTCTGGCATTTAGCACTATTGTTCACACCTTCCTCCTGTACACTCAAATCTCTCAGTGGTCTTCTGACTCTCTTATTTCTTGGTTTCCTTCTACAAGTCTTTCCTTCCTTTCTAGTCTTCTTTGTTGGATCTTTATCTGTATCACATACACTAACTGTGGGTATCCCTCTTTTTTCTCTACACTGTCTCACCTCTCAATGGTTAAATTATTATCTCTATGCTGATAATTCTCAGATCTATATATCCAGCTCTAGTCTCTCTCCTGATTGGACCTTTTGAACTGGATACCCTGAAAATGCCTCAAATTCAGCACATCCAGAGAGAAATCATTCCAAACAAAAGCCCAAAAATCTCTATTTAAGAAAGGGGTTCAGCACAGTCTTCTCCCCATTTCCCACTAACTGCATAGCTTTTAGACTTCTTTCATTGGTTGAAATTAACTATATGGCCCCCACTTCTCAGGCCAGGGATTCTCAAAGTATAGTCCAGAAACCTCTCTGAATCCTCAAAACCCTTTCAAGTGGTCCCTAAAGTCAAAACTATTTTATAATAATACTAAGACATTTTCATTTTCAACATAGTAAATAATGATTTCCAAAATGCATAAACAAAAGCTCCTTGGTGGGAGCTCTCTAATTTTCAAGAGGGTAAAAGCTTCCTGATACCAAAATGTTTGAGAACCAGTGAACGCTAAGTCAAAGTTTTCTCCTATGTAAAATGGAAGGATTGGGTTCTGTGGCCTCTGAGATCCCATTCAACTCTAAGTAGAAAATTTAATGAAATTTACCATAGTAGTATTCAGAGAGGGTATCTCTCTAGTACTGTACCTTTCAGAGAAAGGGTTGACTTGAATTGGGAGAAGGAGTTTTCTCATCGGGGAGTTCCCTACATCAATGAAGAACAAGCTCCATCTCTCTCCCTGTGACTATATCTAACATGAGCAGACCCACAGAGAAGATTGGCACAATCCATCAACAACTCCTCCCTTCCTGTTCAGATTTAGGTTATCACATAAATCACTCCATTGTTAAAGTACTCCTTGGAAGTGCTACAGGCAAAATCTAGGCAAAAAAAATTATCATCCTAATAATTTCTCCGAATTTATATTCCTTATTGGTATTTTAAACCACAAAATTAGCATTTTGTCAAGCATTGAGTTTAAATAGCCTAGAGACAGCAGCTTCTCAGTCACCAGCACAGCTTCTCCTGGCCCTTCTTCTCTCCTCTTGAGGAAAGAAGGTAATGTTTACATACATAATTTCATTTTATTGCTTTATAATTTTGTTCTCTTCTCTATCTCTTATCCCTCTATGGGCCTTATTAATGGGAAATAGTAATAACGTTCTGTTAAAAGACTCATTTAACAGATTCTTTTAACTCTTTCTCTTTTTGTTGTTGTTCAGCCATTCAGTCATGTCTGACTTTTTGTGACTCTTTGGACCATAGCACACCAAACCCTTCTATCCTCTCCTATCTCTCAAAGTCTGTACAAATTCATGTTTATTATTTCCATGACACAATAATTCATCTTATCTTCTGCCATCCCCTCTTGCTTCAGTCTTTCTCAACATCAAGCTTTTTTTTCCAATGAGTCCTATCTTCTCATTATGCAGTCAAAGTATTTAAGCTTCAGCTTCAGTATTCCAACCTTCGAGTGAATAGCCTGAATTAATTTCTTAAATATTAATTGATTTGATCTCCTTGCTGTCCAAGGGACTCTGAAGAGTCTTATTAAAATTAGATTTTATTTTGTTTGAGTATAAATCTCTTTATAAAATAAAAGAGAGGGAAAGAGGAAGAAAGAGGGCCTCCTGTGGACTAATAAAATTGATCACCTTCAGGACTAATGCAAAGCAAAAGCAGCCAATGGATAGAGTGTTGGACTTGGAATCAGGAAGCCCTGAATTTGAATCCTGTCTGGAACATGGCTAGCTGTATGACCTTGGGCAAATCACTCAACCTCTTCATTTCCTCATCTTTAAATGAGGGAGTTGGACTTAATGACCCCTAAGATGGCTTCCAGTTCCTATTCTATAATCCTATGATAATCATTTCATAAAGTCGGACAACTTAAATCTCAGGCAATTTAGTGTCGGTACATATATTTTATCTGTGGAAGAATGTATCCACAATTTACATTGGAATGGGTCACAGCAGTAAGGCCAGTTTACAGATGTGTGGCATAGTAGAAAAAACAGTGATCTTGGAGTCAGAAGACTTATGCTTAGATCCCAGCTTTGCTGCTTCATCAGCATATGTTCAAGGACAAGTCACTTTGCTTTTTCTGCCCTTCAGTTACCTGATCTCTAAAATGAGGGAGATTTGACTTGATCATTAAGGTCCTTTCCAGATATAAATACTATGATGCTAACAAAGCACTCCTTATCTTATGAAGTTGCTCATTATGATTAAATTTGTAGGAAGAAATATAATATGAAGGTTTTCAAAAATACATTAAGGAGCACTGATTTCTCATCATTTAGTTCCTTCTTGCCATAGAGAAAAGAATCTGAGCTTCTAGGCAATCTGGAAGGGAAAATTTCAGAAGCATTAGCATCCTTGATGAGATGGACCCCTGAACACCCTTCTCTCATTCTATTCCCTTTTGCCTTTACTCTGATGGAAAAGAACCTCTCTGCAATGTCCATAAGGTAGATGGACCTCTTTGAGAAGGTTATCTCCAGGCTGGCATTTCCTACTGGATGGAGATGCCTCAGTAGTCATCCAGTTTGAGAGGCCTATGCATGAAGATGAACAAAATGAAGATTGGACAGAATAACTTGTCCTGGAAGAGCTCCACAGTTTTAAAAGAAGACATGTCCACTTAAAAAGAGTTTTTGTGTTACTTTAATGGTTCCCTACACTGTACATTGTATCACAGTGGAGCAGTAATTATGGCAAAGCTTGGACTGGCTGCCTTATGAGGGAGGTTCAAGTTGATTAAGATCCTGGCTTCATTTATCCCCAGATAGGGAAAAGAGGAAGCTATCTCGAGACTGGAAGTAGAGGGGCAGCAATTTTCCAGTACAGTAGGAGTTTTAAATCTCTTTAAGGAAGAGAGAGGAGGGAGAGAAAAAGACAGAGATAGACACAGAGAGAGAAAAAGATAGAGGAGGGGAAAGAGGGATGGAGAGAGAGAGAGAGACAGAAAGATACAGAGAGAGAGAGACAGAGAGAGAGACAGAGACAGACAGAGACAGACAGAGAGAGGAGAGACAGAGACAGACAGACAGACAGAGAGAGGAGAGACAGACAGAGAGAGAGACAGACAGACAGACAGAGACAGACAGAGAGAGGAGAGACAGACAGAGACAGACAGACAGACAGACAGAGGAGAGACAGAGAGAGAGAGAGAGAGAGGAGAGACAGAGAGAGAGAGAGAGAGAGAGAGAGAGAGAGAGAGAGAGAGAGAGAGAGAGAGAGAGAGAGAGAGAGTCAATTAAGTTTTCAAGGAATCAAGACATTTAATGCTCTTTTGACATGGAGGAAGGTCCTCTGCCCCAAAGGCACCTCAGTGCAAAAGACGGGTTCCAGTCATTGGCTGTAGCCACTTATCCAGGCAAGTTCCAAGAAAAAGTCTCTTCCTTCTCAACCTCCTCTTCCCATTACTGTCTATTAACTGACACAGCAACATATTCTATTTGTTTCCTAAATTCAATCTTTCTATAGTAGACTGAAGTTTTGCTATAACCCTGCAGAGGCCAAGGGGGTGAGTTAATTTAAATTTAAATGAAGGCAAAAAGCCAAACTCTGCTTAAATGTTGGGAATTTTCCTAACAGGGGGTTCCAAAAAATTGTAAGCATACTCCTAACCTTTCATTTAGTATAAACTCCATAGAGCAACAGAAGAGGGGATCTGGAGGACCATCCAATTTCCCCTTGGCTGAAACAAAAAAACAAAAAACACAAGCTTATTATTATAACTGGGTGTGGGGTGATTACATCTTCAGAGAACTGGAGAGCAGGAAGTCAAGGGAGGGGGAGAATATTGACAGCCAACTGTACCTTCTGCAAATATCCTGATAACCATTATATTTGAGGATTACAACATCAAAAATATCTTCCTTTTTCTTTCTTCCTTTTGTGCTCTCTGGGGGAAAGAATATAAGATTAAGGAAAAAAATTATGTCCTAAAACCAACACAAAGTCTTTTCTCATATCTCTTTCCATAGGCCTCAGCAACCATGAAGCTCCTTATCCTCACCTGCCTTGTGGCTCTTGCCATTGCCAGGCCTGTAAGTACATTAGGAATTTAGGAAGGTCTATCAGTAGTTACGAAACTTTCAAAATGACTACCTAAAAAAATTGATCTTGAAACCCTTGGAAGTAATCAAATTTCAAACAACTTATAATTTCAAGGAATTGTCTGGTCTATCATTAGTCAGTCTTTCAGACAAGCAGAATTGCTACTATTCCAAACCTAGATTTAAGTGGCAAAATGTAAATTTAATGGTGTAGAAGCAAAGGTAAACAGGATAGTGTAGGCAATTTTGTGTCAACTTATCAGTAAAAGGCAAGAATTGGAGGAAATAAAACAAAAATGACAATATAAATATCCACTTAAAACCTATTTTTCTTTTTTATTAACAAGCATTAATTTTTGTAACTTCTCCCAATGGAAAAAAAAAACCATAAAAAGAACCAGACCCTTCTAACAAATATGCATGATCAAGCAAAACAAATTTCCACACTGGTCACATCCAAAAATATGTCTTATTCTCCATCTTGAGTGGGTACTCTCTTACCAAAGATAAGACTCATTTCAGTCCTACTCCCTGGTCCTTGATCAGATCCTCCTACGCTTACTATGCCTATTTACACAGACCCAGAAAAAAGAGCACTGGGCACTTATCTATTGAATCTCAACTGTGTACGTCTCCAAGCCAGAGCAATGCAAAATAAAATGACTCCCCCTCCACCCTCAAAAGACCCAAGTTTCTCTATTTATTCAGGTTAATACCTGAGTACAGAAATTATACTATTGAATAAAGTGGGATTTTTTCCCAGGAGTAATTGCAACATTCAGTCCACCCCCACTGGCTTTTGTCTGGCTTTGCCAATTGATTTGTTCATGAGAAAACTTCATGGGAGGAAGAGAGGTAGAGATTTATTAGGTTTGCCCTAAAATTTATTGGGACAGCTAGGTGGCTCAGTGGTTAAAGAGCCAGGCCTAGAGTCAGGAAACCTTATCTTCCTGAGTTCAAGTCTGGTTCCAAAGACTTTCTAGCTGTGTTATCCTGACTGGGCAAGTCACTTAACCCTGTTTGCCTCCTCTTCCTCATTTGTCAAATGAGCTGGAGAAGGAAATGGCACACCACTCCAGTAACTTTGCCAAGAAAACCTTAAATGGGGTCATGAAGAGTTGTATATGATAAAAACTATCTTTGTTTTATTTTGCAGATGGTAGAAAAGATTTCAGAAAGTGAGGTAAGATACTTTTCTATCAAGCCTAGGATTCCCATGCTCTGTTTATCAATAGATCAATTGACAAGCATTCTGAGGCATCTACTATATACCAGATTTTGTCTTTGGCATTAGGACCACAAAGATAAAAAATGAAACATCTTCCCTTAAGAACCTTCCTGTGATGTTACTTGGGGTTAGTTAGGCACAAGCTCCTGTATTCCCACTTAGAAGATGAAATGATGTTTTATGAGTTGAGATAGGCAAAGGGGCTGCAATCCAAATTATGGAGGAAATAATCACATTGAGGAAATCAAGGACCTTTTTGAATTTAATCACTATGAAGACAGATGGACACACATGGAATGAGAGGAGGGCAGAGAATTTGGATGAAAAGTGTAGGGATTGTAGAAAACTTTGGTGCAAATCTGAAGTTGTTGAGATGGCCTAGAAATTTAGCAATTTGGTATTTAATAGAGTATCACTTAATGAAGTTTTATGTTGCTTAGCCCAACTTATAAATTCCTTGTGGGCAGAGACCCAACCTTTTATTTTTTTTCTTTTTATTTCATCCCACCCATAGCACTTAGGAATCATTTAAAGAACATGGTGGAAACTTCAGAAATTGGTTCAATAATAACTTATCCAATTAGTCAAATAATTTCTCCTTGCTTTGAACTCACAAATGGTTGCTTTAAATTAGTGTGGCACATTGAGTATTTATATGGTTCATAGTCAAGAATACCAAAATTATCTTTTTCTTTCCTTTCCTAAGGAATATGTCGCAGAAATCCCTGAGGTAAATCCTTTCTATTCAAATGAAAATTTTGTTATATTCTGTAATGTTTTAATATTTAATAGATGGTGAAGTAGTTTTGATTTTTATTTCTTTTGAACAGAAGCACCTCAAAAGGAGAGATAACATTCCATTTCAGGTAAAATTCATTTTAATGTATTGACAAGGATTATTCTCATTGTGGAGTGGAAATTCTTGTCTTAAGCCTCTATCCTTGATCCCATTCCTTCCCCTCTTCTCCAGCAAATTGTCTTGTAACCATCTTTACTCTATACCTCTAATCTTTATCTTCTCCTTAAATAATGCTTCTTTCCACTCTGACTTCAACCATACCCAATCTCCATCCTTTAAAAAGCCCTACCATTCCCTCAAATCATTGTCCTTCCCTTTGAAAATCAACATTTCCAAAACAGAACTTTCTTTCTTTCTTTGCAAACTCTTCCCTTTTCCAAATTCAATTTCTGTCTCTAAGATTCATACCATCATCTTTATTCCTGAATCTTTATTCTTCCATGCCCTGTATATCCAATTATTCATCAAATCTTAGCATGTCTCTCTCTGCAACATATCTTGCATCTGATCCTTTATCTCTACTGGCATAGCCACCACTTTAGTTCAGGACCTTATTGACTCCTTCCTAAACTATTACAATGACCTTCTAAGTGATTTCCTGATCCACTTCCACTTATTCATTTTCCACAGTTTCCAAAGGTGATTTTCCTTAAGCATAAGCCATATTATCCCCCTATTCCATAAGATATGTGAGGAGAGAAAAGGTTTAGAATTGCTTTTGTCAGGAAAGAGATAGAAAATAAATCAGGGAAGAATAGGATTACCTTGCTGAAATAAAGGACCACTTGCAGTTGGATAACACAAATCAATAGTGTATCCAGTTGGACGTTTTTTGTCTTCTAGCTCTACTCAGCAGCATGAGTAGGGTGGGGTGGAAGAGGACAGCAAGAGAAGTTAAGATTTGAAAAGGATGGATAGTGTAGTTATTGAACATCTACAATGGTGGCATCTACAGTGCTAAGTACCAATAGAGATACGAAGCTGATTGAGAAATGGTCCCTGATCTTAAAAAGATTTGTTTCATAATTTTAGTTGGAATTTCTTAGACCTAGTTTATAGGTTCAGCCAGACTCTAGGGCCAGGTCCATCCCTAAACAGAGGTACTCATTCGCTGGTTTATCACCAAACAAGCCTTAGGATGGGGTTCTAGCAATGAGGTTTTTATTGTTATCCTGGTGAGAATGCCCCTACCTTATCTCCCAGTATCATCACCAATCGACTATCATTTTGTCACTAACTTACTAATGTCTTTTCTCTCTTTCTAGAATGAACATCGTGCTGAAATCAACCGTTATCTTCGACCTGAATATGAAATGATGAACCTTTATTATCAGCCCTTTTATTGGTCTGAAGAAATGCGTAACCTCAAGATGAGCAGTCTTCCAAAAGACAGAAGAATGGCTGTCCTTAAATCTACTGTTTCAGATGAGGTCCTTCCTCCTTTTCAGCATAAATACCTGTCTCTTCCTAAGTCAAAAGGCCTGCCTTTCTCTCACCGACAGATCCTGCCTTTCCATACCCTCAGAATGGTGCCTCTGTCCCACAAACCATTGACCATTCCCAAGCGGGAGAAGCTGCCTATTTCTGAGAGAGTACCTGCTCATGAGAGAGAGAGTTTATCTGCTCATGAGAGAGAAAGTCTGCTTGCTCATGAGAGAGAGATTCTCCTTCCTGCTCAAAGAGAGATGGTTCCTGAGAGAGAGATTCTACTTGCTTCTGAGAGAGTAGTTCTACCTGAACAAGAGAGAGAAATTCTACCTGATAATGAGAGATTTATAGCTGTTCACAAGAGAGAGATTCTGCCTGTTCCTGATAAAGAGAAGAATCTGCCTCTTTTCCAGCAGAGAGTTCTGTCTCTTCCCCAGAGAGACATTGTACCCCATTATCAGAGAGACACTATTGCCCAAAGAGAGGTTTTGCCTGTCGACCGACGGGAACTCATACCTGAAGTGGTGGCTCTTGATCTCTATCCCTTCCTTCAACCAATGGCCAACTATTATTATCCCACTGAGCTGAATAAGGTAAATTCATTTATCATATACCATTGCAACTATGGGTCAAGTAAGATCATAGAATTTTTTCTACATAAAGAAATGCTGAGAATATTAGGGGTGGGAGGCAGGAGTAAAAAAAAATAATGTGATAGAGGATGTTCAGGAGGGTCAGAAGTATAACCACTGTGTTGCTAGTGAACAGTGGTCAAGGGCACTTGACTCTACATTTCCAAAGTGGTGGCTGCCATTTTGTCAGTGCCTTAAAAGATGCATAATTGCTAATGGTAGTTAACCTTCCTTTAGATTAAAGGTTCCTAAGTCAGAAATTCATTAATAGATTTCAAAGGATCTGCAAACTTGGATGGAGGAAAATTGAATCTTCATTCTCACTAACTTCTACATGAAATTGATTATGAATATAGGCAACAAAAGATCCTTATGAGAAGAGGTCAGGTTTTACCAGACATCCAAAGAGGCCAAGACACAAAAAAGTCAAGAACACCTGCTATAGATCACCAAAATTATTTCTATATACAGAAAGTTACATACACAAAAGACCACATGCTCCTTCTTCTGAACTCTTCTCATAGTTCCAGGTCAATGAAAATAATAGAATGCATGCTTTGTTTAGAACAGGAAGAGAAATAATCACTTAGGCCATTATAAATTCTGTGCAATTTAATTTAATTCAATAAGCATTTCTCAACCACCTAGTGCATGAGTGGCATTATGCCAGGTCTTGGGAAGACAAAATAGAGGAATATAGCCTTGGGGGGAACATGATAGCTATTTTCAAGTATTGGAAGGAAGAAAGTAGCTATTTATTAAGGGTCCACCGTGTGCTAGGCAATGGGCTAAGAACTTTACAAATAGTCTTTCATTGATCCTTATAACAACCCTGGGAGGTGAGTACATAATTTTCCCCACTTTACAGATAACAAAACTGAGGCAGACCATGGTTAAGTGGCTTGCCCAGGGCCACACAACTAGTAAGTGTCTGAAGCTGCATATGAATTCTGGTTTTCCTGACTCCAGGTCCAGCACTCTATCCACTTCACCACCTAGGTACTCATATGTGTAACAGAAATCCCATCACCCTAATCTCACTAATCAACATTTATTAAAAATCTCCTATATGCCAGACACTACGCTAAGTGCTGAGGACAACAAAGAAAGGCAAAAATAGAGTCTCTGCCTTCAAAGAGTTTGAAGAGGGGCGGCCAGGTAGCACAGCGAGTAAGAGCACCGGCTCCAGTGTCGGGATGACCTGGAGATCGAATCCTGGGCTCAGACACTCAGCACCCACCCAGAGACACCTGGCCGTGTAACCTTGAGCAAGTTACTTAACCCCGATTGCTTAAAATAAAAAAAAAAATTTAAAAAATTTAAAAAAAGAGTTTGAAGAGGGGCGGGGCCAGGGGGCTCAGCGAGTAAGAGCACCGGCCCCAGTGTCGGGATGACCTGGGATCGAATCCCGGGCTCAGACACTCAGCACCCACCCAGAGACACCTGGCCGTGTAACCGTGAGCAAGTTACTTAACCCCGATTGCTTAAAATAAAAAAAAAAAAATTTTAAAAATTTTAAAAAAGAGTTTGAAGAGTCTAATGGGAAATCAAAAATCACAGCAAATAATTGAGATGCTTTCTTGTACATCTTGTATTAAAAAGACATCTCTTCACCAACTACTTCTGCTATCATGTGAAGCATCTTTTTCCTTTTCTCTTTCTCTCTCTGTTTTTTTTTTTCCCAGAAGAACTAATGGGATCACTCAGATGACTAAATCCTCCTGGCATTTGGTAAGTCATTCGGGTTTGTAAATCAAACAAATCTTACTGTTCTCTACTCTGAGGACACCCTATGGCTGGAGGTCCCTGACTCACACCGAGGGAATTTTTCTTCTTTCTTTCCCTTGGCTCCAGACTTACTCATTCATAGGGTCATAGATTTGTAGCTAGAAGAGATGTCAGAGGCTGACTAGTCCAACACCTTTACTTTGCAAAAGACGAAACCAAGGTCCAGGAAAGTTAGGTGACTTATCCAAGGTCATCCGGGTGGTAGTCACCTGAGGCTGGAAAGCAGCATGATGGAATGACTGGTGAGCCAGGGGCACCTGGATTCAAATTCTATCCCTTTTCCACACTGGGTCTGTGACTCTGAGCACAGCACCAAACCTCTCGGGCAGCTTCTGAGACTGTTATATGAGAACTCCTAAATGAAGGAACCCTTTCTGCCCATGCACAATAGCTACACATTAGAGTTAGAGAGCTACCCAAACTAATACCCAGAGTCCCACAGCCAGGCTGTGGTAGAGTCAGGACTGAAAACCATCTCTTCTCCCCTACACCAGGCAGTCACTCTCTATATAAGAGAACATAGTAAAAGGATTCAGAAGGTCCAACACAGAGGCAGTGGTATGAGTAAAGATCAAGAATTAGGGAGACAATAGGTAGGTTCAAGGGCTGGTTTCCCTGATAAGTTTTATCCACAGAGAGGGGAATAGTCTAAGATAAGAATGGAAAGATAATGAGAGACCCTGAGTGATAGGCTAAGGCTTCAAATCCAAGCCCAGTGTTCTTCAACCGTTCTGCCTCCTGGTTAGAGACCTGGCAGCTGTTTCACATTTCAGCTTCCTCATAGGAAGACCATGATCAGCTATGCTGGCAGAATGAGGCAGCCCATGGCAAAAACTGTCCAAAGGCCACTTCCTCCTGAAGCTCTTAATAAGAATCACTGATGTTTAGCCTTCCTGAAATATTTCTGCTGGCAGAGAAATTCCATCAAGCACTTTCAGGTCTCAGCAGCAGCTGTAGCTAGAAACAGGATGACAGAGAGGGGACTCCAGAGTTATCATCATCCTAATAGTCAGAATTTATATGACACTTTCAACTTTGCAAAGCACCGTACAAATACTATTGCACAATACTATTTCAATATTATCGCATTCTAGTATTACAATACCATTTCACAATAACCTTAAATGTGAGGTAGGGGTTATTATCCCCATTTTACAGTTGATGAAACCGAGGCAGGCAGAGGCTAAATGGTTTCCCCAGGGTCATGCAGTTAGTAAGTGTCTGAGGCTGAATTTGAACTCAGGTCTTCCTGACTCCAGGCCCAGAGCTCTGACCACTGCATCACCCAGCTGCATTTAAACTTCACCCCTTCTTTACTGGTAACTTTGAACAAATCACTCAACTTATCCAAGCCTTGGTTTCCTCATCTGTTAGAGGAACAATAATGTATCTCCTACATACTTCCTCACAGAGTTAGGAGAAAAATATTTTATAAAAATTAAAGTGACATATATACAGGAGAGCTCTTATGGTTGGCCAACTGATATAATTGTTGGCCCTCAATAAAATGTGCTTTTGTGAGCCATAATTCACAATAAAAGATTGCTTCTGAAATAGGTTTTACAATAACCAATGTGATTTTCTTTTTTTAACAGATTTGACTGTGACTAGAAATCCTACTTGTCATCTCTCATCTATTTTTTGGTGTTGGAAGTCAGCCCTTTCCTCGCATCTTCTGGCATTCTCCATTTTAATTGGAATTTGCAGGATTCACCATTTAGCAGTTCCCAGATTCAGAAGGGCCATCTTGAGTGACCACCGGGTGAATGAAGCACCAGACATATTTACGAAACTTCTTTCATAGTCATTTTGTAAGGACAGTCTCATGACCTGTATTACTTGTTAATGCCAGGATGCCTAACAATTCTGTATGTGGTCATCATCTTTTTTTCCAACTCCTACAATAAATTATTCCTGTGGGCACATTGCACTTGACCTGTCTTCACTCTCATTCTTTTACATTGATTGGCTCCCTTGCAAAGACCCCCATCGTGAGTGTTGTCAGTCCTACACAACCACAAAAGTGAAATTTATTTATTTGTTGAAGATCGCTTTGAAATTTGATAACCATGTCATTGAGGAACCCCTCAAATACACTGTGACCTTCACTTGGGGCCCCGTGATTGGTTTCTAGGCCTCAAGGCTCTCCTCACTCCAATACATCCTCCACAATGCTGTCAAAGTGATTATCTTCAAGCTGAGATCTGACAATGTCACTTCTCTTTTCCACAAACTTCCATGGTTCCCTGTTTTTTCTAGGATCAAATATAAGCTACTCTGTTTGACTTTTAAAACCCTTCACAGCTACCTTTCCAGCCTTCTTATGCAAAACTCTACTCCAGTACTCTATGGTCCAGTGAAACTGACCTTCTCGCCATTCCTTATGCAGAATACTTCCTCTCCTATTTCCAGGCCTTTGCCTTGACTATCCTCCATGCCAGAAATGGGCTTTCTCTTCACCTCCTTCACAAAGGCCTCCTCTTGTCCTTTAACACTCAGCTTAAGTGCCAACTTATACAGGAAACCATTCCTGATCTCCCCACCTGCTAGTGTCCTTGCCCTCAAACTACCATTTATAGAACTCCCTTGTATTTATTTTGCATTTATTCAGTATAGATTTATTCTACATATGCATGTACCTTTGCCCTCTGGTAAAATACAAGCTTCTTGGGAGTAGAGATCATTTCTTTCTCTTTTTCTACCTTTGGATCTTGAGTACCTCCCCACATGTATGATACATAGGTGATAAATAAGTGTTTGTAGATTAATTATCTACTGACTCATCCATGTCCTCCCCAAACTTCAGCTCCCAAAAGTAAACACAGTACTCCATATGTGACTCTACCAAGGCAAAGCACACTGAGACAATCACTTCCCTAGTCCTGGATACTCTGCATCTCTTAATATGGGCTGATATTTTATTATAGTTTTGGAAGAAAAAATGCTATATTGTTGGTTCATATTAAGCTTTAAGTTCATGAAAATCTTCTCATCTTTTTTTTAAGCAATCAGGGTTAAGTAACTTGCTCAAGGTTACACAGCCAATTATTTCTGGGTGTGGTGCTAAGTATCTGAGCCAGGATTCGATCCCCAGGTCATCCTGACTCTGGGGCCGGTGCTCTTACTCACTGAGCCACCTGACTGCGCCTTTTTTTTCAGACATAATACTATTTTGCCATGCTCTGCCACATCTTATATTTGGGACATTGACACTTTGTACCCAATTGTAAGACTTTACTTTCTTCTCTAACAAATTTTGTCTTATTAGGTTTGACCCAATTCATCAAGATATTTTTTGGATCCTGATTTTGAGTTAATTTTCTCTCTCATCTGTGTATATAACATCCACCTCATTTTCCATAATAACACTAGTAATTATAACAATAGTAGTAATAATAGCTAACATAGTTTATGATGTTCCAAGCACTGTGCTAAGTGCTCTACAATTATTTTCTCATTTGATCCTCATGACAATCCTGGGAGGTAGGTGCTATTATAATCCCCATTTTACATATGAAGAAACTGAGGCAAATAGAAGTTAAGTGACTTGCCCACAATCACATAGTAAGTGTCTGAGTCCAGATTTGATCATGTCTTCCTGACCTTAGACCTGACATTTTATCTATAGCACAAAATCATCAACAGTGTAAATCAAGTATAGATTTTTGGATTATTCCATGAGAGAACTTTTTCTCCCAACTGACATCTAACAATTAATAATTACTCTTTGGTTCAGTTCATTCAATCAGTTCTGAACCTGCCTAGTATCAATGAGCCCACATTGCTCCATTTTCTCCACAGTAATACAATAAAATTAAAGCTTATTTGTGGTCTAAAAACTGTCATTCTCAGCACAACTTTCCCCCTTTCCTACCATTCTATCAAAATTGCTACAGAAGCAGTCCCATGTGGTTGGACACACAGGACTGAGAGCCATTTTTGCATTTTTCTTTGTTATATGGCCAGCTTACTAGTTATATGCCTCTCCATGATTAGTGAAGCTGATCTCTAGAAAAAAAATCTGGTCTATTCCTGGGGCCTTGCTCTGAGCCTTCTGGCATAGTAGAACCTGCCAGATCATGTACATCGTGTACACCAGCCTTCAAGAACCCAGACATTGTAGTAGAACTTTTATAGAAAGTTAATTTGAGCAATATAATAGCATGAGACCCCTCATCAAATTATTTATTTACTATTAATACTAATACTCGTGTATATAATATAATAATATGTAACATTAAGGTTTACAAAGAACTTTGCTTATATCATTTGATCCTCACAAAAACTCTATGACACAAACATTATTCTTCCCATTTTATAAATGAGAAAGTTAAAGTTAAAAGAGGGTAAGTGATTTGTCCAGTATCACATAGCTATAAGTGACTGCTTCAGCATGTTTCAAATAAAGGTCTTTCCTGATTCCAAATCTATCACTATATCCATTTTGCCACAATGGTCTCTCAAATCTGTTCATTGTTCCCTACTCCCCATTTTTACGGTCAACAGCATCCTAGTTCAGTTCCTTAATGAATTATTGCAATAGTCTTCTACCCACCTGAGTCTCCACCTCCAGCCTCTTCCAATATATCTTATATATTACTTTCAGATTAATCACTCTCACAGGTAAGTCTAATCATATGCCTTCCTACTCAGAAATTGTCAGCAGTTTTCTCTCTGATATACAATGGAAAGAGTGCTGGATTTGGGGTTCAAGGATCCAGGTTCAAATCTCAGCCCTTTTATTTATTAACTGTTTGAACTCAAGAAATTGTCTGAGCCTCAAGTTCCTCATTTTTAAAACAAAGGGTTCAGATTGGTGACTTCTAAGATCCCTTCTATGGTCC
This sequence comes from Petaurus breviceps papuanus, assembly GCF_028583685.1. NCBI lineage: Eukaryota > Metazoa > Chordata > Mammalia > Diprotodontia > Petauridae > Petaurus > Petaurus breviceps. The sequence goes on along the minus strand of NW_027185655.1, from coordinate 2,115,388 downwards.
CCATCATCAGTTGCAGATTGAATAAATTTCAAATTCTTTAACCTAAAAACTGTCATTCTCAGCACAACCTTCCCCCTTTCCTACCACTCTATCAAAATTGCTACAGATGTCAACCTGCCTTTCTATCCTTGTCCCACAATAGTCACCTGAATGCTTCCTTCTATCCAAATAAATCGTTCAAAGCAATGGCCCCTATGTCCAAAGAAACTGGTATATTCCTTGTTCTACAAACATATTCTGAGATTTTCCACCATCATACTATAGAAAACCATGGATGTAATCCCTGACATCACCACCAATTGAAATTGTTCTTATCTTTCAAGACTTTCCTCAAATAGTACTTCCCTTCTAGAGCTAGCCTTTATTCTTACTGATCAAGAGAAGCACTAGCACAGACAAGCCAGGCAGAAAAACTAGGGTTCATTTGACAAATACTGGCAATGTGGTTCTGGGAGTCCCTTAACTTCTCAGTGCTCTAAGCAACCTCTTAAGGATATAATCTGTCAAAGAGATTTCTGACATTCATTTGTAAAGTCAGTCATTCAAAATGGATTTATTAAGCACTTAATACATGCCAGTCATTGTACTAATCAGGGACAGGAAGAAAGGAAAAAACAGCAGGAATTTACTTGTACAAATGGATCTCTATCCATTGTATCATAAAATCAGTAGTATACCTAAAGTATTTGATATCCAGAGAGAAACACTTTTTAACACCCCTCTTATCTGTGCAACAAAATTAATTTCCTTAATATTTATGAAATGTAACAAATAACAAAAGCCAAAATAGAAATGTGGACAGTGAGAATATTCTTTTATTGAACTTTGTACATGTAATCATGCCAATAAAAACATATTTAAAATAAACAAAATAAACATTGCAGTGGCAAAAAGGAAACAGGTAACAAATTGATACTTTTAAATTGCATTAATATATTTTTAAATTACCTTTATATATTTGCATGTCATAGTTATGAATAACTTTATAGTTTCTGTTTTCAAACTTTAACTTCTGAAAATGTCTATAACATCACTAGAAGTGATCTTCATTCATATTCAATAGACAGTATATCCAATAGACAAATTTGTCTCATTCATATTTAATCAAAGACTTTTTATTCATTTAATTTGGAAAGGTTTATTTCACATGAAGCAACAGATACACAAGCAGTTAGGAGAAGTCTTACACATAAGGATAAGTTTGACTGAGATTCATGAAAATCCTATTTCACTATAATTTCCAGAAATTTCAACACTGTCCATGTCTTTGTTTCTTTTGGAATTGATTCTAGTGACTTTCAAATGTCTTCACAGAAAAAAGTTCCTACAGAAGTATCTTTACCAGAAATTTTATCTTCAATGTCTGCTACATTTGGTTAAAATGTCTAAAAAAAGTTTTCTGCAGAAATCAGAGAAAATGACTGAGATAATCAGTATTGCCACAATTGTATCCATTGCTTTGGAACAAATATCTAGTTGTTGGTGAAAATGATTGGGGAATTCAAACATTGCCATTTTGATTTCTTCTGACAATATAAGACCCGAATCTTTTCTCATTTCTACTGACATTCTTTTTTTCTAAGTAAAAATCCGTTTCCTTACATTTTGTGGTTGCGCGGTGAAGGGAACAATTTTAAAGCTTCAAGTTTCCCTGTACTTTGTTCATGGCTGATTCCTAATGTTTGCAAAAAAAATTGTGTGTGTGTGTGTATTGTCTCATCTAAATCTTTACACCTGAAAAAAGATAATTCAGGAAATAAAAATTGTATGTAGAAGACAAAAAACCTGAGCTGATCTTCTTGTGCCCGTGTACAACACTTCAAAGGTTGAGTTTCACTTTTCAAAATCTGTCTTTACCACATGCCCACAATTCTATAATGAATGCTACACTTTGGGAAGGTCTTTTCACTGTTGTAGTTATATTCTGCAGCACTTTCCATCAATAAAGATTCAAATAAATGAATATTTTTTCCAAAGTTCCAAAAAAATACTACACATGAAGAAATGCTTCCAAAAGAGTGAATGCCACAATGGTTCAAAGAATGATTTGCAAAACCATAAATAAGGCTGTGATTAATTGCTTTGATTTTTGCTGACCAACACCATGAATATGGGTCATAATTGTAGCATTGTTAATTTCTTGTTCATGATGGAAGTTTCTGTACAGCCCATTACTATCCAGTGCTTTCAAGATCTATCCTGTGACTTCAGCAGCAGTCTTCCCTGGAAATTAGAAGAAATTCTAAAGATGATTTCATTATTTCAATTTTACCATCTTCATTATGGACATGTCTGATCATCTCATTCATTCGGTCAGTGTGTAAAATGTTGGAAGTGCTATCAAAAAGATTTACCAAATATTTTGCTTCTAAAATATCTGCCACTATCTTTTTCTCTGTTGTAATATACAAGAAAATGAATTAAATTCAAATTTTTTAGATGAGTGTGAATTCAACCTCCTTTCAGAAGGAATAATATGTTTACTTTGTTCAAAATGTTCCCTCAGAATCAGGTCATAATTTGAGAGCAATTCTTCCAATTTCAAAAATGACTCTTGTTTACTGATGGCATATACTTTTTATGGCCATGGAAAGGAAAGTCTTATCCGGCTAAACACACAATTATATCCAAAAGATGATGTAAAATGGCTCTTCATTTTTTCTTTCCCTATCCATTTTTGACTTGATTGATTTTATCAATAGTTTCTTTGAAGTTTTGATCCTATTTCCAAGTTCTTCCATTTTTCTCAGCAGGAAAGACATTATTCAGGTATCTCATGCTCATGGCCTTTAGGATTTCATTTCTACCAGGATTTATAGTTAATTATAAAGTTGGATATTTCTGTTTTGTCTCATTGCCTTGATTTTAAAGCAAAAAAAACTCACAATTTTTATTTTGAATAAACAATTCAGCTTCTCAATACTTAATCATCATGTAGTAGAGATTTATAAAATCATAATGAAGTTGTCAAGTGTCAACTTAGGAGCATTAACTCTTATTGTTGAATGTCAGAGAAAGGTCCATCTTTTAGTTTGAAGATGTTTACTTTCCCTCTTAAGCAGATTAACTCTCAAATCATTTGGAACAGTATTGGCCAAGCAATGATAGTAGGATTAATTAAAATACCATTCATCCAAGTCTTGGTCTCCGTCTTTAATAAGACATCCCCCATCTCCATTATTGTTCTCATCCTGTGGGCGGTTACTCTCCTAATGTTTCCTTTCTCTTTCATATATAGATACATAGATATATTATACACACATAGAGAGAGAGCTTCAATATCATTCACTGTCACCTTTTAGCCCTATGTCATTTGAATTTTGTGTTGTTTCTAGACTGAGCACTTTGTATGTGCTGATTTGCATTTCTTCAGGATTTTCATTACCCTTACATGATATTGAGGGTATTAAATATTTAATCAAAAATATACTGCTCGAAGTGACTAGGTGGAACAGTGAATAGAGCACCAACCCTGGAGTCAGGCGGATCTGAGTTCAAATTTGGCTTAAGACAACACACACAAAAACTAGCCGTGTGACCTTGGGCAAGTCACTTAACCCCAACTGCCCTGCCTTCCCCTTCCAAAAAGCAATATTTATATTATATTATATTATATTGTTATGTTATGTTACGTTACGTTATGTTACATTACATTACATATTATATTATATTATATTGTATCATATCACATCGCATCACCTTGCCTTGCATTGCCTTGCCTTGCCTTGCATTGCATTGCATTGCCTTGCCTTGCCTTGCCTTGCCTTGTTTTGTCTTGTCTTATTGTATTGTATAACACTGCATTAAGGAGGATCCAGAAAGACCTTCTATAAAAGGTGGCATTTTAGCTGGGACTGGAAGGAAGCCAAAAATCCAGAAGACAGAGATGAGGAGAGAGAAAGTTTCCAAATGTGAAAAAATGGAGAGAGTTGGGAGATGAGGTGTCCTGTGTGAAGAACATCAAAGAGGCTAGTGTCAGAGAATGACAAAATATTTGGAGAGAAACAAAGTATAAGGAGAAGAAAAAAAGTTAAAGAGGAGCAGCTTGCGAATTGCTTTGAATACTACACAAAGGGTTTTATATTTTGTCCTGGAAATGACAAGAAACGTCCAGAGTTTATTGGGTAGGGAGATCAGACAGGACCAGAATTTTACTTTGTGATGATAGCTGAGGGGAGAATGGGCTGAAATAAGGAGAAAGTTGAGGCAAGGAGACCAGCTAGAAGCTCATTGCTCTACTCCAGAAATGAGGTTATGAGTGCCTGCCCCAGAGTGTTGGTAGTGCCTGCAGAGAGAGGGAGTCAGAGAGATGCTGCAAAGGAAGAATTGACCGCATTTGGCAACAGAATGGATATGTGGAGTGAAAGAGAGTGCTAGTGGCAATGAGTTAGATAAAGATTCAGACTGAAAAGTAATGACCAGATAGATAAGAGGAGAGCCCAGAGAAGGCATTCACCAAAACTTATAGACAAGAGAGTATCAAAAGGAAAGGGTGGTTGACAGTTTCAAAGACTCCAAAGGCATTGAAGATAAGGAAAAGACCATTTTTTTGAAGAAGGCAAAGGTCTTCATCCAAGAAGAATGAAGAATGAAAAAAGACCATGAGTTTGGTACCCTAAAGATCACTGGTAACTTGTAATTCAATTGATGCTTCCACTTTCTTCCCTCTTCAGCAATTAATAATATTGGAAGACAGATTGCAAAGGTTTAGAAGGGAGGAAGAGGAAAGAAAGTGGAGCGGAAGCATCAATTGAAATGTCCTCCTCAAGAAATTTAGCCACTTATTGTGGGAGAGTTATGGGTTCTTGAAGATGAAAGAGACATGAGCATGTTTGTAGAGAGCAATGAAGCGGCCAATAAACATTAAGACATTTAAGGTTAACAAGAGAATGGAGACTTTGGGGAGAGCAATACGCTGAAGGGGACAGGATAAAATAGAATCACTTGTGCATGTAGATGGTTTTGTCTTGGAAAGAAAGGACAGCTCTTCTTGTGAAAGAGGGATGAGGGAGAAGATAGTGGGGAAAGACATCTAAGTAATATGAGATGTGGAGGGTAAAAGAATTTGTTGGAAAATAGTCTCGATTTTTCAGAGAAATATGAGGCAAGTTTCTTAACTAAGATCTTGGGAGAAGGAGAATATAAGAGGTTTGAGGGGGGGATAGAAAGACTTCGAAAAGCTATTGTGCTGAGGGCAATAATGAATTAGTTATGAAGTGTAAATGGATTATTCTGCTTCATCAAAAGACCATTTGACTTCCGGTCCTTCTCAGGAAGCATAAGAGATGGCGAAGGTTCTGGTGACTTGGTTTTGAGTAGTACGCAGGGTAGCTGGTGGCTATGGAGGCCATGCTGAGCAAGCTGGTGGCCGTGGATGATTTAGTGAAATTCGAGAAGAAGTTCCAGACAGAGCAGGCAGGGGGCTCTGTGTCACACAGCACTCAGTTTGAGTATGCCTGGTGTTTGGTGAGAAGCAAATACAATGATGACATCCGAAAGGGCATCCGGCTGCTGGAGGAACTGCTGCCTAAAGGAAGCAAAGAGGAACAGCGAGATTATGTCTTCTATCTGGCTGTGGGAAACTACCGCCTCAAGGAATATGAGAAGTCTCTGAAGTATGTGAGAGGATTACTGCAGACTGAACCGCAGAACAACCAGGCCAAGGAGCTAGAAAGCCTTATTGATAAGGCTATGAAGAAAGATGGACTGGTAGGCATGGCCATCGTGGGGGGCATGGCTCTGGGTGTGGCTGGGCTTGCTGGACTAATTGGACTTGCCGTGGCCAAGTCTAAGTCTTGAGCTGCTCTACCTTTGCTACCCTAGGGACACACCTCTGACCTGCCCCCCGCCTCGGAGATGAAGCAGCCATTTGGGGCCGTGGAGATGCTGATACTGAGGATGTTGGGGGGGGGGCTGTCTCTTTTGTACCTTTCTATTCTACCCTCCTCCTTCATCTTCATCCCCTTACCAGTTTCCTTCCTGATTACTTCATGCCCTTCAATTTCTTTCCCAAGATTTGCCCTCCCCTGGGATTTTGTGCTTTGGTAGAATGTAAATGAGGGCTCTGGGGGAAAAAAAGACCATTTGAGATTAAGTAACAAAAATTTGTAGTGGACCTAGCCAAACTGGTTTCATGATTTTCTTCAGCTTAATTCAGCAGCATACGAGTAGAAATGAAGGAAGAAGATGGTGAGAGTAATCCAAGACAAATTTAACAGAGTAAGATCAATAATAGGATAAGCAAGTAAGGGCCTTTAGAGAAGACAGTATTATAGAATGGAACTGCTTCAGCAAAGGGTCAAGAAGGGAGGAGAGTATCAGGAGGTAATATCCTGGGAAAGAATTGAGGCATGGAGGTCCTGAAGGACATGATGAGGTCAAAAAACAGGGTTAGGGTTGAAGCAAGAGGGAGAGGTGGAATGATAAATGGAGGTGAGAGAATGGAATGGCAAGGTCAAGATGACTATATGTAGCTGAGGTGGGATGGAGAAGTAGATCATAGAAATGATTAAATTGAGGAATGCAATGTTTGAGGGAATATAAATAGTATGAGGGCAGGGGTTGGGGGGGGAGAAAAGGACTCTAAGCTAGGGATTGAACTCATTGAGGAAAAGAGAATGGAGACAGGATGGAATGGGTTCAAGGATGGGTGTAGAGGGGTTTGTCTTGTCAAAGAGAAGGGTCACTTCTTCATGTGACATAGGGGTGAAGGAAACAACAAGTGAAGACTTCTGAATGATGTGAGATGAGGATGAGGGAAGAAGAGGGAGCTCTCCAAATAGCCTCAACAGTTTTCAGTGAAATATGAAACCAAGTCTTCAGCTGAGAGGGTGGGAGGGTAGTATGGAAGGTCTGAGGAGGAATGAAAAGGCTTAGAATGATCACTATGGTGAGTGAGGGACCAAATAGTTATGGAGGTGTAAAAAGATTGCCTTACTGCCATGAAAATCCATTAGAAATTATATAATATGAATTTGAAGTGGAGCTAGTCAGTATGATGTCATGACTTTCTCTTACTCCATTCTCTAGCAATTTAATTTAGCTGAAAGTGATATAGAGTAATTCAAAGTTGATGCTTGACATGATATAGTAATAAAACAAGAGAACATATAGTATAGAAGACGTTGTACTGATTCACAAAAGTGTTAAGGTCGAGAAGAGAAGAGAGGTGATGCAGCTTGGGAAGAACTGAAGGATGCAGGGATTGGAGATCACAGTGAAGAACAGAGTTAGGGATCATAGGGGAAAGGAGTTCCCTCATCTGGGATTTCTCTGTACCAATGAAATCACAGGCTCAGTCCCTATCCTTATCCCTAAGCCTCCCTCAAAGGCAGCTAGATGGCATATGAATAGAATGCCAGATTCAGAGTCAGAAAGACCTCAATTTGAATCCTGCCTCAGATACTAACTCACTATGTGACACAGGACAAATTAGTTTCATACCTCCTCAAAATCCCCGTGTCTGTCTTTCTCTCTCACCTCTCAGATGAGAACATTACTTTATTTTTTTATCTTACATTGAAGAAATTGAAGCCATTCACCTAGAGCTCCCTCTTCTCTCATCTTCCTAATCTCCCACCAATCAGACGTCTCCCCCCCCTCTCCTTTTTTCCTTATGCACATGAGAAGATGCCCCCTCTTTTTGCCAAGAATTATTCTTCATGAACAAATAATCCCTTCCCATTCTGTCTTCTCCAGCAAATTGCCCCCTTCTATCATCCCCACTCTCTCAATATTATTCAGTCTCTTCTTGTCTGTTTCCCTACTGCCTACAAATGTGCCCATGTCTCCTCTACACTCAAAAACCCCTCACTTGATCCTAGCATTCCAGCTAGCTATTTTCATATATCTCTCCTCTCTTTCATGATTAAACTCATTGAGAAGGCTGTGTACAATTTGTGCATCCATTTCCTATCCTCTAACTCTCTCATTCAGCTTCCAAAATCAACATTCAGTTGAAATTGTTCTCTCCAAAGTCACCAAGAATCTCTAGATTGCCATTTCTAATGACCTTTTTTTCAGTCCTCATCTAAATAAAAATCTTCTGTTTGGCCTGTAAAGCTCTTGATAACTTGGCCCCTTCCTATCTCTCCAGTCTTTACATGCCTTCCTCCCTTTCTCATACTCTACCATATAGTGACGCTGACCCCATTGCTTTTCCTCAAACATGGCACTCCATCTCCCACATTGTTCAATTTTCAATGGCTGTCAACCAAGCCTGGAATTCTGTCCCTCCTTAGCTCCCCGCTCCCTTCAAGTCTCACCTAAAATCACAACATCAGCAAGAAACCTTTCCTGGTCTCTCTTAGCGTTAGTGTCCTTCCTCCAAGATTTTCTTCAGTTTGTCCTGATTATATCTTGTTTGTCCACAACTGTCTGTGTGTTACCTCCTCCCATTAGATTGTGAGCTCCTTGAGAGCAGGGACTGCTTTTACCTTTCTATAAACAGTACTTAGCACAGTTCCTGGCACATGTAGGCACTTGACTAGACTTTGTGTCTCTGGGCCTCAGTTGTAATCTATAAACTGAGTTGAATTCAATGGCCTTTAAGGACCCTTCCATCTTTGAATCAGTAATCCTATCATTCTATCCCTAATAATATGCCTGGCACTATTATAACAACAGAAGCAGCTACAAAAGTGAATGTCCCAATCCTGGTCCCAGTCCCAGTTCCAAACATAGGGAAAACAAAATATCCATATCCAAAATGGTGGGACACATAGACAAACAAGATTTCATGAATTCAAGGGAGTGGATGCATGAAAACTTCAGGAAGGAAGTGTGTTTAATGTGGGCTAGGAAGGACAGTCAGGCTTCCGATAGCCCAGAGCCAAACATTGAATTTGTGCGTCATCTTTTGGTTCTCCTTTACATTGTTTTTTCATCCCAAAGTAGCTTTAGCATGCTAGATGCCAGTGCATGAGGCATCTGGACTAAATAAAATGAACTGTTGTCATGTTGTTGTGTTCATCCTTCCTTTTGAAGTGGACCATGGCATCTGGGAAATGATGACATGATTTGCAGCTGACTTTGATTTTAGTGAGGAATGGCTGGGCAAGGTCACCAGCCTCACTTTCTCACCCAGAGCCATCTGGATCTTGTGACCTGATATTCTCAGGAAGACTGGAGATGACCCAGGACGCAATGGGAGACCCTGGCCCTTTTGGGCTAAGGCCTTTTCAGGTATTCACTTGGAGCGAGATAATGCCCATTAAGTGAATAGGCCTCTTTCAGGAATCAAGGTATGGTCCCTTTAATTAGAAAAAAAAATCAAGCTGGGAGAAGACTCAGGGTTGCTGTTCCAAAGAGAAACAGTTACCATTGACATTCACTCTAAGCCAGGTGGGCCCAAAATACAGTAATTAAGTGGAGCTTGGGCAGGGACCTATTGTGGTGCAATCTATGAGCAGGCATTTAGACAGCAGAGAACAAGAATAAAGGTCAAATAAAATAGTGCCTTAATAAGTAATTTATTAAAAGCAAGAAAAAAGAAAACTTTATTACACAGTAGCTAGAAGGAGAAGTGCTAGGAAGTTAAATAATTCAAGGACTCTTTCTTATCAATTCCCTTTACAGAAACATAGTAAAAGCTTGGTGCCTATAAATAATGTGTCCGTACTAGAATGCCCTACACCTGGCTTAACAGGACTGAAAGTGGGATATAGGAATGAGCATTTCTAAATCAAATTTTGATTAAGAGGAATAATGTCGTGTGGTACGCATCAGAGAAAGATTCCGCTCTCCTGAGCTTTGCTTTGCTTTTGTTTTCTTCATTCAAAAAAGACCGTCCAATCTCCTGCATAGGATGACGCTATTTGTAGACACCAATAGAAGACAGATTCCATAAAGAGGTTGGAATTTTCCATCGGAACTGTGAATAAAGCCAAACATTCAATATTAGTGATTGCTGTCATTTGTGGCTGGAAGGTAATGTCATATAACACAGAATTTTCTAATACATATTTGCTGCCTGTCGCTCCTAGTTAGTCATTGGTCTTGACATCATTTGTTTTCTTTCACAGTAACAGAACAAGAAACAGAAGAGGCGCTAGGGCTTCTACATTTAGGAATTCCCATGCAAATGGAAATCAATACAACTTTATTTAAAGAGGCTTCACAATATAGTGGACAGGACACTGAATTTGGACTCAGGAAGAACTGGTTTCAAATCCCCACATTGACATTAGCTGTGTGACTCTGAGCAATTCACTTAACCTCACTGTGACTCAGTTTCTTCATTTGTAGAATGCGGGGTTGGATTTGACCCTAAGACCCTTTTCAGCTCTAAATTTATGATGCAATGTTTTCATAGTCATTCAGCATTGGTTTAATTGGTTAGGGTTAGGCTATTGAGCTCAAAATTTATCACCAAGGAGTTGGTGATTGATTATATATTTGGATAATTATTTATGTACTTTTGTATATGTTATTTTTATATTTGTGTATCCATTTTTACTATCTTCAGTAGCCAGTATAGTACTTGGGCATATATGCAAGTTTATTGAAGGTAAATGAATCACGCAGTCTAACCCTCTCATTTTACTGATAAGCACACCAAGGCCATGAGAGGGCAAGTAACTCACTCGAGGTCACACACTTAAAAAGTGTCAGAGTCAGGATTTTGATCCAAATTTTTTAATTCAAATTCAGTGCTCTTTGTTCTATGCCTCACAACCAAAGTGAGGTGAAATGAACTGAATTGACTGGTAAATAGCTTCAAGCTAAGTCAAAAGCCAGTCCACTATCCCCACAATTTGCTCTATCCCCCTAGGTTTGGGGTTATAGACATCTTCAACTTTTTGGGAGAAGACTTGGTCATGGAAAAATCAGACTAGTCCAAAGGAATATTTGTCCTGTATGTATTTTGCCTGACATTAATACTATTTTCCATTTTGCACATGCTGCTGCTGGCTATGCCCATAATCCTTGCCACTTGGGGATGTTGAGGTTAGTGGATCATTTTAATTCAGAAACTCTGAGCTACAATAAGGCTAAAATCAATCAGGTGTTCTCACTAAGCCTGGAACCAATGTGGTGGGCCCCAAGGAGTAGGGAGGCCCCAACCTGCTCGAAGAGAGACAGACTGGACCAAATCAGAAACAAAGTAGGTCAAACCTCCCATACAGATCAGTAATTGGGATCAGGGCTGTGAGTGACCACTGTACTTGTGGTCTAGATGAGATAATGAAACCTAGTCTTAGAGAAAGAGAGATGATACATAGACAGAGATAGATGATAGATAGATAGATAGATAGATAGATAGATAGATAGATAGATAGATAGATAGATAGAT
>NW_027185655.1:2084732-2104085 GCF_028583685.1 Petaurus breviceps papuanus | reverse complement strand
GATAGATAGATAGATAGATAGATAGATAGATAGATAGATAGATAGATGGATAGATAGATGGATGGATAGATAGATGATGGATAGATAGATATAGACATACAGACAACATATAAACACATACATACAGATATGTACATACATATCTGTATGTGTATGTATACATATATGTGTTATGTTTTGCTGCTCATCTTCTAAGCAGCATCCTTCAAATGAGATTTTGCCTTAGAATTTTTTCTCAGCTCTGTGCTTCTTGCTAATTTTTCAAAAATCTAAATACAATGCTTAAATAAATACAGCTTATTAGCTAAGAGCTACTTACTATTTCTACCAAACATATGTCTCTAAAACCCATCTTTTAAAAGGCAGTTAAACCTGGAGTTAACATTTTAGCGTCTGTATAGCTCAGTGCTTCAAAAGATCTGTTTTTTCATTTACTTGGTCACTCCCTCCAAGCAACAAAACTAATAGCACTTCCACTCTTAAGTAGACCCTTCTCCCTGAGTTATCATGCTGAACAATTTTTTTTCTAGTTGCCAAACACTAGAGAATTCTGGTAATTCCTGATGCCTAAATGAGAGCATTTAAATTAGAGAAAGGTCTGACCAGTTCTAGCCTTTATTTGATTCCATTCCTTTTGTTGTTGAGTCATTTCAGTTGTATCTGACTCTTCATGATATCATTTGGGGTTTTCTTGGCAGAGATTCTGCAATGTTTTGCCCTTTCCTTCTCCAGCTCATTTGACAGATGAGGAAACTGAGGCAAACAGGGATAAGTGACTTGCCCAGAGTCTCACAGCTAGTAAGAGATTTGAAGTCAGGAAGAGGAGTCTATCCAACACTCTATCCACCTAGCTGGCCCCATTCTGCAAGTACTTGTTAAACACAGTATCATATGCCAGGCCCTGTCCCTGGTGCTGACAAAATGAAATGGTCCCTGAGGTCACATTCTAATGGGGGACCAGTACACTAGACGTTCACTGGAAACTTCACTATTATGGCCAGGAAGTTTTAACTTAACAAAAAATACATAAATAAAAGTGGCCTGCTTCCCCTTCACCCCACCCCAAGATATTTCTCATGATGAAATTACTTATCTAGACTAATGTTGAAAGTTGCCTTTCCTACTTGTTCCTACTACTAAAAAATAAAAACCAGCATTAACAGCCCAACTAGACTCATGTAAGAGGACAAACTATTGAAGGATTCCATTACTGGAGAAGCACAGAATCATATATCCTAAGAAATGGACTAGCATACACTAGCATAATTTTTTAATTGTATCTATTATAAAAATTGATTGATTAAAATGAAATTTAATGTGTGTTTAAATTATAGCTTAAGTATAATATATAGTTAATCCCAAAGCTTCAATTTAATAAACATATCAACATGTAATATATAATAAATATACACTTAATAAAGCATCAGTTTAATAACCCCCTAAATGATAATGGGTTAAACTAGAATAGATAAGTAGCACATACAATAATTTTTCAAGCATTTTCCTTTGCACATATTTGTGATATAAAAAATGAATTCAACACTTTGCATAAGACCAAATTATAACTGACTTACCAAGGATCAGGAGAGAGGGGTATCTGGAAAGCTCTTCTTAGTTCTTCTAAAAGAAAAAAATATTTATTTTAAATGGAAATTAATACCTGGTTCGTAACAAAATAGAAAAAAGGAAACAGTGGAGAGCTAAACAATGTACCAAGTAAGTGCCATTCCGTTTCCTTGGGCATCAAGAGGAGGAAGAGTTGGCAGTTTTGTCGAACTAAGGAAAATCGGTTACCCCCAAATTCATTTGCTCTCTTTGCTTGAAGCCTCTTCACATTCTGATCCATCCACCACTCAGATGCCAAAGTAACTCTCCTAGAGTGACCATGTCACTCAATAAACTCCATATTAATTCTAAGATAAAATGTAAAATCTTCTGGAATTTAAAGTCAGCCCTTCTCGACCTAGTCCCTTCCTACCTCTTTGATATATTTGTACTCCACTACTCTCCATGAACTCTATGATTCAGCTACATTGACCTATTTCTTGAACATGGTATTCCATCTCCAGACTCCATATCTTTGGCCTGGCTCTCACCCATGCCCAGAAATTTCTCTTTCCTTACCTCTATCTCTTAGTTGCCTTGGATTAGCTCAAATTCTGTCTTTTGCAGCAACCCTCTACCCCTACAATGACTATTCCCCTCTGAAATCACCTCCCATCTACTGCATATTAATATTATTTATACAAAGTTATTTGTATGTTACTTCCCTCTTAGAATGTTGTCTCTTTAAAGACAGGAACATTTTTTGCATTTCTTTGTCTTCGCCTGCCCACCACCACACAAAGCCTAGCAAATAACAAGTTATTAATCAATGCTTGTTGACTGACTTTATGTCTCTAATGCCTAAAAAGGAGCTTCGCTTTGTTAAGAATTTAATAAAGACAAATTGAACTAAATTGAATTAGATGTTGGTGTTGTGAATGAAATTCAGAGGGCAATTGATATGTAGGATGGTTCAGCTTTACTTTTTCTAGTAGAATACCCTTAGCCTATGACTTTAATTTGAACTCTATAGGTTGGAAGGATTTATTTTTTCTCCTTCCTCAACAAATTTCACTCCTAGATGGATTCACTATGAAAACTCCAACTCCTTAAACTTAACCAAATCCTAAGTGAAGATCATGTATGTACCAAGAACCTTGCAGTACCTTGCCTTGAGTTAGCCAAGGACTGAAGGTTGCTTTCACTCTTACAAGAAGTTTTTACCTTTGAATCTATTATAGATATGCTTTCTTTTATGTTTTTATGAATTTTCAATCCTTTTATTCTCTGTAGCATATATTTAAAAGATATTTTCGTTGAGGTGTCACAAGTTAAGAGGAACTCACCTTCTCTTCAGAATAGGTATAGACTGCTTCAGTAGCCCTGTTGATGGAAGGTACTGGGGCTTTTCGGGTAGAAGAAACATGGGCTTCTTCTTGATAAGGGAAAAATCGTGCCATGGAAATGGGAACATACGTGTAGTAGAATTCCGGCTGTTGATATAAAAATGCAAGATGATTTCACCAGCAATTTTAAAAGAGGGAAAGGGGGAAAATAGTTTTATCAATATAATTCACCATGAACTGCTTGTTTATGCATTGGCTTTACAGTTTTCAAAACTTTTTCCTTACAACCTTGGGAGGTAAGTGGCGAGAGTACCAATCAACCAATTTTGTGTAGAGAGAAACTGAGGTCCAGAATAATTTGGTCAAGGTCTCCAGATAGTACAGACCAATACTCCTCTTCTCACATCATGTTTTCCTTAGCTCATATATTAATGTGTTAACCTTTTGTTTCTGTGATGACCAATTTCCTGATTGAATAGAAAGAGAAAGCAAATTTCTATGTGAAACCTAGTGAAGAATTTTTTTCTTAAAAAGAGATAAGAACCAGGGTGACTAGGTGGCACAATGAATAGAGCACTGGCCCTGGAGTCAGGAAGACCTGAATTCAAACTTCAGATGCTTAACACTTACTAACCATATGACCTTGGACAAGTCACTTAACCCCAATTTCCTTGCTCTTCCCCCTCCAAAAAAAAGAGCTAAGAACCCCCTTCCTAAACATCTAAGGAGCATTAAGTAGGTTTTTGGCTAATAGCCATCTGCATCCCGAGAAAATCTAGTTCATCAGATTTTCTTACGTACACAATCTAGAACACAATGATTATCTTGTAGGTATTTCTCTTCTAATAGAAATATAAATAGGAAATACTAGAAATCATTTAGAGGGCCAGTGTGGCAGAAGCAACTAGTGGTGCAGTAGAACTGAGTTCAAATCTGGCCCCAGATGCTTCCCATCTGTGTGACCTGGGCAAGTTACTAAATGTCTTTCTGCCTCAGTTTCCTTATCTGTAAAATAGGGATTATACTAACAACTACCTATCAGGTTTATTGTGAGGATAAAATTATTATTGTGAGCATAAAATATTTGTAAAGAACTTTGCAAACCTTAAAGCTCTATATAAATGTTAGTTATCATTATTTGTTCTCATTATTATTATTGCCGAATGTATAGAATGCTGGACCTGGAATTAGGAAAACATTGTTTCAAATACAGATTAAGGAGAATTTTGAGTCCCAGTCAAATGATTACCTGGCTAACTGAGGGCCAAGGAGAGCCCAGTTCAATTGCTAAAAGGATGGAACATGGTTTGATTTGTCGGATTGTTCATTGGTTTGTTTTGGGTGACAGTGATGGTGATGGTGGTGGAGGTGTTTGCTTTGGCTTGATTTTGATTGCTTGAAGACTGACTGAGTGAAGAACAATGGCTTACTTGCCTTAGAAAAATGAATTTATCACACTTAGGAGAAAATGAATCACTCTTTTCCCAGACCCAATAAACAGCTGACAAGGTCAAAAATTTGGAGATAATAAAAATTGGGACAATGATGGATACAAATTGAGTAAGGAACTATAGTCTTGTGGCTACAGAAATCAGACTTCAACATGAATTAATAGAATCACAAGTGAATTATTTGGGATTACATGACTTTATGTTAGGATCTTAGTGGACAAAACTGTATTATGGAGAAGAAAGGAGAAGCATACTGGCAAATTCCTTTTCATTGATTACCAACATTTTATCCCGTCTTAAATGGAATCTTGCCATGTAACATATTGTATATTTTAGGTTTTATTCATTTAAAGATTTTAGATTTTATTGTTTTAAAAATTATATAGTAAAAATCTAAAACATTTTGAATAATATTAAAGTATCTAAATTAAATTAATATATCTCACCTCAGTAACATAATAGAGAGGTTCCTGAGAAAAAGAAAAAGATTATTTTAACTTTATGACACATTAACATATGTATTTACAGATGATTTTACTTTTATGGCTTAAAATCAAGCTAAATTAGTGATTGATTAAGTTTCTACTACCAAAGGATAGTGGAAGGCTGTGGTAACTACCTCTGAACTAAAGAGCAGAAAAAAGCACCTTTCTTTTATGGACACATATCCAATTTAATAATACTGATTGAGATAACAACATAAGGAGCCCAAATTAAAAGTCTATTTGCTTTGATAGTTCTTATTGTTTTACTTACTGGTCCTAAACTACTGTTAATACTTGATGGGTGTGGATATGAATCAAATCCTCTAAATCACATCTTTCTGAGTTATCCTTATAGAATACTGTATTTTCAACTGCTTCTAAGAAAGAATGTTATTGTAACAAATTCTTTTTCATTCAATTGTTTTAAATATTAAAAGAAATTTTACCACATAGCGTAAATTGAGAGCTCTCTCTTCTAGACGTCTTCTCTGGTGAAATAAATGCATAAAGATATGAATGAATGAGTAATATGAATGAATACATAAATAAATGGAAATATATTTGTAGAAGATATGACTATAGGATCACGTATATCAAAAGTTCTATTTGATTCAGAACAATAAAGAGATTAATTAACATTTCAAGGGGAAATTGATCATCTCTCAAAAACCCAGGTAACACAAACAGCCAATTGGGAACCAAACATTCTATAGGATGATCCCATGGTCTGACTATTTGGGCAAAGATGAAAACAATGAGTGGAGTCTTGTGTTCAATGGCTCTGAATTTACACTGTAAAAAGCAATCACACTCTTCTATGAGGGAATACAGTCACTGATGAAATCTAAAGATAGGGAAATGACCCTTGCTCAAAAGGACATGTCAGTGTTATGCCATATTCCCTTTTATTCTCCAAGGACATGCATTCCAAGTCTTAAATGAGATGTTACCGGATACTGCCGGTACTGTTCATTGACATCTTCAATCTTTCTCTGGTAAAATAAAATAAAAGAAAATTTAAATTAAATTAAATATATGCAGTAAAAATATAGGATACCTTGGAAAAGATTGACACTTGACAATTGATACACAAGCTAGTGTATTACAACTCATTGGAGGAAATGATGGACTAATAAAAAGACGATTTGGACACATATCCAATTTAATAATACTTATTGACCAGCTATTTCCAAGTAAGTTGGAGAATTAAAGCATTTTTTCCTGTTTCCCAATCTACAAATCCTTTCTCTATTGCCAACAAAAGCACTCAATCCTTACCATCATCTCATTTTTCTCCTGCCTTTCTCAGCCAAACTCCTTTTTAAAATCTCTATTTTGTATTTATACTTCCTCTCCTTACACTCTCTTCTTTTATTAATTATGTTTAAAACATTGATTCACATTCCAAAATTATAATGTTAAAATTCCACACTGAGATACTAGTATAATCAGTGGTATTCAAAAGTGCAAAAGAAGTTAATAATCAACAAATCATTCTAAGTTCTCTGCATTCTGACATATGGCCCCACAATTCAATAGAAACTGCTATGTCCAAACTTTTGGGTGATCTCTTAATTTCCTAGTCTGAGGGTCTTTCTTCAATCCTCACCCTTTTGGTGGTCTCAGCAATATTTAACACTGCTAACCACCCTCTCCTCCCAGATTCCCTATTCTCTAGATTTTCATAGCACCAGTCTCTCTTGGTTTTCCTCCTTCATGTTTAACTGCCCTTTCTCATTCTTTTTTTTTAATCTTTTTTTTTTGAGGGGGGAATTCAGGGCAATTGTGGTTAAGTGACTTGCCCAAGATCACACAGCTAGTAAATGTTAAGTGTCTGAGGCTGGATTTGAACTCAGGGTCTCCTGACTCCAGGGCCAGTTCTCTACTCACTGTATCACCTAGCTACCCCTCTCATTCTTTTTTGCTGTGCCATTACCCACATTATGTCCCTACAGCCTTTTCCTGAGCCCTCTTCTTTTTTTTTTTTTTGCACCATCTCATAAGCTCATATGTGTGCAATTATCATCTCGATGGCATGGTCTATATATCCATCCCCAGTATGCCTCTCAAACTCCAAGCTCTGAGATACCATGACATAATGGATAAGGCACTGGACTTGGAGTCAGGAAGAACTGGGTTGGAATTTCACCTTGGGTTCTGCTAGTTTTGTGACCATGGGCAAGTCCCTTAACAGCACTCTTCCTTAATTTTCTTATCAGTAAAATAGAAGAATAAGCTTGGGCTCGGCTGAGGCGTGGAGCTCATGTAGCCTGAGCGGCAGCAGCATGACAGCCGTGGAGAGCCGGGTGTGCGAGACAGCGGGCTGCAGCAGCAAGGCCAAGCTGCAGTGCCCCACCTGCATCAAGCTGGGCATCCAGGGCTCCTACTTCTGCTCTCAGGAGAGTTTTAAGGGAAGCTGGGCCACTCACAAGTTACTACACAAGAAAGCAAAAGATGAAAAAGCGAAACATGAAGTTTCTTCTTGGACTGTGGAAGGGGATATTAACACAGATCCTTGGGCAGGTTATCGATATACTGGTAAACTTAGACCACATTATCCACTGATGCCAACTAGACCAGTGCCAGGTTATATTCAGAGGCCTGATTATGCTGATCATCCTTTAGGAATGTCTGAATCTGAACAGGCTCTCAAAGGTACTTCTCAAATAAAAATACTTTTCTCTGAAGATTTAGAAGGCATGCGGTTAGTGTGTAGGCTTGCGAGGGAATTGTTGGATGTGGCCGCAATGATGGTTAAACCATGTGTAACTACTGAAGAAATAAACCATGCTGTCTATTTAGAATGCATTGCAAGAAATTGCTATCCTTCTCCACTGAATTATTATAATTTCCCCAAGTCGTGTTGTACTTCAGTGAATGAAGTCATCTGCCAAAGAATTCCAGACAGGAGACCCTTGCAAGATGGCAACATTGTTAACGTGGACATCATTATCTATCGAAATGGTTATCATGGGGACCTGAATGAGACGTTTTTTGTTAGAAAGGGGGATGAGAGTGCAAGAAAGCTGGTCCAGACGACTTACGAGTGTCTCATGCAAGCAATTGATGCAGTGAAACCTGGAGTTCGATACAGAGAGCTGGGAAACATCATTCAGAAGCATGCCCAAGCAAATGGTTTTTCAGTTGTTCGAAGCTACTGTGGACATGGAATCCACAAACTTTTCCATACAGCCCCCAATGTGCCACATTATGCCAAAAATAAAGCCGTTGGAGTGATGAAGCCGGGTCATGTGTTTACAATTGAACCCATGATCTGTGAAGGTAGATAGCAAGTTAAACCTAGCCAGATGGTTGGACAGCGGTGACGAGAGAAGGGAAGCGGTCGGCCCAGTTTGAGCACACCTTGCTGGTCACGGACACTGGCTGTGAAATCTTAACCCGACCACTAGATGGCGTGCGCCCTCACTTCATGTCCCAGTTTTAAGTTCTGAGATGACTGACACCTCTAAATGCTATCTTTTGACTGTACTGTGTGCATCTTATTTAGAGTACAGAATAGAGAACGGTATTTTGTCATTTGTTTTGTTTTCATTGTCTATAGCTAAACGAAGAATACAGCGTTGGGTGTGTGTAAAAAAAAATAGAAGAATAATACTCAGCTGCCTTTAAGCTCCCTTCCAGGTCAAAATCTATGAACCTATCATCTCATGATCATGAAGTGTCTCCTGGATATTTCAAACTAGATGTCCCAAAAGATCTCACACTCGATATATCTAAAATACACCTTATTATCTTTCCACCCAAACCCACCTCTCCTCTCAAACTTCCATAATACTGCCAAGAGTACCATTATTCTTCCCATCAACAAGGAATTCTAGGTAAAACAAGTTCTTCATGAGATTCATTTAATGAAATTTCCTGGGGTGCTGACCATGGAAATACTATTAAGGTAGCTTACCTCCCTTGAGGCAGAAGCATCCTCCTGTAATGAAAAAAAGTCAATATTGATTATAAGATAGACTCAAAGTTTTTTAAGCCTAGAAGGGAATATAATGATTATCTAGTAGTGTATTTGACACTGAATGTGTAAATGTTTTTTCTAAACTGTACAGCATTATGGAGAGCACAAGAATATACCTATTTTATAGATACAATTATGGAGACAAAGGCAAAGAATTGGCTAAATATGTAAGTAGATTACAGAAAAATGGTGTAGATAATTAGAGGGAAAATAGCACAGAAGAAAGTCTTGTGACATTGAAGTCAAAGGATCTGGTTCAAATCCTGCTACTTATAATCCAAATGTACTTGTGGAAGTCATTTTTCCTCTCTGCATTTGAGTGTAAAATGAGGGATTTCAGCTAAGTGACCCCAAAGGTCCTGTCCAGTTTTATATCTATGAACTTATAACAATCAATAAAGAATAAAAAAATAATCAATGGAATGATGTTTTGTAGTATACAGGAAGAGATTGGATCAAGTGAATGGATAAGCCCTGGCCAGAAGGAGAGGTATTTATTTAGACATCAGAGAGAAGGAGCAATGGATGAGTAAAGAAAGAAGAAGAAGAGGATGTATCCAGAATTTTATTAGACCACCTTGATCTCAATAAAATAGAAGTGCAGTCAATCTGGCTGAGAGACAAGGGAAGGAATAGAGTTGAGGATTTGGGGAGGATAGGTGAGAGAGTTTGAAATGAGCTGTAGGAAGTGAGAAAGGGAGCCCATTCATGATAGATGTATTTTCAAGCAACAGTGAGGTTGTGCATCATTCATCTACAAAGGAAAAAAGTCACGTAGCTTCATGTCTTTTTCTGTCAATGATTGGGAACAAATACAAAGAAAAATAGTGAGGAAATAACGCATGATAGGAAATTATTGGTGGAGGAATGGGAAAGAAGAGGGATTCTAGAGCACTGGTGAGTCTCTCATGGAAATGGCTGAGTCCTGGTCAAGCATGGAGGCAGGGGGATCAGGAATGATGGAATAGAATAAAAAGGGGTGAAAATGAATAGCAAGTTTATCAGCAGAGTAGGTAGGAAAGAAAGCAGGACAGGATATTGTGGTACCAGGAAAGAGATATTTCAGAGTTTGCTATTTTGGGAGTATAATAACATCAAGATTTCAATGAGGTAAATACAATTAGAGTTGAAGAGGTCAATGAACTGTAAAATATAATTATTACAAGGTCATGGATATAGATTCTAAATGCTTTGAGTATGATGAACTGGAAAGAAATCTGAGTCAGGTGCTAAAATAATCAAAGAAGGCTGTCTTGAACATGGGAAGGTGGCACTGACAAGAATGGGAAGAGTGTGTAGTAACATACTATTCTGATGGCATGAGATTGTCAATTGAACACAGTGGACGGGTGGTTTGGAAGAGACCATGGAGAATAAGGAGCTGGCAAATCCATTCCACCATGACCCAACAGCATGTTTCCCACTCCCCCAAGAGAACTTAGAGGAGTGGTTGGAAGAAAATTCTTTTTTGGAGAGCGTAACTAAGGGTATGGTATCCCAAAGGGACATCCAAGTTTTAGTGCTAAAAAGGACAATGAAATGTTAAATCAAAAATGAAGGATATAGAGAAGTCTACTAATAACAGGGTAGCTATTCTAAATACACAGTGGAAGGGAAGGTAAAGAAATGAATAGGAGTCATTTGGGCCTGAGGAATAGAAAGGCTGAAGGAGAAGGAGACAAAAGTCCCAGAGAAGATACCAAGGCAAGTTGGGGCATAGGGATAGTTTTGTTCTTGTTTTGTTCTTGCTGTTACTGTTGTTGCTGCTGTGGCTAATGTTGCTGTTGTTGTTTTCCTGGCTGATGGTTCAAGATAAAAGCATTTGGGGAATGATTGTGATGGGAAGTAAGCTCCATATTCATTGGAGAAGAATCACAGAGTCATGGATTTAGAGCAGGAAGAGACCTTCAGGGGGAAATGGCCAGTCCAAAGGTTCCAATCCAAGTTGTCTCCCCAAATGGTCACAAAGTTAAGCTTCTTGTGGATACAACTTCAAGTAGAGAAAGAGAGAGCTGTTGCCTCCAACTTATCATACAGTGTGACACCTTACCTCATTGAAGTTGTATTCAACCTGTCTTCGGACACGTTCCTGTTGAAGACAAATTTAATTGTATCAAAAGTGAAGTCATTGCAGTGGCCTAGGCTTTTGCCAGTTAAGTTGCCCTGAGCCTGAAGTAGGATAAAATGAAATGGCATTTGTAAAGAACTTCACAAAAGCACTATATAAATGCTAACTATGATTATTTTCTCTGTTAGGGTCTTGAAGGACAAACTCTGGAGGTGAAGGAGGACTAGACAGTCTCCCATGAGTTTAATTCACCTCTAATCAGGTGGCTAACAGAGGCAACTTCTATCCTCTACGAAGTGATCCCTCCCCATTCCTCACAAACAAGGACTGGATGGCTTTCAGTCCAATACAAACTAATAGCACCAATTGTATCAATAAAAATAACCCTCCAAAAGAGATTCCTTGGTATCCATTGTCATCAGAAATCATGACTTAATTGGAAAAAACAGAATAAATGTTTGAAGGAGGGAGGATTTTTTTCCAAATAGCACTCTTTCATTTCAATATGATAAATCAAAATTAGGATATGTCCAATTCACTTAAGATCTCTGCAATGGCTTTTTTTCATTCAAAATAAAATGTTTTACAAATATTATAAAGTCAGTAGAAAATATAAAAATCTTTTATGTATAGAAATTGTCTTACTTCAGTAGATGGAGCAACAGATTCCTTTGGAAGAGAAAAGAAAGAATCAATTTTAATTTTATGACAAACTCACAAATACAGTAGTTGCTAGCTTAGTCTCTGTGACCAAATTAAAATAGAATATAGAGATAATTCTATGAATTAGCTCAAATATTCCAGATCAGGGCTTCTTCAACTTTTTCTACTCATGACCCCCAGCACTTCTTAAACTATGGGTTGTGATTCACTAGATAACTGTAGGCCTGAGGTTATTTCCTCCCTCCACTACCACTAATTCTTAATTATCACCAAATAGATTGTTCATGTTATGTTTTATGCTCAGGAAATTTAAAATACCAGGCTCATCCCCCTGAATCGCCAAACATATAGAGAGTCAACAAATGCAACCCCACAAAAATGAAATGCAACAACTCCCCCAAAATTTGCAGCAACAAGCCCCCAAAAAATGTGTAATGGAACTTGCAGTAATCCTGGACTGCACAATAGTATGACAAAAGCAAGAGAATAGTGGAGCATTTTGTTGGTTAACTCTGGGGGTTCATTAAATGAACAGGTCTCACCTCGCTTGATGAAGTCTTCAAATCCTGTCAAGAAAGGAGAATGAGCACAAGCCTATGGTGATTCAGGAGATAATATTGTGCCCTCCCAGGTCCCATTGGTTCTTCTCAATGGGAAGTACCTTTTAAGAGCTTTCCTGTCCAGCCCCAATGACACATGTATGGGCTGGCCGGCAATGAAGGAGTAACCAGAAAGTGTACGAGTGGCACTGTGTTATGACCATTAAATGTAATGCTCTACTAGCCTCTTAGGGCAAGTAGGTAGTGCTGCAGCGGAAAGGGTTCTGGGCCCTGAGGCAGGAAGCGCTAAGTTTAAATCCAATCCTCTAAAGCCCACACTTACTACCAGTGTCACCCTGGAGAAGTCACTTAACCCTGTCTGCCTCAGTTTCTTTACCTATAAAATTAGCTGCAGAAGGGATTGGCAAATACTGCAATAACTTTGCTAAGACAACCCTAAAAGGTATCATGAAGAGTTAGATATGACTGAAAATGGCTAAACAAAATTAGCCTCTTGCAAATATGCGAACGAAAACCATTGCTTTTGCCCATTTTCTCCCTGTGTACAAGTATAGTACAGATAGTCAGTACTATTAGTCTATTTTAGAACTCACAGAACATAAATCAGTATTCACTATGGTTGAATAGACAAATTATCTTATTGTATTGGGCATTGCAAAAATCTTAGTGCTGTTTTAAGCTTTAAGGGTGAGACCCTTTGATTTAAAGAATCCCCAGAGTGAACCTGCAAAATACCTTAATTTTGTTCTTGCTGTCTGTCACACATTTTAGAATCTGAAGCTAAAAAAGTGCACTAAAACTTTGGAAATACCCTCTATAGATGGTATTTGGAAATACCCTCTATGGGAAAATGAGAACTGACAAAGTCCCACTTCCAAATAAAAATTGTTTTCCCTCTAATGGTAATGTTTTCATTGAGTTTTAAGATGATTTTTACCTCTCTGGATTTGTAGAGATCATATTTTTCCAGGGGATGTCTGTCTCTGTTCAGCTGATGGAGAGATTCCTTAGAAAAGACAAAATCAAAAATATAAGGGCATCTACTTTGGCCCAGGAAACCTGACTACAAAGGACCAGGAATGGGCATAAAAGCCAGATGCATTTACAAAGACCTACATCAGCTCAGCAAAGGACTTGGGGATATGAGCAATTCTACTCTTCACTAGAGATCCCTTTCTACTGGAGATTGGCCTGAAGGCACTGACTACCAATAAAACATGTATTTGTACCCAGCTAACAGAGTGGGCTAGAACACTGTCTTATAAGGCCAAGGTAAAGAAATCATGCCCTTAAAAATCAATTCACTTTACTTTTGTCAATGGCTGCAAATTGCACCCATACCCTCACCCATTGCTGGAGATGCTTTCTTTGGTTAAGCAAGCATGAATGGACCATGAAAGACAACATATGCACTACCAGGTACAAACTAACCATTTATTTTAAGGTCCAATTGTCTCAAATTCCTGTGACTCTATGTTTAGGATTTAGCCAAAAATGGGATAACTGGTATGGAAAGCAGCAGCCATTATATAACATGGAGATTGAATCTATATGACCAATGTGAAATGAGAGAGGAAGAATTCTTTGGAAGTTTGGGGCAGGATTTTCTGTTTCATTTAGAAAAAGTCATATTAAAATTATCTATCCCTCCCTCCCACATTTGCTAGATTTTTTCCTATTTTCTTATCTCTCTGGTTTTGTAGGCTTGTCCTTTGTTGCTATAATATAGTAGAAAAGGATTGGGTAACATCATGAGAGGTTTGGAATGTCTTACCTCACTTGATGAAACCTGCGGGGGGAAAAAATGAGTAGATTACTTTTTATTCTTCCTTTCCTTCTGAAATTGTGTCACCTATAGGATTTCTGAGACCATTTCCTTTAACAGAAAGATCTGGAAGTCTCTTATGCAAGAACTTGTTTCACAAATGATTGGAAATCGCAGCATTTGCAGAGTTGACCAAGATGCTCAGCCCTGAAGACCAGGTAAGAATATATCTGCCTCCCTGCTTTGCAGAGGCGGGGGCCAGTGGTTGGGTAATAGCAACAGACTGTCGAAATGTTAGTTAGTTTTTATTGAACTGACTTTTTCTGCTTTTATTATTCTTTGTTACTGAGAGGACTCACTGGGTTGGAGGTAAGATGGAATGGCAGGGGGTGATGTTTGCAAATAAATATATTGCTAAAACAAAATTTATTCATAATGTTTTAATTAATAAAATAATCACAACATGAAGGAGATGTTATTGTAGGATGCTATAAAAGGGGGCAGAGTGTGAAAAGAGTACCTTGTAAAGAGAATGCCATACTATAAGATTAGAGTTTTGTGTTTAACACTGGACCACCTACAAAATGTTTTAGATATCCTGTCTCATTTGGTCTATATTTCACTCTGGTCAAACCTCAGCTCCTGGGGGTCATATCTTTTCTGGAGTCTCCTCAAGATGTCCTAGGAGGACAATTGCTTTAACCCTTTATTTTTGTTGTTTTCCATTCATTTCATGGTAATTTTCTATTTGTGGAGGAAATCTTGAGAGCCTGGAAAGTTCTAATGCATTCTTCCATCTTCCCAGAATGCCATATTGTATTTGATCTTGTTATGTGATTTCAGCCTCACTGGTACCCTTGCTGGTCTCCTTTCTACTGACAGAGAAAAGTAGAAAATGGACCCTACAGTGTGGGCTCCTGAACAAAAATGTCTCCAAATAATGCTCTGCGCAGAGTGGGCATTCAATACCCACTGGCTAAATCCCAACCAGAGTATTATAGACAACTAAAGTCACTCCAGGTTGGAGACCTGATAATTTATCATATAATTTATAAATTATCTGATAATTTTCCCTCCAAAAGATCCTGAGTATTAAAATACAGAACAAAAGAAGGAAAAAGAAGTAGATTTCTTTCTACCCTGTGCAAGAGCACTGGTTGTCAAGCAGGCTGACTCACCTCGTTTAGTGGAATGAGATCATCATTCTGCAAGGGATAAAAGGTGGATGTTAGTTGGAAACGGGCCACCTGTAAAACCCCTTTATGTCAAAGTATAAAGGGAGAGTCCAGAGGTGCCTCCTCCAACATTCAATCCATGGGATGTTTCTATCAAGGCCCAGTCTAGTACTCAAGTGGCAGGTAATGAAACAAGATGTCTTTCAATAAAACCTAATAGCCCCCTTGAAGTGGGGAAGGGGAAGAGTAGACTCTATTCCCTCTACCTGCAGAGGGGAGTGAATTCTATACCCTCCCCCTGGAAAAAGGGTTTGTTGCAACTGCGAATTTCATCAATGTAATGAACTACTTCCCCTTTGCTTTGACTAGCCTGCAAGTATTTTTTTTATCAGCCTGCCCTTGATTAAAGATATGGCCAAATTAGTAAAAAAAAATTAATAAATAAAATAAAAACAAAAAAGCAGATTCATACATTAATATTTACACATACAAGATTGTGATAAGTGTACAAAGGGCTATTGGATAGAGAATAATTGTGGTGGGAAACACTATGGAAGCAAAGAGGGAGGGATCCTAGATTTTCCCTCTCAACACAAGTTAGAGTAATTTTAGAGCCAGCTTCCAGTTGGGTGGGTATCTAGGTGGCACCATGGATAGAGTTCTGGACCTAGAGTCAGGAAGATCTAAGTGCAAATCCAGTCTCATACAATTACTAGTTGTTGGTCCATGGGCAAGTCACTTAACCCTCTTTGCCTTAGTTTCCTCATCTGTAAAATGAGCTGGAGAAGAAGAGAGAAAACCACTCCAGTATCTTTAATAAAAACCCATATGGGATCATGAAGAGTTGAATATGACTGAACAGCACCTCTCCTTTTCAGAGTAAATTCTGAAAGTCATGTTCATTTCCTTGTATTTGGAGTTAAAAACATTTCGGCCCAATCTGTTTGAAAAGTTAATGGTTATCATTATAAAGATATAATTCTTAAGAAAGAAATGGATATTTGATCCCCTTAGAAATATAAGCCACTGAGCCAAGACTTTCATAACATGTCCTTATCATCACCGGGGTTCAAAGAACAAGATTGTAAAATACCGCAAATCCCTTTCTGACAACTAAGACCCACAGATTTTCTCTGTAAGCTAATATCAATAGAGTTTTACACTGACTCATACTAAACTCTGAGCAGGCCCATTTACTGCAATCAGTGAATTCTTACTACATCTTCTCTTCAATTCTACCAATCATAACCAATTCCTCTATTAGCAGAATAAAATAATTACCAAGCGGTTTTCTAGTTCTCGATGTTTAATATGTCTCTGCAAATATTAAAAAGAAGAAATCAGCAATTGTACATATAGATAAGTAGATGTACATGTGTGCATATACATATGTACAGATAAGCACATATATCCACTTACTTATCATTCACAGATCAGTCAATCCACAAGCATTCATTAAATACCTGCTATGAACCAGGCACTGTTAGGCAGTGATGATGCAAACACAAAGAGTAAAATAATTTGTAATTTCTAGGAGCTAACACTTTAATGAAGGAACACAATAATTAAATATTGGATGGATGGATGGATGGATGGATGGATGTATGGATGGGTGGGTGGGTGGGTGGATGGATGGAGTAATGGATGGATGGATGAATAAATGGTTAGATAGACATCAGGAGAGTAACAGATGGGTAGGTAGATATGAATATATAGAACAAATATAGAAAAAATAAACAAAAGCAAGGTAAATAAGGAGAGAGGACACTAGCAATTGAGGAAGGTCAAGAAAGTTTTCATGTGGAATATAGTGCTCAACCTGCATATTGAAGGAAGAGATGGCTTGAGAGGTAAGGTGAGGAGTGAGTGCATTCCAAGCATGGGGACAAATAGTACAGAGGCACAGAGATGGAAATTTTAATACTACATGTAAAGAAGAAAAAGAGGGGCAGCCAGGTGGCTCAGCGACTAAGAGCACCAGCTCCAGTGTTGAGATGACCTGGGGATCAAATCCGGGCTCGGATACTTAGCACTGCACCCAGAAATAACTGGCCGTGTAACCTTGAGCAAGTTACATAACCCCGATTGCTTAAAAAAAAGAAGAAAAAGAAAGCAAATTTGATTGGATTGCAGTGTGAAAGAATGAACAATGTACACAGTAAGGCTGGAAATATAATCTAGAACCAGGTTTTGAAAGACGTTTACAACTAAACAGAAGACTGTATTTTATCCTAGAGAACAATAGAGAGCCATTAGAATTTAGTGAGTAGGAAAGTAAAAAGGTGACTAGGTGGTGTAGTGGATAGAATGCCAGGCCTGAAACTCAGGAGGATCTGAGCTCAGATCCAGCTTCAGACACTTCCTAGCTATGTGACCCTGGGCAAGACACTTAACCCTATTTGTGTCAGTTTCCTCATCTGTAAAATGGGCTGGAAAAGGAAATGGCAAACCGCTCTAGTATCTTTACCAAGAAAACTCCAAATGAGGTCATGAAGTGTCTGACATGACTGAAATGACTGAACAATAACAGTAGAGTAGTATAGTCAGATTTATGAGTTTAATGAAAATTACTTTAGCAGCTGCATAGAGGGTGGCTTTGAGTGGGAAAAGACTTGAGGAAGGGAGACCAATTAGGGGGCCATTGAAAGAGTCAATGAGGCCTGGATTAATGGAATGGCTTTGTGAGCAGGGAGTTGGGATCAAACATAACCTGTCATATATGATTTCATTGGTATGAAAACTTGCTCCATGCCTGCATATTGCAACCCATCTCTAGCTTAGTAGATCCATCTTAGAGAGTTGAAGAAAGTTCCTAGGGACAGTGATTCACTTATACTCACACAAAGAGTTCAAGGAAGTATTTGCCAGATCTTTCAGGCTTCAATAGCATGGCTTCAGCACATTATCCATCACGTCAAGCTTTCCTCTATGCTTCATATATATATATATATATATATATATATATACACATATATACATATATAATATACATAAATGTTTATACATAACACTCACTATATTAGTCTTTCCCACTATGGATCCAATGAATGTATCCTTAAGAGGTAATAGGATCTTGAGTGATGGGCAATTAGACTCATTCGAAAGAGTTAATTGCGAGAGATGGAAAGAAATAAATTACCAAGATTTCTTTACTGAAATAATTGATCTAACTCTTTTCCTGTAAAGAGATATGAAAAGAGATAGACATTGCTGTCTTGAGAAAGTTGAATATCGTAACAGTTTCTATAATTGAGAAGTCAGCAGTTATAGTGATTGTTTATTGGTACAATCTTTCTCATAGCTGATATGTCATGAATAATTGCTTATGTGTTCATTTTGTTGTTTGGTACTCTGCTAATAAATTTTATTGCCATTACCATTGACGTTTATTTAAACCTAGGAGATTAGCGGGTTTCTATAGAGAAACAGATGAACAAAAACTTATGGAAAGTTCTCCATCTTCTTTTTAAATATGTATTTAATAAACTGGAATGGAGGCTGAGAGCTAATTGTTCATAAAAAATAAAAATGTTGCAATTTTAGTAATTAATGTAGAAAGATAAGAATGCACCCTTTTGTTGTATTAGAATACAGATAATGAATAAGGAAAATGAGTTAGTAGCAAGAAGAGAAGAGTGAATACATCACATGGGTTACATATGGAAGAAATCCACCCCCAAAAGTTCACAATACACACACACACCTGCAATATATACATATAGACAAAAGTTTTACTATTAAAGGTATTTAAGTGAAAGATACTTACATCAATAG
The DNA here is from genome assembly GCF_028583685.1 of Petaurus breviceps papuanus. Lineage (NCBI taxonomy): Eukaryota > Metazoa > Chordata > Mammalia > Diprotodontia > Petauridae > Petaurus > Petaurus breviceps. The sequence goes on along the minus strand of NW_027185655.1, from coordinate 2,085,271 downwards.
ATAAGTGGAGGGCTTCCTAGGGGAAAATAAAAGAGACAACATTATTTTTATTAGAGGATATAAGAAATAAACAGTTTGAATACTTCCTAGTTCTTAAACATTCAGTTTCAATTTAGTATCAATTACCCAGAAGAAGGAAGAAACATTTTGGAAGGAAAGGGCTGAATTAGCCATCTATTTTTCCTGTCTCCTATTTCACTTTATACTGTGCAAATTTACAAAGTTACAAGGAAGTATATGGAAGTGATTTTCTGTATGGTTAATACAATTGCCTTTCCATGAAATACTTTTGATGAAACATCTAAATAAGGGAAGGGGAAAAGATGTCTACATGTGTATATGTGTCTGTGTCTGTGTGGCAATATTGAAATTATTGGAAGAACCATCTCAAAGTGAAAAATTTTGAAAGTACAATATTTCAGGTTTGTTCATGGAATTGGAAAGTGTCAGGGACCTTTATAACTTTTCTCTCCTTCTTTCTCTGTCTCAGCAACTCTCTCTCTCTCTCTCTCTCTCTCTCTCTCTCTCTCTCTCTCTCT
>NW_027185655.1:2078050-2084632 GCF_028583685.1 Petaurus breviceps papuanus | reverse complement strand
TCTCTCTCTCTCTCTCTCTGTCTCTCTCTCTCTGTCTCTCTCTGTCTCTCTCTCTCTGTCTCTCTCTCTCTGTCTCTCTCTCTCTCTCTGTCTCTCTCTCATTGTCTCTCTGTCTCTGTCTCTCTGTCTCTCTCTCGCTCGCTCTGTCATTATGTCTCATTTGTTTTCTACAATATTTTTCTATCTTGGGGACAGTTAGTTGGCACAATGAATAAAACACTGACTTGGAATCAAGAGAACCTAAACTAAAATCCCGTCATAGACACAAGCTATATGACCCTAGGCAGGTCACTTAACTTCTGTCTGTTTCAGTTTCTTTCTCTGTAAAATGATGATAAAGATAGCACCTTTCTCCTAGGGTTTTATAAGAATAAAATAAGATATTTGTAGAGTGTTTTGAAAAACTCAAATCACTCTACAATATATATGACATAATATTTACCGTATTATATGTGATTATACTATACTATATAATAGTTTCCTAGGAAACTATGTCTCTGAACAGAGTCCAAATTTTCACATCTCTGTCACTAAGGTTCAAAACAATGTTAATAATAATTACCATTACCACTATACCTTCTGAATTGGAGCACTTCAGTTGTAATTAACAATAACCAAATGAGAAGTCATTAGCCTGCTTCCTGTCCACTAAATTTCTCAGTGGCTAATAGAAATCAAAAAATAATTTGAACTTCTAAGCTCCAAAGTCCCATTGTTTAGTTTCCTATCCATATGCTGCAATGATTTGCATTCCCTGGTAAGAAGAGAGGTTCTTCTAAATGCTTCACTGTACTTACTGGTCTGGCCAGAGCAAGAGCCACAAAGCAGGAGAAGATGAGCAGCTTCATGGTGGCTGAGACCTGTGAAAGGAGAGATGAGAAATCAAGATTGTGTTGGTGCTATTGATGTCATATTCATTCTTCCTAAATGCTGTGTTTTTGCCTAGCAAGTAAATAAAGGGAAGCAATTGTTAGATAGAGAAGCAATTGTTATATAAGCTTCTGATTTGGGGACCTGATACAGATATTCATAATTTTATTACCTAGATCTGTTCAATTCAACAAAAACATATAGGTGTTTCTGCTAAGCAATTTGAAGAGAACATCTACCTTCTGCGGGCTTGTTTTCTTGTTTGTAAAATGAGGGAGAGGGGAAAAAATGGACTGGACAAACTGAAAAGTTCCTTCTAGCTCTAAATATGATCTTATGCTCTCATGAAAACTTAGGAAGATCCTCTAGGACTCCTGTAGGAGATGGCAGCTGGGCTGTGCTTTTAAGGAATTTGGAGAGAAAGGTGAGTATGAGAAAAGCTCCCTTTCTTGTTTGGCCAATGTTCTTTGGGACACATCCACACCAGCTTTCCCTTGGACTTCCAGAAATATGGAGTATATCCTTATCACTTTAACTTGTAGGAATAATGAGAACTTCTCCTCTCTAGTAAAACTCCTGTTAAGGCTCTACTCTATTCCTTGAGACCAGGAATTTCTTCAGTAAAAACTGGAAATAGGGAGGGGAAAGAGGAAGCAGAAGTCCTGGTGACCCACAGGGAGCACCTGGCATGCTTGCCTAAGCCTAGAACTCAACTTAGAAGTGGATGTTTCCAGTCTTGTCAGAAGATGGAGCAGTTGGGATTTAATAATGCTTTTTGACTGATTGTATAATTGATTGAAGCTAGATTAAATATATGCAGTGTTCTCTCTGTGTGTGTATACCTTTCAAAAGGTACGATTTTAAAATACAAAAATTCACTTTTAAAATGGTTGCCCAAGAAATGGCAATTTCCATAACAACATCTCAGAGAAGTAGTCAAGAGAACACCAGACTTAAAATCAGGAAGAACTGAATTCAAATCCTGCCTCCAATACTAATTAGTTGTGTGACCCCAGGAAAGTTGAATCCTGTGGTTTCTACCTTCATAACATCCCTAATATATATTCCTTTCACTCCACTTTTATAGTTTCAACTCTAATTGAAGTCCTCACCACTTCTCACCCACAGTGCTACAATAGATTCCTAAATAGTCTCCATGCCCCATTTCTTTCCCTTCTCTATCCTCTACCCCATGGGAAAGCTCCATTTTTCCTAACACAAAGGTCTGCCCATATCATTCTAACCTGATACATGTATTCAAAAAACTCAAGTGTCTCCCTATTACATCCAGGGTCAATTTAGTCTTCTGAATGGCCTTTGTAGACTTTAATAACCTGATGCCTTCCAACCTTATCACTCTTCTCACACTTTACTCCACTTTACACACTGTACAATCTAATGACAATGTCCAACTTGTAGATCCTTGCATATGACATCCCATCCCTTATTTCTCTGGCTTTGAACATGCAATTCCCATACCTTGTATGTTTTTCCACTTCATCTCTGCCTTCTAGCTTCCCTGTCTCCCTTCAAGTCTCTCTTTAGATCCTACTTTCTGTAGATCTTTCCCCCTTCTGTTAGTACCCTCCCCTCCAAAAATAACTTTGATCTACTCATAACCAATATGTGCCCAGTTATTCACATGTTGAATCCACCATCAGAATGTAGGCTCCTTGAGGACAGGAACTGTTTTTATTTTTTTATATCTGCAGTGCTTAGCACGATTCCTGAAACATAGTAAGCACTTAATAAATGCTTTTTGATTGATTTAATAATTGATTGAAGCTAAATTAAATATATACACTGCTCTGTATATATACATATATCTTTCAAAAGGTACAATTTTAAAATACAAAAATTCACTTTTAAAATGGAAAGAAACATAAGATGCATTGTCCATAAGATGAATTCACAGAATTTCAGTCTGCTTTTATCCCTTAGAAGATCATAAATTTTGAGTTAGGACAACCTTTAATGGTTTAATGATTATAATGAGAAAGAGAAGAAAAAAGGATATCTAGGGTTTACATAACACTTTAAGGTTTGCAATGTGTTTCATAAATATGATCTCATTTTATCTTCATGACAACACTGGGAGATAGATATATTATTACTCCCATTTTGCAGATGAGGAAACTGAGGCAGTAACAAATTAAGTGACCTGTCCAGGGTCAGCATCTAGTAAGTACCTAAGACAAGTTTTTTAATTCAGGTCTTCTGGTGCCTTGTCTCCCACTCCATCCCCTGTACCACCTAACTGCCTAGTATAATTCATCATTTTATAAATCTGAAGCCCAGGTAAGAGGAAAGGAAAGGGAGGGGAAGTAATTAGGTCAAATCAATAGCAGAGCCAGGATTTGGATCGATGTAGTCTGACTCTAGGGACCGTACTCTCTCCATGCTGATGACCAAGCTAAGATAAACTCATTTTTCTGTCACCTTCACTCAGTTTGATGTTCTTGTTGAATTTCATGGGCAAATTCCCTAAGTCGTTATTAAAGTAATGAAACTATCAATGCTAGGTCCAAGAGCTATTCTCAAGAAGCCTCACTAGGTGGCTACTGGTCATTTCTAACCAATTGTGTTTACCTAACAGCTACCATGATCTAATCCATGTTTTCCAAGGATACAATTCTGAAATCGACAAAAAAAAAAAAAAAGCAACCTTAAACCTTACTAGAATCTAAAAACGTATAATCAGGGCGGCTAGATGGCTCAATGAATAGAGCACCGGCCCTGGAGTCAGGAAGACCTGAGTTCAAATCTGGCCTCAGACACTTAACACTTACTAGCTGTGTGACCTTGGGCAAGTCACTTAACCCCAATTGCCCTTCCAAAAAGCAAAAAATTAAAAATAAAAATCATTTATAAAAAATAAAAATGTATAATATATAGTTATTGCTTCTCCTTGACCAAAGGAGAGACTGTATATAAAATACTTTGCAAACCACAAAAAGCTATGTGAATACTAGCTATTATTATTGCTACTGTTGGTATTATTATTAATATAACTTACTTAACTTGTATTCTTATCCATATAACTTGTAATAAGAAAGTCATTGCACTGAATTTATTATTGACAAGCCCATATTGATTTCTTAACTAAAATCTCAAAGTAGTACAGATATTTACAAAATGTATTTTTAAACCAAGACTTGGGGAAAAAAAGCTTGTTTGCTCAAATTACATTTATAAGAAGAAATTGTTGCTCAGTTTGCTCAGACTATGAATACTTCTTAACAAAGGAACAAAAAAGATTAGGCAAGAAGAAAGAATAAGAAAATATACATAAATACCAGAAATATTACCTTGAATCAAAGGGAGGTTGTCTGGTGGAAGTGATGGTGTCTGCAAACTACTTCCCAGCTATTTATACTCTGTGATTGATGATATGCTAATTTTGTGGCTTAAAGTTGAGCCCATGGGATTTGAATTCTCAGAAGTCCATGATCAAAAACTACTCTCCTTTCCAATTTCTGTCCCTAGAATTTCTGAGGAGTGTTTTTAAACAAAAGGGTGATTCATGATATTATCTTAGATTTTTTCAGGAAATGAAGTCAAATTCAAAATTAAAATACAGATTCCTAGCTCTGCAAACTTGAATTATATATACAGAGATGAAATGGACAACAGATGTCATTGAGTCCAATCCCCTCATTGTATAGATGAGGAAATGACATGTCCAAGTCGTACTCAGGGAGTAACTAACAGGGGTGGGATTTGAACTCAGGTGTTCTCATTCACAAATCACTTTCCATTTTGACTTTTGTTGAGAATGCTATTGTTTGAAGGAACGTGGTTCTTGATGAAGGGAACAATATATCACAGTTAAAATGTCTTTATTTCAGCTGTAAGATTCCATTTGCAAATGGAAAACATTGTATCTAAGCATAATCATGCAATATGGTCTGTCTTTCAATAAACTCACAGTATACTAAGAATTAAATTTTTCATTTGTTCCACAATTTTGAAAGATAGATGTCTTTTAAAATCTACATCACCTACTTATCTTTGGAGTTTAGTCAGTCAATCAGTTGATAAACATTTACTAGGAAACTACTATTCACCCAACACCATGCTAAGCACCAGGGTACAACGAACATGATACAAAGAATTGCAAAAGACAATCTCTGCCCTCAATGAGAGAAACAGCATGCAAATAACTGAATAAGAAAAAGCAATATATTGGATAAATCGGAAATGATCAATAGAAGGAAGGCATTAAACAAAACCTTTATAGGACATATAATAGATAATACCTCTTCTAGGAAATGATGAAAAATCATCCGGTGAAATTTGCTAGTATAGTTAGCCAAGAGAAAAAAATTAAAGGAAAGTCCAATGTTTGGAACCTCGATACAATGAAGGAACTCTTTGTGGTTTGGACAGATGCTGTCTACTCACAGACCCTAGTGCCAAATAGGGTAGGAGAGAGAGAAACTGCAAGGTTACTTATTATCTGGTATGCCCCTGAAGTGTTGTGTTGAGTACTGTCAAAATGAAGGTATTGGCATCCAACCTTCATGTGTGTGTTCGATTCCAAGTAAAGTGATTAAGTGTGATAAGGTGATAAGCTATGCTACTCTCACACATCGTGGGGCCTCTTGCAACCCTAACACACACACATACATACAAACACACACACACACAAACACACACACCCTTTCTATCTCTACATTTAACTTACCAAGATACATATGGAATTATTCAGTCAACCAATTAATATTTATTAAGGCCTTTGTTATTATTGTAGTTGTTGTTCACTCATTTCAGTCATGTCCAGATCTTTGTAACCTTAATTGGGGTTTTCTTGACAAAGACACCGGAATTGTTTGCTATTTCCTTCTTCAGCTCATTTTATAGATAAGGAAACTGAGGCAAACAGGGTTAAGTGACTTGCCCAGGGTCACACAACTAGTGTCTGTGGCCTTATTTGAATTCTCATCTTCCTGATTCCAGGTCCAGCACTCTGTCCACTGTGCCACTTTCCTGCCTTCATTAAGGGCTACTATGTGCCAAACATTGTGCTAAGCCCTGGGTATTAAATAAAGTCAACTGAACAGTCCCTGTTCTCAAAGAGCTCACAGTCTAATGGAGGCAACAACTATGTATAAACAATATGTATGCTTGATTGGGGAAAGTATCAGAAGATTAAGGAGGACAGGGTAAGGCTGAACCCTCTGCTTTGGTGGTGTAGACAGAACCTAAAAGTAATCATAAGAGATTTATTGAAACATTTTAGGTTACTTCATGCTGCTGGGAGTGCTAGCAAATGGTAGCTCTTGGTACATGAGCATCAAAGATTTGTTAAGAAAGATATAGACCTTTCTTGTAGACTCCTCAGAGATTCTGAGTAGGTCAGAGCTAGCCTACCATTTGGCTTGAATTATATAGAAAAATGTTTGGAGCAGGTGAAGGAGTCCAGAGCGGGGGAGTGGGGAAAACCCAAATTATCCACATAATCACACATACAACATTTTGCTTAACCTGGACCTGTATTTATACTAATAGATGTCTAAAATATAATGGGTGATAGATTTTTTTAAATACCATATAACCTTGTGTCTGTTTTGCATAGATGACGTGGACAAGGACATAGAGATAAAGACAGAGACAGAGACAGAGGTAGAGATAGATATAGATACAGACAGCAACAGAGAGAGAGGCAGAGAGAGAGAGAGAGAGAGAGAGAGAGAGAGAGAGAGAGAGAGA
>NW_027185655.1:1968857-2077650 GCF_028583685.1 Petaurus breviceps papuanus | reverse complement strand
AGAAAGAAAGAGAGAGAGAGAGAGAGAGAGAGAGAGAGAGAGAGAGAGAGGCAGAGACAGAGAGAGAGATACACATAATATATGCATACTGTTTCACCATTGCAGGTGAAAGTAAGCTCTTTCTTTTCTTATTAAGTCTTAATCACTGAATGGGCATTTCCTCAGTCAAATTGAGACCTGTTAAAGACCTTAGCTTGAAAAGACCAAGGTCTCCCATTACATCCTGGGCCATCTACAGTCTTCCTGATCTATATATCTCCAATGGACCAAGATGGCTCTGGAGGAGAAAGTGAGGCTGGTGATTTTGCACAGCCCTCCCTCACTTAAATCCGATTCGCTTTCATGTCATGGCATCACCTCCCTGATGTCATGGTCCTCTTAGAGAGTGAAGGACAAAAGACAACAGTAACTTCTTGGGGTCAGGACAGTTTTACTTTTGTCTTTGCATCACCCCCTATGGGCTCAGTGCCCTACACATGGTGGGTACTTAAGAAATGCATGTTTATTGACTAATCAGTTGAAACAATGGAGTCCTAGAGGAGACTCATAGCTGGTCTGGTCTTTCAGCCCTGCCAATTTCTGAACTTTGGGCTGTAAATCTACTGTAGACTAATTCTCTGAAAGCATTTGAGGTTGGTGACATTCTGGGGAAATATCTCCTTATTACACAACAACGTGCTCTGGAAAGAACCTTGCTTAGAAAAGTCACTTTGGCTTCTCCTATACCCCCAGGAACACAATCTGCAGCCTGGTGGCTTCCTGAGTGTCCCCAGTGAATCACTCCTTCTGGCTAGACCAACAATCCCTTTGTCCCTTGGCATGGGAAGAAAGGAAAAGGGAACAAAGAATGTTTTCTCTTACTGTGGTTCTCTTTATTCCTTTGTTTCTTCATTTGTCCACTCATTCATTTTTTCATTCTTTCGTTCATTTTAAGACTAGGCATCCCTATCACCTGTTTCCACTACTGATCAGCATGGCTGAAGCCTTGATCTGATGCATTTCTGACTTGAACTGGCTTCCTCCTCCTTAATCATCCTGGTGGCCTCCCATGGGCTCAGCCTATCATTGTCAAACTTAGTGTAGACATCTCTTGGCTTAACCCACTGCAACTCAGAACTCCCAGCTCAAGAGATCCACCAGCCTCAGTCTTTCTGGTAGCATGGATTACAGGTGTGCACTATCATACCTATATGCTTTTCTATTCCATTAACTTATATTTACCTGGAAACCAAAATGATTATGGCCACCCTATTGCATAGCCAGTGTAGCCCCATGAACATCGTATTTCCAAACATGAGAAATAAACATTCTACCATATTCTTCTCTTTCATTCTACCATATTCTTCTCTACCTACATACACATTTTACCCAATCCTTGCTTAATCTCTTCAAAATTGGTATCTTAATTAGTTCAACAGCTTTCTGCCATTTTATAATCTGATCTCTGATAACTTTTTAAATTCCTAAAGCAATCAGCCAACTGATAACAACACTGGAGCCAAAGAACTTTGACCATTCTCTCCAGACCTCCTAGTGAACTGATAAATGGTGGATCAATAGTTCCTGAAATATTCGGTTCATCAGCCCAACTGAGCACTTGGCATTCAGTCTAGTCATTTGAAATAATGCTTAAGCATTAAGTTTCCTTCCTATAATTTGGGGAAGGAGGGGGAGAATCCTACCATGCATGATTTACAATAATGTACACTTATCAAGTACCTACTGTTTTCAGGGTAATGGGCAGGGTAATGGAGAGACCTATAAGAAGAGTCTCAATCCTTAAAGATTTAGTCAGTAACAGGACATATACAAAGATCATGCAATATTTTAATATATCATAGTCATGGAAAAAGTATATTTGGAATCAGATTGAAACCTGAGTTTGAAACTTTGGACAAGTCATTGGACTCTTTGGACTTCAGATTACTCTCTGGCAAAGTAATGACATAATAAATCTTTTAGCTGTGGATCTTATGAATTGAATTTCATGTAGTAGGTGCTAGGGCAGCTAGGTGGTATGGTGGATAGCGTATCCCACCTGGAGTCAAGAAGACTCATCTTCCTGAGTTCAAATCTCCCCTCAGACACTTCCTAGCTGTGTGACCCTGGCAAGTCACTATTTGCCTCAGTTTCCTCATTTGTAAAATGAGTTGGAGAAGGAAATGCCAAACCACTCCAGTATCTCTGCCAAGAAAATCCCAAATGGGGTCACAAAGAGTTAGACACAACTGAAAAATGACAGCAAAAGTGGGCACTAAATAAGTATTTATTGAATTGCATATAAAGATAAATAGCCCTCCAAAGTACCATAAGATATGAGTGGAATTATCCCCCATTGGCCAGGCAGCACTAGCCACACGGACTTGTATTTATATCATGAGAGTAAATTTACCTTATGTGGCTCAAGCCCCAACCAAAAAGGAAATTGAGAACCTCTAAAGTGAAAGTCAGATGTAGATATTCAATTTGTTACCATGCTAATGTAAGGGTGAAGTCACTCTACCCCACTTAAAGTCTGGGATAATATACCCAATCGATCAATCTCAAGCATGGGCTTTAGACTAAGTTAGAAAAGTCTTTTGAACTGGAGTGCTGTTGCATAGAAATCATGTTCAGATAGGCTCAGGAAATGGTCATGCCCCATGGGTCATCTAGGAATTATTAAGCCAATTTAGAATTTGAAAAGTTAGAGCAAGTGGAGTGTTCAAATAAAAATGCCAGAGTAGGAATCACCGTAGAGAGAGGGGAAGTGGGGAGAGATCTTGGGTTTGAACTCAGCTTCAATCTCCTCTCCCAATCCCCAACTTTGGTCAGAAGAGGACCATGTGAACCTTCAAGGGGCTAGAGTGTGTTAGACTTCCCATCTTCCCTTCAGTGTTCTAGTAGCACCCCTGAATCACTGACAGCAGTGTCTGCATTGGGAGTCCTGGACAGATAGTATGTAGATTCACAGTGCCACAAGGAGCCCTGAAAGAAACTAAGTCATACACGAGAGGGGCTTTATGAGCACCTGTAAAAGAAGAAAGGAACTTCTAGCAACCAGGACCTCTTAGTTACCCTTTGCCAAATGTACCCTCTGAACTCAAGATCATGTACCTCTAGACTCAGCATATATTTGTGGGAAAATGTGTCATAGACTTTAAGGGGAATGTTTTGCACCAACTGTTCTTATAATTATAGCACCTTCATAAATAACCCTTTCTAAAGGGGTGTTTCTAAAATTTCTTGGAAAAAAAGAGGAAGTATTTCTTCAGTAGCTTTCTAAAAACTGCTTAAGATTGGATGATAAAAATGATTATAAACTGATAATCTTGGGTCACATTGGGAGCTTGAACCAATGGCATTAAAGAATGACACCTAAGTCCTCAGGGGTATCCCTAGAGCCCTGAGGATAAGATATAGCCTTACTCCAGGACCCAAGATTCATCTCTGAAAGCAATAGTTATGAGAAGGAACATCAGAGCTTATATGGACTATACTCACAAATTTAAGCAAATAGCAGCAAAAAAAAAAAATAAGTGAAAACATGTAAATTTTTAAAAATGGAAATTGAAATTTTCTGTTCCTATTTCTTAAATGAGTACCCTTATGCTTCCTTCTTCCTTAGCACAGTCTGGGAATGAAGCTTTCCTCCTCCAGCTTTCCTGCCTTGAGGAAGTCAGGCAAAGTAGAGGCAGATTTGAGCAATTGGTGTTCCTAGTTCTCAGTCAGCACTCTCTGCCCAGGTGTACCCCTCCTTGGCACTTTCAGACCCTGGGAGTTTGTATAGCCCTGCTGCCTCATATCCTCATAGCTGAGCCAGCAGCCTGCTCATCTAGTTCCTGACTGGCCCTGTGACTTATCATTTCATCACATGGCTCAGCTTCTACTTCCTCCTGGACTCTGCTATTCCCCCTTAGGTGATCACTCTGTGTCGTAGGCACATTCCATGAATCTATGAGATGTTGGCAATGAGGGAATCCATTCTGCTATGTCAGAAAATGTTGCGATGCAACAGTTTTTGCTGTTCCTGTTGCTGGCAGTATTCTATTTGTAAACTGGTGTTTTTCATTGCCATATGGAATTCATGGTAAAGAAATTCTCTCCACCAATGAAGATCACTGTGTTCCATGAGTTCATAGAGAGTTGATCTGAATCCCTTGTCCCCAACCTTTTCTAAAACTTAGGGTCTTAGTGAACTGCCTAGAGCATTGAGAGGTGAAGAGCCTGGCTGAGAAATGTATAATTGATATCAAATCATCTGCTTTCTCAAGGAGGGGGAGGGGAAAGAGGGAGGAGGGGAATTTACAACTCAAATTTTTAAATAAATATTGAAAATATTTTTACATGTAATTGGGAAATATTTAATGAAATAAATGAAAATCTATTTTTTAAAAATATATTTGGCAAGTTAACCAGTGTCCTCCATTTACTCTTCCGGACTCTTTGGAAACTCCAAATATCTTTATCCATCTCCTCTCAAGTCATAGAAGATAGCCTTCCTCACCGCAGCTTACTCCTTTATTCCACATATGCCCAGTGCCTAGTACATTGTCTGGCACATAGTAAGCCCCTAATAAATTGTTGTTCATTCATTCAGTCGTGTTCAACTCTTCATGACCCCATGGAGCATAGCACAATAGTCCCTTCTATCTTCTATCTTTCAAAGTCAGTTCAAGCTCACACTTATTGATTCCATGACACTCTCCATGCCATCCTCTGCCATCCCTTTCTCCTTCTACCTTCAATCTTTCCCAACATCAGTGTCTTTTCCAATGAGTCTCATATTTTCACTATGTGGCCAAAGGATTTAAGCTTCAGCTTCATCATTTGACCTTCCAGTGGCTAACTTGAATTAATTTATTTAAGATTCAACTGATTTGGTCTCCTTGCTGTCCAAGGAACTCCCCAAAGTCTTCTCCAACTCAAAAGCATTGATTCTGCATCACTCAGATTTCCTTAGAGTCTAACTCTCATAGTCATACAATGCTATATGGACCTTGTTTGGCAAGGTGGTGTTTCTGCTTTTCAGTCTGCTGTCCACATTTACCATGGCTTTCCTTCCAAGGAGCAAGTCTCTTAATTTCCTGGCTACAATTGCCGCTGTAGTGATCTTTGAGCTCAAGAATAAAAAATTTGACAACAGATTTCTTCTCCCTCTATTTGCCAGGAAGTGATGGGACCAATTGCTAGGATATTAGCGGTTGTTTTTACTTTAGACTCCCAGCCAGCTTTTACACTCTCCTCTTTCACCCTCATCAAGAGGTTTCTTAATTCTTCTTCATTTTCTGCCATCAGAGTGGTATTATCTTCGTATCTGAGATTATTCATATTTCTCCCAGTGACCTTAATCCTTGCTTTTGATTCCTCCAACCTGGAATTTTGCAAGATGTGCTCTACATAAGTTAAATAAATAAGGTGACAGTGCACAGCCTTGTGTCCCTTCCTCCTCTTTTCTTCCCTATCTCTCCAAAAAATATTCAAGAAAGCAGAATTGGCATGGTTTTAATAGTTAACTGCTTTTAAAACCATTTTAAACACATAACAAGAAATCAAAAAGTTCCTCTTAAAGCATTGAAAGTTTAATGCCAGCTGCTCAAGTTGTCATTGAGAAAGCAGCTTCATCTCCCCTTATCCTGTTCCATCAGAAACTTAGTGAAGGCACATAAAAGGAGTGTAAGTGTCCACTTGTATCAATGGGAACCTCAAGATAGTTTGAACATAAAACACACATTTCTTCCTGTTTGATGAGCACTTACTGGTGTTAGGCTATCTTGTCTCCCCCTCACAATGTCCCTAGAGCCTAGATCTCTTTGCTAACATGGGTAAGGGAAGCACATTCATTCAGGCCACATCTCAACCAAACATTGTAGAAAGTTTTGCATGAGGATCTGAGAAGGAGGAGGGGGTCTCTTCCTGGCCCCCAACTAGTGCTATAACACCATTCTTCTCCATCATCTTCACTGTCATAAATTCTCCTTTCTCTCCAGTAGGGGAAGCCTTGTCACTCTTCTAAACCATTAAGAATTGGAACACTTCCAATGAAAAGTGAAAGTGTTCTCTTCCCTCCCAGGTTCCAAACCTTCCTAGTCTCTGGAAGGATCACAGATTTGAGTTGGAAGAGACTATCAAATCTAATCCTCTCATTTTACAGGTGAGGAAACTGATGCATCAAGGAGTTAGGCATTTTTTCTTCTCTATTTTATTTCACAACATGACTATTTTGAATGCTTTGCATGACTACAAATAGATAACCTATATGGAATTACTCGCCTTCTCAATGGGGGGACAGGTGGGGACAAAGGGAGGGAGAGAATTTGGAGCTCAAAGTTTTAAAAACAAATGTTAAAAACTGTTTTACATGTAACTGGGTAAAAATAAAATACTAAATAAAAGCTTAAAATAAAGTATATAATAAATTCAACATGTAACTTTCAAAAAAAAAAAAGGTTAACTGACTTCTCTTGGGTCACATGATATCTGAAACCAGTCTTTCTAACTCCAGGTCCAATACCCTATCCAGGTAGGTTAGAGGGGAATTTATTTAACTATTATAGAAGCTATTAATGGTCTAGCTGTTACTGACTATATTTTTAGAAACCCTCCCATTTTCAAAAGGAGAGTTCCTTTTTCTCAGACCTTTAAAAATCTTGATTGATCCATTGTGATTGGCACACAAGGGAGGCAGGTCTAAAGAGTTAAAGAGATATACCAATTACTGTGTATACTACAATCTCCACGCCTGAGCTGTTCATTATTTTAGTCATCTATTTTGATTCTTTTAAATAACTGTATCATACTCTTCAAAAAGGTTAATCAGCAGATGGTCAAAAAATGAAAAAGATTAATATAAGACTGAGCATATAAGGCTTCAAAACTCTAAGCTAAAGGCCAAGAGTGAGAAAAAGACACAGCATACAAGGAAATTACAGATGTGACAGATAAAATGGATGGAAAAGAGATCTGATACAATTCCCTGAAGTGGCCTCCTCTGAACTTATTCACTTTTATTTATAGGCATCCAGAGCCTCGGGCTGACAGCTTCTGTGACTCTGCCCAGATGTCCTACTGAGACCTCAGCATTAGTGACAGTAATGTTCATATACAGTGCAAAGCCAGATGGCATCTACCAGTACATCAGAGCATGAGGTCACCTGAAAGAACGTGAACTAAATCCCCATTGGCTAGTTCTGGAACTCTTCAGATTACATTAATTAAAGAACTCCGAGGGAAACAGGAAGAGGATGAGAAGGAAAGGAAAACAATTTCCCCTTTCTCTGACAATGATCTTTGGTGAAACTGGGATTCCAAGAATTTGTGCACATTGACAAGATCATGCTTTAGCCGAAATTGATCCAAATAACTGATAGTGTCTGTCAGAAAAAAAAATTCCCAATAATTAGAGCTTCCCCCGAATGGGCAGTCTTTGGATGGCTTTCCCATCATTGGAGGTCTCCAAGCAAAGGATGGAGTAACTCTCCTCCCAGTTACTGAGGCCCACAACTTTGCTATCATCCTCATGTCTTCATCGTCTTTCACTTCATATATCCCAATTCATTGCCAAATCTTACTGTTTCTTTTTTCACATCTCCTATATACATTCCCATCTCTCCTCTTATAGAACCACTATCCTAGTCTAGGGCCTTGTTATCTAACTCCTGTACTGTTATAATATCCTTCTAATTGGTCTCCCTGCCTGGATGGCAATATTTTCACTTCAATCCATTGTTAGCTGAGCAGCCAAGGTGATTTTCTAAAGTGGTGATGGTGGTGGTGCTGGTACTGGTGGTGGTGCTGGTGGTGGTGCTGGTGCTGGTGCTGGTGGTGGTAGTTGGTGGCGGTGATGGTGGTGGTGCTCATAATTGCCAGTGGCTAGGTGGTGCAGTGAATAGAGCACCAAGTCTGAAGTCAGGAAGACATTTTCATGAGTTCAAATCTGGCCTCAAACACATATTAGCTGTGTGACTCTGGCCAAATCACTTAAACTGATCTGCCTCAGTTTTCCCATCTGTAAAACAAGCTGGAGAAGGAAATGACAAACCCCTCTAGTGTCTCTGCCAAGAAAACTCCCAGTGGGGTCGCAAGGTATAGGATCCAAGTGAAATAATCCAACAGCAGCAACCCCATGCCAGGTTCTGTGCCAAGCTCATTACAAGCATCATCTCATTTGGTCTCCACTTCATCTGTGCTGGGTACCCCCATGCCTGAATGCTCTGCCCCCTGACCTCCTTCTCTTAGTTTTCCTGCCATCCTTCAAGAGCCAGCCCAGACCCCACCTTCTGCAGGAAACCTTTCCCACTAGCTCTTAGTGCCTTCCCCTCTAAGGTTATTTTCCATCTATTCTCCATCTCTGTTGCATGAACCTATTTCTTTACTTGCTGACTCCGCCTTTAGAATATAAGTGCCTTGAAGGCAGGGGCTACTTTGGGCCTCTCTTTGTATCCAAGCAATTAACCACAGTGCCTGGCATTTAGTAAGTTTTTTAATAAATTATTTTAGACTGAATGACGGTATCTTCCTAACTTGATCCAATTTCCTTATCTGGTAGCCTCAGCTTACCACCCCCTCTCTTTGCTAATCAGAGCATACCACTGACCCAGTAAGTATTTAATTGTGGTTGTTCAATTATTTCAGTCCTGTCTGACTTTTCATAATCCCATTTTGGGGTTTTCTTGGCAAAGATACTAGAATCCTTGCCATTTCTTTCTCCAGCTCATTTTACAGATGAATTAACTGAGGCCAACAGGGTTAAGTGACTTGCCCAAGGTCACACAGCTAGTAAGTGTCCAAGGCCAGACTTGAACTCAGGAAGATTCATGACTCCAGACACAGCATTCTATCCACTGTGTCACCTGAATAGCCCTTAAGAATCACTGGCCTGGTCACCATCCCCTTCACTTGTTCTCTCCTCCTTTGCCAGTATGAATTTCCTGGAATGGTGGTAACAAGAGTAGAGAAACCTCCGTAAGCCAGTGTACCAAACACAATACAGATTTAAAGCACATAAACAGAAGGTGAAGCATCTGAATGTATTTGGAAATGTAGTAGAAAATCAATCTGGAGAAAAATAGAGACATTCAAAAAAGAGACAAACCACAATATGCCCACTGCATTTCAGCTGGTGATGGCTTGTATGGAAAAGTAGAGAGTATCACACAAAAGACCCATTCCAATCTCTCTGAATAATGTGATTTGGCTTTAATTTGTCTGTCTTCTCTCCAAAAAATATCACATAAAATACATCCTGAGTTTTGGGCTTGGTTAGCTATGGTTCTGGTATTGCTTGTTTATTCATTTGTTTATGGTCAGCTTTTTATACATGGAGTAGGGTTGATAAAAATTTTGAAAACTTTCACATTTAAAATTTAATAACATAAATATAATAACAACAGTGTTAGTTGTTATAATTGTTATTATTTCTGTGTTATGTTTGTATGTTCATTATCAATATAAAACATGTACTGTGTACAAAGAAAGGCAAAAACAGTCCCTGCACTCAAGGATCCCTATATCTAAAACAGGAGACAACCTGAAAACAGCTATGCAGGAATGAATTACATTGGAGGTCATCACAGCAGGGAAGATCTGCAAATACACCTGACAGAAGGGGAAATTTTAGCTGGGGTTTTAAGGAATCCAGGGAAGCATGGAGCCAGAGATGAGGAGAAAAAGACTGCAGGCATGGGGTACAGCCAGATACACACAATCAGGAGATGTAGTCCCTGCCTAGAGGAAGAGCAAGGAAGTCAATGTCATGGTATCACAGGGTACATAGAGGAGATTATGCCACAAGAAGACCAGAAAGGTAGAAAGGGACTAGGTTATAAGAGACTTCAAATTTTATATTTTATCCTGGGGTAATAGGGAACCACTGGAGTCTATTTTTTGGAAGTGGAGGAAGGGTTAGATGGTCAGACCTACACTTAAATTTGACAATTGGGTGAAGGGTGGACTGAAGTGGGGAGAGGCTTAAGGAAGGAAAACCAAGCAGCAGATTATGGCAATAGTCCAAGCATGAGGTAATGAGAGTTGAGTGCAGCAGTGTTGGAAGGGAGAAGAGGCCATTATGAAGACAGAATCAACAGGGCTAGGCAATAGATTGGATATGGGGAGGAGTTGAGAATGCCACCAAGGTTTCCAGCTTGGGTGACTGGGAGGGTGATGGTAGCTTCAAAGGCAATAGGAAAGTAATGAAGAGGGAAGAAGGGGTGGAAAGTTTGGGTCAGCTAGAGTTTAAGAGTCTACAAGACATTCAACTAGAGTTTATATAGCATTTTAAGGTATGCAAAGCAATTTAAATGTTATGCCATTATATATAAGTATACACAAGAAGAAAGATGCACAATTTGGATGTGTGTGTGTTGTGTGTGTGTGTGTGTGTGTTTGGGGGGGAGAGGGGGTGTTATGGTTTAAGGCAAATGAGTCTTGAAGGAATCCAAGGACTCTAAGATTCAGAAGTGAAGAGTGGAGTAAGTCCATTCCAGACATGGGGGACAGTGAAGCTCAGGTAGAATGCAAGCTGAGGATGGTGCTTTTATTTAATTAATTTCTTAGAGTGGTAGCTTGTATCTTTTGTAATAACAATGCTAACATAAATGCATTTGAGTAAAATAGTGCTTAATGAAGTACTTAATGCCAAGCCAAAGGGAGGCACTAATTGTCACCAAGAGAAGATGAGTTTAAAAAGGCATATCTTGCATATGCCCTAACCATGGGGCTGTGGAACAAGGATGAGGTGAGAGCTGTATGAGTGAAGGTACTTCCAAAGAAACATCTTGCATCATCCAGTTCTCTGCAGCTGGCACTGAGCAACATGTTAGCAGGAACATCACCAGGGAATATGAACTGGCTCAGTGGTACAAACAAGGAAGGGCCATTTTAAAAGTTGCTAGAAACCAAATTTCCTGATGAATTTCTATGCAATGAATTTCACAGACAAACCATCTGACCTCCCATTCAATGGTTCATGGTATCATGAGAAATATATATCCCTGTGTGCTTATGTAACAATACCAAATACCACCTGTGCCCAGGAGACAAGGGCCCTGTATTCTTTCCTCTAAGGGCTCCCTCTTAGTTCTGAACCCAAGCTTGTGTGCAGATGAGGTTCAAACCTAGGAGAATTTGACCTCTAATGAAAGCGGTCAAGCTATTGAGTCATTTTTATTCCTCTCCCAGAGTCACAGGGGAAATATTTATATTTAAGCTAGTAACTAGTTTCTCAAAAGGGAGTTGTGAGTATAAAGGTGATCAATGTACAATATAGATCAGATATAGGATAGTTATTTATTTCTTCCTCATAAAAGAAGTTCTAACAAGCACACCAACTCATAGTACATATTTACAAAGATTTAAAATAGGGTATGATACCTTTTAACTCTTTTTATACCATCACAGGAGGCTAAGACAGATGTCAGAGCATGAAGCAGCTTGTAGGGCAGCACAGTATCTTATCTTTCACATTGAATCTGTTCTGTTCAAAGAATCACGCATCTTCTGGCAAGCCAGGTCAAGGACTGGGCTGGTCCTCTACCTGGGGGTTCTCCAAGAAGATCTGTAGTAGATGTGGGTGTAGAGAGGGCACTCTTCACAGTACTCAACACCAATGCTGGAAACATCCATTTCAGGATCACTGTTCATCACCTACTATCAGGCATAGAAACACAAAGGAGAAGAGGCAGTTGAGTCTCTGAGAATAAGGCTCAAGCTTGCCCAAGTAGTATATTTCTTTCAGTTATAATGTGTTCAGGGGCTGCCATGAAGCCTAGGTAGAGAAAGGGTCCACCTTTCTTCCTACCCATCATAGAAAAGCTACTCCTGGGAAGTTGAGGTGATTGATACAGTGCTGCCACACTTCCTGACACTTTATTGAGACTGGGAGAAGAGGAAGTGTTTCCTCTATCATCCCAAGGGACTTTATAAATCTTCTATTCCAACTCTGTCATTTTATAGTGGAAGAAAATTAGGCTTAGAAAAGCAAAGCAGTGAGATGACACATTGTTGGACTTCAAATCAGGAACACCTGAGTTCAAATCTCAGACAAGAAACTTAACCTTGAATAATCTGTTTCCTCATCTGTAAAATGAGAATAGCCACACCTAATCCATAGGGTTGATGTCAGAATTATGAGATAACATATTTAAAGTGTTTTTGCAAATCTTTTCATTCCTATTTAAGCAGTGCTATTTTTTTCATTATTAGGAGAAATGACTGACCTGAATTTCCACCAGCAGCAAGTAGAAGAGCTGAAGTTTTTGATCCAAAATCCAGCACTCTTTACAATGTCCCACATTATCACCTTTGCTAATATACTTTTCTGCTGCATGCTTTCTATTGAACTAGATACACAAAGAAGCTTTACAATTTGAACAAATTCTAATAACATCTCTTAAAATAATTCTTCTTGTAGTACCCATGAGGAAGACCCTTGGTCTTCTAACACCTTATATTTTCTATTTTAGGTCAGATCACTATGGAATGGAATGGATTGAAATTTTAGGCTTGGGAAATATTTAAAATTATCCACTAATCAAACACTTTTACATCTTCTTTTTATTTTTAAAGCAATCAGGGTTAAGTAACTTGCTCAAGGTTACATGGCCAGTTATTTCTGTGTGGGTGCTAAGTATCTGAGCCCAGGATTCGATCTCCAGGTCATCGCGACACTGGAGCTGGTGCTCTTACTCGCTGTGCTACCTGGCCGCCCCTACATCTTCTTTTTCAAAGGAAGTGGACATTTATGCAAAACGAGTTCTGTTGAAAACATATTTTACCCTGAAACATATGGAAGAGAGAAGAAAATATTACCTAGAAAATTGTCTATTGGCAAAAATAGTAATATCCTGTAGGGAAACTGACTGGAAAAATAGGCAGCTGCTATGAAGTAAGGCTTTCATTAAGTCCTGGAAAGACCTAGAACTCAATAATCTTGAGAGTGAGATAAATGGAACACTAGAATAAAGCATTGATTCTTAACCTAGGGTGCACAGACCCCTAAATGGGGTGAGTGATTTCAGGGATTCTGTGAACTTGAATGAGAAAATATTTTTTATTTTAATTTATTTATTTACTTTTAGTTTATGACATTCAGTTCCACAATCCCTTGAGTTTCCAATTTTCTCCCCCTCCCTCTTCTCACCCCAACTCTCCCCCAATGGCGGCATGCAATCCGATATAGGTTCTACAAACACCTTCACACTAAACATTAGTCAAGTTGTAAAGAAGGATTATAACCAATGGAATGAACAAGGAGAAAGAAGGAACAAACAAAACAAAAAAGAGAGAGAGCAAGTAATTTGCTTCATTCTGCCTTCAGACTCTGTAGTTCTTTCTCTGCATGTGGATAGCCCTCTCTATCATGAGTCCCTTGGAGTTGTCTTAGAACTTTGCATTGCTGAGTCCAGTCTATCAAAGTTAGGCATCACAGATACGATGTGTCTGTAATTGTGTACAGTGTTCTCCTGGTTCTGCTCTCCTCACTCAGCATCAGTTTATATAAATCTCTCCAGGTTATTATGAAGTCCCTCTGCTCCTCACTTCTTATAGCACAGTAGTATTCCTTTACATTAATATACCACAACTTGTTTAGCCATTCCCCAATTGATGGGCATCCCCTTGATTTCCAATTCTTTGCCACCACAAAAAAAAACTGCTATAAATGTTTTGTACATACAAGTGGGAAAATATTTTTATAACTGTATTTCAATATAATTAATTTCCTTTGTAATCCTATTTATTTTATTTTATGCATTTAAAATGTTATTCTGAAAAGGTCACATAGACTTCACCAGGTAACCAAAGGAGTCATGAAACAAAACAGGAACAAAACAAACAAAAAAAAAAGATTAGGAACACCTGAAATAAATTACTGAAGTTAATCCACTAAGAGAGGGATGAGAAGGATAGAAGGATGAAATTCATTATGAAAAGATTGACTAGTCTCTTTTCATTCCTCCTAAGGAGACACTGCTCTCAGTGGTACAGTGAATCAAGCATTTGGTTTGGAGTCAGGGCAAACCTGAGTTTGAATCTCCTACAGACCCTTACTAGCCATGTGACCCTGGATAAGTCATTTAATTTCTCAGACTTGGTTTCCTCCTTTTTAAAATTGGGATGATGATAACAGCACCTACTTCACGAGGTGTTGTTGGGAATCAGATAAAATAATCTATGCAAAATGCTTTGCAAACCTTAAAGCACTCTACAAATACTAATTGTTATCATTAAATTAGATTTTTTAAAATTTCAACAGGAAGTTTTTTGGTTAAATATAATGAAGAAGATCTATGAAAAACTCTAGAAACTCTGGTTGTTGTAGGAAGCAAAAGTGGTCTTTGAAAATACAATAGGTTTAGGGGAAGCCAGGTGGCGCAGTGAGTAAGAGTGCTGGCCCCAGCGTCGGGAGACCCGGAATCGGTTCCAGCCTCAGATACTTGGCACCCACACAAAATAACTGGCCATGTAACCTTAAGCAAGTTACTTAACCCCAACTGCTTTAAAAAAAATACAATAGGTTTGGGGTGGCTAGGTGGCACAGTGAATAGAGTACCGGCCCTGGCGTCAGGAGGACCTGAGTTCAAATCCGACCTCAGACACTTGACACAATTACTAGCCATGTGACTTTGGGCAAGTCACTTAACCCCCCAATTGCCCTCCCCCCCAAAAAAAAGAAAGAAAGGAAATACAATAGGTTTATATTGGGCTAAATCAGTTCAAGTCAGCTTCTATCTAGAGATGAAGGATGAACTTTATCAGTTTTTGAGGACTCATCAACTCTGTTTTCATAATCCAAGAAGGTAGGGTTAAGTTCTGGTATTTTTTTTTAGATATCCTGAATATATCTATGCTTTTATCCTCAATTCTCCTTTATTTCTCTCTTTCATCCTCCCTTCTCCTGGCTACCTCTTACCTATTCCAACTCCCCCTTCCCACTCCCAAAAAAAATCATTTAAGAACAAGTATTGATCTATATCATTCAGATTTAAATGATAAAATACATGCTCAGTATCCAAAATCTTCAGACTCAATGAAGTTAGAGAATCATTAAAGCTTAGAATCCAAAGAGAATGATGTTGTCTATGATAGCCTAACCCTGGGCAGGAAGCTACCTTGGAGAGCACCAACCAGGCATAATCCAGATTAGATCCATTTCCCCTTTTCCTCCCCTACAAATTGAAAGGACTCATCTTAATAGTCTCCTTTTAGCCCTAAAATCTATGATTATGTGTTTTAGAAACCTTTAATTACTTTCACATAAAGTAACATTATTGGCCTATGAAATTCACAAACAAGTGTAATGTGACCAATATGTTTTTTGGTGATCAGAGGGATGATTTTTTTTTTCATGGAAGCCCATCATTTTGCCTTAGCCTGGACTGCCACCTACTGGTAAAAGGTGAAACATTCATTCCTTTTCATATCCCTACTTACCAATCCTTCATCCAAAGAGAAAGATTAGATAGATAGATAGATAGATAGATAGATAGATAGATAGATAGATAGATAGATAGATAGATGATAGATACATAGATACAGAGAGAGAGAGAGAGAGAGAGAGATGTTAATAATCAGAGGGTCATTGGGTAGAGTTATCTTTGTGGCTGTATTTATCAAGGAATCCTACAGGATCTTAACACATACCTGAGAACCTCCTTGTTGAGGGACAACCTTTAAAGTTATGCTTGGTTCTATTGCATCATTTTTTTTAAATAATGATAATAAACAACAAACAGTAGGCTCTTGCGTTTTTGCACATTTTAGCCAACTGTAGGACTCTAAAGATGTGGACTGCTATAAATAAATCACTTGCATAAATCGGCAGTAATACTCAATCACATTACACCAGTCAGCATTCCATATCCATGATCAGAAATTCCTCTAATTCTAAGGCAGCTAAGTCAGGAGGACCTGAGTTTAAAACCAACCTAAGCTGTATGACCCAATGCAAATCACTTAACTGCAATCTGCCTCAACTGTAAAAAAAAAAAAGGGGGGGGTTATAATAGCACCTGCCTCCCAAAGTTGCTTTAAGGATCAAATGAGATGTTGGTAAAGCACTTAGTATAGTGCCTGCCAGAAATAGAGCAGATACAATAGAGATGCTTATTCCCTCCCTCATGTCTAACCATAATTTTCCAGCTCTCCCTGCACCTCACTCCCCTTAAGTCTGTTTTTTTCCACATTGTGATCTCCAAACCTTCCATGACTCAGTGCTCTCCCTAGCCATCACCACCCAAGAAGCCCTTGAACCCTCATCCCATCACCACTCGTGCCCTGCCAAACACCTTCTCTAAGTTACTCCCACAACCCACCTTCTTTGCCCCCATTCACATGTGATTGAATGATGCTGGAGGAAGTCACATAGCCAAGCTAACAGGGCCGGAAATAAACTGTTATCAAATCTCAGTTGAGCCCTCAGTGAGCAAGACAATCCTTTTTATTCTTCTTTATTATCTATCAAAATCCCCACAAAAACTGTGGCAAACTTTCTCTTCTCTCCTCAAGCCTCCCTTCTTCTCTTTCTCAGCAGAGGGTCTTGTCTCATACTTTACTGAAACAATAGAAAGCATTTCCTGTGAGTTCCCCCTAATCTCTATCTCAAAATTCCTCATCCCATTTCCTTATTGTTTTTACTAGTCTCTAATGTAGGCCTTCTCCTCATCAAGGACAACCCCTCTACTTATAATCTTGATTATCTAGGTAGCTCTGTGCTATAGAAGATGGAGTGTTATTCTTGGGACCTGAGTTCAAATCCCACCTCAGACCCTTAAAAGCTGTGTGATCCTGAGTAGGTCATGTAATCTCTGCTGGTCTCAGTTTCCTCCTATGTGAAATGATAATAATAACAACATCTACTTCAGAAGGTAAGCCCTTACTTATTAGTAAGGACTGAATGAGATAGTACATGAAAAGTGCTTTGCAAACCTTAAAATGCTTTGTAAACATTAACCATTATTATTATCTGATGTCTTTTCATAGATTTCTTCATCAATAATACATTGTCTATAAGTTTGTGGCTCCACTAGCTACTTCCCCACTGCCTACAAACACATCCCAAGGGTCCTACATCCTTAACATTCTGATAACAATTATCCTCAATTTCCCCTCACATGCATAGACAAACTCCAAGGGGGAATT
This sequence comes from Petaurus breviceps papuanus, assembly GCF_028583685.1. Lineage (NCBI taxonomy): Eukaryota > Metazoa > Chordata > Mammalia > Diprotodontia > Petauridae > Petaurus > Petaurus breviceps. The sequence continues at coordinate 2,060,535 of NW_027185655.1, read as the reverse complement.
TTTTCCCACTCAGTGTTGTCTTCCTCCTTTCCATCATATTCCTCGTCTGAATTCCAACTTCACTATCAGCTGTTGCCTCCGAAGTTACGAGTGATCTGTTATGGGAGGGGATGGTTTGGGTGATGAGTGTTAAAAGGGCATTAGGAGAGAATCGTTCCATCTCCTGTTTCATTCACCTGTTTTCTGCAAAGAACGTCAAAATATTTTGGAGATACTCTGTTTCCCAGAGTTTAGGTCCAGCTGTGCCCTGAACTTGGCGTAACAATAATCCTCATAGTTCTTGTTCCCACCACTGCTCCAGAATCAGGACCACTCCTGCAACCCCGGCCTCTTGTCATCTCCCTCTCTTGGTGCCATAACTTCAAGCTAATGATTATGTATGTTTTTTGGCATTATTCCTTGTGGTCCTGGTCAGTGGCTACTTACACACATCAGTCTGACGGTAGGCAAGAAGTCCAGATTCCTGAGCAGGGCAAGAAGGTAAGCAAACCCCAGATTCCACAGGTTCTGTCCTTCACTCTCCTATTATGCAGCATCCTGTCCCAGAATGACTTTGGGGCAAGAAAGGTTTCACTGTCATCTCTCTACCCCCAGATAGAATTAGATAAATCTCAGATCCAGTGGCAGCTAGGTGACACAATGGCTAGAGTACCAGGCTTGAAGTCAGGAAGACTCATCTTCCTGAGTTCAAATCTGACTCCAGACACTTACTAGATGTGTGACCCTGAGCAAGTCACTTAACCACTTAGCCTCTGTTCCTCATCTGTAAAATAAGAAGGAAATGGTAAACCACTTTGCCATGGGCTGCTCAGTGTCCAGCACTTAAACATGACCAGAGACGTGAATAAGAAATGACCAGGCCATGTGGGTAGTTCAAGAAAGAATGATGAACTCCATTTATTGATTCTTAGGACAAGATTTTTATAGAGCAATGAGACAACGGAAGGGGACTCAAGTATTCTTATCATTACCTTATAGTCTGTTATATCCTGGAAGTAGCACAGAATAGATAATTTGATAAGGATTTATTCTCTAGGTTGCAGAGAGTCTTAGGAAGGGTCAGTTAACTCCTTTCATATGCAGTCACATTATAAAGGATGCTCTCAAGAGCTGGCTTCAAGGCCTAAGTCAAAGCCATGATCATCAGGGCATTTACATAGGAGCCAAATAACTAAAGTCTTGGGAAGAGCCTATTGGTTTCAGAACTCAAACAACATCCTTATAAGTGTAACCCCTAACAAATAACTCAGGAGCTAACTTAACAAAAAAGTCTCATCTCAAAGAGCTCTTAAAGTCCACTATTAGGATTTAATATCTGAGTCCTAAACCAGGCCTCTTTGGCTCCAGTATCTTGGCCAAGAAACCCCCAAATGAGGTCAGGAAGAGTCAGATGTGACTGAGACTTGACAATAAGAGAAAACTTCTCTTTGAGTGAAATAGGGGGCACTTCCCTTGAATGGGTCTTGGGCCAATCCCTTTAGGGTTGTGGAGAGAAGGAGTAAGGCAAGATCTTCAAGAAGATAAAAGGTCCACTTTGTTCACATTTCAGTGTCTTCCTTTAATCCATTTCCTTACACAAGAGGCTTTTTTGTTCTTAATCTAACCCACCTTAGAACTGTAAAGTCTGAAAAGTCCCTTAACCTCAGTTTCCTCATCTGTAAAATGAGTTGGATAAAGAAATGACAAACCACTCAAGTATTTTTCCCAAGAAAATTCCAAATGCAGCCACAAAGAGTTGGACACAACTATAATGACAGAACCACAACAGTACTTCTAGTGATGTGTCTTACAAATTCTATTCCATTTCTCTACCCCTTTGGACACATGTTGGGTTCTGGGATCTCCACAGAAATGAAATAGGTGATGAAGTACCAGCTACATACAAAACTATTTAACATCAGAAAAAATAGAGAAATAGATCAGTGGAACAGAATAGAGAACCTGAAATAGAATATAATAAAAATAAAAGGTAAGGATTGGATAAATTCACACTTTAAGAAATCATTGGGCAATGAAATTATTATTGAATTGTTTGCCCAGGAAAATTAGATGACTAAGAGCAAAAATATGTATTTGGATTTATACCTCCAAGAATTTGGATCCCATCTCACTCCATAGGACAAATATCTACCAGAATATCCCCTCCCATCCCCAAATGAAAGTTAGACTGGTTTTTCCCTAAAAGACAATAAAGCCAGGATTTGATTGGCCCCAGGATGAGAAGAGGCTTGGCTATGCCTCCCTTGAGTTTCCAGATAGCCTCTAGCTATATTGATGGTGCTTCTGGGTCACCTCAGTACATAAAAAGGTGCACCAACATGAGGTCAGAGTCCTCTAGACTTGGAAAATGTCCCAAGAGTAGCAATTCATCACACTTTGCTCTGCTGAACAAACACATTTTTATATGAAGATGGGGGGAGGGGAGGAGTGAGAATCTACCCAAGCTGGACTCTGGGGTATTTTTGTTGAATATCCTTTCTATATCAGGGCTAAGTAAACATTTTGTTAACTTTTGTTAACAAAAGTCTTGTGTTCGAAGACCTATGAGTAACCCATTGCAACCCAACACTAAAAGGTGCTACCCTGAGTCAGGACAACCTCCAACTCATCCTCTCCCCAACCCTGCCACTAGCCCTCCAGAACTTAGAAAGTTACCCTTACATATAAAGCTATCCATATTCATATCCATATATATGTTTGTGTATTATATATGTGTACTTATATATCCTTACAATAAACATATCTTACCATCAGGAGAAGTCTAGGGGGTGAGGATTTCCCCTTTATTATATTCCCGGAGTTCTGCCTGAGTCACTAAGATTTTATAGTTTAAAAAGAATGCATAAAAAAGAGAAAAAAGGAATATTTACCTCCCCAATGGAGAGAAAGGGTTGTTTTATGAGTTAAGCAAGTAGAAGAAATAATGGTATAAAATTGAGGTATGTGATTATATGAAGATAGAAGAATTTTTTTAATCAATGAATATTTATTAATATTTACTACATGCCAAGCACTGTGCTAAACATTGGGGATACAAAGGCTGGCAAAAACCCATCTGTGCCCTGAAGAAGCTCACTTTCTAATGGGGAAGACAAAATGTAGATGAGTGCTTATACAGAGTAGAAAAAGGTAACAGGTAATCATAGAGGAGAAGAGAATGCCTTGTGCTAAAGTAGGCATTTGATTGGTTTCAGTGGAAGCCACCAAAACTAAGAGATAAAGGGTAGGAGAAAGTGGATTTCAGGCTTGGGCAACAGCCATTACCAAGGCAGGAGATTGTGTGCCATGTGCAAGGAATGAATGGTCCAATGTGGCTAGATCATAGACGATTTCCTGTTAGCTGGGAAGGGACCAGGCTGTGAGGAATTTAATTCATCTATATAGGGTATTCCAAAAGTCTTAGTGCAGTATAAGTTTTAATAATCTTATTAAAGCTTATTAAACTTGAATACATTTATCTCTTATTAGGATATATTAAATAAGCTTTTTTCTTTTTTATTTATTAAGTTTATTAAAGCTTAAAATTTCACTAAGACTTTTGGGACACCCTATATAAGAACAAGAACCATTCTCCCCAAAAAATGTGAATAGGCAATGATCAAGAGAAGAAATCCAAGCTATCAAGAACAGTGTAAAAAATGCTCCAAATCACTAACCAAAAAAACCAAAAATTAAAACTCTGAGTTTATACTTCATAACAATCAGATTGTCAAGGATAGAAAAATTATAACCATTGCAATGGTTATAGTAAGAAAGGCATACTAATGCAGTGAAGATACTGTGAATTGAAATAAATTCTGAAACGCAATTTGGAAATATACCCAAAAAGTCACTAAACGATGTCATCTTTTGAACCAACAAAACTGTTACTAAGAAAATACCCCAAAGAGATGAGAGACAGAAGAAAAAGACTTTCTATGTATGAAAAATATCTATAGTGACTTTTTGTTTTAGCAAAGAAATGCGGGTACCTATCAATTAGAGAATGGCTGAATAAATTATGACAAATAATTGTAATGTAATATTAATATGGCATAAGAATTAGTTAAAATGACAGTTGCTGAGAAACCTTGGAAAAGTTACATACACTGATTCAGAGTGAAGTGAGCAGAAATATAACTAAACAGTAACCTACAACACTGTAAATGAAAATAATTTGGAGAGATTTAAGAACTCTGAGCAGCTCAATGAACAATTACAACTCAGAGAATTAGTGACAAGAATACACTTCCTACTTCTTAGTGAAGAGGTGATGATGGACTATGGGTTTGGAATGAATCATACATTCTTAGACAGTCAATGTGATAGAAATTGATTTTGCTTGAATATACATACTTGTCACAATGATGGGCTTTTATTCAGGAGAGGGGTTAAGTTGCAAAGTAGTGATCAAAAGCTTTTTTAAAGGAAAGGGAAGAAAGCACACCAGTGAAATATTTTAATAATACATAACAAAGAGCAGAAGGAAGCTTAGGAAGGGAAATTGAAGAAACAAAGCAATGTTGACAATAGCATGAGAAATTTTACTTTATTTTGAAAACAAGCTGTATATGACAGATTCAAGAATTTATATGCAGTCCTTTTCTTGCTGATCTTTGTATATATAAATATTCATGTTGGTTGATGATTTTCTAGTTCATAGTAAAAAAAACATTTTTTAAAGAAAAATACAGTATGGCATGCAATATAGTGGGCAATGCTCTGCTATTTGAGGAGCAATAATATAGCTTATCGAATGTCTATTAAAATGTTTTATTGATTCCCTTCTTGTCTGGAGACCAATCATAGAAGAGTAATTCTGTGTTGTAAGGAAAGTAGTGTTGGAATAATGAAGATTGCTTAGAAAGTGGGAAAAGGATTGCCAAAATTAGGGGACCTCTAACACAGCAAGAGGTCATGGAGGGACAGCACTAAAAAGTGGTAACTCCATTCCTGAGAGATGAACCTAAAGTAGACCTAAAGTCAGACCTTACAACCTGAGCACCAAAAATAAAAATTGTAGTCTTTGTTATCTGAGAGACCCTACCTGCCTTTATTCTTTTAACTTTTGTTAACACAGGTCTTTTGTTCTGACCTATGAGTAACTCATTGCAACCCAACACTAAAAGGTGCTACCCTGAGTCAGGACAACCTCCAACTCATTGTAATGGAAATGCAAATTTAAAGATCTTCTCTGCCCCTAGGCCCTTTGATAGGCTTAAGAGACTCTGAGAACCTTCCTTGATTTGAAAATATACTCTGCCTTCTAATAGGCTGAATGTGGTCACATGGAGCCTGTGGCAGGAGGCTTGGTTTTCAGGAATGCCCATACCTTGATGCTGTGTGATTGGGCAGTGGGTCAAGAGGGTGGTTACATTCTCTGACCCAGGAGAAGGATATATAATCCCTGATGTGAGGCTTTGCTTTGGGGCTCACTTTGAGAAGTGTTCTGTGATTTGATCAGATGAGACTCTGGGAAGCCATTGTTGAGAGCCCCCCCAGCTTTGAAAAACCCAGATGTTGATTTGGTATGGATGTAATCATTGGACAGTTTGGAAACCTGTCTACTTGATCTGTTTCTCCGTCTTAATAATTCTGTCTGTATACTCTGAAGTTCGGGGTACTGACCTTTTTCCCCTGAACTAGGTAAACGATATATGTTTGACTGATTAAAGTAAGCTTGTTAACCCATTTTGAGTTGCTTTCCTTTAGCAAAGCAGATCTAAGATCCTGTGTTGGCAGCCACCCTGGGGACGCTTGGGGTGCTTGCTGCTACACTCATCCTCTCCCCAACCCTGCCACTAGCCCTCCAGAGCTTAGAAAGTTACCCTTACATATAAAGTTATCCTTTCCTATAAAGCTATCTATATTCATATCCGTGTCCATATATATGTATGTGTATGTGTGTATTATATATGAGTATTTATATATCCTTACAATAAACATATCTTATCATCAGGAGAGGTCTAAGGGGTGAGGATTTCCCTTTTAGTATATTCCCAGAGTTCTGCCTCAGTTTCTAAGATATTATAGTTTTAAAAGAATGTATAAATGATGAAAAAATAGAAAAAGAACTATTTTCCTTTCCATACATGCACTCTTGGTTCAGTGACACTGGCCTCCTGGCAGGTCCTCCAACAAGGCACTCCATCTCTTGGCTCTAGGAAGCAAAGTGAACAAAGAACTGACTCTTACAACTTTTCCTAAGGTTATACAGAAAATTAACTAAGATCAAAAGTGAAAGGAAATAAATTTTTATTCATTAAAAATAAAATATTAAGAAGGTCAAAGGTAAAAATTCAAGCCCAGCATGTAAATAATTAAGCTCTTATCTCATGATATAATAGTATGTAAGAAGATCAAAGACCTCAAGATTGCATGTTCAGCTGAATTCCAGCTTTACATTGGTTCTTAAGAGTAATAAACAGTTATAGGTAGCATATAAGGGATAATTTGTGTTATAAACTAGATTTTCAAAACTTGGAGGTAATCACAAGGGCATAGTACTCTCATCTCTAAGATCATTGTTTAAAACCTTGGACAAATCACTTAACCCAGTTTGCCTTAGTTTCTTCATCTGTAAAAAAAATGAGCTGGAGAAGGAACTGGCAAACCATTGAAGTATCTCTACCAAGAAAATCCTAAATGGGGTCACAAATTGGACACCATTGAAAAATGTTTGTTTTTTTATGACCCTGCTCTAAGTACAAATTAAGTGTACAATTTAACCTTAAAATGTCTTGCGCACACACACATAATTAGATTTAGCCTACTGCTTTAGGGTACCCTTCAACTCTCACTTGCAGACCAGGTTCCCTGAAGAATGATTACAATGAGGTAAAAGATCTACAATCCTCAGGAACCCCCACTGATGTTTACCTTTCAAACAGTCAGAGATGACAACTGGCTTAGAGCAACAATATTTACTGAAATAGCTGAGCAAGAAAATTTACATTAGAACATTACTGCCAATACTTCCCCTTCAACATGCTATTGTCAAAGAAAAGATATTAATACTGTACCATCTGCATTTTAGGTGCAAGTCAGCGTGGTACTTAATAAAAGTTTATTGATTGATCAAAGTCTGCCAGGAACAATTTTATTTAATTTAAAAATAATCTAATATCTGAACATTTCTAACTTGGAGAGGGAAAGAGAGAGATGTCCAAACAGGCATAGTTTTTCAATACCCTTAGACATGACTCTTTCCCCCCAAGATGATTTAAGTTAACATTTATAGAAATACTGAACAGGGAAAAAAATCATCAAATTAATCCTAGACAGAAGTGATGTCTCCATTTCCTCTTCTCTCATTCTCTTTTTCACTCCTGACAGTCTAGTTTCCAACCTAAATCAAAATTGTTCTCTCCAAAGTTACCAGTGCTTTCTTAAATGCCAAATCCAATGACATTTTCTCATTCCTCATCCCTCTGAACTTGATTGCAACTTGTGAGATTGTCCTCACCATCTTCTTCTTCATACTCTCTTGAGGTTTTGGGGACACCACTCTCTCCTGGTTCTCCTCCTGCCTGTCTGACTGCTCCTTCTAAGTCTTCTTTGCTGTATCTTCAGTCAGGACACCCTCACCAACAGTGGATGTCCCACAGCATTTCTGTCCTGTGTCTTTGTCACATGAATTGTCTTAGAGTCATCGTGAGTCAATGCCAATTAGCCAGCACAGGAGACAGACACAGGAAAAGAAAAAACTTTATTACACTCAGAGCACAAGCTACACTGAACTGTAGTATCTAAAAACTAAATAAATAATAAATAAATACTAAACTGTATCTGCCCATAAGTCAGTGAGCCCCAAGCATCAGTTTTAAAATACCTTATACAGGTCTTGACTACATAAGCAGGATGGGAACCATGGAATTTTACAGATAGCAGAAAGATAAGATAAAGTTCATTCCATGAGGAAAACAGAAAATGAGGGGGTTGAAACCAGAATGGTGACTGATGTCTCAACCCTGATATCACAGACTTCAGCAGGATACATGACTGAACTCTCTTAGGACCTTCAAGACAGAGCCAGAGCCAAAGATTTTCTTTTAACACTTTATACTCCTTCAGCTACTGATCTTAACAGCTCCCAAGAGTTCAACTATCATCTCTATGTAGAAGATTCTCAAATCTGCTTATGCCTGAACCTCTCTGCTGACCTCCTCTCCAAATGCCTATAAGACATCTCAAACTGAATGTCCTGCAGACATCTTAAACTCAACATGTCCAGAACTGAACTCATTTACCCCTAAATCATCCTACCTCCCACCTTCCCCCCATTACTATCATTACTATTACTAACAACAACCAAAACTGCTCTCTCCAAAGTTATCAGTGCTTTCTTAAATGCCAAATCCAAAGACATCCTTGTCGATACCATAATTCCAATCCCTCAGTCTCTCAGCCTAAGTGCCATTCGTAACTTATCATCTCTCACCTCCCATATCCCAATCTGTTACCAAGGCCTATCAATGTCATCTCTGTAACATTTCTCAAATATATTCCCTTCTGTCCTTCAATACGTCATGCCTGGATTGCTGCAAAATCTTGCTGGTGGGACTTCTTGACATACGTCTCTACCTACTCAAGTCCCTCCTCCATTCAGCCACAAAGTGACTTTCTTAAAGGGCAGGTCTGACCACATCAACTATCCACCCCACCCCCACTCAATAAACTCACTACCACCTCCAGGACAAAATCTTCCATTTGTCATTGAAAGTTTTTCAAAACCTAGCCTCCCCTACATACCCATCCAGTCTTCTTACACCTTATACACCACACCCATACATCCACACACACACTCTTGGTTCAGTGACGCTGGCCTCCTGGCTGGTCCTCCAACAAGCCACTCCATCTCTTGGCTCTAGGAATTTTCACTGGCTCTCTCCTATGCATCTTCTTCCTCCTCATCTCTACCTCTTGGCTTCCCTGGCTTCCTTCATGGCTCAGCTAAAACCCCACCTTCTGTCAGTCAGCCAGTGAATATTTATTAGGCACCAACTATGTGCTGGGCATTGTTCTAAGCTCTGGCAGTTGCGACATGATACTCAAGGGTGCGTGATGTTGGTGGAGTCAGAGCAGCTGATAGAAAGTGAAAAGCTAAGCTGCACAGTTCTGTGCCCTCTACAGAGGAAGGCTTTCAGAGAAGTTAATTGCCTTGACCTCCAGCTCCAACCAGGGGAGAGGAAGCTGAGAAGGTACTAAGAATCGAGGCTGGATTAGTCTCCAGGAGGATGAAATTCCAAGTGATGATGAGCTTATTCTGAGGGAGTGATAACGTTCTTTTGCTGGGCTATTGCTGTGCTCTCCTTTTCCTTTGCAGTTCAGTGGGGCAGGGCTTAGAATGCTGGTCCTGATAGTCAGGAGGACCTGAGTTCAAATCTGTCCTCAGACACTTACTAGCTGTGTGACTTTGGACAAGTCATTTAACCTTGTTTGCCTCCGTTGTCTGACCTTGGGCAAGTCAGTTCGCCCTGTGTGCCTCAGTTTCCTCATCTATAAAATGAGCTGGAGAAGGAAATGGCAAACCACTCCAGTATCTTTGCCATGAAAACCCTAAAAGGGGTCTGACAGAGTCAGACATGACTGAAACAACACAACAGCAAAAATAATTAAACAACACCTACAAGAAACATTTCCCAAACCCTCTTAATTCTAGTGACTTTCCTCTGTTGAGTGTTTCCTATTTATCTTACACGTAACTTGTTTGTACATAACCATTTGTGTGTTTTCTGCCCCTTTAAATTTGAGCTCTTTGAGGGCTGGGGCTGTCTTTTTGTCTTTCTTTGTAACCCCAGCTCATAACACGACTCCAGACACAACACAATAAATATTTATTGACTGTAGCTAAAATACAATTTGGAGTTAACATTCCAAACCAATAGTTATCACTCAGATTCTTCCTTGGCCATTTTCCCCCAAAGAATCAAAAAGCTTTGTCCCAGAGATCTCTATCAAGAATTATTTTTTAATAATAGTTGAAAGTAGGTTGCCCAGTGGATAGAGCACTGGGCTTGGAATCAAGAAAACTCATCACCCTGAGTTCAAATCTAGCCTCAGACAGTTACTAGATATGTGACCCTAGACAAGTCACTTAACTCTGTTTGCTGCAGTTCCTTATCTGTAAAATAAGCTGGAGAAGGAAATGGTCAACCACTCTAGTATCTTTGCCAAGAAAACCCAGTTAGGGTCATGGAGAGTCAGACATGACGGAAACTTGACTAGACAAGAAAAAAACTTCCCTTTGACTGGAATATAGGGCACTTCCCTTGGGTGGGTCTTAGGCCAATCCTTTAGGGGTGGGGAGAGGAGAAGAGGGAAAAGGGCACGATCTTCAAACAGACCAGAGGTCCTCTGTCCAAATTTCAGTTTTTTCTCTTGATCATTTTCCCTATATGAGACCTTATTTTTGTGTGCGTCCTTGACCTAACCCACCTTGAAAAGGAAGTCTGGAACGTGTTTTTCAAGACGATTAAAATAGCATTTCTTGAGGTTTTCACTTTTTCTGAAAAGAAGGATTTCAATGTGCTTCTACAAGATGTAATATCATTTGGGAGACTGAACATTTACAAAGTATACTCACAAGGACTCACTCTATATCAGAAAGGACCTCTTGAAGGCCCTTTGAAGAACCTCTCCCGTCTTCTTGTGATGGCCTCATGACACTCCTCCCATGCTGAGCTGGCCATACAGCTCTGCTGAACATCCGTGGTCTCCACTTCAGAATTCTGATAGATGCCATAATAGTTCATGACTCCAGAAGATAAATGATGAAGCCTATTTCCCACCTCCTGATGGAGAAAGGATGGACTGTAGTATAAGCAATATTTTCAGAAATGACTAATACAGCATAAATTTGTTTTGCTTGACTATACTATGCATTTATGTAGTACCTACTATTGCCTGCCCCTGCGCTAACCATTTTGCACATATTATCTCATTTGATCATCACAACAACTTTAGAGGGAGTTATTATTGTCCCCGTGTTATGGTTGAGGAAACTGAAGTACATAGAGGTTAAGTGACTTGCCCAGAGTCATACAACTAGTGTCTGAGGCAGAGCATGAACTCAGGTTTTCCAGTCTTGATCATTTACTAAATTGGAATAACAAAATATGTGCATGTATCTCAGTTGTACATGGCACTTTTATTACTGTATACTAGAACATTGAAACCTCATCAACAAAGGCAGAAAAGCAAAATTATTCAATGCTACTTTTACTGATCATAATACAATAAAAATGACAATTATTTAAGGACCTTTGAAGGAAGGATACAAACTCAGATGGAAAATTACTAACTTGATCCTAAATTAACGGGTGGGTCAAAGATCAAATCATAAAAATTATATATAATTTCAAAAAGATAATGACAACAATTAGATAATAAACCAAAAATTTTATGACGCAGACAAAGTAGTCCTTATGGGGAAAATTATATCTCTATACACTTTCATCAAAAGGGAAAAATAAGAGATCAAAGAATTGGGCATTCATCTAAATTTCTATAATAAAAACAAATCAAAACTCCCCCCTAAACATAATAATAAAAATGTTGAAAATCAAAGGATAGATTAAAATTAAAAATTCACACGGGACAGTTAACTAATTTTATTTTTTAAGAGAGTAAAGTCGAGTAGCTAATTTTTTTTAAATCAAAAAAGAGAATTCACAACAAATGAAAAAGAAATCAAGGAAATTATAAGAAAACATTTTGCCAAGTTTTATGTGCACAAAACTGGTAACTTAAAATAGATGAATATTTACAAAAACATAAAATACGCAGCTTAATAGAACAAAACATAGATAATTATAATAATCCAATCTGGGAGGGAGGGACTGAACAAGTCATATATGAAGTTCCAAAGGGGGAAAAAACAAGTCCACATAGGACACAAGGTGAGTTCTAATAAACATTAAATGAACTGTCAATCTCAATATTACGTAAACTGTTTTTTAAAATAAGAAAAGAGAGGCTTCTACCAAGTTTCTTTTAAGATACAGATATGATCTTGATGCCCAAATTAGATAGAGAGAAAGCAGAGAAAGAAATTTATAAAACTATTTCTAATGACTATCAATTCAAAAACATTGGAGGAAAAGAGTAGCAAAGAGACTACGACATTATCCTTACTTAGAGATTTGCTGGAAAAACTGGAAAAGTCTGACATGAATTAGGTTTAGACCAACACTTTATATTGTATGCAATGATAAATTCAAAATGGATATGTGACTTGAATCATAAAGACCATACCATAAAAGTTTAGCAGAACCAGATCAGAAACTCATCACAGCATTAGTAGCCAAATTCTTAAACAAAGGTTATAGCAAATACAAAAGGTGGGAAATTTTGATTATATGAAATTTAAAACTTTTCTATGAACAAAATTAGCACACCTCAGATGAGAAGGGGAGCGGTACACTGTGAAAAATATTTATGTCAAATACTGACAAAAGTCTGATATCCAAGAAATATAGATAAATAACAGAAAGATGGAATCAGCCTCATATCAGAGAGGAAGCTGGGAAAATGCTGTGTTAGTAATTCATATGTCATTGTGAAACATTTCAGTTAATAATTATGGATCTTATGCTGACCCACCACTTTCCAATTTTGTAGGAAAGCTGATTTCTATCTCCTTCCTTGTTGAACATTTTTAGCAGTGCACAAGCTTTTAATATGTTGAACTTATTTCTGCCAAGTAGATGATCAGAAATTTTCCACACCCTTCTTTTTCAGAGGTTCTACAACTCCTCTAATTTCTTCATTTCTTATATTTCTATAGCATAGTTTGTGGCTTACGTTGAACTTTTAAATTTTCTTACTTTCACTGTTTCATTCCTTATATCACCTTAACCTTTTTGTTTTTACTTTTATATATTTATTAAAGATATCAGAATTTTCAGGTATACCAGATTCCATTCTGCATGCTTCTTTTTCCATGCCTTTAATCAAGTGGTATAAACATCCAAGTTTTCTACTGCATCTACCAATTACATATGGATGTAATCTCTCATTGCCTTTTCTTAAGTTTTCATTAGTGTTCTCAAGCATCAAGCTTCTACCATGATTTCATTTGATGTGTGTCCTTAGAAGGATACCTCTACAGTTCCACTTTTTTTTCTTCCTATGGTCCTTACCATGGCAAGGGCAGCAGCATTACTTTTGTGTGCAGGTCCTGAAATGTTTTTATGCCATCAAATTTTGGGAGGATATGTTTCTTTATGATGGTTGTAATAGGCACACACATTACTTTGTTTTGATATAATTGGATCCATACCATAAAACTCGATTAGGACTTTTCAAAATTACCTTCTAATTATCCTCATCTCATCAAAATCAGATGAGACATCCATGTGATTTTTGCCATATATTTCACTATGAAGTAACTCTCCTGTGTCAAGTGTAAATTTACAATTCTTTCCACTTCTTCGGCTTTTTCCCCTTCATATTTAAGGAATTCCTCAATTTCCATTTCATTTAGCTTTTTGGAATGTGCTTACTCTTTATTATTCTCCTGCACTGATCAGTAATTATGTTCTGTAAATTGAGAATGAGGATACCATTGACAAAAACATACAGTATGGAACCCTTGTCTTGACCTTATAAGATATTTCCAATTCTGTTTTATAATGTAATAATGGGTCATAATAAAAGCGATCATACATTTAGTCTATTTCATGTTTATTCATGGCTTGTCGTTTGGTGGTCAATCCCATTTTCACACCTGTATTTCTATCAAATGGGGGTGTGGGTATCTTTATCTTGCCTTCTTGTAGCACCTGGGAAGGAAGAAGCCCCACTTGCTTTACAGTCTTTCATGTCATGTCCTTCACTGTCAACAGCAGCATGACAGTTTGAAGTAGAGCCAGCCTACATTCTTCTATTTCTTAGGTTCATAGGACCAGTTACAACACACTGGCAGGGTGTTAAACCCAGAATCTAATTGTCTGATTTTTCAGAGTTCCTGAAACTGTAGTGGTCCCAGGCAATGTGAAATCTCCTCTGTGCATCACCCTGGCTGGCCTTCCTGCTCTTTGTTGTTACACTCCAATCATAACATGTACAACAGATTAGCCTTTGAGTTAATTATTATTATTGGACTATAATCACTTTATGTTAGAGAGGATCAAGCTCACTTAGAATAAAGGATACTTTTTATCAAAGGTAAATGCTTCATGCCTTAAGATTGGATTTATTTCTTGGGGAAGAATACCTGCATGGCCTCAAGTAAGTTTTTCTGGGCCTCAGTTTCTCACTTTGTCAAAATGAATGTGTGGAGCTTAATTAGCTCTCAGATTCCTTTCCATTCTAAAGCTATGATCCTCTGACAACAAGTATTATATAGGCTAATTTCTCGGCTCAAAAGAGTAGATCCAGATAAGATGAAAAAATCCTGTGTATTTTATATAAATGGAATCCAGATTCAAATATTTCCATTGGAGATTTTGTGTGAAATCTGAGACATGTCTCTGCCACTGACCTCAGGGAGATACACTTCTCCTGTCCTAAGATACAGCAGAATTTGACACAAGAAGACCCGGGTAAAGACCCTTGAGCAAGTCACCAAATTTTGGATGCCTATAAGGTCCCATGCAGCTCTACATATATGACCTTATTTCTCTCTCTCCAAACTACCCACCGTGCCATTCATCTCACTCTGGCCCAGGGAGAGGGCACATCAGGAAGCAGCAGAATTCAAAACATGTTCCCAGTGGTGAGATAACCCATGCTTTGGAAACCACATTAACAATGTTGAACTCAAGTGTCCATGCAGAAGAACAAAGAAACCAATTGTCTGAGAGGGAATGACCTCTCTTGAACTTCTCTCTTTCATGTTCCTCAAATATTTATTTAGTTCCAGTTAATGAAGCTCATTCATGCTTATGAACAGATTTCCCTGATTTTCTTAAGGGCTCTGCATATCCCTCATCAGCAGAAATATGTATGTAGAAAGCTACTTGTTGGCTCAGAAACCTTGTTTTGGGTTCTAACTTTCTTGTTAGAGTTTTTTTTGCACATCCAGATGTGTAAATATTGGGGTGAGATGATGGCAAGACCTGGCTTCTTTCCTGATTGTCTAACTCTTACTGATTCTTCCTAAGTGCATCTGATCTCTTGAGACAGTTCACCTACATACTACTCTATGCCAGCTATGTTAAGTCTTTCAAGGTACTCAGCATCTTTTTAAGGTTTTTACTACTGTCCCCTGACTAGCAGAGAGACAGAATTGTGGAATGGTAAGTCTGATAGACCCGAAGGCAAGAGACCTAGATTCAAATCCTGCCTCAAATATCAACTAAGCAATCAGTCAAGACGACCAGTGATGACCCAGGATGCAGTGGATGACCTTCAATGTCTCAGCAAACTCTCAGTGCTCGACATTGCTTGCTTTAGCCACTGGAACAAGTTGCTCTCCTCCACCCGTTCCACCAGGGAAAGTCTTTCCACATTTGAGGCAGACATCCCCCTAAGTCACCAACAGGTTTGAGACTTGTCATTTACCCTCAGCCTGGGTTAGTCTGTCTGCCACGACCGTTTTACCAGGATGTGGCCATAGTGCATGCTACAGCTTTTTGGAGCCACAGGTGAGAGTTGCCCTGAAAAGGTTCAGCCAGCCCTCACACTAGAGGCACTAGAACTCCCTTTACACCCTACACACCCCTATTAATAATACTGACATTAATTAACATAATTTCTTATTATATAGTGCATATTAGTTTGATATTAATTCATTAATAACATAATATTAAGAGTGTCCCGGTTTCCTCATCTGTAAACCAAGAATAACAATGATAACCCAACCAATGTCATGGAGCTGTCATTGAGAATCAAATGATGTGATGTATTATGACATGAGTGTAGACTTGGCTAGTGGCTCGGATGACACTTGGAACCCTCGGCTAGTGTAAGCAGTACACATTGGCTAATGTCTTGCCTTCTACAAGCCTATAAGAAAGACCTGGTGTTTCTTGGCAGTGGGGTGTAGTTTAAAATTTTATCACCAGGTGGCACTGTATTCCAACCAATAGACAAGTGGTCCCTTAAAGAGCCCATTGACAGGTGCAGAAAAGATTCTTTCCTTGAGAACAGGCAACCTGCCAAACTTCAAAAAGACCCAGCAGGAGCATTCTTGTTGTTCCAGGATCAGGGGAAATGCCCCTCTGTCCTACGAAGACAGGGCAATGTAGCTCTAGAACGTCCACCCCCCACTGTCTGGGACATTCTCCAGCTCCATCTCAAGCTCTCTGTAAGGTAAAGGAGAACGTAAGGATGGCAGACCCTCAGCCTGATGGTTCCTGCCTGGCTCCTGGCTTTTGAACTATGCCAGCTTCCCTGCCACAGCTCCCAGCACAGATGGCAGATAGGGACACGGGGCCTAGGGGCTGCTTAGCAGACCAGAAGGTCCTGACATGACCGGGATGGCTTCTCCTGTCCCTGTGTCCTAAGGGGTGCTAGAAGTCCCTCTTGGTCCAGGGCCAACATGCTCATGGCCCCAGTCCCACTTCACAAAGTCACCGTCATGACCCCAACCAGGAGCAGCCAAGCAGGCTTCCTTTAAGGAAAATTCCCATTCACAAGGGTGAACTGGAAGAAGGGGAGAAATTCCAAGTCAGTAATCTCACATTCAGCATCATCACTCCTCTTTTTTGTTTTTTAGGTTTTTTCAGTTAGAATATATTATGGCATATAGCATAAGATGCAATTCTAAACCTAGTTTTTGCCAAAACTTTTTCCAGCTTTCATAGCCATTCTTGTCCCTTGGAGTTCTAAATCTTTGATTCTGGGAAACTCCTTTAGGACCCTGACCCCTTAAAGTACTCATCAGAATGTTAGGAAACCTGGTTGACAAGAGGAAAGGGGACCTCTGAATAAAACCATTGGATATCTATGTTAAGAGCTGGTGGTTTCCTGGTAACCATATCATCTGTAACACACAAGTCCAGAGCCAACGACCCAGGCCAGAAGGTTTGGGTCCTGCTAAAATGACTAAATGGGGGACATATCCCCTTGGGTGGGGTAGGGGGAACAGAGGGAGTATTTGGCAAATAACTATAAAGGGTGTCTCAAAAGTCTTATTTAAGCTTTCATAACTTTAGAAATATAAATGCTACAGACTTACAAAAAATACCATTTGAACATTTACTTAAATTTCTTTCACAATTATTTAGTTTTATGAATTTTGAATTTTAATGACAGAGCATCCTGTCATTATACATTGCATGGGACACAGTTTTTGGACGACATTTTCTCAGATCAGTGGATGAGTCGAGGAATTCCTCTTGCTTGGACACCTTGGTTACTGATGTATTTACATTTGACTTTTTCTTGTAGGGTCACATCAGAAACATCCTATATACATCAAAACCTCATTCTCTGGATGATCTTAAGGCTAGAATTACAAATGCTCTTTCAGTCACTGAGCCAAGCTTATGAAAGTTTTTACAAAGTTTGAAAATCAGCTAGAGTGGTGTAGAACACAAGATGGTTGTTATGTTGAATTTTATTAAGAAACATTGATATTTTAAATATTTAATCTTTCAAATGTTGCTTTTATGAGTTTGTAGCATTTATACTTCCAAAGTTATTAAAGTTTAAAATTGCATTAAGATGTTGGGTCACAGGGCAGCTAGGTGGCCCAGTGAATAGAGCACCAGCCCTGGAGTAGGGAGGACCTGGGTTCAAATCTGGCCTCAGACACTTAATATTTAACTAGCCATGTGACCTTGGGCAAGTCTCTTAACCCCAATTGCCCTCCAAAAAAAAGATATTGGGGTCACCCTGTAAATGAGTCAAACGTAACACTACAAAAGTAGTTGTGCAAGTAGTGGGGAAATCCTGGATTGAAGAGAGAAAGGTCAGGGTAGAGGGTGGATGGTCCATTGCAGAGCACCTGACAAATTTAAAAGACAGTTGAAAGACAATTACTACTGACCAAAACCAAATGAAGCTTGTTGTTTTTAGAAAAACATTGATAGACTTGCACAAAATAATGAAGAGTGCAATGAACAGAACCAAGAGAACATTGTATATAGTAACAGTAATATTGTTTCAACAACAAATCTGAGCAACTGTCATTTTGACTATTACAAAACCCCAAATTAGCTACAAAGGACATACGAAGGAAGATGCTATCTGCATCCAAAAAAGAACTAACAAATAGAATTATATATAGAATGATTTGACATATATGTGTGTATGCATATTTGTGTCTAATGGTAGCCATCTCTAGGGGGCAGGGGGAGGGAAGAGGGGGAAAGGTAAAAAAAGAAATGGACATGCTAAATTTGTTATATATTTAAGAGGAATAGCAGGCTGTATATAATAAATTTGCAGTTTCATGTGCAATCATCTTTTTATTATTCTACCATGTTATGGAGATGTTTGTTTTATTTCATAAAATAAAATAATTTTTTAAATGAGGTTTGATATGAAACATTTTTATATAAAGCTAGAAAAAAATCAATGATAGTAGCTCATAAATGAGTTTCCCAATAATCAGAAATCCTGAACTGGTTCCCCAGTCAATGAAGTTGCCACATTTTTGTTGTGCCATTGGAGAAGCTTAGCTCATTTCTAACCAACACGCCCATAAAAGTTGAAATCCTTTGCTAACAACTTCTGCTTGTTTAACATAGTCACGGAGCATGTTCGGATTGGTCCTTCCTGGTGGTGGACCAGAATGCGTGTAAATATTATCTTCTTTCCCCCGTTTTATGGCAGCCATGTGGAGATCCAATGATGATGGGATGTAGCGTTCTAATAGAATGGTATGGACTCTAAGTGATCCCTCCATTGTCCTCCCAGCCACTGAGTGCATGGCACTTCTTTAACAGATGTGGTCCCTCCTGAACCAGATGCTGTATGACCCATCAAGAAGGGCAAAAGTAAACACATTCCACTACCCTGTTAAACGAGTTAAATTGTTATAAAAGGAATTGCAGTTTTATCAGTCTGTTGGACAAGTGAGAATGGGACAGATTTCTCTAAGGGTACACTCAAAATGTGACCACAGCAGCAAGATTTGCAGGTAGATGGGGAGGGAGACAACCAGGGATCAACCATTTCATATTAGAATGCCAAATCCTATCAGCCCCAAAGCTCCCGTGCCATCGGTGGGAAGTAGACTGAGAATACCCTGCATAAATGGCAAAACCCACCAAGAGGGGACCTCTTTGTGACCCTGTCACATCTGTCAGTCAGGATTCTCAGTTCAGTCTTCAATCAAATCTAAAGCAAGAAATAACGAAAGGATGCTGAATTCAATCTGTGGGTACCGAGATAAAATTGGCAGTTGATTAAAAACAGAATCAAAGGTCTCCTTAACTTATCTGGCTGTGTTCTGAAAAACATTTAACAACTTTATGCTACTAAAAGTGTTACATACCAAAGAATTTACTTTATAAAAAATTTTACTTATTTCTCATTTTTATTTAATAGCATGTTATTTTTCCAATTACATGTAAGGATAGTTTTCAACATGCGTTTTATAAGATTTTGAGTTCCACATTTTCCTTTCTCCCTCCCTCCCTCTCTTCCCTCCTCCCCAAGACAGCAAGCAATCTGATATAGCTTATGCATGTGCAATCATGTTAAACATATTTCCACATTAGTCATGTTGTGAAAGAAGAATCAACAAAAGGGAAAAACCACCCAAAAAAGTGAAGCTAGTACGCTTTGATTTGCATGAGTCTTTTGGAATTGTCTCAGATCATTGTGTTTCTGAGAAGAGCTAAATCAGAGTGGATCATCACACAATGTTGCTGTTACTGTGTACAGTGTTGTCCTGGTTCTGCTCAGCATCAGTTCATGTAATTCTAAGTTTTTCTGAAATCTGCCTGCTCATCATTTCTTACAGCATATACTGACTTCTCATTCTTGACAGTTATGACACAGTGGGTAGAACATTGAACTTGGAGTGAGAAAGACCTGAGAGCAAATCCCCAGACACTTGTTAACTGTGTGACCATGGGAAAGTCACTAAAACTGTTTCCTTCAGTTTCCTCATTGACAAAATGGGGATAATAATAGCATCTATTACCCAGGGCTGTTCTAAGATCAAATGAGATAATTAGTATAAAGCATTTAGCACAGTATTTGGCATACAGCAAGCACTATACAAATATTTTGTTGTTATTTAGACATTTTTCAGTCACATTCAGCTCTCCATGACCCCATTTGGGGTTTTCTTGGCAAAGATACTGGAGTGGTTTGCATTCCCTTCTCCAGCTCATTTTACAAATGAGGAAACTGAGGCAAAGAGAGTAAAGTGACTCACCCAGGGTCACACAGCAAGTAAGTGCCCAAGGCTAGATTTGAAACCAGGTCTATTAAGTCCTTACTATGTGCAAAGCACCATGCTAAGTTCTTGAGATACAAATAGAAAAGTAAGACAGTCTCTGCTTTCAAGGAGCTCCCATTCTATGGGGGAGGGGGAGGAGGGAAAGGGGAAGAAACATATATGGAAGGTTTCAGCTGCAAGTCAGATGGAAAGCCCATGGTCCTTAGGATACAGCTGCAGAGCAGATGTTAATGTTTCTTCCTTAAAGTCATTTCCATTGATAAGATTATATCAGTTTCTAGTGTTAAACCATCTGATGGCACCTTGACAGACCTTGGTGACAAGGACTTTCTTTTCTGAGTCTTCAGGAGCTCTGGCTACTACACTTACAGGAGCAGCTGCCAAGCTGTATCTCCATTGCAGGTGCTTCCTAAGGGTGATGTTTGAAGACACTGAGCTAGGTGGCGCTGCAGTGGATAGAGTGCTGGGCTTGGAATCAAGAAGACCCATCATCTTGGCCAAACCTGGGCTCGGACATTTACTAGCTGTGTGACCCTGGTCAAGTCACTTAACCCTTTTGCCTCAGTTCCTCATCTATAAAAAATGAGCTGGAGAAGAGAATGGCAAACCACTACAGTATCTTTGCCAAGAAAACACCAAAAGGGGCCATGAAGAGTCAGACATAAAACAACTAAACAGCAGTAAAAACAAGTTCCTGATTCCAGCCCTGGCACTCTAACCACTGCCCCATACAAATGTTAGCTTTTATCATTGTTGCTGTTTTCTGGATAAAATGAGTTAATATTTGCAAACTCTTTGCCAATTTAAAGTGCTATATTCATACCATATCTATCTTTACACACACACACACACATATATATATATATAGTAAACTCTATAATTCATCTCCTTTCCTATAGAATGAGAGAGCCAGAAAGTTTGCTAAAAGCCAAGGTTGGCAATCCTTGGACTGGATAGGATTAACCCACTGAACACTTTAGGAAGCAAGCATGCCTGACTCTCCAGGCTGGTTTGGCTAAAAGCTAAGCTCTGTTTTGCTGAAAAATTATTGTATTTTCTTAATATGGTCTTAATTTTCTTAACATTCACTCAATACCAGTTCTTAGCTCTATGTCCTCTCTCAGCTGCACTTACTGACTTGGCCAAGTACTGTGTGTGCCATTAATAAATAAAATGTGCCTGTTTTTCCCCTCTAGTTTACAGCCCCATGGTCATAAGTGACATCTGTATCTGATCCAGCCTCCCTCGCTCTGGGGAGGAGCTGGGAGGGCATAGGCCATCCTTTATCTAACAAACGTATTTATTCACAGCACCTTGTCTGGCTGCAGAGTCTGATGGATTTCCTCTGGCTCTGTTTCATCCTGTCCCCCACCAAGGCAAAATACACCTGCAACTCAACCTTGCCAGCTCGGAATAACAACCACAAAAGGCGTGGTCAGGTCACTTTTTTACTATCCTGTTCCTCTTATTTTTTTCTAAGAACATTGAAAGAATTCATCTAAGTTGACTGGGTCACTGGAGCTGAATCAGTTTCCAAATCAGGCAGAAAAAAAGTCTGGATTTCTGGGGGTTTTTTTCGGGACAGGCAAGGAACAGGTAAGGAAAAACACTATCCTCCATTCATAACGACCTTGCTTAGGTTATGAAAAAAATAATATAATTATTAATAATAAGAATTAATAATGATATAATCAAAAATTCAAAGAACCAAAAAGCTGAAGGGTGAACAGAGGGCAGAGGAAGGTGTGGTTAGTATTCCGGAGAACTGCCTTGTTAGCCTTAGTCTGCTGCTAACTGTGTCCCATCTGGAAAGTCACTTGGGTGAGCCTGAAGCTCTTAGCTGAGATGATCTCCAGGTTCCCTCCAGCTCTGAAGGGTTCTACTCTGCTGTGCTGTCAGAGACATGGAAAAAAATCTGAGTGCATCGTTGTGATGTGGGCCCCTATGCCACAGTGTGACAGGGATGGCTTCCCCCCACCCTTAAGCAATACAGGTGGAATCTGAGGAGTCTCAGGTCCGAGATGCTAACACATGGACTTGAAATGTGTTCACAGTTAGATTTGAAATGGACAAATATAATAATCATGAGAGCCAAGTCAATTATAATTTGAAAGGAGTGTTTATTAACCTCGGTGACTGCCTCCCTAATAAGGAAGACAGCATCGAGTCTTCTGTAAGATACACTTATATAGAGTTAGGTGTTGCTAATCAACAAAATATGATTCCAAGGGGTGTACCATTTCTAGCAAAGTCTTGGGTACCCAACAAGAACAGACTTGTATCTGGGGTATGTTTCTAGCAACACATGTGAAATGTTCCCCCACTATTATGGACTATCAGGTGGATCCAGGCTTTTCTTCAGGCCACCTTAACAGCAGAGTGATCTGGTCCACCACTCGAGCTGCGTCCTTGATGTCTTGGAGATCTTGGAGGGACTTGAGAAGTAAATCATTAACAGTCATACATAATAGCCTTCAGCACCCAAAATACAATAGAAGGTGGGGTGCCAAACAGAATCTTAAAAAGGGGAGTGAATTTTACATATATGCATTCAGTTACAAATATTAACACTTGCTTAGATGATGGAATAACTACAAATTCAGATTAAAACAGCAAGTTCTTTTCTATTTTACAATTTGTTACATCAATTTTGCAAGTGAAGGTTTTAGTGGGTCTCTTAAAATCATACCAGAGATTTTTAAAAATTTCTTCTAAAAATATCTTCCTTCTTCAAAACAGTTTCAAGATTTATAAATGATCACTAAACTTTTATGGAGGAAGTTAATTGAAAACTTTTAAATGATCTTAAGCAATTTGCATAACTTTCTGTATATATTCTAATTCTGGATGAAAAATAACATTAGATTTTCCAATAAGCTAACATAAAAAGCTCACATCTTTTATTGATTACTTGCTCTGAGCATAGAAACCTGTTATAGAAGGAAAAAGGCAGGGACATGTGACTTTCCAAATATGCCAGGAGAAACATCCTTGGCTCTGTGTAAATTCAGGTATAGTTACAGATATTCCATCTCATGCAGCCTCTGTTCCATCTCATAGCTAGACTCAGGAATAGGTGGGAAACATTCCTTTTCAAAGCAACCTCATGGGTAAACTGAGCCAGGAGGGATCCCATCTCAGACAGAGGCTAAGATTGTCCCTTGGGCCTTTACCAAATATAGACTTCCACCTGTTGACAGTACAGGATCACATTCCTCTGAGTAGCTAGTGGCATTTTCTCTCAGACACTGATTTAATGCAGACAACTATACCCAAATTCAGACCCAAGATAAGATTTAGTTATGGTCCCAAATGCTTTGTACCTTAAACAACAAGCTTCGCCAATTACAGCTTAGAGCCTGTTATAATTATTTCTATTCTCATGGGGCTGCAATAAATAATAAAGATGTATCAGATCTGATAATGTAAGGAATTCCATTTACCATCCTTCTAAAATATAAAAACCAATTTATAAAAATCCTTTTTAATCTTTGCAACTTCTTACCAACTTAGGTTTATTTAAAAACTACATATCCTTTCTCAGGCTGAATGGCCTTGCCTGGAGATAATTTCTAGGGGGTCTGACAGTTTTACAACATAAGGAAAATTTATATGAATTGTAAGCAGGAGAGACTGTTCTGAATGGGCAGAACTAGTCAGACAAGTGTTCGTTCATACAATAATCAATTAACAGTTATAGGTTTTAGCATTAAAATAGTAGCCCAAAATAGCTTAATAATTTTACAAGTTTTTCTAAATAGCAGATATACATATTACAAATCAGGGTTAACATTAACACTACTGGTCTTACACAATTTTCTCCTCACTCAGGTTTTACAATATACAGTGTAGAAATACAACAATATAAATTGTGAGATGACATTAATTGCATTTCCAAATTACAAAGAAGAATGATTGATCTTACCAAGTGAAGAGGCTAGTTGACTTCTGACCTCATTTTCTCCTCTCTTTTTCTCATCTCCCCACTTTAAAGATGAATTGAGACTCAGGGTTAAGTGATTTATTCTAGGTCATACAACCAGTCAGTGCAGAGTTTGAAACACACTTTTTCTCACTGACAAGCTTTTTCTCACTTTTCTGATTTTCTCTCTTTAATCTTTCTCTCAGCTGTACCTCTCTTGTTTTTCTCTTTTGTGCTCTATATTCTGGGGTGTTTTCTCCCTGCTCCATTGTTTTCTTAGTCCTTAGCAACCTTCTTTAATTCCTTGGCCGTGGAATAAGCAAAGGGATCATTTGCTGCAAGGGAGAGACCTCTTAGATGGTACTGAAGTTGGGGCTTCATGGTACACAGTGAACTCTATATTTCAGGGGGAAACCCTCCATTTTTCCAAATTCATCACACTCATAAGCACATTATCAGCCTATACTCTATCAAATAAACCTCTATAAATGCTTAGCTGTAGCAGACCTGGTTATGGAATGGTCGATTTGGGAGAAAAAGGGCAGTGCTCATAGCATTGAGGAGAGGGTTTGGGAAACTTGAAGTAAAAACTTCAGACTCTGCTTACTTAGAGGGGTGGGCTTCAGGGTACCTGGGAATCTAAAACTATTGCTGGTGGGAGCTAGATCAAGTACCCTTTTACTAAACTATTTAGGCTGTGGAAAGAATATAATTTTACTTTAATAGCTCAGATGTATCTCAGGCTTAGTATATGGGATAATGATTAATTTGTGTTTGTACCTTTGTTTCACAAGCTTCTTTTCCCTTGTCTAACTGTTCCCATGCCATCCAGAAAAAAATATTCTATTCCAGGGATTTAACTTTTCAGGTAGGCAGATGACAAGCCTGCGTAGCTCCCATGTAGCTACTGTACCTTCCCCCCTTTTTCTTTTCAGAGGAGGTTAACTCAAATTAACTTCACTGCAGCCCTAGCTCAGTTATAGCCAGGACAACAGGGAGAAAAATCTTAATGGTTCAAACCTCTTACTGTCTCCTCAGCTCCATCAGAGCTGGATGACAGAGGAGGGCTCCGTAGCTCTAGCTAAGAAGAACTGGGACCACAGGGAAGAGAATCTTAGCAGTTGTGACTTGTCACTGGTCAGAATTGGATCACAGTGAGCAGGCCCCATAGTCCTTAGCCTTGTCAGAGGTAGGGCCACAGGGAAGAAAGTCTTAGTGGAATTGTCTTTTTGACCTTTTGCCAAGTAAACTTTTCTTAGGTGCTCATTCCTTTAAAATTTCAGATCTACTTCGAGACTTTTAAGAGAAACTGCTTCTCCTACGACATAGATGATATAACTGCTCACCAGTAACAATCATGGTCTTAATTTTGAACTTTGAAATAAAAACAATTGAATAACCAATCTCGTGACCTTAAATTCCAGTTTTTGTAGATAAACTATAATTTTTCTTGGTGCCACATAGTAACCACAACGAATTCAATTACCTGGATCTATATTCCCAATGATGTTGCACAGTTCTCTTTCTGTGACCCAGGAAAGGGTTAAGTGTTATCCTATTCCAAAGTGCAATGAATCAATGAAGTGATCCCTTTTTCTCTTAGATAGATCTTAGGGGAGAAATCTCCCATTCTTTCTCTGTCCATTTGTCTTTCTACTTCTAGAATTTTGGCTGGAGCTCAAGGAGTAGAAGGAGAAATGCTTTTCTCTCAACAGCCACTCCTTGAGAGATTATTAATCTTTCTAGCACAGGTCTTGGCTGCTTTTTTATGCATATTACAGGGTGGCAGATTCAGAAATTTCTTTACATAAACCCACAGACAGGATATTAAAGTTACAGAGACCAAAAGAAAGGCAGGCAGAGACAAAACGAAAGTTACAGACAGACAAAACAACACAACACACAGGATACACTCTGGTGGCGTTTTTGTCTCTCCTGTGGCTCCTTGCACTGAGATTTTTTGGATTTAGAAAGGGGGCCCAGAGGAACCTCTCAAGAAGTGGAGAAAGTTCACTCCCTCCCTTTTCTGGGATCCCAGGTGGAACAACTGAGCGCCCCGAGCAACGATTGGCAGTTGTCCCAGGTTGGCTGGTCAGATCCCAGGGATGGAACAAACTGTCCTAACTGGGGCCATGACAAGTTTATTTTCCATCATCTAACTGGGTCCCCATTGAGGTGAGGCAACCCTGTAACCCTTCCATAATTGCACCACATGCACTGTCTGACTCACCTCTTTCATCCTTCCTCAGCCTCCCATGATTCCCCTTCCCTCACCCTCTCAGCCAAGAACCTTATTCATATTTCACTGAAAAATGAGAACATTTGCCAAGAGTTGACTTTTCTCCCCTCTTCCTCAGCTCAGATCTACATGCTGTTTGCCACTCTCTACTCCCTCATCCCTGTTTTATGTGAAGAGGGGGCCCTTCTCCTTACCAGGATAAACTCCTCTACATGTGAAAGCCATGCCATATTACATTTTCCAACATCTCTCTATTATCCCCACTTTCTCACCAACCTTCAATCTCTTCCTTTTTACTGGCTGCTTCCCCACTGCCTACAAACATGCCTGTGTCTCCCCCATTCTCAAAAAAACTCACTTCGGGGCGGCTAGGTGGCGCAGTAAATAGAGCACTGGCCCTGGAATCAGGAGGACCCAAGTTCAAATTTGGCCTCAGACACTTAACACTTACTAGCCGTGTTACCTTGGGTAAGTCACTTTACCCCAATTGCCTTGCCTTCCCCCCTCCAAAAAGCAAAAAACAAAAACAATAACCAAACTCACTTGATCCATTCATCCCTGCTAGCTTCCAACTTTTTTCTCTCCTTTTCACGTCTAAATTCCCTGAGAAGGCTGTCTGGTGCCTTCCCTTTTTCTGCTCACACTCTCTTCTTAACCATTTATAATCCAGGTCTGACCTCATCACTCAGCCAAAACTGCTCTCTCCAAAATTACCAATAATCTAATTGCCAAACCCAATGGCCTTTTCTCATTCCTCATTCTTTTTAACCTCTTTGCAACCTTTGACATCGTTAATCACTCTCTTGTGTTTAATATTCTCTTCTCTCTGGATCATTTAACACTATTGTCACCTGCTTCTCCTCCAGTCTGACCTCTCTCCTGTCTCCTTTGCTGGGTTTTCTTTCAGGTCATGCCTGAACTCATGGGGGTTTGCCAAAGCTCTATCTTAGGCCCTCTTTTTTTTCTTCCTCAATGTTATTTTGCCTGGTAATCTTATCAGCTTCTGTATATTCAATTATCATCTCCCTCCTCTCCTTCTGTACACAGAGGGACACCTTCAGGTGCTCTGCCCAAAGGAATATAAATTTTGATTGCTGAAACATAGCAAGATGCCTTCGAGCTTATGGGATAGATTTCTTTTTTATGGACCATGCCTTAAACCCAAATCACTCGGGCTCTCATTGATTGGCCAACAATGCATTCCAAGCCTCGCTCGGTCATTGTCTGGATTCTGATGGCTCAAAGTGAGTGCAAATAACAACCATTTCTGTTCTGGCCAGAAACCCTGAGGGTCTTCCCCTCTCAGACTGATTTTTTTGACAAAGTAAAAGAGTCATTCTTTGCCTCATTTCCTAGCCTTAATCACTGAATGGGTGTTGCCTCAGACAAACTGAGACATGGGAAAGACCTTAGCTTACAAAGGCCAAGGCCTCCCACTGCATCTGGGGCCATGTCTAGTTGCCCTGATCTCTATCTTGCCAATGGACCCAGATGGCTCCAGAGGAGAGAGTGAGGCTGGTGACTTTACACAGCCCTGCCTCCCTTAAATCCAATTCACTTGCAAGTCATGACATCTCCTTCCTGGTCCTCTTCAAGAATAAAAGACAAAAAACAACCTGTGAGGGTCAAGGTTAGACTAGGAGAATGGAAATACGGAAGGTAGATGGAAGGGTTATGTTGGAGATGCGAATAGATCCCAAAAGGGATCAAAAGGTCTGAGTCTGAATACTCAATCATCTTCTGCTTCGTCTGCTCCTCATAACTCCCACTTATGCAAAGCTACCAATTTGGTTTGGGGGGCAAGCAATGATAGAGAGACAGAGACAGACAGACAGACAGACAGATATATACGCACACATATATGCATACATAATTGTCTGCATATAGAGAGAGACCATACTTACTTTTTCCTTTTTCATAATAAAATGTGAAAGAGTTGGTTAAAATTAATTTCATATACTCAACAAGCAAGAAAAGTAGTAAATACTGCAATTTCCTAATTACCATCAATCAATCAACATTTATTAGGTATCCCACTATATGCCTTGAATTATGCTAAGTGCTGAGTGTTGGAATTTTTTTTTAAACTGATAAAAGCAAGTGATGGTTGCAGAGAAATAAAATGGTCGTTTATATATTCAGAGAGCAAAAGGAGGAAGAAATAAAGGAGGCACATGGGCATCAATAAATAAAGATACCAACTCTCTGATTGTCAGATTCTTTGCTAACTAAGTTTCTCCCCAAAAGAAAATCTATTGAGAAAATGCAAAGTTGTTTATCCATACTGTCAGAAGAAGCTAGAATGGATGATCTCATAGATGTCTTCCTCCTGAGGTTTGTGCTGGCAGGTGGTGTCCATGGAAATAAGAGGCCCTGGGGAAAACAGGTGGACAGAAGTCTAGTTAACTCTCCCATTGGCAATCACCTGTGCCTCGAGCTCCTAAAACAGATGCCTCCATAACCACTAGAATCCCACTGTGTGCATACATTGTCAGAAAATTCCAGGGTATTGATGAAATCAGAAACAGTGATGTATCTAGAATTGGAAAACCTGGACTCTTACTCACTAACTGTGTGGCTTTATTAGTAATAACATTTACGCAGCACCTCAAAGTTTGCAAATCACTTTACCAAGTTATTTCTTTCTATCTTCCCAAAAACCCTGGGAGGTAGGTGCTATTATTACCCCCATCTTATAGATCAGGAAACTGAGGCTGGGAGATGTAAATGATTTGTCCAAGATCACACAACTAATATATGCCTGAAGCAAGATTCTATCTCCAATCTTCCTGATTCCAAGGTCAACATTCTGTGTGCTTTTCTCCTTAGCTGCCTTCTCAATTTCTCCATCTACAAAATCAGAAGCAATGGGCATTGAGGGAAGAGTGCCAGACTTGAAAATAGGGGTGCTGACTTCGAATCCTACGCCCATACACTTGTACCTGGGTGACACTGGGCCTGTTTGTAGAGAGAGAAAGATTCTGAGCGAGTCTATGTATTTATAAGATTAGGATAAGAACACTGGTACTAACTACTACGCAGGATATTATTACTAAATAATAATAATAATAGCTAGGGTTTATGGAGAGCTTTAAGATTTGCAAGTATTATCTCATTGGATCCTCACAACCAACCTTGGGGGTAAGTGCTATTATTATCCCTCTGTTACAGATGGGAAAGTTGAGAGAGACAGAAGTGAAGTGATTTGCCTGCGGTCATTCAACTAGCAGCTGTTTAAGGTCAAATTCAAACTCAGGTATTCTGAGTCCTATATATTATCCAGGCATATAGGTGGTAAAATGGATAAAGTGCTGTACCTGGACTCAGAAAGACCTGAGTTCAAATTCAGCCTCAGACAATTACTAGCTATGTGACCCTGGGCAAGTGACTTAACCTTATGAGACTCCATTTCCTCGTTGTAAAAAGAGTTGGAGAAGGGGATGGCAAAGCGCTCTAGGATTTTTTCCAAGAAAACCCCAAAGGGGTCATGAAGACTTGGACATGACTAAAATAACTGAACAGAAAGTTGCAGTCAGGCTAATAATTGGATATTGGATTGGAGGAAAACATTACTAAGCAGTAGTTATCGGAAAGCAAATGAGCTGACACGAGGCAGAATGAGAAGAATCTGTGGTGGGAGGCAGGGGATAGCCATAAAGGTAGTTTGGGTAATTAATCCAGTTAATTAATAGCCCAAGTACGTAATTCAGGCACAGATTGGACTTGACAGATTCTGAATGCCTTTCTAACCATAAAATTTTATGATTCTGTGATCAGGGGCAATAGAATTCCAGACTGTGCTTTAGTTAACCCCTGATAAGGGGTTAATCACATCGTTCAGGGGACTGATTGTTTTCCAAAAGGTTAGAAATATTCTCTGGAGGAAATTCTATTCCCAGAGACGTTGGTTAGAGAAGTAAACAGCAGGGTACACAGGCTGTCTGTAATGTGAGCTTACTGTATTGCAAGGATTCCTGACGTAGGAATTTGGAAGGTACTCAGGGCAGAGTAAATTGGCTCTGATACCTGATTTTTTAAATCTCTGGAGTTTAAAGGTAAGTGAAATTTGCATCTAATAAGATACATTTTGGGAATTTCTTGCATAGAAGAATATTTTGGTTCTAAGGAGTCATGATTTTGCTACATGATATAAATCAACTCAATGCAAATCAGACTAGCACATAAAAAGGGCTAGGGATGGAGAAAAGCCATTTTTAACTAATGCTTAGTTTCTGCATGTAAACTACAATAACTAAATTGATTTATTGTTATCCCCGGGAGGTTGGGGTAAATAACACTTCATGTAAATAATACCATCCATTATTGTGATATTGCCACCAATTAAGTGGGACAAATACAAGATATGGTATGTCCTCAGAAATGGGTCAAAAGAAAATATTCTCCGCTTTTACAAACAAGCAAAGCAATCCTGATATATGTATAGAAAGAATAGCTGTTAAAAGATAAAACACCAGATCACGTGAAATCCATGTCTTTTCCTGAAATGTGCATAATGTCCTAAGCATTATATTCCTATAACATCTCGATTCTCATATTTTCATGATGACAATTTAATTTTTTTAAGTACTTCAGTGTCCTAGAAAAGGAACAAAAGGCATTCTGAGCTACACTATTCTCCTTTTCTGGGATGCTTTTCTCCTCCCTTCTATCCAGTCATCTAAAAAGGAGCTCCACTCCTCTTCAAAAACCAAAAACCTAACCAAGATGGGGCGGCCCGGTGTGGTGGTTCAGTGAGTAAGAGCACCGGCCTGGAGTCGGGAGGACTCAGGATCAGTTCTAGCCTCAGATACTTACCACCCACACAAATGGCCGGGTAACCTTGGGCAAGTTACTTAAGCCCAGCTGCTCTAAAAAAAAAAAACCTAACCAAGATCCACCCTTTCCTCACCACAACTTGCCCATGAAAGCTCTCCAGTCCATGCCAAATTCATAGCAATCTCTCACTTCTATGAGCATCTATGACACCTAATGTCCTATACCACTAGTTGGTACTATCAGATGGTAAGGATAGTATTTTTCCTTTCTATCCCCAAGAGTTTGTTATTAGAATCAAATTTCACATTTGTGAAAGTTGTCTAAATACTACAAAAAACTTTCCAATGTATAATACTGCTATTGTAATTAGTCATTAATAATTCCAATAGTCATGATTTAAAGTTCAGCTCTGAATAAATATTATTTGCATTGGCATTCATCACTTGAAATTGGTATCCTATCTCTTGACAACTTAATTACAGGCACTTTGATATCTCTGTCTGAGTTGGTGTCTCCCTGACTCTAAGGACAGCCCATACACATGTTTAGACATGAGGCTGCCTCACTTACATGCTTTGTGAAATTTTCCCAACAGCTCTGCTTGTCATCCACAGTGAAATTCCCATCTTAGGAAATTCACTTTCAGTGTACAAATGAATCCAAAAACATTCAGGAGAAATGCCAAATGAATCTTCCTAACCAAGACTAAATGAGGGGACGGCTGTTTAAAAGGGACACAGTTCCTTTGTGGAGTGCCAAATTCACCCTAACAGCATTTCCAGGGCTGACTTTAGAGTCAGAAAGACTTACCCTTCTAGACCAGAATGCTGGAAAACTATACTGCATGATATTCTCTGAGACTGGGCTTAGTCAAGATATTTAGGCAGTTCTAAATGTCAGAAAGGAGCCCTGGACTAGACACCAAAGGCTATGGGTTCAAATCCCAGTTCTGCAACTTAATTAATTCTGTGATCTTAGACAAGTCACTTGACTTTTCTCACTTTCCTCATCCAAAAAATGAGGGGATTGAACTAGAGCAGCAATTCTCCAAGCGAGGTCCAGACCCTTTCGGGGGTCTGAAAGGTCAAAATTATTTTCATGGTGATATTAAGGCACTTTAATTTCCAATATGATAAATATCGATAAATATAACCCACATAAACAAAGGCTCTTTGAGTTTCTTTCTCACTCTTAGTTTTTAAGAATATCTGTTACTCTTTTTAAGAATATTTGTCTTACACAATTTTTAAGAGCAAGTGTTTACTTTTAATTTTGAAGAATGATTATTTGCTTTTAATTTTTAAGACTATAAAGGGGTCTGTAGACCAAAAAGTTTGAGAACTACTCAGCTAGATGACTTCTGGGGTCTCTCCCAACTCTAAATCAAAGGACTTAGACCCCTAGGATTGTGGTGAGTCCAGAGCCTATGTCAGGAGCTTGGAATCCTGGGATGGAGATGAAGAAAGCTGTTGTTTCCTGGGTACAATGGAAGGGAAAATAACTTGCTGAGTGCAAGGGCAAAAGCTGGGGGCTGGAAAGCTCTGGTCATGCATTAGAGTCTAGTCTGAGAGACCGAGAAGGGCAGGACCTGGGTCTTCATGATCTGCTTTGGGAAAAACCAACAGAGAGAGAGCTGTTCTGTGAGCCAGGAAGATTAGCTTCAGTCTCTTACAGTGTATATGAACTGTGGGCTTTGGTGTACTCCTGGGGCTGAGTTAGCAGAAGTTATCCTGGACAGCAGTAGCACAGGGTGACATAGGTCAGAGATGTTCATGATGATACCATCATCAGAACTTTAGAGATGCCATAGAAACAGCTCCCCTGCCTCTTCATTGGAACTATTTGGCCTGGGAACAGCTCAAGGATCCCCAAGCATTTGCTACTAACATCTTAGAAAAACAAGCTTGTTAAGGGCTGTTCAGGATGACCATTTCCCTATCCCCTTCCCAATGGCTCCTGAGGAGTCCTCTAGGGTATCAAATCCCACCTTCTTTAAGAGACCTTGACCAGCCCCCCCACCCTCACACACACACACACACACACACACACACACACACTGCTAGTGCCTTCCCTATGAAATTACCTCCCATTTCTTGTAGATACATACATACATAGATACATAGATAGATGGATGATAGACATAGAGATATACACAGGTATCTTATAAAGCATAAGATATACGTATGTATATGTGTCTCTCCCATTCTGATGTGAGCTCCTTGAGGGCAGGGACCATGGTTTGCCTTTTTTTATATCACCAGGGCTTAGCACAGTATTTGGCACATAATAAGTACTTGTTGACTTGCTGGTTGATGTCATTCCATAAGTTCATGGACCTCCCCTCACTCTCACTGCTCCCCACCCCCCCAACCCTCCATGGACTAAGTTATTCTAAAATCACATGGGTTACAGCAATCGCTCTTCTGAATGATGTCATGGAGTATGCCTAAACTTTTTTTCCCTATCATGTCTTATAGTGCCATCCCCAAAGCCTATTATAATACTAGGAACATTATTGATGTGCCAACTGGAAGGGTCTGTGATGTGGTGGTGCCTTTGATGGAGCCTGGGAGCCTGATGCTTGAAAGCTAAATTATAGGAAATATGTGGTACCTTCCCAGGAGGCAGATTCTGTGACATCAGTGCTAAGCAACAGGGAGGGGACACGGCCCCAACAGGATACATGAAGAAACTCAAGCATTTGAAATCCAAAAATGATCTTGATGAAGATTTTTAAATAATGATTTGGCAATACGCTTCAAGACCACCTAGCAGGGCCTCTGACGACCTGACAAGGCCAATGCTCATGGGATATTCTCATACCCCCCAGGCAATAGACTAGAATATCCTAGGCACTAAAGGAGATGGGCTCCAAAGGCCAGAAGGGATTGAAGGGTAGGCATGTCTATAGTCCATGTAGCTAGGAACCAAATGACCTAACTGGGCACCCTGGGGTTAGCAGAACAGGGCAATACAAGGCATTCCATGAGCCTTGGGTCACTGCCACTCAGATCGCACTACTTCTGTGTCTGGGTAGGAAAGAGGAGCCTATAGATGGGCAGCAGAAAGTAGACAACAGCCTCCATTCTCCAGCCCACTAACATTCTGGCCTGGGATGAGCCCAGTTTTTAGATATGGATAGATATGGAATACTTGACTCCCCTGTGTAGGCAATGGTGCCCTACTGGAAGATACAGGCAATGACCCTACACCGGACTGAATTCAGAAGGGCAAAGTCCCACCAACCCCACCTATGCTGATTCCAAACCAATATCTTGAGTCCA
The DNA here is from genome assembly GCF_028583685.1 of Petaurus breviceps papuanus. Classification (NCBI taxonomy): domain Eukaryota; kingdom Metazoa; phylum Chordata; class Mammalia; order Diprotodontia; family Petauridae; genus Petaurus; species Petaurus breviceps. Next base: position 2,026,030 of record NW_027185655.1, on the reverse strand, counting down.
AAGTTGTAAGAGGCTGTAAGAGCCCAAAATAAGGGGCAGTTTGAGGAAAGAACAGATCAACAGCCTTCCAGCCACAAGGAAAAGGGTCAGTTTAACCTTGTATCTGAGGAGATGGAAGGGAACCAGTTATTAGGACCCTGAAATTCAGGCTTCTCCCTCAAGAGACTTAGACAAGGACTACGGACCTAGATGAGAATTTCTGTGACGGGAACAATCTTCTACTACCCAGCACCTATACAGTGCAGTCTACGTTTTCATAAAAGGTATTAAGACCAACTTCAGGCTGAGTCGATGAAGGGCTCAGGAGGACAACATCGCTTCCAGGTCACTTTTGTAAAGACATCTGTGAGGGCTTCATCATGGCTCCAAGGTTTGGCTGGTAGACCATGACAGGCAACTCAGACAAAGAGGAGCTTCACTCAGCTGAAGCAACTCATTTTGTCCTCCCAAAGCCCTTGCTAAATATTCTTTCCCTGCTATGGCTAATTCAATTCCCTGTAAGTATCTCATTTTATTCCAGCATTGAATTGAAATCACCTGGGGATTGGCCCAAAACAACTGGTTTTGTCCTCCAGTCACATTCAACACTCAGCCAAGATCAGCCCATAGAGAAGTAAAAGGTATAACTTTGGGTAAAATATTGGACCAGGAAGCATTTAAGGAAGAACTCAGTACCTTTCCTGTCTATTCTACCAGAAGCTAGTCAGTATCTTTCCTAAGTCCAAGCCAAAAAGGTCCAGGATTACAGAGAAGATATGATGAACCCTGAAGAGAACTGGGCCAAGGAGGGGAGAAGGGGAAGTAGTTGTTCCCTGGAGAGAGTTACAAGGGAATACAGGGAGCCTTAATCTCTGGATTTTTAAAGAGAGTCAGGAGGGTGGCTAGGTGGCACAGTTAATAGAGTACTGGCCCTGGAGTCAGGAGAACCTGAGTTCAAATCCAGCCTCAACACTTACTAGCTGTGTGACTTTGGGCAAGTCACTTAACCCCAATTGCCCCTCCAAAAAGTGAGAGAGAGGGGGAGGGGAGGGAGAGAGAGTCAGAAAGTGGAGTCAGGGCTGGGATTAATTGACTTAAATAAGGCATTTTAAAGACCAGTCTGGGAACCCAAATGGAGAGCTGCCTAGCTCTGGGAATGAGGATGCCCAGAGTGCTTGGGAAGTAGGACAGCAATATGATTGGAAAGCAAGGACAGAGATGTGGGGGATCCAGAGAGTAAGTGACTTGGAGGGTGCCAGTGAAGAGCTGGGGAAAGGAGTGATGGCAACTGGTTGTGCTTCCTCTAATCTGAGAAAGAGTATTGGGGGGAGTGAAGCCTGAGGCTGTGAATTGGCTTTCTACTGTATTAGTAGAGAGAAGAGTCGTAGAAGACTACAAAATCCCATTCTGTCTGTAGACTCTAAATCAGGGGTAAGGAAACTGCATCCTCAAGGCCACATGTTCTGAGCTCTTCAGTTTTCTTTTAGAAAGAGATGGCTTTCTTAGTGGGTTCTAGGGTAACCTAGGATATAGGACATGCATAATTGCAGCAGGACATTCCATTTTGGGTGACTCCATTTCTTCTTCTTCTTTGGTTATACCCAGCTCTTCTTAACCCCATTTAGGGTTTTCTTAGCAAAGATGCTGGAAGGGTTTGCCATTTTCTTCTCCAGCTCATTTGACAGATTTGGAAACTGAGGTAAACAGTGACTTGCCCAAGGTCACACAGCTAGTTAATGTCTATGACCAGATTTGAATGAAGATTTTAATCCTGTTTGCCTCAGTTTCTCAGTCTATAAAATGAACTGGAAAAGGAAATGGCAAACCACTGTAGTATCTCTGCCAAGAAAACTCCAAGAGGAGTCATGAGAAGTCAGACATGACTAAAAAGCAACTGAACAACAATGACAACTTCTGACTCCATGCTCGGGGCTCTACCCACTGTGCCCCGTCACTGCCCAATTCCACTTCTACTCCCCTTGAATTATATTTATTTTAAATGGCCATACTTACTGCTGGTTTCAGTTAAGCTTTAACAGGTTTCAGCTCTAGGAGAAGTGACATTATTGTCACAGCCTTAATCTCGTACAACTAGTTATACGACCATAGAAGAGGCCTTTTAGTTGTGTGCCCTTTTACAGATGAGGAAACGGAGGCAGACAGAGGGTGAAATCATTTGCCCACCATCACACATCTAATGTGGGTCAAAGGCAATATTTGATCCTGGGTTCTCTGGCTCCAAAGCCAATACTTTCCCCACTATACCACAATGTTTATTATTGAGTATGTTTTGTAAAGTGATTTTAAGTTATGTTAGGCATAGTGAGATGGAATTTAGGGGCAGTTTTCCCACCACACATCGAACAACCAAGCAGAGTCCTAAAATGCAGCCAAGTCAGCACTGACAGCAGGAGGATATCTGAAAGAATATAATACAGAATACATAAAAGACAGAATAAATAATACAGAAAATAATACAGGAATAATTCAGAAAAAATGACTGATCCATTAGTTATTCAATCAATAAGCATCTATTAAACACCTACTATGTGCCATCTGGGTCTGAATTGGTATGAATAAAGAATCCTGCAGGTGGCCACAAGTATTCAAATTCATATCATGTGAAGTTATGAATCTTCAAAAGATGGTTATTGGCTCCAGTCCAATGGAAATATGCAAAGGGAATTGAAATAATGTGACTGCTACACAGGATTCATTATTCACACTTATCAGGACCCAGCTGACTAAATAAATGTATGTTAATTAATTGGTTTATTAGTATCTTAGCCAAAGCTAAAAACTTGGACCATTGAGGGTACTTTAATAATTGACAGTTGTGTGATTTTTTTTCATAATCTTGTTTTTGTTCCCATTTTGTTTTTTCCTGATAAGAACTTTGAACTTAGATTCTAACCCTGTAATTAAATTAATTTTTTAAAAGGGGGGGATTCATTTCCAGGACCTCACACTGATAATGTTGATTGAATGTCTGGTTGAATGTCTCAAGGAAAAACTGAACCACTTAGCCCAGTATTATTCAGTTTTCATGTATGCAAAATTAACTATTTAAATCACTATAAGGATACCTTGACTTTTATATACATAAAGAAGGATATGATACAAAACTTCTCTGAATGCTTCTATGTTAGTCAATCAGTCAATAAACATTGATATGCTAGCCTCTGTGGTAATCACTGAGAATATAAATAAAGGGAAGAAGATGGTATTATTGAAGATCTTGCAAGCAGTTTGTCCATTTTGAACTCTGGGATTTTTCCAAATGCTCAATTTCTTGTATTATTTCCACAGTGGTGATGTTGGAAGTCAAAACTATTGTCTCCTCAATCATCAATGTTAAATCAGGACTTTAGTATATGTGGTTTAATAACTATAACTAAATACCTATGGCTAAATAATAGGGAGCCACCATGTGTAGTTTATGGTTTAATTGACCCAAAAAATTATGTATGTATGTCTATGTACACACACACACACACACACACACACACATATATATACACACATAAAATATGTAGATCAAAAAATATATATGAAATGATAGGGTCAAAATTAAAATTTCACGAACTCTGCCATATTCATGGGGGTATTCCATTTGTTCTAAATCCAGTCTCTGAAAAATGGACAAGAAAGATTTGTTCAGACAAGAACTGGAGTATGTTCACGGAGTGCCCCTCTTCTGGACCATCGCAGAAGCGTGGTCCGAGGTAGAAGGATTCGAGGCCAGACCAGACGACCTTCTCATCTCCACCTACCCCAAATCTGGTGAGTTCAGTCACTTCACTAAGACAATTACAAGACACTTCCAAAGACAATGTGCTAGTGTGTGGTTGGAGAGCTAGCCTCCATATCAGAAAGATGGTTTAAATACCATGTCTGTCACATACTGCCTGTGTGACACTAAGTCAATCACTTCATCTCTCAACATCAAAGGTGTTAAACATGCAGTTATCAAGCATATATTACCCATAGCTTTCCAAAGTGTGGTTGGAGCCTGATTAAAACGGAGTTCCTATCTGATTTTTTATATGTTGATGTGTTAAAATATATATATGTATATACATATATATATTTCTCTATTTATGTGTGTTGTTGTAAGTCAACATGCAGCCACCAAGGGATCCTCATGTATGGTTTAGGGGCTGTTTCTATCTCAATTTGGCCCCACTGATCTAGACAACTCCTAAATGTGGATGGATGGATGGATGGATGGATGGATGGATGGATGGATGGATGGATGGATGGATGGATTGAAGATGGTAAGTTGCAGAGAAGATGATAACCTGCATTGGATGAGGGAGTTTCATCCCCTGGGATTTCAGTCCCTATTCCTATCCCTTGTATGCTAGCATCTAAACTCACTTTTCCACAAATGGCCAAATGGCTCCCACCGAAACTTGGTGAATCATTCCATTTTAAGAATTGAGGGGTTCTTAAGATTTTTGTGACATAGACTCCTTTGGCAGTTTTATGAAGCTTAGGGTCACCTTTGCAGAAGAGTTTTTTAAATAACTAAGGGAAATGCTAGTTTTCAGTTCAGGGTTAATGAAAATAAAGGTGTCACTTTTTCCCCTCCAGAAATCTGTTCACAAAACAGAGTCCATGGACCTCTGGTTAAGAACTCGTCTAATAGACTTCTTGATTGAAGACCAATAAATTCTACATCTTTTATCTGTTTTTCAGTCATCAAAACAGCAGTGTCATACACAAATATCTCACAAGCAAGGTCTTCATCCTAATTAGTTCTAATGGATTATTAATTGGTTTGTATTTAGTTAGTGGATCAGAATGGCTTTAAATCTGCAATGCTAATAACTTTTCTCTCCCAGTACTGGATACTTCATTTGATTCTGAATGGCCTTACTTGATTTTTCTGTGCTTTGTCAGAGCAACTTGACAAATTTCAGATCAACCAGATCTGTGATGTCAGTGATACAGTCAAAAGAACACTGTACCTGAAGTCATCCAATCAGAATTCAAACCCTAGCTCTCCTCACCTTGGGCAAATCACTTTACCTGGTGGGCCTCAGTTTCCCCATCTGTAAAATGAAGGGGTGGGACCAAAAGATCGCTAATACCCCTTGTACCTAAATCTATGATCCCTTTATATGTCTCTCGCAGCTCCTCTTCTAGCACTTTTCAGTCTCCTCTGCTAGGACAATCAATCAGAGAACATTTCTTCTTATAGATGACTTGGTGGCTTCTAGGTGGCAGGACACGAGTCAAGAAAAGCTGAGTCTGAATCCTGCATTAGATGCTTGCTACCTCTAAATGGGGTCTGGTGGCTAGGGCAGTGAATCTGGAATTAGGAAGACTCATTGGATCCTTTTGCAACATTTCATCAGCTCTGCTTTCTCTACTCTTTAATGTTCACTTTGAGCAGATTTTGACTAGTTACAAACCTTGTAGGGCTGGGCACACAGAAGGGCTTTCCCTGAGTAATAGAGCCTATCTATTCTGGGTTGTTGTGAGGACATTAATGGTTGTAAAGCATTTTGCAAACCTCAAAGCACTCCATGAATGCTGTTGTCGTCATCATTGCTGTTGATGTTGTCCCACACCACATTATCCAAGGGATTGTCTGCTTTACTCATTCACAGTGACAAAATGTAAGCTCCAGCACTAAGGATTCCCAGATGCCTGAGTCATCATAGTCATCTAAGTTCTTAATGGTTGATTCTTATGTTTCCCATAATTTGTCTTCTAATCTGTTTATGATATGACCTTTTATATCTAAGGCATGTGTCCATTTGGAGTTTTGCTTGGTATGTACTTCAAGGTATTGGTCTAAACCTCATTTCTGCCAGCCTGCTGTCCAATGTTCCCTGCAGTTTTAAATACTGAATTCTTCCTCCTTTAGCTGTGTGGTCTTTGGATTTATCACATGCTAGGTTAATTTACTATGTTAATATGCTTCTATAACTTGTGAATCTATCTAATCTTTTCCACTGATTGACCTTTCTTTTCCTTAACTAGGACCAAAACATTGTAATGATTTCCACTTTTAGTATAGTTTGATATCTGTTATTGTTAGGCCCCCTTCCTTCCCACATTTTTATTTTCCCATAGCTTTATCAAGTAATTTTTCTCATAATATAATAGCTGACATTTATATAGTATTTACTATGTGCCAAGCACTGTGCTAAACATTTTACAATTTGATCTTCACAACAACTCTATTATTATCCTTATTTTGCAAATGAGGAAACTGAGGCAAACAGAGGTTAAGTGACTTGTCCAGTGTCACACAGTATCTTTGGTAGGATTTGAACTCAGGTCCTCCTGATTTAAGGACCAGTGCTCTATCCATTGAGACACTTGGCTGCCTTCAGTTCCCTCATGTGAAAATGTTTTTTTTAATAATCATGCTTCCATAAGGTCTTTTCTTAATTTAATGAATCTAATTTCTGTAATTTATGTTTTCCAGGTACCACTTGGGTCAGTGAAATGTTGGACCTGATCTATAACAATGGAGATATAGAGAAATGCAGGCGAGATGCTATATTCAATCGGGTCCCTTTCATGGAACTGATAATTCCTGGATTGGTGAATGGTATTTCCAATGAATGTTTCTTTACCTAGAAGAAATCAGCATTCCCATACTCTTATCCATCATCTCTAGGGCTGACATTATGAAAAGTTATGGTAGAAAAAAATCTTCAAAGCTAAAAACCAAAGCATAGGAAGCTAATCAAATGTTATCTGAGCAAATAAATTCTAATAATCTGATCATCAGATAATAGCAGCAAACTCGCTCCATTCTGCAGCCTCTTGGTGGTTAAGGGGGCAGTAAGAAGAGGAGGAAACATCATTTTACTGGCCAAGAAACACATCATTCCCTAAGTTCAGATCTAAAGATTTTTAGAGCTTTGATCAGATCCTAAAGGAAAATCTTGAATGTACTTATGAAACATTCCCCAACTTTGTTATAGAAGGAAGCACTGACCCCAGTCAAAACAAGAGCCTGGGCCAAGTCTTTGTTTCTCAGCAGACCCTTCTCATATAACAGCATCCTGCCCCTTGCCTTTGTTAGACATGTTGAACCATCACTGCTTAAGGCTCTCTCTCCACTGAAGTAAGCCCCAATCTTCCTGACCTTTCCTGATGCTATCAAAACTTGCACCGGGACCTGTTTCCCAGTTAAATAACACAGAGGATAAAGCACTAGTCTTAGCATGGAAAGACTGAGTTTAAAGCCTACCTCTGACACTGCCAAGTTCTGTGATTCTGAGCAAGTCTCTTGACATCTCTCACCCTCAGTTCACGGGCAATCAATTTCTTCATCATTTCTCCATCTGCAAAATGGAGTCAGTAATGGCTTCCTCTAACTCCCAGATGATGGCATATTTGAATATGATTGAAATATTTCTTGCTGAAACATATAAGCTCCTAAGGAAACTATTTAGAAAAATAGCTGAATAAATATTGTAGAAGACAAGTAAAACATAAATTATTAATATGTGAATTTCAATATGAATTGGATAGAGTGCTGGGTTTAGAGTCAGGAAGACTCCTCTTCATGAGTTCAAATCTGGTCTCAGACACTTACTAGCTGTGTGACCCTGGGCAAGTCACTTGATCCTGTCTGCCTCAGTTTCCCTAACTGTAAAATGGGGGTAATAATAGCACCTGCCTCAGAGGGTTGTCGTAAGGATCAAATCAGATCATGCTTAGCAAAGTACCTTCATAGTAGGCACTTGTTTCCTTCTTTCCTCCCCTGATGAAAATCATCTATCAGGGACTGCTAAGTGACATAGGGGATAGAGCACTGGGACTGGAGTCAGGAGGAACTGATTTCAAATCTGACCTCAGATACTTCCTAGTTGTGTGACACTGGGCAAGTCACTTAACCCCGATTACCTTTTAAAGAAATCATCTCTAAATCTAAATTAAGACTGTTCCAGTGGTGGAAAACCTGCAGCCTCAAGACCACGTGGGGTCCTCTCAGTCCTTGGGTGCACCCTTTTAACTGTGACCGAGTTTTACAGAACAAATTCTTTTATGAAGGGGATTTGTTCTATGAAGTTTAGAGTCAGGCAAAGGGCTGAATTTGAAGACCTAGAGGGTCACATACAGCTTCAAGGCTGCAGGTTCCCCACCGCATCCCCTATAGTAGGTCTATAGAGAGTCATTGCATTCTGGGGGAGGCAGGGAGATGGACAGTCAAAGAGCCCTAGTTTCTAGAGTTAGAGAACTAGCATTCAAATCCTGTCTCTGGTGCTTATTCCCTGGGGGATCCTGGACAAATTACTTAACTCATGATATCTCAGCTTCATCTGTAAAATGGGAGTATTTTACCTCAGTATTCCATAAACCAAATGGCCTCTTTGCTGATTCCAGCTCTAACCTATGAACTGATTTCAAGAGACTCAGAGAAAGATGGTGCAACAAGACATGATTTTACAGAATTAAGCTTGTTTTATTCTTTTTTTTTTAAGAAAAAGGAGGAAAACATTGACCACACAATAAAATTAAATGTATGTAATTTATCAATTATGTAATGGACTTTAACCAGGAAGGAACATGCTAATGATGACTTGGACCACAGAAATTCCCCTATCATGCTGAAGCAGAACTAATCACCAATCTTGGTTGTGTCTTTCCACACTTACAGGAATAAAGCAACTGGAAGCACTGAAGTCCCCACGCCTGGTGAAAACCCACCTGCCAGTACAACTCCTTCCTTCTTCTCTGTGGAAGAATGACTGTAAGGTAATCAATTCTAAAAGGAGGAGGAGGCTGAGGGGGGAGACTGGCCTTCTTCAGATAGGACTTCCATCTCCTATTAAGGGGAGAGGTATTTGTTTCCCAGGGAGGAGGCAATTAGATAAGATCTTGTCTGAAGGGACCCCGCCCCACTAATAAGAAATTTGCATTATCAGAGGTACAGAATTTTAATAATGGCTGTCATTTTACATAGCACTTTAAGACTTGCAAAGCACTTCACAAATACTATCTCATTTTGTCCTCACAATCAAAGGTAAGTCCTATTATTATCCCCATTTTGCCAATGAGGAAACTGAGTCAGAGATTAGGTGAATTCCCTAGGGTCCAATAGCTAGGAAGTGTTGGAGTCTGAATTTGAATTCAGCTCTTCCTGATTCCAGGTCTAGTGCTTTATCTACTGAGCCACCAATCTTCTTCCCTTCCTAGGGATTCTCTCACAATAATATTATATTTCTACATATATATATATGACAGAATATAGCAGCATAATGCAGTAAAAAAAAAAAAAGTTATCACATCAAGTCAACAAGTACTTATGAAGGTAATTTCTCTGCAAAGAATAAAAGGTCCTTTGGGATAAGATCTTCTTTCTTATTTCCTTACCATTTTTGCATCCTTAATGATTGAGGCAGTGCCTGACACACAGTAGATACTTGAGAAATATATGAATGAATGAATGAATGAATTGAAAGGAATCAATTCAGCAGTAACCATCCCTCACTGGAAAGTCCCTTGATCACCCTGCCTATTGGGCACTCTTACCAGTCATCCCACACACACTCAAAGAATTGATATTCGTAAAGCACAGGTCTAAGCAGGTCAGTCCCCAATTAAAGAAGTTTGTAGAAATCCCATTGGACTCTAAAATGAATATAGATTCCTCTAGTTGACCTCAGAAGCCCTTCAAAACCCATCTTTAGCCCACTTTCTCAGCCATAGTACAAATAACGCTCCTTCATGCACTAAATTCCAGTGAACTATTCATTTTGCTATCCCAGGTTCTGAACTCCCTGTGTCCCTGGCTCAGTTAATTAATTCACTCTCTTACCTTGTTTCCTCATCTATAAAATGAGAGAATTGGAAGGGTCCTTTCCAGCCTTAGATCTATGCTCCCATGGCCTTCTATTTCTTGCCTCTTATGGGTTGTCAGGCTGTCTCCTGTGCTTGGAATAAACTCCCTCCTCACTTCTGCCCCACATCCCTATCTTGCTTCAAGGCTTAGCTCAAATTCCACCTCTTACAAAATCCCCCCCATTATGAGTCTTCCCCATGAAAATTGCCTTGTACTTGTTGTATATTTTTTAGTTTCCTTGTTATGTCATTTCTCCCCCAAAGGAATGTAAGTTTCTTTAAAGCAAGGGCTATTTTGCTATTGTGTTTGTATGCCTAGCAAATAGTAAGTGACTTTCCCAGGGTCACATAGCTAGTAAATGTCAAGTGTCCGAGGTGAGATTTGAACTCAGGTCCTCCTGACTCTAGGGCCAGTGTTCTATCCACTATGCCACCTAGCTGACCCACATAGTACAAACTTAATAAATACTTGTTGAACAGATGAATAAATGGTTTTAAAACTTCATAGAACAGCCAACTTCCATGATTTATTTTTAGTAAGTAAAATGTAATCAACTCAGCATTTTCTTTGATGACTGCAATGCCTTAATATCATTCTTTTGATGTAACAGGAGTTCCCCTTATTGAAGAAGGTGGGAGGGAGCTAAGCTTACCTGGGTCATCTCCAGGGACACTTTTGGTCCACCTGAAGGACTTGGTCTTTGAGATGGTGATGCAATCCCCTCAACTCAACAGTCTTTATTTAAAGGGAGAGATAACGTCTGACCTCCCTCCCTGCTTCCCACAGGAAGAACTAAAGAGAGTTCCAGGGCACATGTTCTTAAGTGCAGAGTGAAAGCAGAAGTTGCCTCTCTTTTCAGCTCCACCCTGAATGTTCCCATGGGGTTGTGCCAGAACAGATGGGGAGACAAGACCTGGTAACCCCTATAACATCAAAATATGAACACTGAGTCATTACAGTCACCAATAAATTGAGTTTGTTATACTGAACTTAGATCTAGGTGAAGTATAGAGTGCTAGCTTTAGAGTGAGGGAGATCTGAGTTCCAATCCTCCCTCAGATACTAGTTGTTTGACACTGGGCAAGTCACTTAACCTTTATCTGCTTCAGTTTTTTAATCTGTAAAATGAGAATAATAATAATAACACCTACCTTGCAGATTTATTGCAAGAATCAAATGAGATAGTATATATAAAGTGCTTTGCAAACTTTCAAGAGTAATCATAAAATACAAATGCGAGCTGTTATTATAACCTGCTAAGTAAGGAAAAAACCCAACCATGAAACTTCAAAACTCGACAAGCTGGTTTGGAGTGCCTACAATGTAATAGGTACTGTGCCAGGTTTACAAAGACAAAGACAAAACAGTCCCTGCTTTCATTCTCCAGCAGGGAGAGGAGGAGGGAGGGAGAAATGACATGCAAGGAAAAATCTAAATATTTCATGTTCAAAATACAAAACAAGTCTCCCCACTCCACGGAACAACAGCTCTTTTGTAGTGAGAGAAATGTACTATTAGAATCATAAAATCACAGGTGGTCAACTCATCCACTCCTCTCCTAAAGCATGAGCCTTTATCTATAAGATGGCTGACTGTGGACATATGTCAGAAGTATTTGGGTTTTTTATGGAATCTCTGATATTAGGCTTGCTTTCTTGTGATTGGCTTGTTTCCTCCAAAGATAGAGTGCAGAAAAAAGATTCTAATTGAAGGTTAAAATTCAATTGAATTTTTATTAGCTGGGATTTTTTCATAGTAGTGTATTTGTATTTCTGATGACATAATTTGTTCCTTGTTAGAATACATACATGGGGTAGTGTGCTGGCAAATGTTTAACAACTGAGCCCTATAGGTCAGCTAGGTGGCTCAGTGGATAGAGTGTTGGGCCTGGAGTCAGACCTGAGTTCAAATCCTGCCTTAGACACTTACTAGCTGTGTGACTCTGGGCAAGTCACCTAACCCTGTTTGCCTCAGTTTCCTCATCTGTAAAATGAACTGGAAAAGGAAATGATAAACTACTCCATTATCTTTGCCGAGAAAATCCAAATGGGGTCACAAATAGTCAGATACAACTTAAGCAACTTAACAACCTCAGGGGGGAAAATGTAGGCTAGGAACTTTTAAGTTTAATTAATCCACATTATTAACATTTTCTTCGCTGCTTTCTTAATTATAGACAATCAAAAAACCAATAAATCCAGCCCTGGTTTGTAGCCTTAGCCAATATTTGAGGTATAAATGCTCACACTGAAAATTTAAATCAGTTCTCTCAAGTCAGTTTGAGCTGCCTCTAGCACACTCCTGGAGACCTAAAAGTGGTACCCTCTCCCCTCCATGTGGTGCTAATGCGCAGCTGCGGAGGTCCTGTGGCAGAGGACAGACATGGAGGCCCAGATTTGAGATGAGGAAGGGGAAACATCTGTTCTAATAACACAAATACATGTTACTGAAGTCACTTAATTATCTTCTTTTTAAATAACATGAATGAAACCCCACGAATCTCCCATCTCTTCCCACAGATAATCTACGTGGCACGAAATGCTAAGGATGTAGCTGTCTCGTACTATTATTTCTACAAGATGGCAACAATGCACCCAGAGCCTGGTACCTGGGAGGAGTTTCTGGAGAATTTCATGAATGGAAAGGGTAAGACTAAGTATCCACTGGAGCTCAGAGCTCAAAAGCAAGAAGTGTCCTAGAACATACAATGAGCGCTTAATAAATGCTTGACGATTGCGTGACCCAATAAGGATACATGGAGCTCACAGTGAATCAAAACCTATTGGTTGAGGTCCTTTTCTCCATTTCCTATTCTCTTAGATAGCTAGTGGCACAGTGAATAGAATGCTGGATATGGAGTTAGGAAGACTTGAGTTTAAATCCATTCTCAGACACTGTGTGACCTTACTTAACCTCTCTCAGCCTCAGTTTCCTCACTTGAAAAAAGGTCTAATAAAAGTGCCTCATTCCCAGAGTTGTCAAGAGAATGTTTTTTAAAGATAACACTTGTAAACCACTTTGCAAACATTACAGCACTATTTAAATGCTATTATTATTATTATTATTATTATTACAAAAATGAAGAAAAATAAAAAAACAGGTAAACATGACAAAAAATTAACATTTAATGGTATCCCTTGCAGGCAACAGGTATTATAAATAATCAGAACTTTTAGATTAGAACTTTTGGGGATAATTTGCCAAAATTCACTCTCATTACCCTCGTGCAGCCCCTGATCTTATGCCTGAAATGTTTCAAAACTCTCCTATCTCGTCTTCCTGTCTCCAATCTGCACCTTCTCTAATCTACCACATGTTGTAAGATTTACTCTTGTTTAAAATCCTCAGTTTCTACTGAATAAAATGGAGCTTGCTTGGTCTGGTTTAAGGGAGGGACTTCATTGATTATTCTACCCACGTAAAAGTAACCTTAACAAATTGGGTTATTGTTGTTGATGCTGTTGTTGTTCAGTGGTTTTCAGTCCTGTCCAACTCTATGTGACCCCATTTGGGGTTGTCTTGACATAGATACTAGAGGTTTATGCCACTTCCTTCTCAAGCTCCCCTTAACAGATGAGGAAACTGAGTCAAAGTCAAGTGACTTGTCCAGACCAGCTAGAGTCACTTCACTAGGAAGATGAGTCTTTCTAAGACCAGGCCCTTCACTCTATCCATTCCAGCACCACCTCACTATCCCCCAACAAATTAGGTAAAAAGACTTTTGTGATAGAATCAGAATGGAGGGTGACAAAGAGATCATAGAAGTGGGACAAAGATGCATATGTGCAAAAATATTTATTGCAGCTCTTTTTGTGGTGGCAAAGAATCGGAAGGTGAGGGGAATGCCTATCAGTTGGGGAATGGCTAAACAAGTTGTAGTATATGAATGTAATGGAATACTATTGGGCTATAAGAAATGACGAGCAGACAGACTTCATATTTACCTGGAGAGACTTATACAAACTGATGCTGAGTGAGAAGAGAAGAACCAGGAGAAATTTGTACACAATTACAGACACAACGTATGTGTGATGACCAACTTTGATAGACGGGACTCTTCTCAGCAATGCAAGGTCATAAGACAACTCCCAAAGACTCATGATGGAAGGAGATGTCTACATTCAGAGAAAGAACTAGACAGAACCGAGTTTGAATGCAGACTGAAGCAAACTACCTACTCTCTTTCTTTTTCTTGTTTGGTTTTGTTTCCTCTTTTCCATTGTTCATTCCATCTGATACAATCCTTCTTTATAACCTGACTAATATCTAATGTGAAAATATTTGCAGATCCTATACTTGATTGCATGCCACCATGGGCAGGGAGGAAAGGAAGAGATGGAGGGAGAGAAAATTTGAAATTCAAGGAATTGTGGAACTGAATCTTGAAAACTAAAAGTAAACAAACAAATTATTAAAGACAAAAAATACTAAAAAAAAATGGAGAGTGAGCAAAGCCTACACACCCCCTTGAATCCCTCAAAGTCACTGAGAGAGAGACTGGCCATGCCCTAAGGAATTTGTATGAAAGGAAGAAATTATCTCAAAACCTGGGATTCTAAGGGTCTGGATTCAAGCGGTATCCCAGTGGATCCCACTCTCACAAAATGGCTTTGATAGATTCATGGAGGTGAAACAGGCCGTGCAGACTGATTCTAGTTGTCAGTTGAAAAGATGTTCTTATCTAACAAAGGCAATTACTTTTAATTGAATGGGATATGAGTGGAGCCTTATCCTCACACTAGTATTCAAGACACAGCACAACATTCCCTAGACTATCTCCCCAACCTTCAATCTTCTCCTCCAACAAAACTGTATCTACTCATTTCCTCCCAAGCCTGTCTTAGACAATTCTACCTTTTAACTTTTGCTCATGACATTCTACCTGCCTAACATGCCCTTCCTCACCTTCTCTTATGATTTAAGTAGTATTTGTCCTTCAAGGCTCTACTTAAGTCCCAACTGCTCGTATAGGCTCACAGACCCAGAGCTGGAAAGCACCAAAGAAAGTATCCAGTCCAACTCTTCCATTTTAAAAGTAAAGAAACTGAGAGGTAAATAGCTTGTCCATAGGTAAGTGGAAGAGGCAGGATTTGAACTCAGATCCTCTCATTTCAGAGTCAGGGTTGATGCCCACTTGAGCATGATCTCTCTTCCCTCTCTGAATCTTCATTTTACCCATTGTTTCTACAAGACATTTAGCACTTCCCCTTCCTCACTTGGTAACACTCCTCATCTTTTTTGTGTAGGTGGCCTTTAGCTCATCAATACCTTGAGAAGAGACGTTATTTTTTATAGAGTATCTCCTTTGATTCCCAGGACATAGTGCCTTAATTGTATAGGTACTCATCACATTGTATTACCACAGCAGAATGTAAGTCCCTTGAAGGCAGGTTCCTTGTTGTTTTTTTCCTTTATATCCCTAAAATTTAGCAGAATTTTCAATACAGTTGGTACTTAATAAATGCTTCTTGAATTAAAATGGATAAGACTATAAACAGTGACAACAACAAGAAATGTGGGCAGTTTTCTTATAAATCTTCCTTTTTCTCTGAATGTCTTACCTTATGTAACATAGTGAGTTTCGGTTCCTGGTATGACCATGTGAAGGGCTGGTGGGAGAAGAAGAAGGACTGCCGTATCCTCTACCTCTTCTATGAAGATATGAAGGAGGTGAGATAAAGAGAACCTTCTTCCACATGAAAGAAACTCTACCTCTCTTCCACCCTTGAAACTCTCTTCATTCATGTAATTATTTCAAATACAACTGTCTTGTAGTCATTCGATCTTCTTCTAACAAAGCATCTCACACTCTTTTCTTGGAGAAGAAGAGAGATGAATTAGAAAAGAATATAATTCTATGGGTTCAAAACTGGTGGGATGGCCAGACTCAAAGTTATTGTGAATGATTCAATGTAAATGACTATTTAACATTTTTAACAATGACTCAGATAAAGGCATAGATGGCACACTCCTCCAATTTTCAGATGACTCAAAGTTGGGAGAGATAGTTCACTCTATGGATGACAGAGGCAGGATTTCCAAAGGGCCTTTACAGGCTAGTGTATTGGCCTGGTTCCAACAAGATGAAATTTAATAGGGATAAATGTCAAATCTTATGCTTGAGTACAAAAAGAAACCAGCTTTCCATATAAGAGATGGGGGCATGATTAGAAATGGTTGTATCTTTCCTGAGATCCTCTTAAACAGTCTTATGAGGACAACTGCCTTACCCCCTTTATTTTTGCTTCTCTACATTCATTTTGTGGTGATATTCTGTCTGCTCATGGAAGAAATTTGGAGAGCTTGGAAATTTCTGACCTATTCCACCATCTTCCCAGAATGCCCAAGAAAGTAATTTTTCTTTCAAAAAAAAAAGTTACAGGATTTTAGTGAACCATGAGGTCAATGTGGGCCAGAAGTTATGTGGCACCCAAAAAGTTAATACTATCTTGGGTTTCATTCAAGGAAGCATGGCTTCTAGGAGTAGGGAAGCACTCTGCCCTCACCAGCTCTCATGCAGAGTACTATCCTCTGTTTGAGAAGGATTTTGATAAACTGGAGAATATCCAAAATAAGGAGCCAGAATGGTAAAGGGTCTTGAGCCCATAATGATCCATTGAAAGGACAGGCTAGATCAGAGAAGTAAAGACTTGGGAGGTTTTGATAACTGCCTTCAAGTATTTGCAGGGCTGTCATTTGGAAGAGGGTTTTCACATCTTCTGTTTGTCCAAGAAAACACAAGCAGAAGCAAGAAGTTGGTGGCATAAAGAAAGTATTTTAGGTATGATGTCAGGAAAACACTTCCTAAAAGTGAGAGCTGTCTTAGAATGAGCTTTCTCGAAAGGTAGTGAATTCTCTTCTTTGGAGGTCTCCAGACAGAAAATGTATAATCATTTGTTGACCATGTTATAATGGGAAATTTCTTCCAAGTATGAGTTGAGCTACCTAACCATTGAAATCCCAACTTTAAAATTCTGTGATTCCATGGTTCTCTAGGACCCAAAACGTGAACTACTGAAAGTGCTGAAGTTCCTGGAAAAGGATTTACCAGAAGACATTGTGAATAAAATCCTCCATCACACCTCCTTCAATATCATGAAACAGAATCCAACAGCCAATTATAGCATGATGTCAAAAAGAGAAATGGACCACAGCATATCTCCCTTTATGAGAAAGGGTGAGAGTCTTACAGGGGGCTCATATTTAAAACATCTGGGATTTGGGGGTTGGAAGAGATCTGAAAGCTCATCTAGTCCATCCCCCAAATTACATGAGACTAAATGGCCTAAGTGTGACGAGGGAAACATAGGCAGAAGTGGGAGAAGGGAAATAGTAACCATGAGCGGTTTGGTGTTGTTGTTCAGTCATGTCTCACTTGGAGTGGTTTGCCGTTTCCTTCTCCAGCTCATTTTACAGTTAAGGAAACTGAGGCATAAAGGGTTAAGTGACTTGCCTGGGATCACACAACCAGTCAGTGTCTGAGGCTGGATTTGAACTCAGGTCTTCCTGACTCCAGGCCTGGTGCTTTATCCACTATACCACCTAACTGCCCTATGGGTGGTTTAGAAAAGCAATAAGGTGAAGGCAAAAAAGAAAAATATGACTTCAAGGTAATGTTCTGTGGCCACAGACCTAACTGGATGGGAAATTTTCAGGTGAGAACTTTCTCTTAGCATCCAAAGTGAATATCCCAACTAATGTCTTCCCTGGGATCCTTTACTGAACCAAGACACCTCAGGCTACTGGAATGACCTGGGTTTCCTCACTCAGAAAAGCATCAGTATCTGTAATAGAAATAGGAGCAAGGATAGCTGGGGTTTGTGCACTTCCCTGAGCAGCTTCCTCATCGATGAAATGAATAAGTTAAACCAGACGATCTCTGAGGACCCTTCTGGCTCTAAAATCCTATCTTACATAGTTAGTGTACTTTAAGTAAAAGCTGTGGAAAGCTAGATGGTTGAAATGGTGTGGGGCTTAGAGGATCTGCTGGGGTTTAGCCTAGCTCAGCAGTTTTCTGCAATTATTGCCCAGAAATTCAATTCAGTTCAGTTCAATAAATTGAAATTCAATTCAGTTCAGTTCAGTTCAATAAACTGTGGGTCTGCTGTATTCCAGGCACGGTGCTAAACACTGAGGACACAAAAAGAGACAAAAGGTGGTCCTTACCCTCAAAGAACTTATAATCTCATGGGGGAAATAAAGAAATACGCAGTCAGCAGTATCTATCTGCTTTAGCAAATTTGTTAAGAAAATGCTCAATTCACACATTTGTTAAAATAGTGGAGTGCCTTGTTGGGATTTGCTCAGATTGGGCTTTACGAGACTTCTAGGTAGACCTGGAGTCCAAGACAGAGTGCAAGACCTGGAACCAGAAAGATTCAAGTTCAGATCCAGTCCCAGACAGTTAATAGCTGTGGGACCTTGGGTGAGTCACTTAAACTTTCTGCTTCGGTCTCCTCATCTGTAAAACGGGGATAAGAATAATATCACATACTTCCCACAGTTGTTGTAAGGATCAAAGGAGCTAATAATTATAAAGTACTTAGCCAGGTGCCTGCCATATAGTAAACACTATATAAATGTTAGCTATTATTATTATTAAAAAGATTATCTTTGGGGTGGCTAGGTGGTACAGTGAATAGAGCGCCAGCCCTGGAATCAAGAAGACCCAAGTTCAAATCTGGCCTCAGACACTTAACACACAAACTAGCCATGGGACTGTGAGCAAGTCACTTAACCCCACCCACCCTCCAAAACACAAAAAAAAGAAAAGATTATCTTTGTAAAACTATTTTATAAATCTTAAAGCACTCTAGCAGATGTTCTAAAAGTCTTAGTGAAGATTTAAGCTTTTAAAATTTGGAATATAAAAGGGTATCACATATTCAACATTGTTACACAGTTACCTACTAATTTGGGGGAAGGTAGGTGGCACTATGGATAGAGTGCCAGACCTGGAGTCAAGAACACTCATCTTCCTGAGTTCACAAAGGGCCTTAGACACTGGCTGTGTGACCCTGGGCAAGTTACTTCACCCTGTTAGCCTCAGTCTCCTCATCTGTAAAATGAGCTGAAGAAGGAAATGGTGAACCCCTCCAGTATCTTTGCCAAGAAAACCCCAAATGGGGTCATGAAGAGTCAGACAGGACTGAACAACAGCAACAACAAACCTAATAATTTGAGGCTTAAAACTGTACTAAGACTTGGGGAACATCCTGTGTTTATGATAAAGGCTATTGAGGTATTAAATGCTATTATGCTGTTAATTCTCTCTGCCAACTACAGATATCTAAGTTACAAGAAAAGACTGAATGGATTCTTGGTGCAGTGGAGAGAACACTGGGCTTAGAATCAGAAAGACTCATTTTCCTGATTTCAAATCTGTCCTCAGACACTTAGCAGCTGTGTGACTCTGGGCAAGTCACTTAACCCTGTTTGCCTCAGTTTCCTCATCTATAAAAAGAGCAGGGAAGGAAATGGCAAATCACTCCAGTATCTCTGCCAAGAAAACCTTAAAATTGTATCAGAAAGACTTGGGAAGGGCTGAAATGACTGAACGACAACAAAAAATATGAGAAATATGGATGATAATCAAGTATCAGGTAGGGCAGCTGGGCTGCCTTCTTAAAAGGCATATTTCATCTCTTTCATTCTAAAGGATTTGGGTAGAAATCTTTCTGAATTCTTCATATTCAGAATTTGGACTGAATAAAATTAGCAAGAAAATGAAACTGTTCAGATTTTGAATCCCAGAGTCCTTTACTGGGTGGTTCAAGAGCTATTTAAGCCATGATTGCTGACATAATTTTGGAAAACACACCAGAATTATACACCTGGAGAAACTAAAGAAATTTGAGAAGGTTGAGGAGGGGGATGTGTGAAGCATAGCTCTGAAATCAAAATACAAGGTTTGGGCCAGGATTTGGAAAACAGACTAAAAGTGGTTTGATGGGAGAGGGATACCATGGGTCAATACTCTTTCCTTTCTCTTCTGCCAGGGATTTCCGGTGACTGGAAGAATCAGTTCACGGTGGCCCAGTATGAGAGATTCGAAAAACATTATAAGCAGCAAATGGAAGGGACAACACTGAAGTTTCGAGAAGAGATCTAAGAAGCATCTCCCTCACCTCCAAAGTTATCAGGGGGAGAAACGCCCATCAAACACTCAGTGAAAATATGTATAGGCTATGATCTCCCGAAGCTGTCTAGTTTAGTCATTTGCATATATATGTATACATACATACATGCATACATTCATGCATATATATACTGCTGTGAAAAGTCCTAACCCTATACATCAGAGGATGTCAAGAATGATTGTCTAAGATTTCTTAATAAACTGCCCGAGTGTTTGAATTGTCTTAAAGAATTAAATCATGGGGGTGGCTAGGTGGCACAGTGAATAGAGCACCGGCCCTGGAGTCAGGAGGACCTGAGTCCAAATCTGACCTCAGACACTTAATGCTTGCTAGCCATGTGACGTTGGGTAATTCACTTAACCCCAACTGCTCTGCCCTCCCCCGTCCAAAAAGCAATAATAATAATAATTAATAAAATCATGAAATGAGACAAGACTTTTAAAAGTATGCAATTACATACCTTCCTATTATACAGAGTTGGAACTAGAATTGGACAGGTGGAGCTTTTTCCAAGAACAATGAAATTTAGAAGGTTTAAAAATTTTTAAATGATGATTTTAAAAGATCATAAAGTTTTGAAATATGATTTGTGTTATGTTTGATAGCTCACAAACTCTGGTAGAATTAAAACATACCTCATTAGCAAAGATTCTTAGTTCAAAGTAGAAGCTGCCAGAAGGTAGAATATGTTCCCCAAATGAATTCCTCCCTAGCCTGGTCAAGGTGCCCACCTAAATACAACCTCCAACCTGCCCTCAACAAAGCTCAGTGTCCTTGCATCTCTCCTACTCAACTGACTTTGTCTTATTTTCTGTGTTGTTTTTACATCATATACCAGAAAGTTAATTTGAGGTTTCCTTTTGATCTTCCTGCCCCAGATATCAAAGCTGCTAGCTCTATCTCTGTGATGCCATGTTTCTTCAAGATTAAAATGTCTAGGTAGTAGAAAGGCTTAGATTATGGGTTCTTGGTGGAAGAAAATCTTAGCATGAGGAAGGCCTTGAGATCTGTGAGACCTAGAAACTACCTTCATCAGAATTTGTTTCCTAATTTCTCACTGTCTCTTCCCATGAGAACTGGGATCTGTCAAGTCAGTGCTAAGTTTTTAGTTGAGTCTATACAAGGAAAGTAATAGATTCACACTCAGGTGGCCCCTTAACCTATATTTCAGTTAATCAAGATGACTGTATCATAGCCTTCGAACAATCCAGTGTTTTGGTAATTACTCTCTCCAATGGATATATTTTATATAATGATGATATAAAATAATATCAAGAAAACAACAAATAAATATTGTGAACCAATAGCAAAAGTAGCAAGATTCACTTGTCACCTTCTCAGAATACATCTTTCAGAAATTATTTAGTGAGAATTTGTCATCACTTTTAATTAAATTAACTAATATTTACTGAGCAACTACATTGTGTGAGACTATACCTAGTCCTGTGCTAGGTACCATGTGAGATACAAAGATGTAAGACATGGCCCCTGCCCTCAAAAGGCTTACAGTCTTCCTTAAGAGGCAAAGTCATAGGAAGCGGTAAAATAACAAAGGCTAAGTGGTGAGGTAGCCACTGTTAGAGCAACAGAAGTTTGATAAAAGGTCCATTCTATTCCCTTTTTCAAAGATCCAGACTACTCACATTGGATTCCAAGGCTCTCTGCCAATTATTTATCCTTGACTGCTCTCCTCTCATATCCTCCCTTTGAGTCATACTTCTGTACTCACTAGAGTCTAACCAAGACTCTACAAGGTCAACAAAAATGTTCCTTATTCTAAATGGAAAGGGATCGCTCTTTTTTCATTCTTTTTTCAGATACAATTACCTACCAACTGATCCTCATCACCTTCTCTGAGTTCCTGGGCATAGTTCATGACTAGTATGCCCTCTAAATCTCCTGATAATCCTATAGTCTCTTTTAACTTGTCCATATTAAACTACCTCGTAGTGACTTCAGGACAGCTTTCCAATCTCACCTTGGTGCCTTATTTTCAATAATTATATAAAACAGGTTCTCCCCAAACATGGAACCATGAAAGAAATCCAGCTTGAGAAAACAATAGGTCCTCATCTATTCAAAAAGCCTCCATATTATGCTTCTTTTTACCAGACCAAACCATGGAACGTTAATTAAAGCAAAAGCATTGGCTACAGTACCTGAAGAAGCAGTTGTCAGGTCTAATCTCCGTAAGGGTTGCTTCCCAGGTCAGTTGCCACAGTCATTCCAACTTGGTTGGCATTGGGACTAGCAGTACGTGGAGTGTTGGCTCACCTGCCTATAGGTGCTACTTGTTCATCAGAAAGTGTTAGTAATGTCAGGGATAACAAAAAGGGTAAGCAAGGAGGGCCAGTGAGTTAACTCACCTTGAGGAGAGATCAACAAAGGATCAGGGTTAAGGGTCTAAGGGTGCTTCATTTCTTAAAGGGCTTGGGTTTTGGCTCCTGCGTTTTATTCACCTAGGTCCAAGGTTAAGCGAGTGGAGGGGGCAGCAGTGATTTGACCCATATAGCACATGGCTCTCCTTCCTTACTCTCAGTATGCCTTGCTACTCCAGCCAGGCTGGCTTGCCTACCTTGTTGGTAGTAATCAACAATTTGGGTTGATTATGGCATGGATGGCAGGCCCCTTTCCACAAGAGGAGATTGAAAGGGATTCCCTTTTTCAATATTAATTATAGGGGCTAGAATGGAGGTGGGGCCAGTGGTCTAGGGCAGTGGAAGGATAATGCTGTCACTGAAATGCTTGGGCTTACCTGTTCATTAGTAGCATTTGGACAGCAGTGGGTTTGGCAGATTTCATTTCATTTCTACAAGAATTTCTTCCATTAATGATTGTTTCAGGAGTCAAAATAACTCTACGATATAATAACCATTATTAAGTACCTACTATGTGTCAGGCACTGTGCTAAATACTGGAATAAGTCAATAAACAAGAGGAATGGTAAAGAGCCCTTGAGCACACTGTGGTGGAAATGGAAAAAGATCATGGTTACAATCATGTATGGAAGGAAGAGAGAGAGCACAAACCTCTATAGCCTCTGCTTCCACATCCAAGTGGCTTCAACCACTGGGAGACCAGAGGTTAAAGGGGTCACAAGCTTCTCTGCAATTTAACTGAGAAAAAGTTATAGATTTGGTCATTGAGAAATCTTTGGCAAATTTAGAGAAAGCTGCTTGAGTTGAATGATAAGGTAGGAAACCAAACAACAGAGTTAAGAAGTGAGAAAGAGGAAAATTAAGGCACTAAAATGGCTTTCTCAAGGAGTTAGGAGGACAAAATACAGAATGAAAGGTAGTAGGGATGGATGGATCAATTGAGATTTTTTTGAGGATGAGGGAGACATCAGCATGTTGATAGGCAGCAGGGACACAGCCAATAGAAAGGGAGAGATTGAAGATTAGTGAGAGAGTGGGGATGACAGAGGAGGCAATCTGCTGAAGAAGATAGGATAGGTAGAATGGGGTCACCTGTGCAGGAAGAGGGGTTTGCTTTGGCAAAAAAAAAGGGAGGACATCTCTTTATGTGAGAAAGGAGAGGTGATAGTGCAGGAAGGCAACTACAATCAAAGAAATTAAGCAAAATGAAGACAGGAAAAGAATGGGGTAAATAACCTCAATTATTTTTATAAAATATAAAACAAACTCCTTAGCTGAGAGAGTTGGAGGAGGGGTGCCATGGGAGACTTGAGAAGAGATGAAGTTTGTCTAACTGTTGTGGTGAATAGGATAGGAATAAATTAAGTGATAGGGCATGAAAAGTCGATAAATAAACCAAGATGCCTGGCTACAGCAGGTGCCCAGTTAAGATTATATAACATAAAGTTATAATGGCCCCAATCGACAGTTTTGTGGCTTTTCTCCGGCTCCATTCACTAGCAGATCAATAGGAGTGAAGGTTGCAAAAGGTCATAGTAATGCAAAGTTGGAGCTTGGCAAGGCATGCTTTATGATAAGATAAGGAGGCCAATGGCATAGCCCCGAATTGGTTCACTGAAGGTTTGAGATAGGGAAGGGAGCCGAGTGTAGCTACAGCTTCGGCAATAACTGGGGAGAACACTGAAGGGTGGAGGGATTGAAGGTCGCAGTCAGAACGAGAGCTACTTTCCCTGCCTCAAGTCTCTTCTATCCTCCATTCAAATCATGATCTACCCAAAGTCCAAGTTTAACCTTATAATCTAATCCCCCCCACACTCAGTAAACTTCAGTTTCTCCCTTCCACCTCCAGGATAAGATCTTCTGTTTGGCTTTTAAAGCCCTGCTCATCTTAAACCTTCCTACTTCTGCAGTCTTCTTACCCTTCGGTCTCTTCCAAGCACTCTATAATCCAGCTACAATAGCCTCCTTTCTGTTCCTTGCACAAGATACTCCATATCCTGATTCTATAACTTATCACTGGCTGTTGTCTGAGCATGAAATGCTCTCCCTTCTCTTCTCTGCTTTCTGACTTCCAGGTTTTCTTCAAGTGTCAACGCAAATCCCATCTTGTGAAAAAGAACCTTCCCTGTCTTCCTCAATCCTAGCGCCATCCCTTTAAGGTTAAATCTTGCATTTATTTTATATATAGATACATATAATATATATATATATATATATATATACATGCAAACATACACAAACAGGGAAAAACCAAGGAAGACTTATATGAACTGATTCAAAGTGAAGTGAGTAGAACCAGGAGAAGAATCTACACTGTAACAGCAATGTTGTATGATGATCAACCGTGAGTGAATGACTCAGTATTCTTAGAAATACAACAATCCAAGACAATTCCAAAGGACTCTTGATGAAAAATGTTATCTACTTCCAGAGAAAAAATTCACAGTGTATGGATGGATTTTTTTTTACTTTATTATTCTTATTTTTAGTCTGTGTTTTCTTTTGCAACATGGCTAATATGGAAATGTTTTATATGACGAAACATGTATAATCCATATCAAATTGCTTGCCTTCTAAAGGAAGGGAAAAGAGAAGGAAAGAATTTGGAAATCAAAAGAATGTTAAATGATAGAATTTTTGTTTACATGCAAATGAGAAAAAATAAAAATGAAAAGAAAAAGAAAAAAGTGTTTTGGTACATTTAGATTCTTCTTTCTTTGATCTCTCTGGAATATAGGCCTAATAACAGTATAACTGGGTCAAAAGGTAGACACAGCTTCGTGCCTTGGAGAAATAATTGCAACAATTAACTAATCTTACAAACTAATAATTGCCTAAATGTGTGAATAATAGGGGCATGCATTTTTTCATCATAAGTCCTTCAGAATTCTCTCAGATCACTGTGTTGCTGAGAATAGCCAAGTTATTCACAGATGATCATCTTACAGTGTTACTTTATCATCTGGTTCTGCTCTCTTCACTTTGTATCAGTTCATATAAAGAGAGAGAATATGGAACTCAAAATTTTTTAAAATAAATGTTCAAGTTTTTGTTTATGTGTAATTAAGAAAAAACAAAATGAAAAATGAAAAATTCAAAAAGTAGAAATGTATTTTTACACATATAGATATTCTTCTTTCTTTGATTCCTTTGGAATACAGGCCTAGTAGCAGTATAACTGGCTCAAACACTAGGAACAGCTTTGTGCCTTGGAGATATAATCACAGCAATAAGTTAATCTTACAAATTAATAATTAACCAAATGTGGATGTCACATATGTGACACTTTTCAAGTAAGGGTATTTGAACAGGGCTCCTGTAATGCTATCATCTTTACACAAAGGACTGTCTTTAATACAGCAGTCTAGTGAGTAAGGGGGCCATCTCCAGTCATCCTGATCTATATCTCACCACTGGACCCAGCTGACTCTGAAGGAGAAAGTGAGTGTGGTCACTATGCCCAGCCCTCCCTCACTTAAATCCAATCCACTTGCAAGTCATGACATTAACTTCCTAATGTCAGGGTCCTCTTTGAGAAGAAGGACAAACAAGCAGTGAGGAAAATGGAGATGGACCAGGTGCCCTCCAGCCCCCTCCGATAGTGCTATAGAAGTACCATAAAGTTCAGGTAGGGTGGACCTGCCATGCAACATTCCTTAGTGGATTTCTGTTAGTTTTTCTCCAACAAGCAGCAAAAAGATCTTGTAAAGAAATCTCTTGTCCAATCTTGATCATAGCAATTGCAAAGTTTTATTTCTTCCTGGGGTCCACACCCAGGACTCTGAACTCATTATTGTAAATGAGTTTTCAGCCAACTGGCCCTCCCTATTTTGTGTCCAGGAAACTCTTGGCCACCTTTAGACTGTAACTCCTTACGCAGCAGAATTTGCACACTTCTGTTTTTTCTTCCTGGTAAGTCTTTGAGGGGGAGTATGGGATATTTGTTTGCTTCCTGTTCTGATATTTCTTTTTCTGCTTGTAAAGAAAGACTTATAGGCCAAGTCTACCCTTCAATCATTTCTATGAACTTTTCCCAGAATCATTCAAGGGTCTCCAAGGGGACGATAGATTTATGCCAAGGAACACTCTCTTATCTCTTCGAGGTGGATGTAATTTGACGATCGCAGTTGAATTGTTAAGAACAGAAGTGAGACAGGCTGCAACTAGAAGAAAGGGGAAGGAAAGCCAGTCTGTTGGGAAAAGATTGAATATTTGATCCAGAGGGTAAGTCCTTTTATTCTCTCCCAGGACTTTCTTCACTGTATGCTTGATATTCTCAAACACCTATGCTGTCAGATGTAGGAGCCTGAAGAACACAGATCACCTGGCATTGGAGAAGCTGGACTGAAATCTGGGCTCCTCTCCTATTTGCATGACCTTAGACAAATGTGAGGGGAGTGGACTGCATTAATGTTTTCCAATCTTTGGGCTTCAGATTTTTTGCAATAAGTACATATCTAGTCATGTACTTCCTCATTTAATGGATATCCACAGCACATCTATTATTATGTGGAAGGATTTAATGTGAAAAGGGGTCCCTCACACATGAAAAGATTGGGATGATTTTTCAGGACCATTCTAGCTATAATTTGAATTAATTAATTGGATTAGATTGATAAAATAAACTTGATACAAGGTACCTGAACTTTTATAGCTAGAAGAGACTTTTGGATTATCCAATTTAATGTACAAATGAAGGAAACAAAATTCAGGAAGGAAATTATTTGTCACGCATGTGACAGAAGCACTTTGGGCATAAATGATTGGTAGCAGTCAGGACTAGAACTCGGGTCTCTAAGGTTCCAGAATTTTTCTGTTCCACCACACTATATAATATATATTATACTAAAATATATGATATTCAAGTTTCAACTCCAATCCCATTTTGTGAAAAAAAACTTAAACTATATGATACAGGTATTATGGACAATGTTCTGTTGGTCCTGCTTTCTTCATTCTGCATTTCTTCATACTCATCTCACACTGCTATGAATTCTTTATATTTATCCTTCTTTGCAGTATGATCAGTCACTTCCTAATCCTTGGGCAGACATTTTGTTTTCAATTTTTTGTTATTGCAAATAATGCTACAATGGACATCATTGAATGCATGGGTTCATTCTTGCTGCTATTAATCTCCCTGGGGTACAATCCAAGTAATGGAATCTCTGAGTCAGAAGATATGAATGATTTGTAACTTTCCCTGCATAATCCCAAATAATTTGCCAAATGATTTAGACCAATTTATAGCTTTACAAGCACTGAAATATCATGCCTGTATGCTCAAGGACTGTTTTCTCTATCCCTACAACATTCCCTTTCCTTTTTCCTGCTTTGAAACTAACTAAAAACACCAACAACACGTCTACCAACATACCTCTTTTCCCCTAACATTTTTTTCACAGTAATCAGCTCAGGCCTGGGCACTAAAGTTCCTGTCATTAATCTTACAGATTTATGTCTCGCTAGAATATTTGTACTTTTAAAAACATCCCTCTTTCACCTTTGCTATTCAAATATAAGCTAAGCAGAGAACTCCTAGCCTGAACCCTGGTTTTTCTAGGATTTAAGCATTGGCATTGCACTGCCAATTAAATTAAGAAACCCCTTCCTCCACTCCCAAATATTAGATGCTCCTCCTCTTAGGCTCTTAGGAAAACTTTGACATAAAAAAAAAATTTACCCAAGAGCCTCCAGCCAAATGGAAGCATGCCAAGAACAGGGTTTTGAAGTGCTGAGAATAGAATTCATAATGTAACATGTCCTTCAGAACAACTTTGCCCCTTGAATGTTCAAAACAGGAAAGAATTTCTCTATTGTGATCACAACATAAACAATTTTAACTGATCCACATCAAAAGGCACTCGGCTGTAGGAGTTTCAACACGAGTTCCCAAGCTCTTCGGGGGTCCCATGATGGAGTGATTTAATCAGGAGCCCCTGATTTTGTTCTCCTGTTTCCCAGTTACAGCTTGTTCTTAGAATCTATTCTGGTCCTTAGGTGCCCCTACTACCTTCTGAAGAGCAGAGCAGAGTTATGTTGATTTGGGATCCTTAGAATGGCCCATGGACTGATTGCCCACTGGGCTTTCCATTTTCCTTTCTTTCCTAAGAAAGGTAAGGCAGCAGAGCTGAAAGACAGGGACAGCAACAGGACTGAAAAACCTGAGCTAGAACCCTATGTCTGACATATCAGCTATGTTACTATGGACAAGTCACTTAACATCTCAGGGTTCTAGACTAGCCAGCGGCACCATGGATAGAACACAGGACCTAGAGTCAAGAAATTGTTTTGTTTTGTTGTTGTTCAGTCATTTCAGCCTTTTCATGACCCCATTTGGGATTTTCTTGGCAAATATACTGGAGTGGTTTGCATATCCTTCTCCAGCTCATTTACAACAACCTCCACTACCTGAGGAAACTGAGGCAAACAAGATTAAGTGACTTGTCATGGGTCAGAAAGACTTGAGTTCTAATCCAGCCTCAGATACTTCTTAGCTGGGTGACCCTGTGCAAGTCATTTAACCTCAGTCTGTCTCAGTTTCCACAACTGTAAAATAGGGGCAATAACAACACCTACGTCACGGGGCTGTTGTGAGAATCAAAAAAGGTAATATTTGTCGAAGTGCTCACCAACTAGGAGGATTATTCCCTTCTGTTCTTCTGACTAAGATTGTCACAGAGAAGTTTCTGATCACACTGAGAGTTCCTTATATTGATAAAATCGCTTCACTGGCTACCTCCTCTGCAAAAAATATTTTCCAGCAGTTGAAAAGGTTAATGTAGCAGTTAATTATTAGGTCTAATTACATTCAAAGTACGACGACAGTAATATATGGTGTCTGGGTTTTAGTTTTTCTTTCTAAAACATCTTCATAGTCAAGATTCTTTAGGTGTTTCCTGATCCTATGAGCTATTTATTGGATCTCTCCCTCAAAATTTTTTTGTATTACTTTTTTAAAAAATTTTGCTCATATCTTTTGTTTTTATATCACCTAAATTTCCTCTGCAATCCTCCCTCTTCTCCTCCAAGAAAGCTTTCTCATATAACAAAGATTTTTTTTAAGAAAAAGGAGGAATTTGTCTGAGCTCCTGCTCCAACCACCTCCAATACCTGTAAAATATGACTCTGAACAAACTTTAGAGCTACAGAACCCACAAAGTGACAGAGAAAAACAAATCTCCCACTGAAGGAAGCCTGGCAGGCCAGCAAGAAAGGTCTATCACACCAGACTGCGAGCTGAGTGCAGTCCCTTGTGAGCCTCCTGGGCCCAGACCCAGGGAGACCCTGACCAGTGGCACAGATGGGCCAGAGAAGACTTCAGGAGAGTGAATAACTGGCAGCTATGGCAGTTTCCAGACTTCTCAATCCATAAATGCCAAAGAGAAAGTAAAAGGTAAGTAGGGAACTCTGTTGGAACTGGGTGACGGAAGAGCGCAGTCTGGCCCCTGCCCCTGGGGTGAGAGGCGTCAGAGGCACAGTGGCTGCAGCTGCTGCTTGGCTGCCTCTGGAGCTCCTGGCCTGCAGATCTTGGGGGACCAAGTGACCATTCAGAGGGTAATCGCTCTTGCTTTGATCTGCTTGGATATGGATTGTGGTCTAGAGTGGTGGTCCTGGGGCATGTGGCCAGTATGCCAGAGCTTGGGGTATAGAGAGGGCACCTTCCTCATAGCTCTGACAACATTTGTGAAAACCCCAGCAATTTGGGACACAGGTCTCTCCACTCTGGAAGCAGAGTTCTACCATGGCAAAGAGCTCAAAAGTCAAGTAATTGGCTGACAACATGAGCAAGCAGAGGAAGTGCAATCAGACCATAGAATCCTTTTCTGGAGACAAAAAGGATCAAAACATGGAACCAGAAGAAGACAAAGAAGTCAGAATTCCCGCATCAAAAGTTTCCAAGAAAAATATGAATTGGTTAAAGGCCATTGAGGAACTCAAGAAGGATTTTGAAAAAAACAAGTAAGAGAAGTGGAGAAAAAATTGGGAAGAGAAATGAGAATGATGCAAGAAAATCATGAAAAGCGAGTCAACAGCCTGCTAAAGGAGACTCCAAAAAATACTGAAGAAAATAACACCTTAAAAAATAGACTAGAGGCGACTAGGTGGCACAGTGAATAGAGCACTGGCCCTAGAGTCAGGAGGACCTGAATTCAAATCTGGCCTCAGACACTTAACAAAAAAACTGTCCATGTGACCTTGGGCAGGTCACTTAACCCCAACTGCCCTACAAAAAGCAAAAAACAAAAAAACAAAAAACAGACTGACTCAAATGGCAAAAGAGGCCCAAAAAACCAATGAAGAAAAGAATGCCTTAAAAAGTAGAATATGCAAGATGGAAAAGGAATTTCAAAAACTCACTGAAGAGAATAATTCCTTCAAAATTAGATTAGAGCAAATGAAAGCTAGTGATGATTTTGTGAAAAATCCAAACAAATGAAAAAATAAAAGGCAATGTGAAATAGCTCATTGGAAAAAACACTGATCTGTAAAATAGATCCAAGAGAGATCATTGAAAATTTATTGGGCTACCTGAAAGTCATGATCAAAAAAAGAGCCTAGAAATCATCCTTCAAAAAATTCTCAAGGAAAATTGCCCTGATATTCTAGAACCAGAGGACAAAATAGAAATTAAAAGAATTCACCAATCACCTCTTGGAAAAGATCCCAAAAAGAAAACTCCTAGGAATATCATAGCCAGGTTTCGGAGTACCCAGAGCAAGGAGAAAATATTACAAGCTGTCAGGTAGAAACCATTTGTGTATTGTGGAAACACAATCAGGATAACACAAGATCTAGCAACTTCTATATTAAGGGATCGAAGGGCTTGAAATATGATATTCTGGAGGTCAAAGGAACTAGGATTAAACCAAGAATCACCTACCCAGAAAAAATGAGTGTAATGCTTTAGGGGAAAATAGGGTCATTCAATGAAATAGAGGACTTTCAAGTATTCTTGAAGAAAAAACCAGAGCTGAACAGAAAATTTGACTTTCAAATACAAGAAGCAAGAGAGACATGAAAAGGTAAACAGGAAAAAGAAATCATAAGGAATTTATTAAAGTTGCACTATTTACATTCCTACATGGAAAAATGATAATTGTAACTCATGAGACTTTTCTCAGTATGAGGACAGTTGAAAGGAACATATATGTACATATATATGCATACATATATGTGTGTACATATATGTGTAAGTAGGAGGGTATATGTGTGTATAAATGCATATGTGGGTGTGTGTATATGTGTGTACATGTACACATAGACAGAGGGCACAGGATCAGTTGAATAGGAAGGGATGATATCTAAAAAATAAAATTAAGAGGGAGAGATAGAATAGGGTAAATTATCTCATATAAAAGAGACAAGAGAAAATTGTTACAAAGGAGGGAAGAGCAGGAAGATGAAAGGGAATTGAATTTGGCTTAAGGAGGGAATAACATACACACTCAATTGGGTATCTTATGCTACAGGAAAGTAGGGGGGAGGGGATAAGATGGGGAATGATAGAAGGGAGGGGAGATTGGGAGAGAGGGTAATTAGAAGCAAACACTTTTTAAAAGGGACAGGATCAAAGCAGAAAATAGAATAAGTGGGAGGCAGGATAGGATGGAAAGAAATATAGTTAGTCTTTCACAATATAACTACTATGGAAACATTTTGCGTAATTACACATGTGCAACCTATATTGAATTGCTTGTCTTCTCAGTGGGGGTGGGTGAGGAGGGAAGAAGGGAAAGAATCTGGAAATCAAAGTTTTAAAAAACAAATGTTAAAAATAGTTTTTTAAATACAGCTTGGAAATAAGATATATAGGCACTGGGGAATAGAAATCCATCTCTCCCTACTAGAAAGTTAGAGAGGGATGGGGGAGGATAGAAGATAGAGGAGACTCAGGGAAGGGGTATTCAGTAGGCTCACTATCTTGGGGTTGGGGTGGGGGAAAGTTGGGGAGAAAATTTGTAACTCAAAATTTTGTGGAAATAAATGTTGAAAACTAAAAATAAATAAAAGATTAACTAAAATAAAGACAGTTCTCCAAAAAAAAGCCACTCATTATGCAGAAATCAATAATTTATTCCATTAACAAATAAGTGACTTAAAAACCAAGGGAAAGTGCATAGGGATGGAAGTCATGAGGCCTGAATTCTAATACCAGTTCTCTCCTGAAATGGTGCTGGTCAGACTTTCAGCAAGTCACTCCCCACTCTGTTGGGCAGCTAGGCACCATAGCAGGTAGAACACTGGACTTGGAATCAGGAAGATCTGAGTTCAAATCCTGGCTCAGGTCCTTACTAAGCTATATCACACTGAACAAGTCACTTAGCCTCTCTCAGGCTGTTTCCTCATCAGTAAAATGGAGATAATAATAACATCTACTTTCCAGGGTCATTGTAGGAATCAAATGAGATAATATACATAAAGCCCTTTGCAAAGTTTTACATATTATATAAATGTATTATAAAATTTTATTATAATGTATTTTAAATACATTTTCTAAATCCTGTCTGTGTACATATACACAGATATATTTTATAAGCCTATGTTACTGTTCAGTCATTTCAGTCATGTCTAACTCTTTGTGAACCCACTTTGGGGTTTTTTTAGTAAGGATATTAGAGAGGTTTGTCATTTCCTTCTCCAGTTCATTTTACAGATGAGGAAACTGAGGCAAACTGAGGGTTAGGTGACTTGCCCAGGGTCACGCAGCCAGTAAGTGTCTGAGACCAGATGTGAACTAAGCCCAGCACTTTAACCATTATACTTCCTAACTGCCCCATGCATGTTTATCCATGTATAATATGTGTGTAAGTCAGCTATTATTATCTGGAATTTAGTTTTCTTGTCTATTAAATGAAGTTATGTGATCTCTAACGTCCCTTCTAGCTCAGCATCCATAGAAAGACCCACTACTGAAGTCTAATCATCCATGACTGAACAACCACAACACCCAGCCCATATTTCATTAATATTATGATTGGTTGAGAATGAAATCAGACATAGGCTCACACATGAGCATGTCTGGCTTCTCTTTACTCTGGATTACAGCCTGAACCAGTCTCCAAAGGATTAAAACAAATCCAGCTCATGAAAGAGAGAAGATGGAATCAGGATGCAAAATCAGACATGGATTTTTTGGATGTGACCAAAATGGGAATTTGGAATAGGCATAGATTGGAATCAGGGAGACTAATTAGGAGGCCTTTTGCAATAGTTCAGTTAATGAGCAATGAGGGTGTGGTTCACACTAAGACAGTGTCTGTGAATTGGGAGAAGGGGTCAGGTGCAAGAGATGTCATAAGGATAGAAATGCTCAGATCTGGTGACTGGTTTGGATATGGGGGGTGTGGGAGAGTGAGGAAACAAGAATAATGTAGAGTTTACAAACCTTGAAGACTGAAAGGATGGCCATGCCTTTGATAGAAATAAGAAACTTTGGCAGTAGGGAGGGTTTGGGTGGAAAGTCACTGAGTTCTGTTTTGGATCTATCGAATTTGTGATATCTCTGGGACATCCAAAGCGCAATGTGCACATCAATAGGCTATTTGGTGACCTGGTCTACCTGATCCTCCCCACCTCTCTTCAGCCTGGCCCCAGTCTCCATTAACAGTATCCCCATTTGGAATAATTAATACTCATTTGCATGGTAAATGCAATGGAAATCTCGTCCAGGGAATCTTCGGGGACTTAAACCTTCAGTACTGACCTTACAACCCCATGTTTCCATTTGAATGTGGGAAAAGCATCCCAGTTCCATGTTTCTATTACAAAAATACCCTTCTTGAAGAAGAAATGTGCAGCAAAATAATGAAGGGAATGTGGTAGGGAAGGGTGGTGTTGTAACATGCACCTGGAAGAATGGCAACTTTCTACATTCCTGATTGCCGGGGAGCCTTTCACTAGACCCCAGGCACCATCTTCCCCTTGAGGAAACCTCTTTGATCTCTCTGGTCAAAGACCTTCCCCACTCCCTTCCTGAATCTGGAGCTTGGATTGCCAAGCCTGACAGGCAGGTGATAGGGATCTGAGTATTTCAATAAGTATTATCCATTGATATGGCATGGTTCTTCAAGACAGGGAGGGATGCTTTTCTGAGCTAAGCAGGAGTTTGTCTTCAACACTAGCTTATTCTGCAGGCTCAAGTGATGAGGTTTTGCATTTCCTCTGATCTCTGTTTTATTTTTCTCTCATTAGAGCTCTTAAAGGTCTTCTCCTAAACTTATGTGATTGCCCCTGGGTAAGGAGTAGATCTGGTTATGTTGGAGGTGAGCCCCAGGATAGGGAAGGAGGAGAGAATGCTGCTTACATTTCCACCTTCTTTATTATTTGATCCCAATTTCTTTCGGGTCATGCCATGGTTTCTCACTTCGAAGCCCACTAGTCTTCGGGATCAAATTCACACTGCTTGACCCAGTATTCATGGCCATTCCTAACTTGGATTCAATCTAACTTTGCACCCATTCCTCTTCTATTCGTGTACAAGACCTGAAAAGTTAATGGCATTTTTTCCTTCTCAATGCACTCTGAACCCTATGAATTTCTGCTTTTGTTCACAATGTTTTGCTGACCAGTTTCTGGTTTGATTCCTAGTTTTACAACGGAAACATCCTCCATCTTACACTGGAATGACTACTTTAGATTTCATCCGACAAGATTGGGAGACTGTCCATGGCTACCCCATGGTTTGTGCCTTTGCAAAAAACTGGGAAAGGATTGAGCAGTTCCAATGCAGGCCAGAAGATGTTTGGATAATCACTTATCCCAAGTCTGGTAAGTATCATGTCTTTAAAAGGAATGTCTGCCCCAAATTTATATTTCCTGATCCTCACAACCTTTTTCTCTTTAATCTTCACAAAACACTTGATTTTGTGGCACTCTGATGCAATTATGAAATAATCATAATTTTGTTGTTTTCGGGTCATTTCTGACCCTTCATGACTTCATTTGGGGTTTCCTTGGCAAAGATATTGGAGTAGCTTGTCATTTCCTTCACCAGTTCATTTTACAGATGAGGCAACATTTACAACTGAGACAAACAGGGTTAAGTGACTTGCCCAGGGTCACATAGTTAATAAGGTCAGATTTAAACTCAGGAAGACGAGTCTTCCTGACTCCTGGCTTAGCACTCTATACACTTTTCCACCTAGTTGTCCTCAACAACATTTCATCCTCATACCAACCCTGTGATATATAGAGATTGGTAGATAATCAGAGCTGATTCAAAAAATATAAAACCAAGTGCTTGGACCCCAAACACCTGCCAAGCTAACATATAATATGTGCATGCACATACACACATATCTCACAAGGTTAGTATAAGGATCAAATGGGATGATGTATATAAAAGCCCTCATAAAATATAATGTCTTATACAAGGGAAATTGGATCTGGGCTTTTAAGGAAATCACTGGCTTCCTCCTCACTCTCACTGCTTCTCTTGCCCATGTTCCCACACTTCCACCCCCCACCCCTCTTCTGCCTCCAGCACTCAAGGTTCTTTTCCTTGGAAATTTATTTATAGACAGTTCAATTTCTCTGCTCTGAGACTGAATTATTTTAAATAGTTTATTTCTCAATATGTTGCCCTGAGTATTTTATATTTTTTTCAATATTCAATCATTTCATTTGTTGTCATTTTTGTTGGCAGATCATTGAAAAAATAGTTTATAATAATTTACTTCCTCTTCATATATTATGAATTCTTTTTTCATTTTTATTTTGATAATTTGGTTTCCTTTTTGATCAAATTAGTTATTTTTTCTATTTTTTTCAAAAAAAGCTTTTAATTTTATTTGAAATTTAATTATTGAGGGGGATTGTTCTCAGTTTTTTATTTATTTTTTTACTTTATTTATTGTTTCTCTCTTCTTTGATTTTCAGAATTTTTATTTTGAGGGTCCAACTAGGGTGTTTTTTATTAACTGCTTTTTCTAGTTGCATGCTCTATTCATTCATCTATTGTTTTTATCTTTTGTTGATGAAAGTGTTTAGAGATATAAATTTTCCCCTCATGATTGCTTTGCTTGAATCCCAAATTTTTTGTGTGATTTTCATTAAGGAACATCTATTTGATGAAAAATGAAATGAAAATCTATTTCATCTATGATACAGTGATACCACTACCAGTGGTTCAGTCATTTTCCAGTTGTGCCTGAAGCTTTGAGACCCCATTTGGGGTTTTCTTGGCAGAGATACTAGAAAGGTTTGCCATTTCCTTCTCCAGATCATTTTACAAATGAGGAAACTGAGACAAAGTCAAGTGACTTGCCCAGGGTCACACAGCTAGGAAATGTCTGAGGTCAGATTTGACTTCAGGAAGATAAGTCTTCCTTTCTCCAGGTGCTCTATCCACATCATGCTACCTAGCTGCCCATACAACTACTAGACATATGCTAAAGAAAGAGGAAAAGGCTCTTTAAGTACAATAATGTTTATAGTAATACCTTTTGCTCTGGCAAATAATCAGAAACAAAAGAGGTACTTACCAATTAGGAAATGAATGAATAAATTTTAGCATATAAATATAATAGAATAATATTATGCCACAAGAAATGATAAAACTGACTCAGAGAAATCTAGGAAGACTTGTATGAACTGATTCACTGAGAAGTGAGCAGAACTAGGAGAATTGTTTATGCAGTGACTATAATAATATAAAAGACAACAATTTTGAGAGATTTAAGAGCTCTGATCAATGCAGTGACCAGCCACAATTCCAGAAGACTGAGATAACTCATGCTATTTCCCACCTATTGGCAGAGGGACGATGGACTTGTTGCTTGAAGTTCAGAATAAAATGTCTGTTTTCAGACACTGTGAAAAAGTGGATTTCCTTTGTTTGACTATACTTTTTTTCTTACAAGAGAGGGCTTAGATTAGGGGAGAAGAGGTCTGGATAAGGGTGGGGAAGAAATAATGGGGTGTCCTCTGAAAAGGAAAAGATAGAAAAAAAATATCATTGAAATGTTTTTTGAACTATATAGTCAAGTGGAAAGAAGTTCATGAAGGTTCAGAGACAAGCAAAGCAGTGTTAGTATTTAATTAAGGATTCCATTTGATATAAGCATTTTTAAAATAAGCCATATATAATAGTTACAGTTTCATAGACAGCTTCCTTTTCTGTTTTTCTTTGTACATTAAAATCTTCATTTTGTTGGTTTGTCAAGTTCCAAACCAAAAAAAAAAAATTCTTGGGAGAGAATTATACAGTTATCCCTTCCACACTGTGGAGGTTAAGGGCACAGTCTCCATGATCTGGAAAAAATTTCGTAAAATTGTTTGACCCTTCTTTTATACCAGAGAGGTCTGAATTATTATGGCATAATATATAAAATATATTGATATTATACAATACTATACATATATCTTATGCATTTCTGAGTTTCTAAACTTTCTCTGTGTTGTCTGCCAGCCTTCAGGTGTTGTCTGCAGCTTCTGCAAAACTACCCAAAAATTCCATTTAATTTCTCACGCCAACCCAAGATACATTGAAACCACAATGGGCAAAGTCATGATGTGGAAGGGATAACTATACCTGAATATCTTTGACTTTTTTCTAGCTCTAAATGCTATAATCCTAATCTAAGTGGTGGGAGTTTACAAATTTAGAGGGAAAGAAAATACAATAAACCTTCCCCCATCCCTCTTAGCCCTGGTGCATTTGCCAGGTCAGAACACACCTCACTGAAAAATTCAAACGTAAGTGTGAACAAAACCTGGACAGTGATCAAAAGGCCACCAGGTACACAGCAAGACTGTTGAGATGGGTCAGGGGACTGAGTCATGCCCTCTGAGTCTGCTGTAAAATAGCATACTAGCTCAGAACCCAGGGGATTCGAGCATCTAGAAGCTGAACTCTAGAAGCCTCCAGAAAGTTCCTAAGGTAGGATGGAGCCCTGCCCAGAGCAGGATTTTTCTGAACTAGCAAACTTCAGAGGATAAGGGATTTGGACTTTTCATCAGCACCCATAAACACATCCAGGACAGCAGCAGCTGATAGCAATGTCTGCAACAAGAACTGAGGGAAGATTGGACAATAATGAAGAAAGACAAATTCAAAACTCTACAGGGAACTTGGCAGAAAAGCTCACACACACACCCCCCCCCCCCCCCCCCACCCCCCGTGCCTAAGGAGAGCATCTTAAGAATTCCAGACAAAGGACTTCTAGAAGTTGTGAGTTAGCCCTTGGAAGGACACCATGGGCTCCAATATTGAGCCCACTTTCCTTTGGACACTGTACATACTCAGGAAGAATGTGCCAGCTCTCTGGGAGCTTTTTTGTATTGTCTTAGGAACACTCATTTCTAAAAGGAAATTCTTCTGTCTGAGTCATTGAAATTAACTAATAATCTGTGTGACCTTGGGCAAATCACTTAACCCTAATTGCCCTGCCTTCCCCCCTCCAAAGGAAAAAAAAGACAAAAAAAAAAGAAATTTAATAATGGAGGGCAAGGGAAAGAACACCGTGGGAGCTCATGAACATTGGATTAATACTCCCCAACCCTAGAGGGCTGTGCCTGGTTTCCAAGGAGACAAGCAGACTAGCTCTGGGCACCATGCCTGACAGTACAAGTGGGGAGGAGGAGAGTTCAGTCTAGAGTCCACACATGCTACTCTGTTACAAACATCTGAGTCTTAGTTCCTTGATATGTTAAATAAGCATATAACACTTGCAGTATCTACTTCACTGAGCAGCGATCTATCCATCTATCTAATCTATCTATCTATTTTATCTATCTGAGGGCAGCTAGCTGGCACAATAGATAGAAGTTAGACTCCTTTTCATGAATTCAAACCCAGCCTCAGACACTTCCTAGATGTGTGACCCTGGGCAAGTCACTTAACTTTGCCTCAGTTTCCTCATCTGTCAAATGAGCTGGAGAAGGAAATGGCAAAGCACACCAATATCTTTGCCAAGAAAACCTGGAATGGGGTCAC
Source organism: Petaurus breviceps papuanus (assembly GCF_028583685.1). Taxonomy (NCBI): domain Eukaryota; kingdom Metazoa; phylum Chordata; class Mammalia; order Diprotodontia; family Petauridae; genus Petaurus; species Petaurus breviceps. Next base: position 1,986,778 of record NW_027185655.1, on the reverse strand, counting down.
AAAGAGTCACACACAACTGAAAAATAACTCAGCAAATACAAAAATATACTTCACCAGGCTGCTGTGAGAAGCAAATGAATGTGTATAAAGGGTTTTTCAAACGTTAAAGTGCTAGCATAAATGTCAGCTACTCCTGTCTTTTGAAGGGAGTCTTTCCCAGTCCCTGTAATCCTAGTGCCTTCCGCTGTTAACTGTTTCCTCCTTACCTTGGACAGCACTGGTTTGTTCCATATTTGTTTCCTTGCTGTCTCCCCCTCTCTGTATCCCTTGGGCTCCACATACAGCCAGGCACATAGCAAGTACTTAACAAATCTTTTTCAAGTTGATTGACTTACTGACTTACAACAACTGCAACAAAATAAAAATAGTAATAGCTAATGTTTATATGGTGCTTTAAGGTTTGCGAAGTGCTGTACATACATTAACTCATTTGGTCCTCACAACAAGTCTGGGAAACAAGCGCTATTATTAAGCACATTTTACAGATGGGGAAATTAAGGAAGATTTAAGCAGTTTAAGCACCTTTCTGGGGGGTTATATGGTCTGAAGTAAGATTCAAAGTGAGTTCTTCCTGAACCAAATCCAACTGATCTCCACTAACACCTAAGTACCTCATTACCACTTGTATCCTCACATACAAGTTAAATGTATGACTGTGGTATTTTTTGCCTTTATTTCAGGTACCACATGGGTGAGTGAAATCATGGACTTGATTAAAAATGATGGATCTGTTGAAAAACAGGAAAATATTCCAATTACCGAGAGAATCCCAATGATGGAGTCAGCAGGTCCTGGGATATTTCCTGCAGGTATAGGTCAAGTTTTTCCTCGTTATGGAAGGGAATAATGGGGTGGGGGAAGAGAGCAGTCTAATGTAATTGGGATAACACTGTACTGAGCTCTAGTGGACCTGGGTTGGAGTCCTAGACATGTCCCTTGCTAGCTCTTAACCAAAAAAGTTATTTTATTTTTCTCAGAATCATTTTCTTCCTCTATAAATCAGGTGGTTGGACTAGATGCCTTATAAGGTCTTTCCTAGTTTCAAATCTCACATTATTCCATTAGCACCATTATTACCCTATTATTACATGAAAACTCACTAATTAGTCTATTAGTGGTATGCTAATCAGCTAAAGTGGTATGATGGCTAGAGCCCTGGGCCTGGAGTCAGGAAGAGCTGAATTCAAATCCAGCTTCAGATACTTATTGGCAGCCATGTGGCCGTGGGCAAGTCACCTAATCTCCATGGGCCTCTGTTTCCTCAAGTATAAAACAGGAATAATAATAGTAGTAGTATTATCCTCAGGTTATTTTGAGGACCAAATGAGGTAGCACTTAGTACAGTGCCCTAGACACTAGATAAATGTCAGCTAACTATTATCATTATTTATTACGATTACCTTTCTCAAGGACAAAGTTACTAAAGGTTCAGTCTTTTGTCCTAAAAAAATAGAAACAGACCCACTAAACTGTGCGATAGGATCACTGCTGCTGCCCATCGACTTAGAAAGCCAGACACTAACATCATCTGTCCTGTGTGTAATGGGCATCGTAATGTTTTCTTCTCAATGGGCAGAAGAGGGGTTGGGGGAGGGAGAGAATTTGGGATTCAAAATAAAAAATAATCTGAATCCCCCCTCCACACCAATGCGATACCCTTAGCAGCTGCTATGAATATGTGTATGTATTCCCAGGCTTGGTTCACAAAATACTCTGAGACAAAACCAAAATATTTATTAACATCACTGTTGGGATACCAGAAGGCAAGATTTAGCAAGGAGCTCATCACCAATCCAGGGAGCTTTAACATCTCAAAGAATTCCCTTCAATATCTGCCCTGCCAACAAATTCCCCTAGGCAAGTTCTCCTCCCCCAACTTTCTCTCTCCTCCTGCTTCTCCCTCTGCCCTCACCTCTCCCGCCAAGCAATACAATACAGCAATACAGCACTTAATTGGAAAGGCCCAGAGCCTAATTGACTCTATGTCAGGGCTCTGTGTGAGGCCCATTAATGGGTGGGGAAGATCTTACATCCCCCCCATGCCCCCAAATTGTTATGTGTTCTATTATAACTGTATGCTGACCAGCCCCATGAATTACCACTACACCTCCAGTCTAGGCAAGAGAGAAAGACCCAGTCTTCAAAAATAAAAATAAAATCATAGTTTCAGACCCTATCTCGATTGATAAGCAACCTGGTATACAGGAAATACATTCTTTTTCTCCATAGTATCAGTTTCCATATAAATTACTTGGAGTTGCAGAAGGGACAAAGCATGGACCTGGAAAATGTACTTCTGGACTTCATAGCATATCATTGAATCATGGACTGAGAGCCGGAAAGGCCTTTAGGGGCAAATTGAGTCCAATCTCCTCATTTTACAGATGAGGAAACTGAGGCTTGATGAGATGAATTGATTGGTCAAAGTCAAATACTAAGTGTAAGAGAGTGGAATTTGAAGCCAGGCTTCAAACTGAGGCCATGTTGCCTCTGAATATATACTTCTGTAAAATTACGTGCATGGTAGGGTATACGCTATATGAACCTGCAGTGTTTTCAGGGAGTGGCTAGGGAGTACCACAGGACACAGAGCACTGAGCCTGGAGTCCAATCAAATCTAACCTCAGACTCTCACTAGCTGGGTGAGCCTGGGCAAGTCACTTGACCCTGTCTTCCTCAGTTTCCCGATCTGTAAAATGAGCTGGAGAAAGAAACGGTAAATCATTCCAGTATCTTTGCCAAGAAAACCCAAAATAGGGTCATGAAGACTCGGCCATGACTAAAAATGACTGGAAAACAAGTGTTTTTCGTGTCCAAAACTCAACTAATCCTTCTCTGAAACCAGTCTTCTACAGTGTTGTGTAATCATAAAGTTGTACGAAACCAAGAGACATTTTTTATTTGCCCAAGGTTACACAGCCAAGAAACATAAACCCAGGGATTTCTGATTCCAAGTATTGTGCTCTGTTCACTAATCCGTATTGCTCAAGAGGGGTCATTAAATTAGAAGAGACAGTTCTATAAGCAAAAACATTTTCTGTAATTTTGAGATATGGTAGTTCTTTGACCATTAAAGGGAGCCAAGTGTGCATAGGTCCTCTAAGACACAATCATGCCTTTCCTTCAGCTGCAGCCTCTGTTCTCAGTGGTCCTCTAGTGAGCTGAGACAGTAAGGAGGGAGATGTTGGGGAGAGGGGGGGGATTCCATCCTAGCCTTTTACAGAACAAGAAAAGGCAAAGACGGCAAAAGATTGGTTTAGTCTTCCCAAGTAGATGATACTTTTCAGAAGGTTGAAGGAAAGCCATCAGTTAAGACAAGATGGTAGAAATGTCAAGAGGAAAATCTCATTTCTGTATGTATCAAATGGACTTTTCACAGGTACAGAATATTTAGAAAAGATGCCATCTCCTCGATTTGTGAAGAGTCACCTGCCAATTTCCCTCCTTCCTAAGAATTTCTGGGAGAACAACTGCAAGGTAACCACACCCTTGAAAGCCAGAGTAGATAAAGTGTGCCAAACCCAGAAACAAAAGACCAAGGGTCTTCAGAGATTGTGGAACACACCTTGCCCACCTCAGAGGACTATGTGCCAAAGTACATTGGAAACTGTACCTTGATAGACAATGCAAGCTTGTGTTATAAACTCCCTTCCCTCCCTACCCACAATCCTAAGGGGATAGAGAGGTCAGTAACCTAAGCATTACTTCCAACTTAATCCTCTGCCAGTTCTCAAGTTAAATCCTTACCTATGAGCTTCTTAATTTCTCAGCAGGGAGAAAAGTGTGTTCAGTGATAGGTGCTAAAAGTAAGTACTTTAAGGACTCATTCAATGTTAGTCCCTACTATGTGCCAAGTGCTAAGGATATAGAAAAAAGAAAAAGGCAGTCTTTGCTCTAGATAAGCTCACAGTTGGATGGGGGAGGCATGTAAATGACTGTATGCCACCAAGAACTCACCAAGATGAATTGGAGATTGCCAGCAGGATAGAAGAGGACTGGGAAAGGCTGGGATTCTACAGGAATGTAGAAGGTGGAATTCTACCTGGGGCTATGTGCAAATTCATACAAAATATATCATGTATGTGTAATTGTGTATATATGAGTACACATACAGTGCTCTAAGGCTTATGAAGCACTTTACTTTGATCCTTACCCAACAACACTGGGAGATAGGTTCTATAGTTATCCCCATTTTACAGATGAATGAACTGAGACAAACAGAGGATAATGATTGCCCAGGGTTTCACATCTAACAAGTGGCTGAGGTCTTCCTGACTTCCAAAACTCAGAGCCACCAGCTGTTTTGTAGGGCTAGGTTTGTACATAGACACATTTAGCTAAATATCCACATGTATGTAAAGTTTATATCATCATTCATAGAGACATAATCTTCCTCCATGGGAGCTATCAACTAGGCTTGTTAGACTTTCCCTAGTAGCAATAAGATAATGAATTTAGAGCTTCAAGTGACTTGGAGGTCCTCTAGTCTAGAGACTCATTGAGGGTAAGTGATTTTCTCTGTTTCACACTAAATAGCGTAGACAGGATTTGGGTCCAGGCATTCTGATCAAAGGGGCAGCTAGGAGGTGCCAGCATGCCAGGCCTGGAGTCTGGAAGACTCATCTTCCTGAGTTATGGCCTCAGACACTTACTGACTATGTGACCCTGAGCAAGTCACTTAACCCTCTTTGCCTCAGTTTCCTCTTCCGTAAAATGAGCTGGGGAAGGAAATGGCAAACCATTCTGGTGTCTTTGCCAAGAAAACCCCAAATGAGGTCACGCAGAGTCAGACATGACCAAAATGACTCAACAACTTCTGTTCAAAACCAGCAATCTCTCCATCACACCACAGTACCCCCTAATGCCAATGCACAGCTGTTCTTCTGAAACTTTTACTCAATTACTAAAGCTGGAAACAGGCAAGCTAAGGGTGTTTTTCCTCAAAGGCCTCCACCTTAATAACTTGATGGCAAGTTAAAACTGTCCACCCAGGTTTATTTGAATTTCAATGGTATCACCTTCATACTTAGTCCCCTTCCCCCCTCCCAAAAAAAAGAAAGAAAATCTCCTTTTTCAGGGTTCCAGAAGGTTGTCACTGCACAGCTTGAATACCCCTGTTATCGGCTTTTTTTAGTAACTTAGGGGGAGGGGAAACCTATCCGTTTGACTTGGTAGGGCTATCTTGTTGAAATCACAATTTAATGATTTATATGATGTAGATGTAGGGACCGAGGGCCCAGAAATGGGGCCCCTTTTCTAACTAAGGTCTCCAAGCTCTGGATTCATAATAACAATGATTTGCCTCCACACAGCAGCTTCAGATTTGCAAAACACTTTACAAATATCTCGGCAACCCTGGTTTAGGGATTAAGTGTCTTGCCTAGAGTCACACAATCAGGAAAAATCTGAGGTCAAGTTTGAACTGAAGTATTCTTGACTTCATGTCCCTTGCTCTAAACACAGCTCCACCTAGCTGCCTCTGCCAAGACTGGGTTCTATCCTCCGAGAGTCACACTTGTAAAGGAATTGGATTACAGCCAGGGGCGGGGCACCTACAACCACAAGGCCACAGGTGGCCTTCTAGGTCCTTGGGTGCAGCCCTTTGACTGAATCCAAGTTTTACAGAACAAATCCTTTTATTAAGGGGATGTTCTGTGAGGTTTGGATTCAGTCAAAGGAACAAACTCAAGGACCTAGAGGGTTGGTCACATGTGGCCTTGAGGCTGCAGGTTCCCCACCCCTGGATTAGATTTTTCTCATACTTTCTGACTTATTATGCCTTTGCCTCTAAGTAGAAAATCTCTGATGGCTCATGATTAGCGTCTCTAAAAAATTAATAGTGTCCCTTCTAGAAAAATACCCAAGGCACAAAACATATCAGGTGTAGGACTGTTATTTATTTCCTCCACCACAAAAGAAATGCTGAAAATACAAAAGACTCAGAAACCCATATTGACAGACTTAAAATACAAAACTCCTCTTACGCTGTCTGGCAAGAGAAAATTCCTGGGAGATTTGTGGGACTGATGAATTCAACTTCACATCAGTCAACAAGTATTTATTAAGTTCTTGCTATATGACAGGCAGTATGCTGAGTGCTGGGAACAGAAATACAAGCAGAAATAGAAACAGTCCCTATCATCATGGAGTTAAGAGATGAAAAAGATGGGGAGAAAGATGAAGGCTGGTATGGGGACATTATAAAGAAAATCGAAGAAAAGAATGAAACCTCATTTATTAAGTGCCTACTATGTGTTTGCCTTATGTTGACTCACAACGATGGCTTTTGGTCTTTACCTTTCCCATTCCCAAAGCTCAGGTAGTTTTAGCCACAGATTTCAATGGGGAACCCTCAGCACTCCAGGCTTTCATTACTTCCTGGTAATGCCTCTTTCCTCTGCCGCCTGCCTACAGATAATCTATGTGGCTCGGAACGCCAAGGATGTGGCGGTGTCTTTCTACAATTTTGACAGAATGAATAAGTTACACCCCGAGCCAGGCACGTTTGCCGAGTACCTCGAGAAATTCATGTCTGGGAACGGTAAGCGAAGAAGTGAAGACTTATTTCCTGGGATAAGAGTCACGAAAGATTCTCCCGGCAGAAGCATTGTAAAGATCAGAAAGGGATCAGTAAATACGACGCGTTATCACCGCGATGCCAGCTACGTCTTCGCCCTCTTAAATGCCGGTCTTCTTTCTTCTCTCCTTGATGGGCTTTATCTTTCCATGTTCTTTCTTTTTCTTTATGTTCTTCCACCAAACCTGCACCCAATACGTCCGTGCACTTCTCTTTCCATGGAAGTAGACGCTCCATTTCAGTCACACAATCATCAAGAAGTTGGGGGGCGGGGGGAGGCAGGGGAAAGGAGAAAGCTCATTCTCTTCTTCCTTCTGTCCTTTCATATCCAGGGTTTAAGCAGATTACTGGAAGACTTCATTAGATGTTTAGAGATCCCAACCTAGTCTAGCCTGGAATGTTTCTAATGCAATTTTCCTCTCCATCTTATTTTCTTTGCTGAATGTAGTGGCCTATGGCTCCTGGTATGAACATGTCACAAGCTGGTGGGAAAAGAAGAAAGATCACCCCATACTCTATCTGTTCTATGAGGACATAAAAGAGGTGGAGTTGTCCCAGGGACCTATTTCAGCTAATCCTTTTCATATGGATGAGATGGGAGGTTGATTCCATGTTCCGTGCAAATCCACGCTCAAGGGCTTTCATCCATACTAACCTCTTGCCTTTGATGCAAACATCTGTCAAATGAGTGGTTTCCATCTTGTTTTAGTTTTTGAAGACTGGAGGTGCAGAATTGTGGTCGTTAGAAGGCTCAGCTATAATCAATTTGGTACCAATGAGCCTATGATAATCCCACAGAGTAGTTGTTTGCTTCAAATTCTTCAGATTGATTTCTTGGAAATCAAAGGATTTGGGTTCTACTCTGACATCTATCACTTGTGAGACTTCTAGTATGTCAATGCCCATCTCAAACCTCTAGTAAACTAAATGAACTCTATGCTGCCTTCCTGGGCTTAAACCCCCAGTAGTTGACAGAACCATAACGAATCACCTGATTCAGTTCATAGAATCACAGATTTGGAGCTGGAAGGAACTTTAGAGCACCTCTGGTCGAAAATCCTCCTCTTATAGATGACCACACTGTGGCTTAGGGAGATTCAGTGATTTCCCAAAAGTCACTTCACTAGCAAAAGGCCAAAGTCTCCCACTGAATCCAGGTCATTACTATGTCTTCTCACTGGACCCCAATGACACTGGAGTGCAGAGAGAGGCTGATGACTTCAGGCTCTGCCTCACTTAAATCTAATTCACTTGAAAGTGGAGACATCAGGGGCAGCCAGGTAGCACATCGAGTAAGCACCAGCTCCAGTGTAGGGATGACCTGGATCAAATCAGGATTCAGATACTCAGCACCACACCCAGAAATAACTGGCCGTGTAACCTTGAGCAAGTTACTTAACCCTGATTGCTTTAAAAAAATAAAAAATAAAAATAAAATTAAAAAAATAAAGAAAGTGGAGACATCACCCTCCAGACATCTCTTACAGAACAAAGGATAAACAACAAACAGCAATTGTCAGAGTGGAGATCTGAGCCCAGATCTTCCTGACTCCAGGCCAACTCTCTCTCCCCCGAACTACTCTGATTGCATCCAGCTTTCTCCCACAAATGGCTACCTCACTAAAATATTAAGAGTAGAGGAAAATGAGGAAGTTTATTCTTATGGAAGGCGGAATAATTGAAATGAGAATGCAATGTGCTTTCCATCTCCAAAAAGCAGCATTCATCATAGATCAAATGAGAATAAATTCTTTCTGATTATTTTTAATCCAATAAACAACTATTCAATTTTCTAATTATTTTTAAATTTTAATTTTTTAAACTTAAATTTAAATTTTAAAAATAAATTAATTTTCCCCCTTTTATCTTTGTGTAACTTTGTGGTTCAGCTTAGATTTTAAAATTAAATTTAAAGGTATCAAGACCATAAATCTTAATAAGGATTGCTGAATGATTATCTTATTATGGGAATCCACGTGACTTAGAATCAAAAGCACTGACAAATATTTACATTATTGATCAAATAAAAGCATATTTGGAAGAGGGAGTTATGGATTTTAAAATCACAGACCTTTCAACTAGTTTTAATTTAGTTCACCATGCTACTGAAGACTTTCATCTTTCTTTAAATTTTTTTCTTTTTTTTGAGGGGGGGGGAAGGTAGGGCAGTTGGGGTTAAGTGACTTGCCCAAGGTCATACAGCTAGTACGTGTTAAGTGTCTGAGGCCAGATTTGAACTCAGGTCCTCCTGACTCCAAGGTGGGTGCTCTATTCACTGCTCCACCCAGCTGCCCCCGACCTTCATCTTTCTTATCTCTCAAGGTGTCTTTCTCCATCCATAGGACCCAAAGAGAGAAATTCGGAAGGTGATGCAATTCCTAGGGAAGAAATTGGATGAAGAGACCTTGGACAGAATTGCCCAACACACCTCCTTTGAAAAAATGAAAGATAACTTAATGGTGAATTACAAGTCATTACCAACTTCTGTGATGGATCATAATATCTCTCCTTTCATGCGCAAGGGTGAATATCTCCATTTTTTACTTTTTTGGTACAGACCTAAAATTTTATCAATGCGGGGAATTCCCAGTATGGAAAGACCCTCCTTGCAGTTTAGTGCTTCACTGATTTGGCCTTTAGAGTCTAAAAGAGCTGTCTGGGACACCGAGACATAAAACACCTTGTCCATGGTTATACAACTGTTTGTTCCTGGCTCCAAAGTGACCTTCTGTCCACTACAGAAGCTTCCTCTCCAAAGAGTACCATAAGTTTGAAAGTCCAAATCTAAACAATTATGTTGGGAAGAGAAATTAAAGGGCATCTAGTCTAATCCTCTTATTCCACACATCTTATAAGCAGGACAACTGGAATCCTCACGATCATCATCCCCATCATTACTACTGTAGTTGGTACATAGTGCTTTAAGACTGGAGAAGCACTTCACAATCCTGGGACACAGGTGTTGTTATTATCTCCATTTTACTGGAAACTGAGGTACAAAGAAGTAATTTGCCCAAGATCACAGGGCTAGCATCTGAAGACAGATTTGAACTCAGATCTCACCCTAATTCCAGGTCTGGTGCTCTATCCACTGGACCACCTGGTTGCCTCAATCTTTTTTGAACTTTATTTCCTCTCATTTCAGCCTAAGGAGAGATGGCATGGTTTTTTTCCTCTAGTCATAATGATGCCCATAATTAATTATTAACATTCATTAAAATTATATTTGGGGTGGCCAGGTAGCACAGTGAGTAAAAGCACCAGCCCCAGAGTTGGGATGACCTAGGATCAAATCCGGGTTCTGATACTTAGCACCACACCCAGAAATAACTGGCTGTGTAACCTTGAGCAAGTTACTTAACCCCAATTGCTTTTTTAAAAAATTATATTTGGTTCCTCTAGCTCTCATTACTCCCTCCCCCTCCTCCTCAATACCTTCACCAATGGGTTGGTATTTTCATCGACTTTTTTTTTCTCTTTTGTCTTCAGGGATTGCTGGTGACTGGAAGAACTACTTCACTGTGGCACAAAATGAGATATTTGATGCAGATTATAAGAAAAAGATGAGTGGAACAACTCTGAAGTTTCGAACTGAAATCTGAAAAAAAAATGGCATGTTTATGCAATAAACGTATTTGTTGTAATTTCCATAAATATCTCTAATGTTTCTGTTTCCTTAACCTAGAAAATAAAAGCAACTCTCTCTAAGAGTAATTGCATAAGAGAACAGAGCCAAAAATTGGGGCAATTTCTAAGAAAATCAGCTCCCGTCTAACTTCTGACCAATAGTTTTCTTTTTTTTTTAATTTTTTTTCAATTAACACAACTATTTTCTCCCTATCCCATCTTTTTCTCCTTCCCCCACCCCCTCCAAATGGGGGGGGGGGAGCTCTTAATAAATTTACATAAACAAGAAAAACAAATTCACTAATTGACTGTGTCCAAAAGTCTATGTTTCATCCTGCACCTTGAATCTATTGCCTTTTTCTTGATAGGTAGGTAGTATGTTTCACCATTGGACCACTGGAGTTATGGTTGGTCACTGTGTTGATCAGGGTTTTTAAATAACCCATGTGTTTCTAACACCATTCTTTCCCCATGTGAATTCCTCAAGTAAAGGTTGGGTTCAAAGTATAAACCACCACTTTTTGAAGCCATGCTATATGAAGTAGCTTTTGCCCCCTTCTGAATTGGTTTTCAGTTGGGTTTCAGTGGTTTCAGTTGGGACAGGGAGAGTGTGTATCCACATGGACCTGAGGGCTGCCAAGGAAAAGCAAATGCAGTGTCATCCAGGCTGTCCCCCAAACAACTCTTCACCCTTACATTCCCACTAAAGAACAGCATGTAGAGAGGCATAGTATCTCCTAAGGGAAGCTTAGCTTAGCCATTAGATTGGCCATGAAGGCAGGGACTTTTATGTCTTTTTATATCTCCAGGTCTTGGCACAGGGCCTGGTACACTGTAGGTACTTAATAAGTGTGGATTGACCTACTAAGTGGCCATGCACATGGAAGAACTTCTAAGAAGGCAAACTCATGGTAACAAAAACAGCAGAAAACCATTAATTTCTTTATTAATTTCAGCAGGAAAAACAGAGCAAAACATTACATTCTTTAGCCTCAAACTCATGGGGAAAGAGTTTGGAGGGAGATGATCAATCAAAATCACATTGTGAAATTTTTAACTTGGAGGAGGAAAAATGGGTGAGGGGAGGGGGAGCCATTTATTAAGCACTTACTTTCTACCAAGCTTTGAACTCAGAACCAGGAATACAAATAGAAAAGTAAAGCAGTTTCCTGTGCCCCACCCTCTCCCCCCGCCCAGGTTGGCCCTGGGTTCACTGCTCTAGAGGGGAGCCAGGTTCCCAAGGCTCTAATTCCACCCCCACTTCAGACTCTTGAGAAACAACTCTACATTGGGTTCTAGTCTAAGGGGTCTGAAAGGGTCGTTAAAAAAACAGGTGGGCAAAGTACAAACATGAATCAGCTCTAGCACAGGTGGTTTTATTCCCATACAGAAAAGGGATGCTAAGAAATAGTCAGAGAATGAGTACAGTCAGTTGAGAGCCTAATATTCAGGCATTGTTGAGACATTTGGAAATGCCTCGACATACATTTCACTCCACTGAATATATAGCCCCGTTGACATCAAATGGTCTGCTTCTCCCTTCGGGTGACTCTTTCCCTCTCAGGGTATCCAAAAGCTCTGAGAGCTGCTGCCTGGGTTCCTGGGAAGGGGAAGACAATGGCTGCTTTTCAAGATCCCACAGGGAGGGACCCAGGCACAAGCTTACCTGGGAAGCCGTGACCTCATAGCTGAGCACCAGGTGAAAGGATGTGAGGCCCCCACCTGACCCTCTTGACCTTCAAGCGTCATCATTCCAGGCCAGCAAGATAAACAGGTTTGAGAGGCAGGAATTGCCCCTTTAGTACAGCCCTGGAACTGCTGCCCAGCAGTCAATTAAAACAGTCATCATGACTGACAGGGAGTAGTAAGAGTATATCTACACCTGTTTCGAAGTAGGGGACACAGGGAAGTGACCCTCTATCACCTATCCCCAAGAAGGTGATAATGATATTAAAGATTGGAGACTTTTCCCCACATTTTTGGAATTTTTTTTGACTCGTCAACATTAGAGTGACCCTTTCCTCAGTGTCTTTCTTTGTCATCCCCTTGCCTGGCTCTGGGATTGCCCCAAATCCCTTTGAGATAGTTAGGCAGCAGGAAGACTCACCACCAGTGGAGAAAATCTCCCACCTTTGCCCAAGCTCCTTCAAACGCACATGACTTACTAAGATAAAGTCAACAATTCTATTCCTTCTGATGAAACAGAAGTACCCCATAGGCTACTATCTACCCTTCCATGCTTACCATATAACCTACCTTTATATCTGGAAGACCTCCAGCACTCTTATCTGACCTATTAATATGACCTAAGAATATCTGGACCTTTCCAGATACCCCATCACCAAATTTTTTTGATTCAGAGGTCTTTCTTCATTGGAATATCTGTGTGTGTGTGTGTGTGTGTCTGTCTTTGTCTCTCTCTCTTCCTCTGTGTGTGTATGTGTGTATACATATAAACATACACACATACATATATACATATATTTGTATGTGTGTATGTAGGTGTTTTTATGTATGTTGTCTCCCCTAATTAGATAGAGAGTTCATTGAGAACAGGCTTAGCTGAACCAGTGCTTAGTGCATAGTAAATACTTAACTTTTTCATTCATTCACACTTTCCAATACCCGCATCCTCTCACAAGGTGCAGCCTCCAACATAAATCTCATTTTTGTACATTTGATCTACTCCAGATGCTTTCCTCTGTCTCATCCTCTTTAGTGCCATTTCTAAGAACTCTGATATTAAAATCCAAGTATGATATCTTTACTTTCCTCAAAGGTAAAATTTTTTTATAAAAATCTTTGTAGATCTTTTACATTTTTCTTCTCTTTTCTCTTCAGTTTCGATCCTTAAATGGCCTCAGGAGAAATTCCCTGAGCTGGCTGTCTTGCCAACATTCTTTACATGGATTTCACACTCTGTCATCTCCATTGGATGACATATTATTCCTCATTGGTACCTTTCCACCATCCTTCTCTACTGATTTCACAAATCTAATTTTCATTTTAAAATGATGTTGCATTTATCTGCTTGGCAAATAAGTCAATTGCTTGATAGTGAAAGTGCTTTTGTCTTCTCCTCCCAGACATTGATTAAACTTCTGTATACAATTATTATGATTCATGTCTACAGTAACTTCTTTTTCTTCTTCAGTTCTCTTTTCTGCGCCCCCCACCCACCCAAAACAAACACGCATGGCTTCTCCCCAAGCTCAAGTTCCCTTCTTTATCTCTTACTCCTGAAGATTCCCAAGGTGTTCTCAAAGGAAAGCTGATTTGGAGGGCTGCCCACCCAGGTCTTTCTTTTCCAAATTCTCCAAATCAACAGAAAACAATGGAATTTCCGAGGAGCCAAATCCTTTCAGCAGCATGGGTACTGATCCTTACAGTAACAGCCTCACCTTACTAGGAAGTCTGGCCTTTCATATATGATCATCCACCTATTCTTCCCAGCAATGGTCTCTTCTCTGTCTCTCTGTCTCAGTGTGTGTCTGTCTCTCTCTGTCTCTCACTGAAATGGACATGACAGCCAAGCCAATTATAATTTGTTAGGAGTGTTTATTAACCTCGGTGACTGCCTCCCCAGTAGGGAATTCAGCACTGAGTCTTCTGTAAGATACACTTATATAGAGTTAGGTGTTGCTAATCAACAAAATGTGGTTCCAAGGTGGGTGTAATGCCATTAATGCCCTTTCCAGTGATGCTTTGAAACACCGTCCTCTCTAAGTGTGCCCTGGAGGTCTGTGCCCGGGGGTTTGTTAGCAGTGTTCTTACGAATGGAAAATTTCCTTTGGCTCTTCAGCATTGCTTGTTTGGGGGCAGCGAGTGGGCATCATAGTGCATAGAGTGCAGGAGACTCAGCGTCCTGACTTCAAATCTGGCCTCAGTCACTTAGTCAGTGTGTGACCCTGGGCAAGTCACTTCACCCTGTTAGCCTCAGTCTCCTCATCTGTATAATGAACTGAAGGAGGAAATGGAAACCACTCCAGGATCTTTGCCAAGAAAACCCCAAATGGGGTCACCAAGAGTCAGACACAACTGAACCGATAACAGCCTACTTGGCTCAGGAACATTATAGGCTAAGCCTCTGTTACCAGTTTGGTAGCCTACTACGGTATTATGGCTTATTAAGTGGTTTCCAGAGACCCTGGGAGGGGTCCCCTTCTAGTAGGATGCAACTGGGAGGGGGCTTTGGTGTATAATTTCTGGTGGGCAATTCACTCCCCTCTTTTCTTGTTCATAGTTGAAACTCGGACTCAACTGAGTCCAGGGGACTGTTCTCTTGCACTAGGGCTGTGGTACCCACTGCTGCCGATCCTGCCACACCAAGGCCAACTAGGATAGGGACTAAAATGGGGGCTGCCAGCAAAAAGGTGTTCCTGCAGACAAGCAGTCAGAAGTTAAGCTCGGGTCCAAGGAACTTGGGGTATACCAAAGTGCTGCCTGAGTCTGCAGGGATGATGGTAATGGGTACAACAGGGGGGCCATCCGGGGTTAGATCGCCACAGGAGGTGGGTTGAGGACTGACTTGGGACTGGTGGGAGTAAGATCCCTTGGCACTGCAGTGTGTTAAACAAGACCCCGGGGTCCCTTCCTGTGACATAAAACCTGATTCCCCAAGGGGTCCCAGTTTTCCAATCCTGTTTGGTCCAATCCAAAACCCTGATGACTGTAGTGGACAAATGAAATGGACATGACAGCAATGCCAATTGAAATTTAATAGAAGTGTTTATTAACCAGCTGGTGACTGCCTCCCCAATAGGGAAGACAGCATCAAGTCTTCTGTAAGATGCATTTTTATAGACCTAGGTGTTGTTAACAAACAGAGTATGTTTCTAAGGGGGTGCAGGGCCGTTAGTATTGTTCCTAGTGAAGTCAAGCAAAGCCATAATCCCTTAAAAAAAAAAACCTTGGATACAAATATAAACAGACCTGAATCTGTGGGAATCTGTAGCATGTTTCTAGCAACACAGGTGAAACATTTCTTTACTATTGGGGCCTATTAGGTGGTTTCCAAGGGACCTAGCAGGGTTCCCCCCTAGCAGGTTTAAGTATGATTTCTGGTGAGCACTTCAATGACAACTGGGTTACATGACTTAAGGGTATTGCAATGAAATGAAATGTGGTGGTCACGGCTGCCACCAGAGACCCAGTCAGAAATAGTTACACAATTCCAATTGGCACAGTGATATTTCCCTCTCCCCCACAATCGGGAGACATATCCTCAGGGCACACATATGACTGGGTTGACCAAAGGCTGCTTTTCTGTCCACGTCTCCACAAGCAGCATCATTGGTCCCCACAGGATACATGCCTGTGTAGGGAAACAACATGAATCTGGGACACACTAATCAAAGAAAAAGGGTGGGCTGGCCATGAGTCACATTTTTTTAATTAGAGTCCCATCAATTGTGTTAATAAGAGTCCAAGAGCACAAGGTGGGAGCATAGGAGTTTGAACTGGCCAAAGGCAGGAATGCCAGGAACAGGATCATCAGGACAGTCTCTTATCTTCAGTTGTAAGTCACCGGCTGGCTCTGTTACCCACAGGTCTGGTGGGTCGGGAGGAGCCGTCACCTTGATGTGTGAGGGGTGGATCCAGGCTTTTCTTCCGGCCACCTTAACAGCAGAGTGCTCTGGCTCCGAACTGTGTCCTGGATGTCTGGGAGAGCTTGGAGGGACTTGAGAAGTAAATCATTAAGTCACACATAACAGCATTCGTCATCCAAAATACAATAGAAGGTGGGGTGCCAAACAGAATTTCAAAAAGGGGAATGAATTTTTACACATATGCACTCAGTTACAAATATTAACACTTGCTTAGATGATGGAATAACTACAAATTCAGATTAAAACAGCAAGTTCTTTTCTGCTTTACAATTTGTTACATCGATTCAGCAAGAAACATGTCTTGCAAATGGAGGTTTTAGTGGGTCTCTTAAAATCACACTAGAGATTTTTAAAATTTCTTCTAAAGGTATTTTCCTTCTTCAAAACAGTTTCAATGATCACTAAACCTTTATGAAGGAAGTTAATTGAAAACTTTTAAAATGATCTTAAACAGTTTGCATAACTTTCTCTACATGTTTTAATTCTAGATGAAAAATAATATTAGATTTTCCAATAAGCTAACATGAAAGAGCTCATATCTTTTACTGATTACTTGCTCTGAGCATAGACACATGTTATAGAAGGAAAAAGCAGGAACATGTGACATTCCAAATATGCCAGGAGAAACCTCCTTGGCTCTGTGTAAATTCAGGTACAGTTACAGATATCCAGCCAGGCAGCATCTGTTCCATCTCATAGCTAGACTCAGGAATAGGTGGGAAACATTACTTTTCAAAGAAACCTCATAGGTAAACTGAGCCAGGAGGGATCCCATCCCAGACAGAGGCTGACTGTCCCTTTGGCCGTTACCAAATGTAGACTTCCACCTGTTGACAGCACAGGATCACATTCCTCTGAATAGCTAGTGGCATTCCTCTCAGACGCTGATTTAATGCAGACAACTATACCCAGATTCAGACTCAAAATAAAATTTAGTTATGGTCCCAAGTGCTTTTTACCTTAAACAACAAGCTTCACCAATCACAGCTTAGAGCCTGTTATAATTATTTCTATTCTCATGGGGCTGCAATAAGCAATAAAAATGTATCAGGTCTTATAATGTAAGAAATTCCATTTTCCAATCCTTCTAAAATATAAAAGCCAATTCATAGAAATCCCTTTTAATCTTTGCAACTTCTTAGCAAGTTAGGTTTATTTACTAAAACTAGTTCCTTTCTCAGGCTGAGTGACTTTGCCTGGAAATAGTTACTAGGGGATTTGACAATTTCACAACATAAGGAAAATTTATATGAATTGTAACCAGGAGAGACTGCTCTGAATGGGCAGAACTAGTCTGACAAGTGTTCATTCAGTTAATTTCCTCTTTTCCACTTACAATAATCAATTAACGGTTATAGATTTTAGCATTAAAATAATAGCCCAAAATAGCTTAGTTAATAGTTTTACAAGTTTTTCTAAATAGCAGATATACATATTTAAAATAACACTACTGGTCTTACACAATTTTCTTCTTACTCAGGTTTTACAATATGCGGTGTAGAAATAAAACAATAGAATAAACTGCAAGATGACATTAATTGCATTTCCAAATTACATATAAGAACATTAATTGCATTTCCAAATTACATAGAAGAATGATTGATCTTACCAAGTAAAGAGGTAGTTGACTTCTGACCTCATTTTCTCCTCTCCTCAAAGGGCAGTATTCAACTGAGGAGTGCCAGGAGATATTTTAGCCCGGAGCCCTGAGGATAAGGTTTGGGAAACTTGAAGTAGAAACTTCAGGCTCTGCCTGGGGATCTAAAACTATTGCTAGTGGAAGCTAGGCCAACTACCCTTTTACTAAACTATTTAGGCTGTGGAAAGAATATAATTTTAGGCTAAATAGCTCAGATCTAACACACACTTTAGTAGCTCCGATGTATCTCAGGCTTAGTATATGAGTATATTAGTATATGAGGCTTGGCTCCTCAAATTTGTTCTTTGTTCCCTTTGCTATCTGATTGGTGGGCTCACACATATTTTCCCCAGTAACTAGATCTCCATATAAGCACTCACTTGGGTATAAGCCCCCTAAACACCCAGCCTCCTTGTATGACACCTGTGGGACACTGAGGGCACCAGGAACCACATGACCCCAAACCTAT
>NW_027185655.1:1847380-1968847 GCF_028583685.1 Petaurus breviceps papuanus | reverse complement strand
AGACTAACATCCAGGGAGACCAGGAAAAGCCTCGTGTAGGAAGCGGGGCTGGTGGGAAGCTCTGAAGGCAGTTGGAGCTTCTAAGGCCCTGGGATAAGGGGGAAGTGGGCTCTCTCCTCATCCTTGGCCATGGGCACAGACAGACAGAATGTATTGTTTACAAGACATCAAGTAGCCCACTGTGAGCATAGCCCAGAATAGCAGGGGACAGGTGAACAATGTGGGACAAGGCTGTAAAGGCCATTTCACAGCAATAAACATCACCGATACATTTAACACCAACAATACCTATCTAGGACTTGAATGAAGTTTTAAAGTTTGCAAATTGCTTTATAAATATTTCCATTTGCCCTTACAAAAGCCCTGGAAGGTAACCACCATTATTATGCCAATTTTATGGACAAGGAAACTGAGGCAGAAGTTGGGTCACATGCCCAGGGGTCATAGTTAGCCAGAGTCAGGAGGCTGGGTTAGAACTCAAGTCTTCCCGACTACCAGCTCTGTCCACTTTGAGGACATCACTTGACAGGCCATTTCAATGACTAGGGGTCTGAATTTCATGAAGGATATGTTACATGGATGTATCTCAGCATATCTGTGTAACACAAAGGAATAGCAAACAAAATTAATAGAACATTTGTCCTATGCAAAACACCCAGAGTGGTGGCTAGGAGGCACCAGAGTGCAGAGAGCACCAGGCCTTGGGTCAGGAAGACCTGAGTTCAAATGCAGCCTCAGACACTTACACGCTGTTGAACCTGGACAAGTCACTTAACTTCTGTCTACCTCAGTTTCTTCATCTGTAAAATGGTGTTAATAATAGTGCCTACCTCCCTGGACTGCTGTAGGAGACAATAATTATAAGGGGCTCACCACAGTGCTTAGCACACAGTAGGTACTACCTATATGCTTATTCTCTCCCCCTCTTCCCCTTACTCTGGGTCCCCAGTGCTGAGCACAGTGCCTGGCCCACAGTAGGCACTATACAATGTTGATTCTCATTCTCCTTTGCTCCTGAAAATAGATTATGGGCACATAGCTCAAAAATATCATAAAACCTAGTCAACAAGCTGTGCTGTACGTTCATAATACTGGTACAAGGTAAAGACAAATGAGAAATGTCATCAGGAAACAGGAACACAATGACTAGGAAACAGTCGGCATGTGCATTACTGAGCAGACGTGACCATCGGGGTCTGGCTTGGTGTCTAAGGGCTTCCCAGCTTCCCCCGGAATATCGTCATTTGGGCCGATGCCGGGCTCTTAGGCAGGCCGTCCTTCCTTTGTGACCTGCCGCCCCATCTGTCCCTGTCCAAGTGCTGACAGGAGGGCTCATCAGAATCCTCTCCCAAACGCTAGCCTGCACTTCCAGAGGACTCGGGCTGGGTACGAGTATCAACTAGGTTCTGGGAGCCTGGTCGGGAATGCTTGTCCCCGTGAACTACAAATCCCAGCATGCCAGGCAGTTGTCAAACCCTTTTTAAATACAGATGGAGAATACCAAAAACAACAGAAAAAGAGGCAGTAGATTGAAAGATTAAAGAGAGGAGGGAGAGCTGATTATGGGAGTGATTTGCCCAAGGAGATGAGAGGTCAAAGGCACCAGGAGCTGACCCTCAGGCCTTCAGGAGACCAGTATCTTGAACAGACACTGCAATAAATACAAGAATGAGGGATGGTCTCAAGGGCATTTGAGGTGTAGACAAGATGAGAAATGAGAAGGGGGAACTCATCACCAATGGTCCCTACTGGGTCAGTGAGTTGGCCCAATGGATAGAGATGGGCCTGGAGTTAGGGAGTTCTGGTTATTGTTTAATCATTTCGGTCATTTCCAACTTTATGGGACCCAGTTGGGGTTTTCTTGGTAAAGACAATGGACAGGTTTGTCTTTTCTTTCTCCAGCTCATTTCACAGATGAAGAAACTGAGGAAAACAGGGGTAAGTGACTTGCCCAGGGTCATACAGCTAGTAAGTGTCTGAGGTCAGATTTGAACTCATGAAGATGAAACTTCTTGACTCCAAGCCCACTGCTTTATCCACTGTGCCACAGACTCTTACTGCCAACATGACCCTGGGCAAGTCACTTCCCCCCAATTGCCTAAAAAAAAGAAAAGAAAGAAGAATCAGTTAAGGAGAAGCCTTGCCTGTACAACAGCAGTTCTGGCCAATAAGCCCTGCCATTTCCTGCCAGCACTCTCTGAGCCCCCATGACTCCAATCGGAACCTTCTGTGTCTTTGCTCACCACTGGCCACCACCCAGACACATCTCCTCCTCCTTCCCTCTTCACCCTGCCAGATGTTGAAATGGCAGGACCTGCTGTGCTCATCATCTGACACATGCTGCTTAGATTCCAAACTCTAGCTTTTTGGGTTTTTGACACCAAGGATCCCCAAAGCTTATTCTTTTCTAGTTAACATAATGAGGATGCTCAGTTGGACACCATGACCTTTGGAATTCGCCCTCTGACTGCTGACCCCGGGCTGTAACTGCTGCTGCCTTACTGATGACAGCCTGAGAAAGAGAACAAGGAAATGTCCACTAAGGTTTGTCAACTCTCCTATTTACAAATATGCCGGTACCTGACCTCAAATGATTTCAAATTAGCCCTTGTAGAATTCAGAACTATTCTGACTGGGATCTCTAAGGCTCTCTCTCTCTCTCTCTCTCTCTCTCTCTCTCTCTCTCTCTCTCTCTCTGCCTCTCTCTCTCTCTCTGTCTCTCTGTCTGTCTGTCTGTCTGTCTCTCTCCTGTCCATCTCTTTCTCTGTCTCTCTCTCATCACTCATCTTGATAAGCTCAAAGCATCTCCAGGAATTTTGAATTATAGATTTAGAGCTGAAAGAGATATTAGAGTTCATTGGCTCCAGCTTCCTCATTTTCCAATTAGCATCAAGGAACAGAGATTTCTTCCTTTCTATTGCCTTCCACTAAAAGGCCTGTCGACTCTGGCCCCGGGCACACAGGTTGAGCTGGGTTCAATTCTGGGGGAGTCAGCCCTCTAACAAGAGGGCAGTTTGGCTTCTTTTTCCTCAAATTCTTCAGCTTGTTAAAGCTCCACCCTCGTGCTCCTGGGAATAATTATTCAGACCTCATGTTATAGTTCATATCTATGGTCTCTGCAAAAGGGGAGGTAAAAAGATACTCAATTTACAATAAAAACCATTTATAAGACAAGTAATTATTTATTTTCTACTCACAAAAACTGTGTATACTAAAAGACAAAGAAAGACTCCCAGCACACATTAATAAGATTTCAGTCACTTAGGGCATGGCCCCCAGGATCTGGAAAATCTGAGTAAAATTTTTTGGCCCTCCCTTCATACCAGAGAAGTCTGATTTTTTTCTTTTTCTTTCATGGTGTGTTTACAGGATCTTATTGTAATATGTGGATTAAGTGTTTGGTCATAGGTTCTGTGTCATCTGCAGCTTCCACAAAATTCCCCCAAAATTCCCATTTAATTTCTTATGCTGACCCATGATACATTGAAACCACAATGGGGAAAGTCATGATGTGGAAGGGATAACTGCTATTATTCTCTACTGGGAGGTAGAGTTACAAACATAGAAACAAGAAGCAGTTTGGACCACTGAGCAGGCATAGCTACATTTCACCTTGGTTTTGCACTGTCCAAACAATTCCCAAAACATCTTCCTGCCAATGATCATCTTCTCTGATGGAGAAACTCCCTTGGGCCAACTGGCTTCACCCAAGGAACCCAGTATCTCTCAAGCTCACAAGGTCACCTCTAAGTCTAGACACATCCATCTTGAAAACAATGTTCACTCACCTATTCTGGAAAGGACACATAAAGAGGAAAAGACAGCCCGAGGAGGCCCAGGCATAAACTCTCCTGGCTCCTTGAGCCATGATCCTGGGAGTGGCCACACTCCTAGCAAAGAATATCACTAATCTCCCCTAATCCTTTACTAAAAGTCTGGTGACAGAGAGAACCATTTACCACACAGGAGAGTCAAAGGAAGGAACCTAATCAAAAGCTGTCTTTTCATTTTAACTGATGCAATATCTGCGCATGGTAATTATGTCACAGGGCAGGGGGAAAGGATGAAGACATCACTCAGTGTTTTCATCACCTTTCAGTACTGAGTCACACATGTCCCGGGAGTCACAGGAATTTTCCTAGGGATCCCTATTCACACAATCTCTGGGGTGGCTCCTATAAGCTAATCCAAACACAAATATAGTCAAATAAAGAAACTGAGGCCCCAGTGATTTGATTTTGGGTTCTGTATGTCTAGCATTCTCCAACTATGCCTTACTTCTGACCATCTCAGGGTCCTTTTTGTAGACACCCCAGATTTGGTAACTAACTCCTAACCCCTACTCTGCCCTTTCCAGGAGACTGACCACAAAATGTATATCAACAGCTGTTCTGTATGTGTGTGTGTGTGTGAATGTATGTGGGTTCAAGGCAGAGCAGGACATAATAGGATGGGGTAGGGGGCAGGGAGAAAAGAGGCGGAAAAGTGAGTTTTCCTTTTTCAGGGTTATACTACAGGAGAGCAGAACCAGGAGAACTTTGTACACAATTACAGACACATCATATTTGTGACGACTAACTTTGATAGACTGGGCTCCTCTCAGCAATGCAAGGTTACAAGACAACTCCAAAAGACTCATGATGGAAAAGGCTCTCTCCATCCAGAGAAAGAACTACAGAGTCTGAATGCAGACTGAAGCCAGCTACCTGCTCTCTCTTGTGTGCTTTGGTTCCTTCCTTCTTTCTCATTGTTCACTACATTGGTTATAACTCTTTTTTACAACTTGACTAATGTTTAATGTGAAGATATTTGTAGACCCTATATCAGATTGCCTGCCACTATGAGGGGTTGGGGGGAAGGGAGGAGGAAAGGGAAGGGGAGAAAATGTGGAACTCAAGGGATTGTGGAATTAAATGTTTTAAACTAAAAGTAAAAAAAAGAAATTTTTTTTAAATTTAAAAATTTTTTAAATTATGCTAAATTCTCTTCTCTTCTAGAGGTATTAGTCTTGTATTTCATTCATTCATTGCATTGATCTCCCCTAAAGTCTTTAAAATCTTTCCCTAAAGTCTACTGAAGTCTTAATCAAATCATATATCTATAGACAGATAAAATATATGGTTGTTGTCATTATTGTTGCTTAGTCGTTTCATTGGGTCCTATTCTTCATGACCCCATTTTGGGGATTTCTTGGCAAAGATCCTGGAGTAGCTTGTCATTTCCTTCTGTAGTTCATTTTACAAATGAGGAAACTGAGGCAAACAGGGTGAAATGATTTGCCCAGGGTCACATAGCTATTAAGTATCTGAGGCCAGATTTTACCTCAGGAAGATGAGTCTCCCTAACTCTAGACCCAGTATTCTATCCACTGTGTGACCTAAGTACCCTGTATAAATGTATATACATACAAACAATGTGGGCACCTACCCACATATTCAGATGAGTTTAATTCCTGCCCATGTTGACATATACAACTCTGTGACTCTGGGTAAGTCACATAACTTCTCAGTGGCCCATGCAACTCTCTTTGTGCCAGGGCCAGTGTGCACTGAGGGAAGAAGGGTCCTCAAAGGAAATTCCCTACACCAATGAAACCATGGGTCTGATAGGAAAAAAAAATAGAGAGACAGAGAAAGAAATAGAGAGGTAGATGATAGATTAGATAGATAGATATGTATATATACATATATGTATGTGTATGTAGATAGAGCCTACTTTTTTTTGGATGGCAGCTAGTTGGTGCTACATTGGAAAGAGAGCCAGACCTAGAGTCAGGAAGACTCATTCTCCTGAGTTCAAATCCAGACTCAGACACTTACTAGCTGTGTGACATTGGGCAAGTCACTTAACCCTGTTTGTCTCAGTTTCCTCATCTGGAAATTGAGCTAGAGAAGGAAAAGGTGAATCCCTCCAGTCATTTTGCCAAGAAAATCCCAAATGGGGTTACAAAGAGTCAGATACAATTGAAAAATGAAAGAAAAGAGGCAGCTAGGTGGCTCAGTGAATATGGTACCTTAAACAGCAAATTTCACCAATCATAGCTTAGAGCCAGTTTTTATTCTTATGGAGCTGCAATAAGCAATAAGGATCTCATATGAAAGGGATTCCATTTAGCACTTGTCTTTCCCAAATGTAAACTTAAGCCAATTAATTACTAATCTGGTGACCTTAAATCAGTTGGATGTGTTTTTCAAATTTTATACAGAAACTAAAACTTGCTCCCCCCCTTCTTTAATCTGGACTTTGGTGAGTCCATCCAACTGATTTTCCCTCCATTTTGGATCCTTTTCATTGAGCTGTCACCCAGAAAAATGAGGTGTGTATAGGTTATGCTTTCCCAAGAGCTTTCAGGCCTCCGCATTCAGAAATGACTGCTACTTCTAGGTATTTGCATTGGAAAGAACTTCCTTCTGGTGAGAACATGGAGACTTTCAGAATCTGGACAGTTCCTTATTAAAGAGACTCGTTTTCAGAAACCTTTGTTGCCAAGAAAGCCTCAAGTTGGGTGAGAATGGAACCCATGGTCCTAACCTGAGTCCTTCTGTGTGTGGTAGAGCAAGCTAGGGTCCCAAGTCCTTTGCCAGTCTGGTGTGGGGTTGTTAATGGGAATGTGTCAATAAAGGAATGTATGCCCATCCTGCAGAGAGGGTTGTTCTCCCTGCTGTTACTGCATGAAACTTTTTGTCAGGAATGTTTGTACTCATTGGGAAAACAAGAAGCCAGATTCTGTGAGAGCTGCCACTTTCTTCCTCCTCTCCAGGACTGAAGCCTTGACTTCAAGTGAGATAGCAAGAGGAAACTGCATCCAGTAGCTAAGTGTTGACCTGACATGGGAGGAACATATTCCTGGCTACAGTGGAGAGAATAATGACTGGCTATGGGATTCAGAAGACCCAGGTTCAAATTCTGCATCTGTCATTTCTTACCTGTGATATCTTGGGCAAGTCAACTTCTTTTCTCTGGGTCTCAGTTTCCTTATTTGTAAAGTGAGGAGGCTGGATTTGATGGCCCCTGGCCACAGGAAGATGAGTAAAAAGAAAGGCAAAAAAAAAAGCCCAGTCCCTGGTCTCCAGGAGCTCACAGTCTGACACGGGAGAACCCCCCCTAGAAGTGTCCTGAGGATCGAAAGAGGCCACACGTGTAAAGTCATAACATAAGTAGAGTTACTATATACATGCTGTTACCTGTCAATGCAGAGCCGCTTCTGCTCTGGGACTTCAGCCTCAGAGAATAATTGATGTT
Source organism: Petaurus breviceps papuanus (assembly GCF_028583685.1). Lineage (NCBI taxonomy): Eukaryota > Metazoa > Chordata > Mammalia > Diprotodontia > Petauridae > Petaurus > Petaurus breviceps. The sequence continues at coordinate 1,961,605 of NW_027185655.1, read as the reverse complement.
ACATGTCATTCTCCTTTGTTCAAAAATTATGTATAAGCAAATCATATGTTAAGATAGCAGAATGAAGATGAACAGTCTGAATTTACAGTAGAATTTGGTGGGAAAGTGTTGTTTTAATGACAAGCTGTTGTTGTTCAGTCATTTCATTTGTGTCCAACTCTTGTGACCTCATTTGGTGTTTGGTGTTTTTTGCAGAGACACAGGAGTGTTTTGCCATTTCCTTCTCCAGCTCATTTTACAGAAGAGGAAACTGAAGCAAACAGGGTTAAGTGACTTGCCCAGGGTGACCCAGCTAGTAAGTGTCTGAGACTGAATTTGAGCTCAGGTCTTCTAGACTCCAGGCTCAGCATTGTACCCACTGTGCCCCAAGCTGCTCTTATGACAAGGTCTTTTTCTAAAAACATTTTCAAGACCTCTAAAACCAATAGTGAACTGGGAGACTCACTTGAGGATGTATCTGACCCCTAAAGATGTCACTCACCTTGCTTGACTTTTGCTCTGAAGATTCAATAAGAATTTCAAAGGTAACATTTATTTTATCTTATTCTAAATATTCCCCTCCTAGAGACCTTTGTTCAATTTGTCACATGGCCTCTGCCCCTGTTTACAACCTGCCCTTTGAATTCTGCTAGTGTGTGTAGTAATTTCAAATTCATGTTTCTGTGCCAGTTGCCTACCATTGATTCTGATTTGCATTCAGTTTATCTCCCTGCACCCCACCACCTCCTCCTAGAATGCTCACCCTGGCAGATTTCATCAGGAAGGAGCCCAAGATCATCCATGGATAACCCATGGTCTATGCCTTTTCACACAACTGGGAGAGAATCGAGAAGTTCCAGTGGAGGCCAGATGACATTGTGATTGCCACTTCCCCCAAATCTGGTGAGTCTGGTGACCTTTGGAAAGTCCATCGACCAAGAGATCTCACAGAAACTCTCCCCTTTTATCAAGTCCTTGCCCTCCTCAGATAACACAGTTGATCTTGCCCCATGGTTCATGTTTCCTCTGCCATCATGTGAGCAAGGCTAAAAGCTGAGTATTGTTAAATACTAGAAGGGGAAGCTTTTGAATTATTAACATGCTTAGTTTATTCATGTTATTGATTGTCGTTGTTTTGTCATTTCAGTCATGCCCAACTCTTTGTGACCTCATTTTGGGGTGTTCTGGGCAAAGATACTGGGGTGAGATTTGAACTCAGGGAGATGAGCCTTCCTGATTCCATGCCCCGTTCTCTATCCACTGCATAATCTAGTTTTATAAAATGTATGCTTTGTGTTTGCCATTTTAATTTCATTTTTAAAGTAAAATTTCTTTAAATGCACAGTGAAATATCTACCTCAATTTTAACCATCAGTCTTTTTAAAAATTGCCTCCACAGTTTTCAGAGGAAGAAATTAGAGATATCTATAAGCATATGAAAAATGCTCTAAATCATTATTGATTAGAGAAATGCAAATCAAAACAACTCTGGGGTACCACATCTCATCATTCAGATTGGCTAAGATGACAAAACATGAAAATGACAAATGCTGGAGAGGATGTGGGACAATTGGAACACTAATGCATTGTTCGTGGAGTTGTGAACTGATTCAACCATTCTGGAGAGCAATCTGGAACTATGCCCAATGAGCTATAAACAATTGCATACCCTTTGACCCAGCAATACCACTTCTAGGGTTGTATCCCAAAGAGATCATAGAAATGGGAGGAAGACCTGTATGTACAAAAATATTTTAGCAGCTCTTTTTGTGGTGGCAAACAACTGGAAATTAAGGAGATGCCCATCAATTAGGGAATGGCTAAACAAGTTGTGGTATACGAACATAATGGAATATTATTGTGCTATAAGAAATGAGGAGCAGATAGACTTCATATTTACCTGGAGGGACTTACATAAACTGATGCTGCGTGAGAAGAGCAGAACCAGGAGAAATCTGTACACAATTACAGACACAATGTATGTGTAATGACCAACTCTGATAGACTGGACTCTTCTCAGCAATGCAAGGCTATAAGGCAACTCCAAAAGACCCATGACGGAAGAAGATGTCTACATTCAGAGAAAGAACTAGAAAAAACTAGAGAGAACGGAGTTTGAATGCAGACTGAAGCAAAATACCCACTCTCTTTCTTTTTCTTGCTTGGCTTTGCTTCCTCTTTCCTATTGTTCATCCCATCGGTTACAATCCTTCACAACTTGACTAATGTCTAATGTGAAAATATTTACAGATCCTGTACTTGATTACATGCCGCCATGGGGGTGGGGGGAAGGAGAGGGAGAGGGAGAAAATGTGAAACTCAAGGGAATGTGGAAGTGAATCTTGTAAACTGAAAGTAAACATTTTAAAAAATAAAGATTTTTATCCAAAAAAAATTGTCTCCAACTCCTTGGAGGATTTTGTTGGCCAGGCATAGGCAGGGAGTTCATAGGATGGTAAGGATGCCAGTCAGACGTCCAATAAAGCTGTGGTTTGGCACAATTTTCTGCCCCTGCCTGGGCTGGTATTTTCTTTTTAATTCTTTTTATCTGAAGCAATATTAAACATTCAGACAGATAACTGAAGTTGCTTTAAGATAGGCTTTGAGCTCATTTCCACGTTTTGCAGATCATGATCACTTTTTTAGTCACTAGACCCCACCAGCTGCTGGCTGATTCCTTCTCTCTCACTTTCCCTCCTCGGATTGTAGCTGGCGGCATAGACTCTACCCCTCTAATTCTGGGGTTTTTGTTTTTGTCTGTTTCACATTGTTTCACGTGGTTCTTTCCAGGTTTCCTGGTATTTCTCACACATCCGTCTTAATGGCATTGGAATTCTCCTGGTCCCTCCCTTGTCCAATCCACTGCAGATCCTGCCATTTCTCCCTTCCCCGTCTCTCACACACAGCCCTCTCCCTTCACTCCCACAGTCCTCCTCCTCAGCTCCTCAGCACTCCCTCCCTCACACATCACCTTACTCCATTCATACTCAGCTGCCCGAGTGACTTTCCTGAAATGTCGCCACATCCCTCTCCCTGCTCAAGCAATTCCTTTGTTGTTCTTGTTCCATTGTGTCCAACTCATCACCACCCCATCTGGGGTTTTCTTGGCAAAGATACCGGAGGGGTTTGCCATTTCCTTTCCTAGTTCATTTTACAGATGAGGAAACTGAGACAGTGTTCAGTGACTTGCTCAGGGTCACACAGCTAGGAAGTGTCAGAGGCCAGATTTGAACTCATGAACATAAGTCTTCCTAACTTCAAGGCGTAGCACTCTCTCCACTGGACCACCCAGCTTCCCTCAAGGATCTCCAGTGGCTCCCTATTGCTTCCAGGAACAAATACAAACTCTTCTGTTTGGCCTTTAGAACCCTTCATAACCTGACCTTTCTCCTACCTGCTCATCACCTTATTCTTTACTCCCTCCCACCTACTCTGTGGTCCAGCCAACACCGGCCTGCCTGCTGCTCCTCAAACACAACATTCGTCCTCCTCCTCCTCGGGATCTGGGGCTGTCCCTCCCCTCTTCCTCTTAGCTTCCCAGGCTTCTTTGGAGCATCAGCTCAAAGCCCACTTCCTCTAGAAGGCTTCCCCCACCCCTGCTGTTGTTAATGCCCTCCCTTTTACTGTTCCCTTCCACCTACCCTGGGAATGTCTTCTGGACCTAGTTGTGCATGCTGTCTTCCCCATCTGAATGTAAGCTCCTAGGGGGCAGGATCTGTATTTAACTTTCTCTGTATCCTTAGCTCTTAGCACAATGTCCAGCTTACATGAGTGCTTAATGAATATAAAGAGAAATAAATATATAATTATATAATATAAAAATATAAAATATAAAAAGTGCTTAATAAATATTTTCTGACTTATATTATTCATTGTTATTATTTCAATAATGGCCAGTAAGTAGAAAAGGATCTGAAGTAGACAGGCAGGCTTTAGGGAAGTAGGGCAGACAAGGGATGTCCCAGTTGATAGCGTGGGCATAATGGATTTTCCTACACCTGAGCCCCTGGCCTGAGTCCCCAGTATATGCTCCGAGAAGCCCCTGATGTGGACCACTCTCTTTTCTGCACCATTGTTTCCTGCCTACTGCTAGACGAGTTTTACATTGGGTCTTGAGCCTGTGGAAGGATTGGTAGAAACAACATAATAATTGGATTATGGGGCAGGATCATGATAGGGAGACTTGAGTGTGGGGCGACAAGGTCCAGGCAGGGCCCCATCATAAGGATCTGGGATAGAATCAGTCACCATGTACTAGGCCCAGTTACTTTCAATGGGCAGAACCAGGCCAGGACACAGTAGTAGTACCTCCAAACTGAGCCACAGGAGTGGGGGATCTATCCGTTCTTTTATACCCTACAATTAAGTGATTGCAGACACACACTGCAATGGCCAAGGCTCAGTCCAGTCTAGATTTTTATTTGCCAAATGGCTTGATGGAAGTTTGCATCTGGAAGTTGAGCTGCTGAAGTGGATCAGATTCTCGCAGCCCTGCTCCAGCTTTCTTTTGAGAGAAGAGCAAGAGGTCGCTTCTAAGCAATTCTGATGCTTCAGAGCCTACTCCTGTTGCAATGCAGAAATTATTGTTCGACAGGCTTGACTCGCGTTTATCTAGCATGATTGTCATTTTTAGAGGACTGGGTGCATTTTCAAGTGTAATAAAAGAAAGCCATGCCCGTTGTTATGGCAAACAACATTCCATCTCCAGATGCTTACACAGTCACAGCCCACACAACAGAAGATCTTCTTATTCTGAAATATCCATAAATCTATACATATAAAAGGAAATTGTGCATTGCATTATTTATGTAATGTGCAGAGCTTTCTGCCAGAAAGTTATCCATCACACACACACACACACACACATGCTTGAAAGAGGAGAAATATCCCAATTAATTTTACAATATTTTTCAAGTTGCTTTTATGTGAGCCCCTCTGACATTCACTTTAAAATAAGCATATGTGATAAGATATATAGAAAGAAGAGTTCTAAATTTGTCTAAAAGATTTGTTATATAATTCCCTACTTCAGGCATTAAATATCCCAACAATTTATCCCCCTCGGTCTCACTTCCAAGCCTGGGTTTCTTACTGTTTATATTTTTTTTGTTTGTTTTTATCTCTTCATCTATTGAACCAGACTTGTGCTTTCCTCGGCATAGGGAATCCCAAGTGAGGTGACTCTCTTCACCAGTGCAGATCTCTGCCTCCTCTGAGGTTTGTAGGAACCTGCCTGGGTCACTGAGATATCAAGGGTCACTCTATGTTTCAGAGGCAAGACGTGAACCTAGCTCTTCCTGACTCTGAGCTTGGCCTCATATCTTTGATTCCCCATCATCTCTCAATGAGAAAGTCCTCTGTTGTGTTGTAGAAGTTCCCCCAGGAGCTCACAGGCACCTAGTCCAAACTGAACATGTATAAGAATCCCCTTTACTGTATTACTCACAAGAGGTCATTCAGCTTCTTCTTAAAGACCTTCAGTCCCAATAAATAAACCTCGCTGCCTGCACACACCTTTACTCTGCTCATCCACACAGTCGGGCTCTGAGTTCCCGAGCTGGAGAGCTGGACGAGACCAGGGTGCAGTTGAGTGTTTTCCCTTGGACCTGCATTCCTCATCTCCTAAGCTTCTTCCCCCAGGTAACAGATTGGGACCATGTTGAAGGACCTCCAGGATGTGGACCTCGCAGAGGTCAAGCCTCTGGTGGAAAGAGAAGAGACCATCACTGGCCTCCTGCAAGAGCTTGACATTCAGGAGCAGGACATTGAGACTTTACATGGCTCAGTCCATGTCACCGTTTGTGGAACCCCAAAAGGGAACCGTCCTGTCATCCTCACATACCGTGACATTGGCATGAACCACAAAACCTGCTACAACCCTCTCTGCAATTCGGAGGACACGCAGGAGATCACCCGGCATTTTGCCGCCTGCCATGTGGGTATTCCTGGGCAGCGGGAGAGAGCTGCATCCTTTCCTGTGGGGCACATGTATCCTTCCATGGATCAACTGGCTAAAATGATTCCTGGAATTCTCCACCAGTTTGGACTGAAAAGCATGACTGGAATGGGAATCGGAGCCGGTGCCTACATCTTAAACTCAGTTTGCTCTGAACCACCCATAAATGGAAGGACTTGACCTCATCAATGTGAACCTTTGCACTGAAGGGTGGATGAACTGGGCAGCAACCAAGAACTCTGAGTGGACCCAAGCTCTTCCTGATATGATGGGGTCTCATCTATTTGGGAAGGAAGAAATGCAGCACACCTGCCATCATCATATCATCAGTGACAAACCCAAGCAATCTCCATCTCTTCATTAATGCCTACAGCAGTTACTGGGATCTAGAAATCCAGCGTCCTCTCGCCAGAACCGGTGATCTGTTTATCTCACAACAGTCACAACCTTCCCTTTGAAAAGTGTCAGGCATTCTCGAAATGACTTTTAACCCTAACCCCTGGCCCCATTTTTGAGTTTCCTTCATTGGAGAACAGGAGGCAGAAATGCTCAATAGTTAACTGAAAGAAACTAGAGGCCAATCCCAAAAAGGATGGAAAAATCAAACACCTCCCACCCTTCTAAGGCAGCAGTGCAGTAGTCACAGATCAGAATGAAGAACAACTCTCCCTCTCTTCTCCCTTCATCCCAAGTTCAGTTTCTGCCAAATGGACAGAGGGGGGGCAGACAAGGGAGCTGGGGCTAATCAGTTCTGTGGCAGCACTTACTTACTGGGACTGGGTTTTTATTCCTCCAGCCTGTGAGGGAAGATGAGCATTCTGGGGGTACAAAATCTGGTTTTATCTAATTTTCTTTTTAAAAAATTCACAAGGAAAAGCGCACACATACACACACCAAAAAAACCAAAAATACACGATTATTTAAAAGGGGCCTTTGTGGAATGTTCTTTCAAAGCTTCCCACCTAGCCCTCTTCTTATAGTAGGTCCTATATAAACAGTAGCAGCAGGAGGATGGGAAGGGTATGCTGAAAATCCTGTGTCACTCCCAAACTCAGGAGACAATCATCACCAGACAGAAGTCCTAGGTAGGGGGTGGTTTGTCAGACAGCGGGGAACCCTGAGGTCCTGTCTTTTGTCCATCCCCTTCAGCATAGATCAGGAGCTGAGGCCTCAGGGTCTGTCTCACTGCTCATGCCCTAGAAGGGGGCAGTGGAAGGCAGATGTTGGCTTAAGTGCATTGAATACTGAATCTCCCTTTCATTTCCTACCCCTCCCAATCCCCAGCTATCCCAAAAATAGGTAGAGTGGGGAAAGGTGAGAAGGTAAGTTGAGAGTTTGGGCAGCCAAATTGGCTCTCCCTGACCCCTATCTAAGTTCAAACAGCCCTGAAGCCAGGCCAGGGCTGGTCTACCCTAGAAGGTGAGGATAGGATGGGGGGGGGGGGGGTTAGGGGCACAGCATGACTCAAAGTTGCAAGTGGGGTACAGGCTTAGTAACATCCAGGAAGAAGGGATGAGTTAGAGCTGCCTTGGCTGAAACACAATTGTTAGGGTCATAGTGCAGCATTTGCGACAGCAAGCTCCGTCCATGTTCATCTAGTTGAGGTACCACCTTACTGAAATCTTGTCGTGCCCACTTGGGGAAACTGGGTTTATAATCAGGCATAGAGGTCACTCCTGGCCAAGCTACCTCATAAACAGGTAGCTCTTAATGAGGGGCAAAGGGATGCCTGTGAGTGCAGATGCATCCATGAACTTCTTGAGATCCTGATGCAGAAATTTGAAAACCAGGTAGAGTTTGTTTTCTGCATGGATAACATCCAGCAGCTTGACAATGTTGGGGTGATTAAGTTCCTTGAGTAGAGAGATCTCTCAAATGGCAGTACTGGGGATGCCCTCTGTCTCAGTGTCCATACAGATTGTCTTGAGAGCTACCACTTCACCAGTCTCCTTATTCTTTGCCTTACACACCACCCCATAAGGGCCCTCTCCGATCTTCTCCACCTTTTGGAAATTATCCATAGAGAGCCGGGGAGCAGGGCTGGCACGGCCCAAGAGTGGGAACTTGGGAACGGGTGGGAATCCTAAAAAGAGGAGCCTGGCTCTAGGGACAGAGTTGGAGGGCATAGAGAGTGCGGTGGCTGGAGCCCGGATCCACTCAGTATTTCTTTAAGACCTGTTTTGTCTGCTAGGCATACTTTAATGGCATTATAAATTGCAAGTATGGAACCAGAGTCACTCTCCTGTCCATTCACCTTAAAGTAATTAACGAAAGCCTCTCCCACTGCTTCCACATCAGGTCCTCTCATCTGGGAGCTACTAGGGAACCATGGAGCTGCCTAATAGACCATTTAAAAAATGTTTCTCAGAATCTGTTTCTTAACTGAAATCCCTTTCTTACACACTATAAGTTATAATATTTTCAGATCTTTTCCTTCATCTTTTAAGCCCTTCACTAAGCTTCCTCCCATACTACCTCTGATTATGAAAATTGAGCATGAGGACAAACCCCCTTCTAGAGCCTTCCCCTTACATTGAAAGAAATCCATTGTCCCTTGGATTTCACATGGGCCTGCTTCCTGCCAGCAAATCCTGGGGGTCCATCATTAGAGACTCAACAGCAGTCCTGATGCCCCTCGTTGTGGGTGCCACTTACTTTGGCCAGCGCACTTGGTCAGCTAGCGAGAGGTGAGAATAATGAGACAGGGGTGTAATCAATAGTCTGTTTATTACAGGACCATTTCATGCAGAGCCAAAGATGCAAGGGGTTTGCAGAGTTTATATGCCCCCCCCAACAGAAGGTCTACGTGACCCAAAAGAATGTAGACACCCCAAAAGAATGGAGACAATGTACAAGGACCCTCCCTTAATCTCTTAATCTTTACTATCTACCCTTGCTTAAGGTTAGTTATTTGTTAGGATAATATCATAGGACCATATCCAGAGGCAAAAAACAAAAAAGATTACATGCCCTCTTGCTTATCTGCCCTGTAACCTTGCAGGTAATAATATAGGGGAGGGAAACATTTCATTATCGGAACTGGGGACTCCTGAAAGTTCTCTACATTTCCCAACAATTCTTTTTTTTTTTTTAATGAGCAATCCGGGTTAAGTAACTTGCTCAAGGTTACGCAGCCAGTTATTTCTGGGTGTGGTGCTAAGTGTCAGAGCCCGGATTCTATCCCCAGGTCATCATGGACTCGGGAGCCTGTGCTCTTACTCGCTGAGCAACCTGGCCGCCCCTTTTCCCAACAATTCTTGTCAAATAGAGAATCCTTCCCTGAGTAATTTGTGAACTCAGGTTTATCAAATACTGGGTTATTTAGTTCAACTATTTTTCATTCTTCCTTATCTAGCCCATACCACTGACATATTTCAATTTTTTAACTAACATTAAATAATTTATAATCTAGTTTGAGATCTAGTAATACCATCGTGCTTTGTAGCTACTTTTTGATCATTTCCCTTGAGTTTCGAGATCTTCTATTCCTCAAAGCAAATTTTATTATTTTTTTACTAACTCTATAAAGTATTAATTTAACAGTTTGATATATCACTGAATTTGTAAATTAGTTCAGGTAGTATCATTTTACCAAGTTGGCATGGCACATCCATGAGCACTTAATATCCCTCCAATTATTCATGTTATTCTTTATTTCATTGAGATCATTTTGTAACTATAAACATATAGGTCTTGGGTAAATTGATTCCCAAATATTTTATGAATTGTGTCACTACTTTAAATGAGGTTTTCCTTTCTATTATTTACTTTTAGATTTTATTACCAAAATATATAAATGGTGTGGATTTGTGTGTTGTGGGGGGAGGGGGAGAGGGGGTTATCCTGCTGAAGTTATTAACTGTCTCAATTAGTTTCTTTGCTTATTTTCTAGGGTTGTCTAAGCAAATCATCATGCTGTCAGCAAATAAGATTGTTTTGTCTCCTTTTGCCTATCTTTATGCCTTTAATTTATTTTTCTTGTCTTATTTCTATTGTTAACATTTGTAAAATTATGTCAAATAATAGAGTGGGAAGGGAACATTCATGCTTTACTCCTTTATTCAAAAAAGTTTCCAATGCTTCCCTATTACAAGCAATATTTGCTTTTGATTTTAAGTATACTTTTTTAAAAATCATATTAAAAAGTTCTTCTTAGACTATGTATGGTTTTTTTTAACACAAATGAGCATTACACTCTCATCAAAGGCTTTTTTCTGCTTCTATTTCTAGAATCAGGAGGTTTTGAATGTCTTCCTTTTTAATAAGATTAATTGTGTCACACAAAATAAGTAGCAGAGGTGAGATCTGAACCCAGGCCTTCTGACTTTAGAGTCATCATACTTCTTACAGTGTCAATTGTGCCTCTGATGACATCCTTGGAATAGAAAGAGCAGAAAGCTTCCTCCTCCAAAAAGCCCCATAATGCTAATGCATGGTTAAGTCTTGATGAGTAGGGAGCTGATAGACAGAATCTGGGGTGGTAGAGAGGAGAGGGCCCCATTTATCTTTAGCACTATATTTGTCTCTTAAAAGGATTTGAGACAGGGTTTTCTTGTTCAATTTTTGAGAATAATTTGTGTAATGTAGGTAATAATTGTTCTGATAGAATTGTCTGATATAATTCCCTGGTAAACCCACTGGACCCAGATTATTGTGATTTTCACCCCTTTGACAATTTTAATTTCCTTTTCTAAAATTGGGGTAAGATCTCTAACATTCTAGTAATATCTCTTTGTACCTGATTCTCTATTGTTTTAATTCTCAGTTTTGTTAGTATAGAACTGTCTAAAGTAGCTTCTGGTTATTCTTTTTACTTCTCATCTGCTGTGATTTTCACCTTGTTTGCTTTGTGTTTTATTAACTTGGTTTTTCCTTCCTTTTAATCAAGTTAGCTAGAGGTTTAACAACTTTCAATTCAATTTATCCATTTAATTCAATTTTCTTTTCAAAGAATCAGCTTTTAGTTTGGTTTATCACCTTTGTGGTCTTTCTGCTTTTCAATTTGCTCCCTTTTCCTCTAATTGTTGAAAGTTCTTTTTTCATGTTTATTTGGAGTTTATTTGCTAATTTTCTAGTTTTGCTGTGCAGAGAGTAAGAGTGAGCCGAGACCTGGGTTCAAGGTAAATTTAGGTGTGGATATATTGATCAAGCATGAAACTACCTGGTGTATAAACTCAAATCAGGAAGTCCCAAATTGGGGTACATACAGTGCTTATAAAGTCTAAAACCACAAAAACCACAATTGGGGAGGGGAGCTAGCATAAGCAATGACACACAGAAGCCAAGAATTACCATTAGTTAGATCTATAGCTCAGGGCTAATTTGTGCAAAGGTACAAGGGTACAACTTTTCCTGGAATAAGGGGGTCCCTCCCAGAACAGGGTGGAGGGTGTTGGGTGATGGGGACAGGCTAGGGTCATGTTCTGGGTACAGTGGGGACTCTGCTTGGTCAGCAGAACAGAACAGGGTGGTCTCTTCTTAAGATAAACTTGTACCATAAACCCCTGGACTATGCCTTGGGCAATACCCAGGACTATGCCTTAAGCTATTTCAAGCTATTACAGGGTATAGGATAGAGGCAAAGACAAATATATAAAGGGGCTTAATAGTGGGCTTCAAATCAGGAGATGGGTGATTTGAGTTTGGGCACAACACAATTTCTAATTGCATATTCAGTTCATTAATCTTATTTTTTTCCTACTGTAATGTTTGTCTTTGTTCATTGTTCATTTTGTCTCTGTTCATTGTCTTTGTTCATTCAATATCTGATCTCTTTTTTCAAAGCATCATTTGGTACAAATCCCAATTGTAGCTCTATCCACAAATCTGTGAGGTAATTATAATAATCTACTAAACCAGATCCCAAAAATATTCTCACCTTCCAGAAACTGATCAACTGTTCGTAGCAAATATTGCTGAGCTGACTAAAAAGAATGGAAATGCAAGGAAATAATGAATGCACTTCACTTGGTATCTATTCGTGCTAGTATAGCAGCAAGCACCCCAGCGTCCCCAGGGTGGCTGCCAACACAGGTTCTTAGATCTGCTTTGCTAAAGGAAAACAACTCAAAATGGGTTAACAAGCTTACTTTAATCAGTCAAACATGTATCGTTTACCTAGTTCAGGGGGAAAAGGTCAGCACCCTGAACTTCAGAGTATACAGACAGAATCATCAAGACAGAGAAACAGATCAAGTAGACCGGTTTCCAAACTGTGCAACCATTCCATCCATACCAAATCAACATCTGGGTTTTTCAAAGCCAGGGGGCTCTCAACAACGGCTTCCCAGAGTCTCATCTGATCAAATCACAGAACACTTCTCAAAGTGAGTCCCAAAGCAAAGCCTCACATCAGGGATTATATAGCCTTCTCCTGGGTCAGAAAATGTAATCACCCTCTTAACCCACTGCCCAATCACACAGCATCAAGGTGTGGGCATTCCTGAAAACCAAGCCTCCTGCCACAGGCTCCATGTGACCACATTCAGCCTATTAGGAGGCAGAGTATATTTTCAAATCAAGGAAGATTCTCAGAGTCTCTTAAGCCTATCAAAGGGCCTAAGGGCAGGAAGATCTTTAAATTTGCATTCCCATTACAGCTAGAAAAGCCACAAGTGATTTTTCTGCATTTCTTTTCATCACTGTCTCTAGAAATAATCCCTGCATAGTTAGTCTTAATACAAATAATTACCATTCTCAGAGTAATACTAAGAAATCCTAAATTATATAGATATCCTTTTGCTCTGAATTTTTTCTAACATCCTTCCGATTTTTTCTTACTGTTAATAATGTCATGAGAAAAAATAGGAACCATAATTATTTCATGACATTTTGATGGATTAATTGCCCAACCACCTGGAGATCCAACAGTAGAAAGTCCCCATCCTCTACTGAAGAAGAAATAAGACATAAGAAAGTATATAAGGATCAGGCAAAGCATATAGTCTCCTTCACTGTAGTAATAAATATTTGTGATCCTTAGATAAGAGATATCTGTAATCTTGTCTAAATGGTTATCTCAACCCTGAAGTTTTATTTACTTCAATTTATTTAAAAATTGTGAAATTACTTGGTCATCTCCCTTTGCCTCCTGCCCTTGAACAGAGGATGTTTTCTTATTCCGATAATTAATCCTGCCAGTTGCATTCCAAATACTTCCCTTTTGAATGATCCCTCCTTCTCTATCTCTCCTTCTCCTGTGAAATGTTTTATGTGTCTAGATTAAGGGCCACAGAATGTTTCTGATTGGCTATATACTCTAAGCAGTTCAGAAAAGATTTTAAACCCTAAGTAGTTAAAACTTATTAGCAAGAGTAATCTTCCTTGATGTGCTAATAAATGTCTTTGCTTTCAATTTGGTGCCACATCTTTGACCCACAAAGATAACTCTCCTGCTGGGTAAGCTTCTCCCAAGATCCTATTCCTCCAGATCAAGAGAATCCCCCCACAATACATACCCAAACACATATACTAAGCCCAAAAAAATCTAATCCAATGTTTTCAGTTGCCCTGGTGACCAAATTAGATCAAGTCCTTGGATAGTTATAATGATATGAAAAACCTAATCAGAGAGAAATACGGTTGGTTGGATGGATTCTTACAGAAATTACACCTATGAAAGATCAGAAGGAAAGTCCCAGGCCAAGGTTTGCTCCCTTTGAAGGGTAAACACCTCCAAGTTAGGTTCCCTTTTAACAGCAAGTAGCAAGCCCCTTTAATAAGGGGCAAGCTCTGAGGTTAGTTAGTTTGAGAGGTTGCATCAGCCTCAGCTACAGGAACTTTTACCTTCAGATAGTGGGGGGAGTTGGGAGTCTTGAGCCCAGGGAGATTGTGAGAACCTCTGCTGATAAGAAATGGCAGACCCAGCTGTGAAGAGCAGTGGGGGCGAGAAGGAACCAAAACATGTCAGCAGTGTGGCAGAAAGCCCCTGGCTGTGGGCACTTATAGGAGGCTGGAGGTTTGGCTTTGATACCAGGCTAGAAGGGAGAACCGAGATCTGGGGCAAGAGGTACCATTTCCCATAACACATAGTTAGAGGTGATTACAAAAATTAGCCATTCCCACAAAAAAATGCACAGGCAAAGGAGAAAGAATCCAACCACAGAAAGCTATTTATGGGAATAGAGATGACCAGAGTTCATCTTCAGAGGAGGATATTGAAGTAAAGAAACTCCCAAAGAGTAACATCAAATGGTCACCTACCCAAAAAGAATTCATAGAACATATTAAAAAAAGACTTTAAAAATCAAATGACAGAGATGAAGGGAAAAATTAATAAATAAGAATAATGCAAGAAAAACAAAAAAAGTTATGAAAAGAAAGTCAACCAATTAGAAAAGGAGATCCAGAATCTTAAAGAAGAAAATGATATATTGATAATTAGAATGGGGCAAAGTGAAGCCAGTGAAATTATATGGGGTCAAGAAATAATTAAACAAAATATGAATAATGAAAAATAATTAATAATTATTTATATTTATAATATTTTATATGTCATAATATAATGTATTTATATTATATAAATTATTATATTTTTATATTATATATAATGTTTTATAAATAAATAATAATAATGAAAAAGTAGAACAGAAAGTGAAACATCCTATAAGAAAAACAACAGATTTGGAGAATAGCTCAAGAAGAGAAAATATAAAAATAATTGGACTAACTGAAAGTTATGATCAAAAAAAGAATCTTGATACAATAATACAAGAAATAATTAAAGAAAATTGTCCTGAAGCATTAGAACAAGGGGAGAAAGTAGAAATAGAAAAAAAATACATCAATCGCCACTTCAAAGAGATCCTATGAGGAAAACTCATAGGAATATCACAATCAAATTCCAAAACCCCCAGCTCAAGAATAAAATATTAATAGCATCAAGATTAAAACAATTTAAATATGATGGTGCCACAATTAGAATAACTCAAGACCTAGTAGCAGAGACATTAAAGGACCGAAGTCTTGGAACACAATCTATCAAATAGCAAAAGAACTGGGGCTCTGGCAGAAAATATCACACCCTGCAAAGTTAAGTATTATCCAGAATGGAAAAAAATGGATATTTGATAAACTTTCAGACTTTCAAGATTTTGTTAAAAGGGAAAAAAATCCTGAACTTGATAGAAGATTCAACATACAGGAACCAAGATAAATATAAGGTACATGCCAAAGACTGATTATAAGTGATTCATAAGGACAGACTGTTTACTTTTATACATGTAAAATGTATGTCTGAGATTCTTATTAATAATTGGGTGGCTCATGAGAAAGATTGGGGTAAGCCTGAGTATGATATGAATTTTAAAACTATTTACGAATAGCTAGAAAGAATAATTATTTTATACAAATAAGGTGCAAGAGAAAGAATTGATACAGAGGAATTAGATGGGGAAGGAGGGCTGGTAGCTCTGGTAACCTACTTTCATTGGGAACAATACATGTATATTTAGAAAAGTATAAAAGTCTTCTAAGTTCAGAAGAAATAAAATGGTAGGAGGCACAGAGAGGGGGGAGAGGACAAGGAAGGGACCTTTAGAGGGGAGAATGAGGGAATAGATAAAAGGGGGAGTTATAGAAAGGCATTTAGATTTATGGGAATGGGACATAGGGGATTGGTCAGAGCCAGAAGGCATGCATCACAAACCACATGGCTCGGTACCTAATTGACTAAGTACTAAGAGGTGTGAAAGCTTTCCTTCAAGCAAGCTGCCCTTTAGGCAAGCTCCTCCCCCCAATGGGCTCTGGGGACTCAGGGTGTATCACTTCTGGACCTGAGCTCAAAGCAATAAGACATCCATGACTGAACACATGTGGTCACATAGGCCTTTTAAAGGACAGGGAAGATCTCCATATTCTATTAACATTACAAGAAGACATGAAGATTGTCTTTGAGGATGCAAAGGACTGTTGTGTAGAGGAGGGGCTAGCCTTTTTCTGTTCGGTCCCATAGGGTAGAGTTATGAAGTTACAAAGAGGAACATTGGGGGCTTGATGTCAAGAAAAATATTCAGACAGTGAGAGTTATCCCAAGGTGGAATGAGATGCCTAAGGAAGAGTGTGGTCATTCTGAAATTCTGTGATTCTTTGACTGTGTGAGACACCAAGTATGAACCTTGTCAAGGGCCACTCAAGGGCAGTGGCCAAAAATTGCTCGTATGATTTGTTTGAAAAGATATAAAACCAGGAGTGGGAAGATGTGGAATCAAGTCTCTGCTTTGTCATTTTGTGGTTGTGTGGTTTTGGGGTGTGTTATCTAAATCCTTTGAGTCCTCAAGCTACTCATCTATGAAATATGGACAATATTTACCCAGGTTCGCCAAGAGCTACAAACAAGAGAGACACAGCACAGTAGGCAGAGTGCTGGCCTTAAAAAAGTCAGGCATCAGGCAACAAGCTTTGATGAGTGCTCACAATATGTCAAACACCACTGGAGGTACAAAGAAAGGCAAAACCAAAACAAATCAGAGAATAATACCATTCAAGGAGCTCAGTCAGACAGACCTGAATTTGAATCATGATCCTTACCAGATGTGTGACCCTGGGCAAATCATTGAACCCTGGTTGCCTCAGTTTCCTCATCTGAAAAAGGGGCTGGAGAAGGAGACAGCAAACCACTCTAGCATCTGCCAAGAAAACCCCAAATGGGGTCACAAAGACTGAAAAACAACTGAATAACAATAATGAGCAATTGTAAAATACTGTTCATAAGAACCAGAGCTTTCTTTATGGCCTGTGTTTAGTATAAGAGTATGGAGGGGGGAAATCAGTGCTTGAAATCACTGGGATAGGATGCATTTCAAATGAGACCAAAAAAGAGGAGGAATTTTAAGAGGGACGAAGGTGTGGGACAACATGCAATTTTATTCTTTATATGTAACTGAACAAAATAGAAATTGATCCTTATAATCTTTGGATAAAGCAGCACATTGAGAATATGCATCCAATTACCATAGAAATCTGGTCCTGAAATCTCTTTGGCAATGACCACTCAGAATTAGAAACTTAAACCCTTCGGGGATTACCAAATTGTGTAAACATCAGGTCTTTATTTGTTAGGATTTTGTTTGTTTTGTTCCTTTTGCATTTGCTTTTGTGACCTACCTTTGGGAGTACAGCCAAAAGCTTTGGCTGTGGACCAAGATGGTTGTTTTCATCCTTCCTTCTTGAAGAGGACCATGACATCAGAGAATGATGATATGACTTGCAGTTGACTTTGAGTGAGAGGGGGTTGGGCAAGGTCACCAGCCTCACTTTCTCCTCCAGGGCCATCTGGGTCCTGGGACCAGATATTCATCCAGATGACTGGAGATGGCCCAGGATGCCATGGGAGACCCTGGCCCTTTTGGGCTAAGGCCTTTCCTGGTGACCTTGCACAGCCCTCACTCACTCGAATCCAACTCATTTCCTGATGTCATGGTCCTCTTTGAGAAGGAAGGACAGACACAACTTGTGAGTAGTCTCCCCCTCCTCCCCCTCCGTCACCTGAGGGTGTTCTGCCCCCCTCACTTAGAGTGAGGGAACACCCATTCAGTGAATAGGTCTCTTTAAGAAGTGAGTCCAGGAATGGCCCCTTTAATTTAAAAAAAATCAAACTGGGGAAGGAAGACCCTCAGGGCTGCTGGCTAAAAGAGAACCAGTTACTATATTTACTATTTGCATTCACTCTGTGCTAGGAGTACAGGGACCTGTTGTTGTCCAATCTAAGAGCTCCAGAGTGAATTGGGTTTAAGGCTTGGACTTCAAGAAAGAAATCTAGCCAGTAAACCCCAAGTTAATGAGGCAGTCCAGCCAACAAAATGTACCTTCTTTTGGGCAGAGCACCCAAGTGGGGAGACGGGGAAGGGGAGAGGGAAAGAAAGGGGGAGGGGGATGAGGAGGAGAAGAGAAAGGGAGAAGAGGAGGGGGAAGGGAAAGAGGAGAAAGAGGGGAGGGGAGAAGTCCTCAACCTCCCTCTCTCCTCCAGAGTCATCACAGTCCAGTGGCAGGACAGAATCAAGATGCCCAGGATGCAGTGAATGACCTTGGCATCTTCAATGTCTATCCAAGCTCTAAGCGCTCCTCAGCACTGGCTGAAGCCTCCTTCATGGCCATTGGAACATAATTCTCATCCCCCATTCCATCTGGGGAAGTCTTCACCGGCCTGGAGTAGACGGCCCCCTAACTCACCAATGGGTTTGAGACCCCTTGGTTACCTTCAACCTGGTTTAGCCCAATCTGCCAAAAACAGTTTACCGAGGTGTGGCTGATGGGGTACCTGGGGTCTAAATCAATTTGTAAAACCAGTTTGTACAATTGTAACTGCAATTTGTATTGTCAAACTCTGCCCCTTGCCCCTATCCGAACTCTGCCTGGGCAACAACTTGTGACTCCTTTGTTCTTACTTAATCTCTTCAGGTCTCCTCCGTTCTGGCCCAAATCTCATCTAAACTATGCACTAAAGTCACAAGTTCCTCTAGGTCAGCTCTAACCTTTATTTATGCACTGAGGTCCCTTCCCTCCATCCGGTCAGCCCTGACAATGGTAGCCCTACTCTTTAAAAGCAAAAGCCTGTACCCCTCTCACTCGAAGGTCCCCTAAAGGACTCTTGCCTGCTTCTTACAGAAGCGTAACAATAAACTTCTACAACTCTCACTCCAATTAAGCCTGAGACCTTGAATTTTTTCCAGACGCTATTGAAGGTTTTCTGGTCTTGGATAAGATCAGAGTTCCTGCTGAACCTAGAGGGAGCCATCTCTCATCATGGCCGCTGCCCATGCTCCAGCTTCTTGCAGCCCCAGGTGAGTTAGCTGGATCAGCAGAACACCTAAGGTGGACAGCAGCCCTCACAGCTGAGGTCCCAGTCCTCCCCGAACACACCCTGGGCTTCTTTTAGAAAGGAGTCAAGGCATGGTCCCTTTAATTCAAAACCAAACCAAACTGGGAGGGGAAGACTCTCAGGGTTGCTGTCTAAGAGAACCAGCTATTATTTACTATTTGCATTCACTCTGTGCTAGGGGAGCAGGGACCTATAGTCCAATCTAGGAGCTCAGGAGTGAATTGCAACCTGAGGGGCCTCCCCTCCCAGTTTGATTTTTTTTTTTTTTTAATTAAAGGAGTCATTCCTGGGCTCACTTCTTAAAGAGGCCTATTCACTGCATTTACCTCAAAAAGTGAGAAAACCTGGAAAGACCTTAGCCCAAAAGGGCCAGGGTCTCCCATGGCATCCTGGGCCATCTCCAGTCCTCCTGATGTGAATATCTCTGGCCACTAGACCCAGATGGCCCTGGAGGAGAAAGTGAGATTGGTAACCTTGCACAGCCCTCACTCAAATCCTCGTCATTCCCTGATGTCATGGTCCTCTTTGAGAAGGAGGGACAAACATAACCTGTGAGTAGTCTCCCCCCTTGTCTTCCCTCCTTCACCTGAGGGTGCTCTGCCCAAAAGAAGGTACATTTTGTTTGCTAAAAACTGCCTATTAACTTGGGGTTTGCTGCCTAGATTTCTTTCTCAAAGACCAAGCCTTAAATCAAGATGGTAGAATGTCTGTCACTGGGAACAGCTTTTTTTTTTTTTTACCTAAATCCAAGGGAACTTCAAACAGACTATCCAGAGTTCTTCCGGTCTTGATCTTTAGGGTGGGATTTGTGGATGCCAGAAGTCAAAGTTGCGCACAAGAGACACAAAGAGACAAGCAAGAGGGAGGAGGAAAGAGATGCCATTGTAAGTAGTCAATGAAAGCTGGACCATGGAAAAGTGGGAGGGAGAGAGGGACTTAGAAACAAAGAGACAGAGACAGAGATACAAAGACAGAGTCAGAGACAGAAACAGAGAGACAGAGAAGTGAAATTTGGGTTCACATGGGGGCTTAGAGGTAGGTTAGAAAAGTCGGGCAAAGTAAGAGATTGGTATTCAATTGTTAAAAACCTGGCAAACTGTGAATCTATATAATCCCAAGACCAGGGGTTATCCTGGGCTCCATGCATTTTTTTAATTGCTGTTTTGATATCTGTATTTCGTTATTATTGGTTTCCTTTGTGTTTTATTTCATGCATTAAAAACATTTTTTTTTCCGAGAAGGGGTCCATCAGCTTTACCAGACTGCCAAAGGGGTTCACGACCCAAACATGGTTCAGAGTCCCTGGACCAGAGATGAAACTGTGGGCTGGTAAAGATCGCAGGCTGCAAAGGGGAAATACAGTGGCAACTTTTCACTTTGCCTTTTTTCCAGTCACCAAGTGGGTCTTTGAAAGCCAAGCTTTGTCCCCTAAAGAAAGAGGGTAGGGAGCTGCTTGGAAAGAGGAAGTCCTGCCTCAGAAGAGAAAGGAGCTTCTAGCAAGGCTCTCTTCATGGGAAGAGTAGAAGTGAATGGTTTGGCAGACTAAATCCACCCTCTGGTTCAGTGGATGATTGACAGCTTGTCCTGTGAATTACCACCTGCTAAATATACTTTTCTTTTTTAAATCTGAATTTGAGATTTCATTGGTATAATGAATTGGAGTTGAGGAGACTAGTTCTGCTGATGCAGACAAGCAGCTGTTCTGAAACATAGGGTGTTAGAATATCAGGTTATATTTCTTCCATGGCCAAGCGATTTATATTAAAAAGATGGTGTCTGAGAATGGGTTTGGGACTTCTGGATCCCAACTTAAAAGGCAAGACTTTTGGAGAGAGAAGGAACAAGACTTAAAACAGCTGTTTAAATTTTGTAAAAGACATTTGTCTGGAGTCTTACAAATCTAATCAAGAGGGCTTTTTCTTTTTCTTTTTTTTAAGATTTGGTCATGGGGCAGCTAGGTGGCACAGTAGATACAGCAATGGCCCTAAGTCAAGAGGACCTGAGTTCAAATTCAATCTCAGATACTTAAAAGCTGTGTGACCCTGGGTAAGTCACTTAATCCCAACTGCCAAAAAAAAAAAAAAACTGGGTCAACCCAGACTAGAAGTACAGGAGAGACTCAAGAGTAAGGTCCCACTGTAATCAGCCGAGGAGTTTGACCTGCTCTGCTTTCAATCTAGACCAGTTTGTCTTTCCTTAGGTAGTCTGGTGACACCATTCCCTGCCTCTCAGAGATTCATCATATACATGCTGAATTTAATGTGGGTGTTGGATCAGCCCTAGCCCACTATAGCTCAGAGACCTAAACGAGAAAGGTCCACTGTCCTCAGTAGCTGGGATTATATCACGTTCTACCACATTCTGCCAAAAGTACTTTAGACTGGGGGCGTGGGGGAAGGGAGGATGAAAGGTAAAACAGACTGCAAAAAACTACAATCACTAAGAAAAATAGACAAATGGCAATAGGGAAGCCTAGTGATTCACAGGAGAGAAAAATCCAGGAAAGGAGCCAACAATAAAACCCATGGCCTCAGTTGATATCCAGAGGTCCTGATTCAAGAAAGCAAATATGAGCCCATTTTTTGAATTAAGATTTGGTAGAATAAGACCCACCACTGGTCCCTTCACCCTCCGGAGCCAACATGGGTCGAGTTCGGACCAAGACCGTGAAGAAGGCCGCGCGAGTCATCATTGAGAAGTACTACACCCGCCTAGGCAATGACTTCCACACCAACAAGCGCGTGTGCGAGGAGATCGCCATCATCCCCAGCAAGAAGCTCCGCAACAAGATCTCGGGATATGTTACTCATCTGATGAAGCGGATCCAGAGCGGCCCTGTGAGAGGTATCTCCATCAAACTGCAGGAAGAAGAAAGAGAAAGGAGGGATAACTACGTCCCTGCGGTCTCTGCTTTGGATCAGGAAATCATTGAAGTGGACCCTGATACCAAAGAAATGTTGAAACTCCTGGACTTTGGTAGTTTGTCCAACCCAGCCCACAGTTGGGATGAACTTCAAAACACCAAGAGGAGCTGTTTAATATTTACTTTTGCCTTCTTTCCAATAAACTTGAGAGCTCCCCCCCCCAAAAAAAAAAGACCCACCACTGAATTATGGTTCTAGAAGGGGGCACTTTATGCAAAAGGAAAATGAAAAGTAGAAGTTTGCATGTATGGAAAGGGTAGGATTAGTGGGTAGTATCATGTATTAAGAAAATGAACTCATTAGAAATCCAAAGATGAAAGAGGGGAGAATGTAGGGGGCAATGTCAAGAGTTAGCTCTGAGGAGTTGGCCATGGGCGAGAATCCAGGCCAAGGACCCCCTTGAGCCTTGTTCCCACTGGCCTGGGCCCACTATATCTTAGAATGTTGACTCACCACCCCACCCCCAGCTAATCTTCCCTCCGTGTGCAAGGGAGGCTCCGAACATTGTGGCCGTTTCCTGGAATCCTGGCCGCTTGAGCGATATAGATAAAGTAGTGATGCATGAGATAAGGAAGCAGGGAAGATTCCCATTTGTAGGCTCCTGCAAAGTTGCAAGTTAGGTACCTCATGTAGCAAAGCTTCCCATGAGAAAGTATGACTTAAGTGCTTCAGATACAGTACATAAACCCTAACCCTCAGATGATTATTTGAGATTTGCTTAGCATGCAATAAATGTATGAATGCAATTTCCACCCGGTCCACGATTATTCATTCCTTCCGAGCTCTCCCGTTTCATTTGGTGCTGCAAAGTGCAGGCATCAGTAGAACATTTAGGGAAAACTCAATGAACACAGAATCTAAAGTGATCTTGTCACTGGAGTATATGGCAGACACTTGGACAAGAGGAACAGATGAGGAATCTTGGGAAAGAGATGCAAAGTCTGGCACAATGGAATAATATGGTCATGGGGGAAGACCTCAATTAAGCAGACATCTATCTTCTGGAGCTCCACCAAAAGCAGAGCAGATAATAGCTTCTTGGCTTGGCTTAAGGATGATTTCATCCTTCTGTGTTTGGCAGAACCAACTATAGGAACTGCTTTTCTGGTCTTTGTTCTCTCCAGGAAAGGGGAAGTGCATCGTGAAGTATGGCTGAACCCCATAAAGTGGTTGCATGTCCATCAGCCAAATAAACATTTACAAAGTACCTGCTATGTGACAGGCACTGTGTGCTAAGTATTATTGGAATTTACAATGGATGAGAACCTTAAGAGGTGACCATTAACAGTTAGTTAGGAAGAGGTTTTGATGTGTGGAGGAAAGGAGATGAGAGAGCAGTTTTTCTCCCGGATTAATTTCTTTAAGCATTGATTGATTTGATCTCCTTGTTGTCCAAGAGACTCAAGAGTCTTCTCCAGAACCACAGACCAAAAGCATCGATTCTGGATGCTCAGCTTTCCTTGCAGTCCAACTCTCACAGCTCCACTTGCTACTGGAAAAACCATAGCTTTGACTATATACACCTTTGTCAGCAATGTGGTGTTTCTGCTTTTGGAGATGCTGTCCACCTTTGCCATAGCTTTCTTTCCAAGGAGTGTCTTTTCATTTCCCTGTCTGCTGTGCTCTTTGAGCCCAAGGATATAAAATCTGACACTTTCTATTTCTTCTCCCTCTATTTGCAAGGAAATGATGGGACCAGTTGCCAAGATCTTGGGGTTTGGGGGGGGGGTGTTTTGTTTGTCTTTTTATATTAAGCTTCAAGCCAGATTTTACACTCTCCCTCTTTCACACTCTCAAAAGGCTTCTTAATTCTTCTACACTTTCAGCCACAAGTGCTATCATCTGCATATCTGAGATTGCTGACTTTTCTCCAGGCATTCTGAGTTGTAGGAAGTAACCACTAGATTTCCCTAAGGTTCTGCAAAAGCTGTGCAAAAAATCCATAATGGCTGTAGGCCAGCTTCTAACACAAAGGAGAGGATTTCTTTCCTAAATGAATGAATGATTCAAACATTTATTCAGCACTTACTTTAAGCTCAGCAGGGTGCTAAGTCCTTTCAAATAGAAAAGGAAGGGCAGCTAGGTGTCTTGGTGAATAGAGCACCGGCCCTGGAGTCAGGAGGACCTGAGTTCAAATTCGGCATCAGACACTCGACACAATTACTAGCCATGTAACTTTGGGCAAGTCACTTAACCCCAACTGCCTCAAAAAAAAAAAAAAAAGGAAGAGGTCCCTGTGCTCCAGGACCTCACATTGTAATTTGGGGAGACAACACAGAGGGAAGGCTTTAGCTGCAATTCAGATGTTCCTTATGGTACCATGGGAAAGGACATGTTGATGCATTTTCTTTCATGTCATTTTCACTGATAAAATCATTACAGTTTCTGATGTTGAATCAGTTGACTGTGCCAAGGACCTTGGTTCTAAGAATATTCCTTTCTGGGCCTCCCATGGCAGCCCCTGTAGCTCCTGCAGAGGCAGTGACCATAATTTGGTTCGGGGTGCTGGGAACCCCAAAATGTAAGGGTATAGTGAGTTCTGCCTCAAAATAATTCGACCATGCGAGCCTACTATACAGGATGAGACTGAAACTTTTATACCATAAAAGACTGCAAAAAGCTCTGGGTGGGAATGAGGAGTGGTAAAGAGCCTAAGGGGCCCAGGTGCAGCCCATGTCAGGAGGACAGTGGTCTGGGCTGAGACCAGTGAAAGGGCAGTTAAAAGGATTATTGAATATCTAGGTAGAAATGTGTGGAAAGTTCAGGGGCTGGGTTGTGTTCAAAGACTTGGTCTTTTCATTTTAGGGGTCCAGCTCGAATGCCATTACCTTGTCATTCAGACTGCATCTCCACAGGAGCTGCTTCCCAGGGTAATGGCTATGGAACTGGGCTGGACGTCTTGCTCTTGGGATCAAGGTTCTGGGCTCTCTCCACAGAGATCTGAGAGAAGATATCAAGCTCATCTTCCTCCTTCCTGTCTTTCCTTAGGGTCAAATCTGGGGAAGATTACTAATGGTTGAGAAACAGGTTAAAAATCATCCCCTCCAACAGTCTTCAACATTTCCAACATAACACAATTGATTTTTTTCCACATCAGCTATCTACTGAGAATAAACTCCAGTCTAGGTCATTACTTCCAGACTCACATAATAAGATAATCTAATTCAGAGTTCTTTGATATAATTAAAGTGTACAGGAAACCCAAGAAAAGGGGAAAGACTGGAATAAAACATTGCTTCTCTTGCCCCTGATCTGGACTGTGTCCTGCCACAATATTCTATCATCAACAACTATACACTAAGTGTGGCATTTGCCATCATAGCCTGAATTTGAGTTTAAAAGGCCAGCACTCACAAGACTGTTGGGTGCTTCACTTATGAAGGATTTCTCCCTCTGACATATGACCTCAAAGTACTGCCTCTGATTGATGCATTATATCCTAATTTGTTTCATGCTTTCCTCTGAATAGCGTCATCATAAAATGATGATGTATAGGGTTAGGGGTGCTTGAGACCCCAAAATACCAACAAGTTGGGTCCTGCCGAATGAATTTTATTCAAGTCTTCTCTCAGCCAAAGAAAAGTAAAGTTTATTAAAAGTTTGCTTGTATTGGACACAGAGTAAGTCTGTGCTAGAAAATTCTATGGTGCTCTCCCACCATGGAGACAAGATGGGGTCTTATATACAAAAAGGTTGCAGGAGGAATCTAGGAGTGATCTAAGGAGGGTCTTCAGGAGGAGTCAGATGAGGTCAGACTCCAGTAATGAGTTTGGGGAGGGTCCTCAGGAGGAGTTAATGAGGTCAGGTAACAGTTGATTTGGGTATAGATATTTTGATAGGCTCAAGGGTAGGAAGTAGATGGACAATGGAGGGATAGAGATTTGGGCAGAGCCACAATGAAAGGCCTATGGCCTCAGGCAAATGCCTCATAAAATGGCATGATTCAATCAAAGTTTAAGGGGGTTCCCAGAACCTGTAGCTCATCATTCTCCCCTCAAACATATGGGACCCAAATTCCTTTGGGGTAAAGGACAAAAGTCTCAGCTTCTGAAAGTGCTTCCTGCCGGCAAGGGGCGTAGAGCTGTCCCCGCCTCTCTGGGTCCCATTCAAGGGGTCAGATTCTGGAACATGGATGATGCCAGGTCCAGTGGGCTGGAGAACTTAGATTCAGTTGGAGATTTGCATAGCTTTAGTGGTCATCCAGAGGTTGATGGCTTAAACCCTGGAGGAAACAAATCTGGAAGGAGGTTAAGCAAACAAAAAACAAACAGGCACCAAAAAAATAGAGAAAAGACGACAATTTTCCTGGTTGGAATCAAAGATGACTATGGCAAGGTCAAAAAGAAAAGGGCAGTTATAATTTCACCTCTTTTATCCTTCTTGCTGGAGGGGCCTGGGGCCTTTCTAAACAGTAGCTTGAGGTCCTCCAATGGCTCACAGGTATATTCTGGAGTCTCTGGGGGGAAGCAAGAAGTGGTACTGGTTTAATCCTAGAATTATGAGTCCAGCTGGGGAGATCGTGAGTATGACTCGGTAGGGTCCCTTCCATTTGACATCTAACTGTCTTCCCTTTTGGGTTTTCCATGACTTTAAGTAGACCCAATCTCCAGTTTTTACTGCAGCAGGACATTCCTATTGCCAAAAGGTTTCGGGAGATACTTATGGACATATTCAGTCAGAGCATTCCTGAAATCTCCTAACTGAGATGCAAATTGGGTAATTAAATGCTGTTCTGGGTCCACCAGTGATGAGGTATGGGCTCTGGGAGCCCCCTTGAGTTCTCCTTGAGTCCTTGAGGTACAGGCTCCAGGAACCTCCCTTGGACTCTTGATTAAATCATCTCATTTGATAAGGCATTTGTATCAGGCAATAAACCTTACATTGTGCCATCATTGATGTGCCATTAACTCCTCCGGAAGACCCTCCCCAGGCTCCTCCTCTAGACCACCCCTAGATTCCTCCCACAACCTTCTGTATATAAGACCCCATCTCACACCATGTGATGTGAGAGTACCATAGAATGCCATGTGGGACAGCACCACAGAATTGGGGGAGTGCCATAGAATGACCTAGCACAGACTTACTCTGTGTCTAATGCAAGCAAACTTTTAATAAATTTTACTTTTCTTTGACTGAGAAGACTCGAGTTGAATTCATTCGGCAGGACCCGGCATGTTGGTATTTTGGGGTCTCCAGAGCAACCCTGACCCTCTTAGTGGGAAACCTCTTCACCAGGATATCAGAGGTTAGGAAAGCCCTCCCATACATGAGTTCAAAGGGACTAAGCTTGATATTTTCTCAAGGTAGGATTCTGTCTCTGAGCAGCCCAATGGGGAAATTCTTAACCCAATCTTCTGGGTTTCTGTGCATAGCTTAGTAAGGATCTGCTTAAGGGTATGGTTCATTTTCTCTACCAGAGGCATTTTGGATTCCAGGCTGAATGGAGGTGGTAAGTGATTTTAAGTGTCTTTGCCACTGCCTGGGTTATCTGTGAAATAAAAGCTGGGCCATTGTCTCTCTGTAAGGAGACAGGCAAGCCAAAACAAGGTATAATTTCCTTTAATAGGAACTTTGATACCTCCTGAGCCTTTTCAGTTCTGCGAGGGCAAACTTCTACCCAATTAGTAAAGGTGTCAACAAAAAACAAAAGAAATTTGAAACTCCTACATGGGGGCGTATGTGTAAAGTCTATCTGCCTGCCTTCACCTGGGTAGGTACCCCTCCTCTGAACAGGTTTTAAAAGGGGAGGAGGTTTGACTGCCCCTTCCAGGATTCACCTGAGCACAGGTTGGGCAGGCCCGACAGACTTGTCTGATGGTTTCTCCTAGCTTACTGCCAGTAAAAAACGGGCTTTATTAGAGACTGGAGGGCATTCTTCCCTAGGTGTGTGGCCTGGTGAAAGCCAAAAAGAAGCTTCCACTGACTTTCCTCTGGAATAAGAAGTTGTCCTGATGGTGTTTGAAACCACCCAGAGGAGGAAAGAGAGTATCCCCTTTCCTTAGCAAGGGCCTGTTCCCAAGGGCTGTAAGAATGTATAAAGGAATCTGGGAGCTTGGAGTAAAAAAGCCAATATAGTCAACTGGTGGGCAGCATTCTTTGCTGAGGTGTCTGCCAGGTGATTTCCCACAGCCTGATCAGCTACCCCTTTCTGGTGGCCTTTGCAAAAGATAATAGCTACCTCAGAGGGCTTCTGAACAGCTTGGAGAAGTGAAATCTCCTGTGCATGTTTAATAGGGGAATTTTTTTACTGTCAGATATCCCCTTTCTTTCCAAATTGCTCCATGGGCATGTAGAACATGGAAAGCGTATTTTGAGTCAATGAAAATGTTTACTCATTTATTTTTCCCTAGCTCTTAAGGCTCTGGTGAGTGCTATCAATTCTGCCTTCTGGGCAGAGGTCCCAGGGGCAGGGGTTTGGCCTCTATGGTTTGGTAGAGGTTGACCACTGAATATCCACTTTTCCTGACCCCTTGTTCAATAAAGCTTGAACCATCTGTGTACCAGACTGCTTCCGGGTTTGGGAGAGGAGAATCTTTCAAATCAGCTCAACTGGCATAAACACAGTCCAAGGTCTCCTCACGATCATGAACCAGGGCATTTGAGTGGGCACTGTCTGGGAGTAGGGTTGCCAGGTTAAGGATGCGGCACACCTGAAGGGTCAGGTCAGGGGTATCTAAGAGCAAGGCTTGATATTTGGTGAGCCTGCCACTAGCCAGCCACTAGTGGCCCTTTGCTTCCAGGATACTCTGAACTCAGTGGGGAGTTAGAACTTCCAGGGACTGACCAAGTGTAAGTTTAGAGGCTTCCTCAATTAGAATGGCTATAGCAGCTACTGCCCAGAGGCATGCAGGCCATCCTGCAACCAGAGTCTAAATGTTTTGAAAAATAGGCAACTGGTCTAGGGTCAGGTCCCAAGGACTGTGTTAGGACCACCAGAGCCTGTCCTCTCCTTTCATCTACATACAGAGTGAAAGGTTTTCCTAGATCAGGTAGAGCTAATGCTGGCACCGTGGTCAATTTAGCTTTCAGAGTCTCAAAAGCTTTGGTCTGATTGGGACCCCACTCTAGAGGGAGTGAGTCAGGCCCCTGAGTGGAAGCATAAAGAGGCTTAGCAATAAGGCTGGAATTTGGGATCCAGAGCCTGCACCTCATTACCTTCACTAACTCCCACTCCAAAAGCCCCATCATGGTGGGTAAGTGATCTCTGGTTTACTGAAAGCAATGCCCCGTAGCCCTGTTCTAAGTCACTTGGTTCTCAACCCCTCTCTACAGGCTAAAGACTGCATTTTTATAATCTAGTGGATGGGATTAAGGAGTGATAAAGAGCCTGAGGGATCCAGGTGCAGACAATGAAAGGAGGTAAGGTAAGTGGTCTGGGATGAGTGGGAGAGCCAAGGTGAAAGGACTTGGTTCTGTAAAATCTGGACTCAGCCGAAAGGCTGCACTCAAGGATCTAGAAGTCCACATGTGGCCCTCACCCCTGGCAATCTAGTGACTCAAAAATTATATAGCTGCACCCAAGAGGGAATCTGTTCATCCTTGTATTAGCCAAAGTGGCTAGAAGTCACGTTAGTTTTAAATTAGAATGTTTCCTTCAGATTTTCCCATTTAGATTACCTTCAGTTTTTCAGTATTCCTCAATGTTATAAATAATGTATCATAGTCTTTTCACAGATCTCAGATCATTCAGTAAGATCATAGATCTAGAACTGACAATCTCCTTATTTTACAGATGAGGAAACTGAGTGATAGAAGTTCTAAGTGATTGGTCCAAGGTCATGCAGTGTACCATTCTAGTAGTTTGGGTCTGGTTTCCCTGTGGCTAGTGGACATTGTCATTCTAGCATATAACTGTGTACATTTTTCTAGATAACTAGACCTAAGAGGTCATTAATATAGCAGTTCTCAAAGTATGGTCTATAGATTCCTGGAAGACCCCAGACCCTTTCTCCTCCCTTTTCCAATAATACATCCATATAAGACTAGATTTTCTTCAAGTTTCCCCATCTGTAAAGTAGAGATGATAGCACTCACCACCCAAGCTTGTTGGAAGGATCAAATGAGATCATATTTGTAAAGTTCCTGGCACACAGCAGGCATCTAATAAAGGCTTGTTACTTTCCCTTGCCCACTAATGTCCAGTGCATGAAATCCTCCAGGTGAGAGAGGGGTCTGGGAGCTTTAGTACAAAGTCTCTACTCTTTAAGAGTCCTAGGGAAGTATACCCCACCTTCAAAAGTTGGGTATTTTAACATATGAAAGGGGGTGGGGCAGGGAATCAAACTATATTCCCATCCCGATTTGGAAATTCACATTAAATAGTTTATTCTGGGTCTTACTTAAATTTCTAATACCATAAATTTCTGCAAATAAGGAAAGGATCTCTCACTGAAGGAAGGAGAAAGGAAGTCTTTATTAAGACTTATTATGTGCTATACTATACTAAGCATTGATATGTTTTCTTTTTTGTATTTATATCTTATTTATTTTATTTAATTCAACATTGAGTTGAGTAACAAGGTCCCCATCATCCCATTTCTTCCTGGACCCCTCTCCTCAAAGAACCAATGGGACCCCCAATAAGCAGCAGCCAGGGTATCTTCCTTTGACAGAAAGAGAGTACTCCCCTCAAGTGGATCCCAGGTAAATCCCTTTGCATAAAGAATATGAGAAGCTCTTAAAGGTCACAGCCAGATCACTTCTGGGGTGGTGTGAAATTCTTATTAGTAGCTATCAGTTCTAAATTGTGGTGACCACCTTTAACACTTATGAAAGGCCTTCATTTTTGTTCCACCCACTTTCAAAAAGGCAAAAAGCCAGAAAGGGTTTGAAGCTAAAGAGATTTTTCAGTTTTAGGAGGTATTAGCATGTTCCCCCACTGATAGCTGCCCCTAGGGAAGAGAGTAAGAGGTCTCAAGTCAAAAAGACTCATCAATCTGAGTTCAAATCCAGACACTTATCTTTTTGGAGGCGGGATAGGGAGTTAGGGAGAACTGGCACCTCTGGTGTGAGGGCTTTCTGAGCCCTTTTCAGGGCTGCTCATCCACCCTTGATATCCAACTATTCACACAACTCTCATCTGTGGCTCCAAGATGCAGTCTACATATACAGTGGCCATAATTCAGTAAAACCACCACCTCCACAAATGGACTCGACCACTTTGAGGGTAAATGAGAAGCCTCAGACCTGTTGGTGCGTTAGGCATGTGAAGACGTCCCTGGGTGGAATGGGCAGATCAGAACAATTTATTCCAACCACCATGAAGCAGGCCCTGCGGAGCTCGAAGAGTCTGGCCTGGCATCAAAAGGTGCTGCTGGACTTTGCTGAGTCTGGAAGAGAAAGTGAAGCAGAGGGCTTTGCAAAGCCCCGCCTCCAGTTCACTCAGGAAAGCCAAGACTCACCCCATAATGTCACTCGTCCTCTTCAGAATGAAGGCCAAACAACAGTTACCCCTCCAAACTTTGCCAGAGCCAGGACAGAGATGAGAGCGGGAAAATCTTTGAAACATCTCATTTGAAATTGTTTCATTCGCCTTTGACTGGTCAGACCACAGAACAAAGTTTGCCAGGATTAACCAGGGCACACCATGCAAGCAGGCACTGTTAGACCACTGAGAACAGGCAACATTTATTGCCAGGCACTGTCCCAAGCACTGGGGATACGAAAAGAGGAAAGAGACAGTCCCTGCCCTCAAGGATCTTACAGTCTAATGAGGCAGCAGCTCTTCGTGGATATACAAAGTAAACTAGGTACAGGATTCAGGGGAAATAATTAACAGAGGGGAGGCACTGAAATTAAACTAAATAAATAAATGAACCAAGAGACAATGTCTTCAACTCAGGAAACACAAAGAAAAATGGAGGCTTTAAAAGAGAATCCTGCAAAGTTTCCCTAGCCAACTTAAAAATAAGTTATTCTTTTTTTACCAATGGAATCCCCAAAATTTTTGCTTTATCCTCCTGTATCTGAAGCCTCAGTCTATCCTCAAGTTAAGCTAAAAACTACTAAATACCTCAAAACAGAAGGGGAGAAGGTTTTTATCATCTTGGGTTTGACCCAGGAGTTTTTGTGTTTTTGTGGACTCATGTCAACAAGAGTCATGTCTGACTCTTCATGACCCTATTTGAAGTTTTCCTGGCAAACATATTAGGGTGATTTGGCATTTCCTTTTCTAGCTCATTTTACAGATGAGGAAGTTAAGGCAGAGTTTAAGTGACTTGTCCAGGGTCATATAGCTATTAAGTGTCTGAAGCTGAATTTGAACTCCTGTCCTCCTGACTCCAGGGCAATCACCTAGCTGCCCCATGATTGACGTTAACCAACGACTGTCCTCAGATCTTTCATAGGACTCTGATATATAAATAGGTGAAACAGAGGCCATCGTCAGGTCCTGGATTTATTCTCTCACTTTAGTCTAATACTGGTTGAACACATATACTCTCCAACTCAGTTCTAATTAGGCCCCAGTAGTCTAATTAGAATAGGACTCTGCTTATTTTGTCTCAATAAGAAGCCTGAAGTCCTCAGTCTTAGCCAAGGAATTGGCTAGAGAACCAGGAAGTCATCCAACTGAGGCATGAGGTTCACACACTCAGCCCTTAAAGTTTTACTTTCCCTAATACAAGTCTTGGGAAGTAAATGAAGATTCTGGG
Organism: Petaurus breviceps papuanus; assembly: GCF_028583685.1. Classification (NCBI taxonomy): domain Eukaryota; kingdom Metazoa; phylum Chordata; class Mammalia; order Diprotodontia; family Petauridae; genus Petaurus; species Petaurus breviceps. The sequence continues at coordinate 1,929,277 of NW_027185655.1, read as the reverse complement.
AAGTTAGTCCATGTCCCAGACAGTATCATCCAAGGTATCCCTACTGTAATAGTAATGGAATTTAAAGATCCCCCTGTATTGGCTTGGTTTTCAGGTTGAGTGTTAAAACCCAGAGCTTGTGAATCCCACTTGTGGGATGGACTTGTTGACATGAAAAGAGAGTGCTGAACTGGGAGGAGTTGGTGCCATGGATTTAGAGAGGAACAAGCAGAGGAAGAGAGGCAGAAGAATTTTTTGGAAGCAGAATCGTGGAGGCAGAGAGGGGGGGGTGGGGAGAGAAACAGAGAGAGGGAGAGAGAGAGAGAAAGAGAGAGAGAGAGGGGAGGGGGGGGGGGAGAGAGAGAGGGAGAGAGACAGAGAGAGAAAGAGAGAGAGAGAGAGAGAGAGAGAGAGAGAGGATTGCTGAGGGCCAGTTCGAGGTGCCCAGGACTTTTGAGAGCTGCCACCCAGAGCTGCCAAGGACTGAGGAGATATGGCTGTGATGCTGGTACTTTGTCTGTTTTGATGTTGTTTTGCCAGATTCATCCACTGGTGAAGGACAGTGCTGTTGTTGCAGAGGTTCTGGAACCTTGCTGTTGGTTCAGAAGCCCTGAAGGAGGATTTTCTTTTATGTTTACAGAAATCCTGGAAGAGGGTCTTCCTAATGTTTTCAGGGGTCCTAGGACTGTTCTACAGACAGAGAATGAATGAATGAGGACACTGGCAATGTATCTTGTGGCCTTGTTAAGCTTTGTCTCCCCAGGAACTAAGACTGCTGAGAACTTGCCTCGGGCCAAGATGAAGAAAAGACCTCTCACTGATGCTGAGTGAGAAGAGTAGAACCAGGAAGTACACAATTACAGACACAACATATGTTTGACAACCAACTTTGATAGACTGGACTCTTCTCAGCAATGCAGGGTTATAAGTCAACCCCAAAAGACTCATGATGGAGAGAGACATCTACATCCAGAGAAAGAACTAGAAAGAACTGAGTTTGAATCGAGATTGAAGCAAACTACCTGATCTTTTTCTTTTTCTTGTTTGGTTTTGTTTCCTCTTTCCCACTGTTCATTCCATCTGATATAATCCTTCTTTATAACCTGACTAATGTCTAATGTGAAAGTATTTGCAGATCCTATACTTGATTGTATGCCCTCATGGGGGGAGGGGGGGAAGGGGAAGGAGGGAGAGAGAATTTGAAACTCAAGGAATTGTGGAACTGAATCTTGTAAACTAAAAGTAAACAAACAAATTAATAAAGACCAAAAATTTTTTTAAAAGGACCTTTCTTTGGGTATTAAATGCTGTGATGATATCTAAACCTTGTTGTAACTCAGGGGTAGATGGCCTTTATGTTCTCTACTGCCCCTTTTGAGAAGTTGCTTGGCATTAACTGATGATAATTGTAATTCAGTTGCGATTTGGGGTGGGAAACTTTTGACTTTTTTGTGCTCTGTGACTGACCAAATGAATGTATTTTGTCTATGATTGGAAACTAATCTCCATTTGAGAAGAGGGACTCTGTGATTGACTAAATGAATGTACTTTCCAGGGGTGGAGTAGTACTTGGGAATTATTGAATTACACTTGGTGAAGGCTGTATTTTGAATTATGCTGTATTTTTATCTTCTCTGTTCTTAATTTGTCACTGAATAAAATGGAGAGCTGCTATGCTGGTATTTTGAACCTTGGAAGTTGCCTTTGCTTGGCATTACATCTACATAGAAAAATTTATAAGGGATGAAAACAAGCCATAATCAGAGAAAACTTTTTTCAAATTATCTTTTTTACTCTGAAATTATTTTCCAAATGATCAAAGTCTGCCATAGTTTCAATTTGGCTTCTTGTGGATATGAGAAAGGAAATTTCATTTAATTTAAAAATTCACCACTCCTTCAGACCAGGCACCACAGGAGTCCAATTGGATAAAATTTTAGCTTGTGTGTGCTCTCACTGTCCTGGATGGTGATGAACTCAACCACTTTGGGTATGGTCCAAGTCATCCCACCATGACAGGGAAGCTCAAAGCCCCTTGTTTCTGAACAATGGAGCTTGGACTCTTAAATAGGGTTGCCTCTTGGAATAACAAAGGTTAGTGATGCCGCCTGCTGGAAAGAATCAAGACCTACAGGTAATAGGGCACAGAGTGGCAAACTAAAGGCAATTTGATATCATCTACCACCAGAAGCTAACACTGAAGAAGAGAAACAATTTTTAAAAATTAAGATCGCTATCACCGCAAAGAGCTGCAGGAGAAGCTGGCCACATATAGAACGAGAGGTAAACCCTGCTAGAAGCTCGATCCAAGATTGACTATAAAGAGATGGAAACTTCAAAGGTTGCTGGGAGCCGTTTGCTTATTGGTGGATGGTGGTTGAAGTTTCCCACAAGCTCTGATGGGGGATTTTGTTTACTCTCTTTGACCAGAAAATAAGCTTTTTCATCTTCAAGTTTTGTAAATGGTGTGCTTGTAAGGGGAATTGGTGACAGCTCTTGAGGTAGTGATACATAAGAGCATTTCCAGTTTGGGGGGGGGGGGGGGGCAGAAGGGTGAACCAGCCAGAGGACTGAGAATTTACCTGGGCCCTTCTGATGCTACTGATAGCTGTAGAGGATTCCCAGGGGAGCAATTATCCCAAATCCCACCTGCTCCCACTGACTTCCCTTCCCTTCCCACCTGGCTCCTACCTGGACTGAGGTGATTCCAAAAACTCATCTTCCAGCAAAATCATATCAATTTAAATCTTCCAGTAAGATCAAATCAAATCAATTCTGAAATCCCATCTCCTCAGTACCCTCTGCCCCTTGGGGATTGGAAAGGGTGGAGGGTGGACTCAGGAAAGTTCTTACCAGATCCTTTATCCTGGGAGGGGCCCAGAGCTTCCTTTTGTATGTTGTCTTCCCCATTAAACTGAACTCAAAATACAGTTTTTAAAATAACTATATGAATGTTAGCTGTTAAGATAATTTTGACCCCCAGGGGTCCCCAGACAACACTTTGTTCTCAATTCTTTTGTGTGTTGTAGACACTGTTAGAAGCCTGGTAAAGCCTATGGACCTGTTCCCAAAATCATGTTTTTAAGTGCAAAGGAAATAAATTATATCGAAATAAAGGTATAACTTTTTATTTTCCCATCCAAATTTTAACCCCCCTAAAAGCTAGTAACAGATCCTTGAGACTTTGTGGACCTTAGGTTGAGTCCCCAATCTCAGGGTTCTGTTTTCTTTTGATGCCATTCTTCAGTTCTTAACCTGATAGTTCTTATACAAAATCCCTCAGCCATGGAGCTGAAGTGAATCTCAGTAACCATATACATCCAATTTGGACAGGAAAGAATCCCCACTAGAACATACCTAACAAATGGTCTTCCAGTCTTTGACTGAAGATCCCCTGGGAGGGGAAACCCACTAGTCCAGGGACAGCCCATTTCACTTTGGGATAGCTCTACTCATTAGGACAGTTTTCTTCAGGACTCTAATTTGATTCTTTTCGATGTCCAACCATTACTCCTGGCTCTGCCCTTTGGGTCAAAGGAGGCAAGGCTAAGCCCTGTTCTGAGGTCATTCTTTCACCCCTCCCCATCTGCCCACCTCCAATTCCTCTGACCCATCCTCCATGCTGCCATTTTGACCCCTCTCCTCTAGATACTCCCCTACTCAGCAACCTACCTCCCATCTAAAACATGGCTCCCAGAACTGAACACTATACTTGAGATCTGGGCAGAGAACGATGGGACCATCACCTCCCACCTCTTGAACGTGGTGCTTCCCTTACTACAGTTTAAGAGCGTGCTATCTTTTTTGGCCGTCATATAATACTGTTGACATACACTGACCTTTGTTGTGTTTCAATCATGACAGACTCTTCATGACCCCACTTGGAATTTTCTTGGCAAAGTGACTGGAGGGGTTTGCCATTTCCTTCTCCAGCTCATTTGCAGATGAAGAAACTGAAGCAAAAAGGATTAAATGACTTGCCCAGGGTCACACAGCCAGTAAGTGTCTGAAGCCAGATTTGAACTCAGGAAGATTAGTCTTCTTGAGTCCAGGCCAGGCACTCTATCCACCGTGTCACCTAGCGGACCATCACCTTGACCTTCTGCTAAAATCAAAGCAAAGCAAACAAGAGATCCTTTCAGACTGACTGCTGAATCACCGTCCCATTCTCTATTTTTGTCATTGATCTTTAGAGCCAAAGTTTGTCTTTACATTTCTATCTAACACATTTCTTTCCTATTCAGTCGGATGTTCTATGCCATTGAGAGCTTTTTGTATTCTAATTCTGCCATCCAATGTGTAAGTTATTTAGGAGTACTAAACACCAAGCACACTGATGAAGTCATGGGGGTCTTCACTCTACTTGTGGTTTTCAAACCTAAATAGAAAGGAGCCACTAAGCCACAAGTAAGGATTCCTATAGGCAGCATATCGCCTTAGAAAACCACATATTAACATTAACTATATCCTCTTATTCTTCATTTATTTTGTTAAATATTCCCAATTACATTTTAATCTCAGCAGCCCTGGACTGTTGTAGGCTAGAATGCAAGGATGGCCTGGGTGGTTGACACCTCTTCCCTGGAGGACTTAACCCTTTCAGCTCCGGATCTGCCGAATTAGAGTCTTGCTGGATCTGCCACATTAGAGCCCCATATCCAAATTCCAAGTGCCTCTGACCCATCCTCTAGACCAGCTCCTCACCAGCCATATTGTCACACAGAACAGGGACCATGCCCTGAAGGACTGTAATGGAAATGCACATTTAAAGATCTTCCCTGTCCCTAGGCCCTTTGATAGGCTTAAAAGACTCTGAGAACCTTCCTTGATTTGAAAATATACTCTGCCTCCTAATAGGCTGAATGTGGTCACATGGAGCCTGTGGCAGGAGGCTTGGTTTTCAGGAATGCCCACACCTTGATGCTGTGTGATTGGGCAGTGGGTCAAGAGGGTGGTTACATTCTCTGACGAAGGAGAAGGCTATATAATCCCTGATGTGAGACTTTGCTTTGGGGTTCACTTTGAGAAGTGTTGTGTGATTTGATCAGATGAGACTCTAGGAAGCCATTATTGAGAGCCCCCTGGCTTTGAAAAACCCACATGTTGATTTGGTATGGATGGAATGGTTGGACAGTTTGGAAACCTGTCTACTTGATCTGTTTCTCTGTCTTGATAATTGTCTGTATACTCTGAAGTTCGGGGTGCTGACCTTTTTCCCCTGAACCAGGTAAATGATATATATTTGACTGATTAAAGTAAGCTTGTTAACCAATTTTGAGTTCTTTTCCTTTAGCAAAGCAGATCTAAGAACCTGTGTTGGCAGCTACCCTGGGGACACTGGGGTGCTTGCTGCTGTTGTTTCCACCTCTCCAAGATCCTTGGCCTTACAATCTCAATCTAAATGGCCATGGATCCTGGAACAAATAGAGGCATTATGCTTTGTAATCCTGCCGACTATGCCATAATGTATTGCCAAGCAAAGGCAACTTCCCAAGGTTCAAAATACCAGCATAGCTGCTCTCCATTTTATTCAGTGACAAATTAAGAACAGAGAAAATAATTTTGTAGCATAATTCAAAATACAGCATTCACCAAGTGTAATTCAATCAAGTACTACTCCACCCCTGGACATTATATTCATTTAAGCAACCACAAAGTCCCTCTTCTAAATACTACTCCACCCCTAGGCAGTACATTCATTTAGTCAATCACAAAGCCCCTCTTCTCAAATGGATATTAGTTTCCAATCATTAGGAAAGTACATTCATTTGTTCAATCACAGAGCACAAAAAAAAGTCAAAAGTTCCCCACCCTTGGATCACAACTGAATCTACCCCAGAGTTACAACAAGCTTAAGCACAGCATTTAATACCCAAAGGGGGGTCTTTTCTTCATCTTGACCCGAGGCATGTTCTCAGCAATCTTTGTTCCTGGGGAGACAAAACTTAGCAAGGCCACAAGATACATTGCCAGTGTCCTTATTAATTCATTCTCTGTCTGCAGAACAGTCTTAGGACTCCAGAAAACATTAGCAAAACCCTCTTCCAGTATTTCTTTAAACATACAGCAAGAAAATCCTTCTTCAGGGCTTCTGAACCAACAGCAAGGTTCCAGGACCTCTATAACAACAGCACTGTCCTTCCCCAGTGGACAGAATTCACTCTCTGTCTGCAGAACAGTCTCAGGAGCTCTGAACCAACAGCAAGGTTCTAGAACCTCTGCAACAACAGGACTGTCTTTCACCAGTGAACAAATCTGGCAAAACAACATCAAAACAGACAAAGTACCAGCATAACAGCCATGTCTCCTCAGTCCTTGGCAGCTCTGGGTGGCAGCTCTCAAAAGTCCTGGGAAATTCAAACTGGCCCTCAGCAATCCTCTCTGTCTCTCTCTGCCTCCAAGATGCTGCTTCCAAAAGGTTCTTCTGCCTCTCTCTTTGCTTGTGTCTCTCTAAATTTATGTCACTAGCTCCTCCCAGTTCAGCACTCTCTTTTCACATCAAGCCCTGGGTTTTAACACAATCAATCCAAAAATCAAGCCAATACAGGGGGATCTTTAAATTCCATTACTATTACAAGGACTTAACTCTTTCAGCTCTGTATCTGCCACATTAGAGCCCTGCTATCCCGATTCTGAGTGCCTCCAGTGACCCATCCTCCAGACCAGCTCCTCACCAGCCATACTGTCACATGGAATAGGGACCATGTCCTGAAGGGCTTAACCCTGGCAGGTCGGGAACTCCCACCCTGAACTGGCTGGTGAGTGTCTCAAGCCACTTATCTTCTCACCAGACACTCTGCTGCTACATGGGTGCCTTTGTCCCATCCTGACATCCATCATCCAGTTCTGAAAACACAATCAAGTCAATACTACCATTGTTATGGGTCACAGTGTGTCATTCTACTCCTCTACTGATGAGGTACAGGCTCTGGGAACCAACTTGAACTCTGACTGAATCTTCCCATTTGAAGAGGCATTTGCCTGAGGTCATAGACCTTTCATTGTGGCTCAGCCCAAATCTTTAGCCTTCCTCTGTCCAGCAACTTTCCACCCATAATCACTCATTTACTGTAGTCTGACTTCATTAACTCCTCCTGAAGACCCTCCCCAGACTCCTCCTCTATACCACCCCTAGATTCCTCCCACAACCTTCTGTATAGAGACCCCATTTTGTCTCCATGTGTGTTAGAGTGACATAGAATTTTCTAGCACAGACTTGCTCTGTGTCCAATACAAGCCTTATAATACCAAGGCTCCTTAAGAGTCTACCCAATATGGTGAACTTTTAATAAACTTTGTTTTCCTTTGGCTGAGAGAAGACCTGAGTTGAATTCATTTGGCAGGACCCAGAATGTTGTTATTTTGGGGTCTTGAGCTCCCCTAGCCTAAACATCATCATTTTATGATGACCCTCTTCACTATGGCTCCACTAACCATCTCTAGAATTTTCCAGGCCAAAATATTATTTCCTGGCCACCATTTCCCTATGAGTGCTCTCTCTCCTGTTAGAATATGAGCATCTAGAGGGCAGGAACTATATTTACTTTTAGTATTCAAATACCCAGCACTATAGCATAGAGTTTGGCACATACTGAAAGCTTAATAAATGTTTTCATTCCTTCAGTCACCTAACTGGTGATCAAAGACATAATTTAATTAATTAATTAAAGCTACCACAGAAGGCAATAGTGTTGGATGAAGATTGTCTCCTGGAGATACTTACTTTGAAAATCAGAAAGCAGTTGCTTACCGTGAACTTGGACATGTCAACACTAAGTAATCAATTCCCTCCACTCACTGTTCTCTGCCTCCTCTTAACTCGAGCACACTCACCCACCTTACAAAAGCACTTTGTGCTCCCCAGATAAAAGGGGACTCACAGATTCTGAGGAATGCACCGCATGGCTCCACCAGGCCATGAGTGCTCTCTTCTAGTCAGAAAATCCAAAGTGAATTTTAAGCCTCAGGATTCACTGTCACTTTGTGTAAAGGGATGAGATCAAATGAAAATGTTGGGGAGGGGGCGAGGTTTAAGCTCTAGAAAGAGTCCCACCAGTGACAGAGACTTGGGCATCTCCTGACTCCATTCATTTTGGGTTCTTTGCCTTCTCTATCATCCCCTGGCCCTTCCCCACCCCCTCCTTGACTTTCTTTTGTGAATTATCTTCCTTCATCAGATGGTAAGCTTCTTGAGGGCCAGGACTGTTCTTTTATTTGTATCTCTAGCACTTAGCAAAGTGCCCAACATATATTAATAAGTGTTTGTTGACTATCGGCAGTGAGGTGCTTCCTCCCTGGGGCAATCTCTTGACCTGTTATCCACCCCTGTACCTCATCATCCTTCACCAGCCCAGAACTGACCCACAGATCCATAAGGCTATTCCCATTCTCTCATTTGTCCCTGGTCACTATCCACAGGGTTCCATTGACATAGCACAATCCATTCCTAGGACCTTTCTCCACCCTCCTGCTTCCCTCCCACCTCTAGTCAGGTATTGGTAGAGTTTATGGGTAAGGTCCAGACACTCTGAAACATGGGATATATCCTGTCTTGGCGGGACCATGGAAACCAGCTCTGTAATCACATCGTAAGCCACACCTTCCATGGGGACACCTAGGATTGTTGTTGTTTGTCCTTCATTCTTTTTTTTTTAAGCAATCGGGGTTAAGTAACTTGCTCAAGGTTACACGGCCAGTTATTTCTGGGTGTGGTGCTGAGTGTCTGAGCCCGGATTTGATCCAGGTCATCCCGACACTGGAGCCACTGCTCTTACTCGCTGAGCCACCTGGCCGCCCCTAGTCTTTCATTCTTGAAGAGGACCAATGACATCAGGAGAGTTATGTCTTAGACTTGCAAGTGAACTGGATTCCAGTGAGGCAGAGCTGTGAAACGTTATCAGCCTCACTCTCTCCTCCAGAGTCATCAGAGTCCAGTGGCAAGATGGTCAGGATGACTGGCAATGGCCCTCCACCTAGGACTGGTAGTAGTATGGACAATGCTAAGATGTCTATACCAGGAGTCAACTCCCTCTTCAACTAAATTTGCCTCAGACAAGATCTGGGGTCAGGAAAACTCATCATCCAGAGTTCAAATTTGACCTCAGACATTTACTAGCTGTGAGACCCTGGGCAAGGCACTTAACCCTGTTTGCTTCATTTTCCTCATCTATAAAAGGAGCTAGAGATGGAAATGGCAAGCCACTTCAGTATCTTTGCCCCCAATGGGGTCACAAAGAGTCAGACATGACTGAAGAACAATTGAACAACAGCAAAAAAACAAAATTGTTATAATGCTGCCCCATTCCCAAGTAGTTTCTGGGTTTCCTCTCAAAGAAACAGCCAGTACAGAGCCTTTAAGCTATGTCAGAGCAGACAGCAGCTCGTAACTGCCTGCCATCAAACAGGAAGTGAGAAGGAAGTGGTCGACAGACCCTCCTGGTGTGAGTAGACAATGCCGTTGTGGAAACACTGGGCTGCCAAAGAGGTTTCTGACAGTTGTTTCTCTTGGGAATCATAACCTGCTATTGCCCGTGACCCTCCCCAAGGGACTTCCTCTGGAAATCATCTCTCCTGGAGCCATTGTCAACAGAACTTTCATCCCCAAACTCCAGGTTCCCTTCCCTTCTAAGGTGATTTCAATGTACCTAGTGAAGGTATCACCTCAGCTAGATCTAGGGAGACTTTACCACATTTAGAACATCTCCATTCTAATTTGCTCTGTCTAGTTGGATTGTTAACAATAGTTACAAGTGACTTCCAGTTTCATCAGCTTAAAATTGGTTCTCTCCATTTAGCTTTTCTGTGTTCCAGCTTTCTGAAGTCATCCATCCTAAAGTTTGGCAATTGTGTAGAATATGAGATGGAGAAGAGAGACTGAGACATAGAAACCAGTTAGAAAGGTATTGTAGTCGTCCATGTGAGAGGTGACAAAGGCCAGGTAAGTGGGAAGAAGGGGACAGACTGGAGAGATAGGAAGAATCAACAAGACTTGACAAGTGATTGGATGGGGATGAGGGTGAGTAGAGAGTCTAGGATGACCCTGAAGTTGTGACACTGGGAGATGGGAAGTGTGGTGGTACCAATGGCACCAATGGCACTTCTCTCTCTGAGAATCTTACTGGAATTATGACAATGTGGTTTTTACATGATTTCTACTTAGATGTCCAGCTTCCTGGTGAGAATATTGGGCTCCTCTTGCTAGCCTGCCAACATTCTAGTATTTTAGTAACCATGCACAATGAATTGTAATTCTTGGGGTGGATATATTACAATTGGGGCAGCAAGGTGGTGCAGTGAATAGAGTGTTGGGCCTGAAGTCAGGAAGACTCATCTTCCAGAATCCAAATCTGGCCTCAGACACTTACTAGCTGTGTGACCCTGGGCTAGTCATGTAACCCTGTTTGCCTCAGTTTCCTCATCTGTAAAATGAGCTGGAGAAGGAAATGGCAAATCACTCCAGTATCTTTGCCAAGAAAACATCCAATGGCGAAGTGAAGAGTTGAACCAAAAACTGAAACAACTGAACAACAATAAAATGTTACAGTGATATTATACGGGCGAAACATGATAGCTGGCTTATGCCATGGCTGATACAGATCAGTTAGGCGATGGAACAATAATTATTAATAATGGCTGTTATGTGCTCTACACTCTGCAGTGGTGTGGAGGGTGGACTGGAGTGGGGAGAGACCTGGGACAGGGTCACCAAGTCGGATGCTGCTTTAGTGACAGTGCCGGAGGGGAGAGCAGTTAAGTAACCTAAAGTTGTGTGTGCTATTTGGCCACAAGGTGGTGCTCTAGATACGCAAGAATCTGACCTCCCTCCTCCCCAATAAAGGGTTGCTGATAGAATCTGGAACATTCCTCAGCATTGACCAAAAGGTAAAATCCCTCTCTCTGTATTCTTTGAGCCGTTTCCCAAGAACTGGAGTCTTCCTCCCTTTTCACTAAAGTGATGATTCAACAATTCGCTCTAAAAAATATTTCAGTATATGAATGTAATGCAACACTATTGGGCTATAAGAAATGAGGAGCAGACAGTCTTCATAGTAACCTGGAAAGAATTACATGAACTGACGCTGAGTGAGAGCAACAGAACCAGGAGAAATTTGTATACAGTAACAGACACATTGTATCTGACTTTGATAGACTGGGCTCCTCTCAGCAATGCAAGGTTACAAGATAACTCCAAGACTCATGATGGAAAGGGCCATCCGCATCTGGAGAAAAATCAAGGTTACAAGATAACTCCAAGACTCATGATGGAAAGGGCCATCCGCATCCAGAGAGTCTGAATACAGATTGACGCACACTACTTGGTCTCTCTTTTTTGTCTTGACTTGTTTTCTTTCTTTCTCATGGTTCATTCCACTGGTCATAATTCTTCTTCACAACTTGGCTGTTGTGAAAATATGTTTAGTGTGAAGGTATATGTAGGACCAAGATTGGATTATGTGCCATCTTGGGGGGCAAGGGGGAATGGGGAGGGGGAGAAAAGGGATTGTGGAACTGAATGTTGTAAACTAAAAATAAATTTAAAAGGAAAATATATTTTATTGATACATTTTGGTGTTACATCACAGTCATTTCCAAATATATTTCTCTCCCTTACCCCAAAGGTCCATCCCTTGAAACAGAACAAAAATGGAGGGAAGGGGAATAATTGCAGCAAAACTAACTACTACACCAGCCAAGTCTAATAGTGTATGCAATTGCTTGCACCCATAGGTCGCCCACCTCTGCAAAGAAGGGAAGTAGCTACATTTTCAGGTCCAACCTTGGTCATTATGACTACACAAAATGGGGCTGGTGTTTTGCATATTTTTTTGGAGGGGGGAGGGCAGGGCAACCAGGGCCAAGTGACTTGCCCAAGGTCACACGGCTTGTAAGTGTTAAGTGTCTGAGGTCAGATTTGAACTCAGGTCCTCCTGACTCCAGAGCCAGTGCTCTGTTCACTGCACCACCTAGCCGCTCCCTATTTTGTGTATTTTTAAGGGGAAATAATCCTTGAAGAGGCTTCCAGGCTGACGTGACTGGCCCGAGCCATGCCTATCCAGAGTGTGTCTCTGCTTGACTCTTGTTTCCTACCTGGACCGTCCTAAACCAACTCGTCCCCTGCCGGATGGGATGTCTCCTTTCAAGAATTTATCTCCACTGCTAGATACCATGGCCTATGGGGAGGAGGGACAGAGTTAAAATCTCCTTCTCCTTCCGCCAAGAAATGAAGCCTTAGATTCTTCCCCAACTGTCTCATAGCCCCTTATTCTGTGTGATCAACTTTCTCTTAGTCTCATAGACTTATCTACTACAAGGCTAAGCTAATTAACTACCACCACTCAGAACTACCCCATCCATATCCCTAGGCATGACCAATTGTTTTTTCATACCCAATGCCCAGACTTCCTTTCATTTCATCAGAGAAAGGTGTCCACACTTGTAAAGTGATGATGGTGTTAAGACATGGTGAATCCTTTAATTCCTCATCATTTGATTGACTGCATCAGCAATCTGGAGTAAGGCACCAAATGTCCCAACAACTCTGGGAAATAGCCACTGAACATATTATTACAGATTAGGTTACTAGAACCCAGAAAAATCAATTGGCTTATGAACTCTGGGGAATTGCAATGAATAATCCCATCCTGGAGAAATGAAAGGGAAATAGACCTTCCTTCTCTTGGGAAAGGTGGGGCCTACAACTGTGGAGTGTGGTCAGCCTGGTCACCATATCGGTTTGCTTTTCTCATTATAAGGAAGGGTTTCAGTGGTGGGGGTGGGGGACCACAGGTATGGAAACCACAGGTAACAAAATTATTTAAATCAATAAGAAATGTAAGTGACTTAAACAGGGCTACATGGCCAATAATTGCAGAAGAGGGGCAGCCAGCCACCCTCACTAAGCGCCAACCAATTACCACTCATAGGGCAGACAAGCCAGACGGGCAGAAGCTGGAAGATAACCAGAGGGAGAGATAGGGGGCAGCACATTCCAGGCAAGTCAAAACAGCACTGCCAGTTGACCATCATTATCCCTCACCCTGCACCCAGGAGCGGTGCCCCTAGCCCAGTGTCCTCAGCCATCATCCTAGGCAGCGACCCCTGTGCAAATGCAGCCCAGCCACTGCTGGGCAGGTGTTAAAACCTCAGCTACCGGGGACCCAGAAAGGAACAGTTTTGTCCCCATCAAATGGCTCAGCATCAGAAACTAATGATTTTTATCAATGGAAATAACCATGGACAAAAGGGGATCTAATCACCTGCTTTGATGCGGCCGTTAAGGATCCTGGGACCTTCCCAGGCGACTTGCAGCTGAAATCCCCAGATGTGCTGTCTCCCTGTCAGAAGGGGAGCTCTTTGAGTGTGCACTGCCTTCCTTTTCTAGGGCTCAGTAAAAAATGCTTTATTCATTCCCTGTCCCCATCATCCATTCAAATTCTCCAGGGTCCATGGACAGTCACACCTCTCCCCTGCAGCCAAGCCCAACTGGATCAGAGATCAAAGATCCAGAGCCAGAAGGAACTTAGACATCATCTAGTCCAGCTCTCCCAGTTTGTAGATAAGGAAACTGAGGCCCAGGAAAGGTATGTGACTTACCCAAGGTTACACAGCTAATACTTTGTATTCTCAGCACTCTGCACAGAGTAAGCACTTCATAAATGCAGTATTCATTCAAGATTTGAACCCAGAATAACTAGAACTTATGATTCTCTCACTCAGAGCAAGCAAAGCTGGCAGGAATTCTGAAGTTTCCCAAGAGTACCATGAACACCATGGGATGAATGAAACATAGTATGACACAGACACAGGCAAATTATAATGATGAAAGACTCTGAGACTGCAAAGAGCTTCGATATTTCAAAAGCCCTGAGTGTAGATCCTGACGGACACAAACCCCAGGCCTCCCAGGCCTTATTAGTCTTTGTGAGCTGTTGCCAGCAGTCCCTCCCGGCCTCTAGTTAGCCTTCCAGTAGTGAGCTGTTTGCACTTGGCTAGGGCTGGCTGCAGAGTCGTCCCCCGGCCTTTCCCGAACTGGACCAGCCAGAGCTTGCTCTAGGCCAGGCCGGTCATCTCCCCACAGCAGCCCGGCACTGGGGGAGGCCTCGAGGAATGAGGGCAATAGCAAAGCCACATCAGGAGCCTCAAAGCTCTAGCCAGGCTCCAGGAATGCTCTGGGTATGCGTCTATTCTTACCCACTGCTCAGAATCCCCACTGTTGTCCTTCTACCTGGTCAGACTGTAGACAACATTAACTCAAAGCACAATGTAATGACCTAGACATGAACAAGGAGGTGCATTCTCCCAAAGCTTCCCAAGCAGCCAGTTGGGAAGGGAACACATCATCTTTCATTCCTAAGACTGAATTTCACCCAGTTATCTCTGCCTCTTAAGCTGATTCTTACTCCAGGGGTCATGGCCAACAGAGTTCTGGGCAGAGTCAGAAAGACTCATCTTTGAGAGTTCAAATCCACCTGCAGACACCTACTGGCTGTGTGACCCTGGGCAAGTCACTTTACCCTGTTTGCCTCAGTTTCCTCATATGAGAATGAGCTGGAGAAGGAAATGGCAAACCATGCCAGTATCTCTGCCAAGAAAATCCCAATGGGGTGGCAAAGAGTGGGCCATGATTGAACCGCCTTCTCTGGTCTCCTGGTCTCCTTTCCCTTGGTTCTCCACACTCTTCCCTGAGAGAAGGGCCCCTCATTCTGTGACATCCACTGCTTTGTCTCCTCCAGCAGCATCTCCTTCAGTCTGTTCTCCGAATTGGTTTGTAATGAGCTCCTTTGAGTCCCTATGACCTTACTGGGACATGCAAATTACCCAATAGCTCGATTTTGCAAGAGTGGAGGGGGTGGAGGGGAGCTGGAAGGCCTTTGCTCTACATGCCTGATGCTCAGGTCCGGCTCTTCATGAGCCCATTGGGGTTTGCCTGGCAGAGATCCTGGAGTGGTTGGCCATTTCATTCTCCAGCTTATTTTCATATGAGGAAGTTGAGGCAGACAGGGTGAAGTGACTTGCCCAAGGTCACATAACAACCTTGCATTCCCTCCACTGTGCCACCTACCTGCCCCTTACAGTCCTGTAGCCACGCCAATTCACTACACAAACGCAGGGTGGAAAAAGTCAGGCTTATTCACCAACCTCCTTTTAACACTTCACGGGTATCAGGGCTCCTTATTTTGGTCATCCTATCACACAGCCTGAAGGACCTCTCTGATCATTCTTAACTACAGACATAGTGTAGTCTGGGGCCCTACATACCCAGAGTAGATTGTGCTATTCTTTGTCACTTCTAGCTTATTGGATATCTTGAAGTCAACATTATCTAATTTATTCGTGCTTCAATTTTTCCATTAGTAAATTAGGTGCGGAGAACTTGATTGTGGCCCAGTACATACTTCCTCCCTGTACACGCAGGGAGAAGGCAGCCTTCATACTGGCCACTCAGTGTGGGGGTCACACAGAATACAGGGAGGACAAACCTGGGCCCAGCTTAGGAAAGCCCAAGGGAAGAGGGACTCCATCCAGAGACTCCTGGGCACCAACATTCCACAGAGAGCTCCATAAATTCTGCCCTAACTCCAGATCTCTTGCCTTTCCTTCACAGGGCCTGAATTTCTTCCTTTGGTAGATCTGGATTTCTCCGTCCCCATTTGCCACCCCTACCACCACACCCCCTATTTAACTAGCCCTATTTAAACAACAAACATTTATCAGGTGCTACCTATTATACCAGACTCAGTGCTGTTTGCTCACTTATCACCTACACCCCTAAGTCAGTAAGCCCTTCCCTTCAGTCCTTGCCTATGAAATCCTTCCCTCTATCAGTCTCAGCAAACCTCATCCTGGACATAGAGGGCTCTATGTTAAAGGAAAATCCTATTCTTTAAGCACCTCAAGATACCACAAAGCTAGGCTCACTCAATCAACTCACAATGGCATTGGCAAGCGGGGTCCTCAGAGGACTGGCTGCTGCTTACCTTCAAGACTTAGGGGTAATGCTGGATGGTGCCTATTCTCCTAACACTAGCGCATGAGCGCAAACCCCTGTGCCTCCCATTAAGAACCAGCCAGCAGACTCAGTTCTTTAACAAAAGCATTAACTCAAATAGTTAATGGGGCTGGCCAGGCTTCTCTGTCATCTGGCAGCTATTGCCAGAGAGAGCTGAGGTCCCAAGCATTCAAGGAGAAAGGTCTTCTGCCAGTCCTAGGCTAATGATCACCTACCTTTTGGAGAGAGCACAATAACCTTCTAGCCAAAAACCCAACCAAGCCACAGACCAGAGGTGAAGTTTACAGCCACCCATTACCATGATCTTGGAGTTTACTTGTGGGAGAGTGCACCCCGCTTTCTCTGGAATGTTGGGTTTGCTACTACTGTCCTCATAATCAAAAACCCACCTTCAAGATGGGACTGGTCCACCTGGTCATGTGACATTTGATTGTCATGGGTGTCAACACTCCATGCAATTTCAGGCCATTCTCTAGGAAATGGGAGGTTCTTAGCTATAGAACCAAGGGACTCATTCCACAAAAGCATCTGAGACCTTATTTCTACTCTCATTGCATTTCCCCCCTGTTATTGCCTGACTTTTTGTGACCTCATGGACCATGGCATGCCAGGCCATGGTCCATCGGGTCAGGAATAATCAGACTTGACCAAAGGACTGAACAAGAATCAGTCTGACTTGGTCCACTTGGTAAGACCATGTAAAGATCAGTGAATTAGGCACTATTAGGCTACCCTAAGCTCCCTAAATGGAAAGGAGTTTTATAATTAATCAAGTCTGACATTTATACACCACTGTGCAAAGCATGTTAGATACATAATCTCACTGACACTCTCAACAACCAGGTGAGGTAAGAATGACAGATTTTATTGTTTTCATTTTGCCCGAATACCTGAATGTGATATTTGTCTTCCATGATGAGATATGTATCCTTTGGATACAAGAACATCTAAAAAATATGGGATCTCGCCTCTCTTTAGCCTAGAAAACTCCCAGTGTGGACACTTCATCCAGCAAACCATACTACAATCCTATGAAGGGTGTACAGGTTAAATGACTTGACCAGGGTCATGCTTACAGCAAATATCAGAGACAGGATTTGAATCCAAGTGTTCCTGACTCCAAAACACTACCTACTATTCAACCCTGTCCCTACTGGTCTGGAAATTGTGCCTCAAAGAACAGAAGTGACTTGACTATTAAAACAGAGCTACCAGACGGCCAGGTAGCACAGCGAGTAAGAGCACCGGCTCCAGTGTTGAGAAGACCTGGAGATCGAATCCCGGGCTCAGACACTTAGCACCCACCCAGAAACACCTGGCCGTGTAACCTTGAGCAAGTTACTTAACCCCGATTGCTTTAAAAAATAAAAAATAAATACAAAAATAAAAACAGAGCTACTGTGTTCCAGGGGCAGGATTCAAATTTCAGTCTTCTTGATTCCAAGTTCATTTACGCCACACTGTGTTCCTTGAGGACTGTTACCTAAGGATCTTATAAGAATCTCTACCAAAATATTAATGCCCATGAAGGACAGACTTTGTTACTTGAGCCTACCGCCATCTTTTTTTACTAGATGTGGAATTCTGTCATAAATAAAATCTCAATCCGATGAATAAAATAAGATCAGGGCACTCTCAGTCACCTTGTAAAGACAAATATTCTTGGCAGAAAATGCTGGGCTTGATTTTTATTCTAGCCCAAATACCAATGTGAGTTAGAATGATCTGGAAACTGCTGGTGCCCAAAGAATCTCCCAATTAATATTTCCAGCATGTAGACCCTCAAGGAGCTGGGAGGAAATCAATCTCTGTTCATGAGATGATGCTGAGACCATCCATCAGCATACTGCCTCTACGGGTTCCTAAGGAGGGAGAATAAAGATGAAACCGGACAACAATGAGGAAGGAACCCTGAATTCGTAATCAAAGGGCCAACTTGAGCCCTGTGACTTTGGCCAAGTCACTTATGGGCGGCACAGGAAAGGCCCAGTGACACCACCAGGAACAAGTGGTGAGAATGTCAGGAAAGAATGAGAGGAATGTAGAGAATGGAAAAGAGCCAATGGAATGTCTGCTCTTTAGCATGTTTAGAATGTCTTCTCCTCTCCTCCTCCATCCCCAGTCACTCAGTCCAGAAACATCTCTTAAGCCTGTTTAGTGTCTGACACTGTGCTAAGTCCTGGGGACACAATGAAAGGCAAAAGACAGTCCCTGCCCCCAAGGGGGTTACAATCTAACGGGAAAACAACGGTGCACACGCAAGCTAAACACAGGATTAGACAGGAAATGATTAGGAAGGGGAAAGAGGGACTAGGAAAGGCTCCCTGTGGAAGTGGGATTTTAGTTGGGACTAAAGCCAGGGGAGCCAGGGGATGGAGATGTGGAGGGAGAGCATTCCAAGCATTGGGGATGGCCAAAGAGAAGGCCCAGAGCTTGAGAGATGGACAGTCTTGTTCAAGGCCAGCGTCCCTTGGTTGCAGAGTATGTGGGGGTGAGGGGTTGAAAGGAGTAAGAAGACTGGAAAGGGGTGGAGTTATGAAGAATGCTGAACCTCAGAGGATTTTGTATTTTATCCTGGAGGTGGACAGGGCATTTATTGAGTAGGGTAGGAGTGGGGAAGGGTGACTTGTTCAGATTTAGCATTAGGAAGATCACTGACCGATGAGGGGTGGGAGGAGGCTTGTGGCAGGCAGAACAATGAACAAACCATTGCATAGTCCAGGCATGAGGTGACTAGGGCTTGCACCAGAGTGGTAACAGTGTCAGAGAAGAGAATAGGGCATGTGCGACAGATGGCACAAAAGCAAAGTCAACAGGTCTTGGGAGAAGATTGTATTCGGGAGTGGGAGAGAGGGAGGAAGTGAGAATGACCTAGGGTGGGAGCCTGGTGGGACCCTTCCCTATTACCAGAGCAAAGTTAGGAATAGAGGAGCTGAGGAGAAAGATAGGGAATCATTTCTGGACGTGGCAAGGTTAAGATGTCTACAGGATATACAATCCAGGAGATGTAAGACTGGAGGCCAGCAGAGGTCAGGGTCCCTTCCTTCCCTCCCTTCCTCTCTTCTCCTCTCCTCTCCTTTCCATCTCCCTCCCCCACATTTCTCAAGGTGAAGAAAGGGGCTAGTGTCCAGGGGGACCGAGAAAAACCCACATAGAAGAAAATCCTAATAGTAAGATCTGAAGGAACCTTGGATTGCTAAAAGAAGCAGGGGGTGAGGAAGAGGCATGGTCCAGACATCCAGAACTCAAGGCGGGTAATGCATAAATCTGGAATGGGAATGGCGAGGTGTAAATGGAATAACGTCGGAGACTAAAGAGTCATGCAGAGAAGTTGGCATTTGATCCTCAAAGCAACAGGGACCTCCTGGGGCTTCTTGAGCAGGTGGATAATGGGGGAACCCCCCTTGAGGGCTACCGCTTTGCCATGTGGAGGGCAACATGCAGAGGGAGGAAGACCATTTAAAAGCCTATTAACAGCTAACATTTATCCGGCACTTAGAGATTTACAAACACTTTCCATATATCATATCATTTGACCCTCATAACTCTATGAAGTTGGTGCTATTATCATCCCCATTTTACAGATGAGGAAAGGGAGGATGGGTAAAACTTATCCAGAATCACACAGCTCATCATCGTCTAAGGAAAGAGCTGAACTCAGATCTTTCTTACCCAAGTCTGTCATTCTATCCACTGTGCCACCTAGCTGCCCTGCCGAGAGGTGATGACCTGAAACAGGGACCAGTCTGAGAAATGATGAAGACGTAGAATTGTCAGGCTGTGCCAACTGAGGGTAACTGTGAGCCTAGGTGACAGGGTGGGTGGTACTGGCTTCAGAAATAATGACATTTCAAAGAAGGCTGGACTTGAGGCTAGAAGGAACCTCACAGATCTGATTAATTAATTCAACTCAACAAATGCTTATTAATTGTCTACTACCTACAAGGTACCGTTAGGCCCTGGCGATTCAGAGACAAAAATGAAATATGCCTAGGAGACAGAGAAGTAAATGCAAGGTCCCGTGAGGGAGAGAACACTAATAATGGAGGCATGGAGAAGCCCTCATGGAATATATGGTGCCTGAGTTAAGCCTTGAAGGTAGAAGGAACACACTGCAAATACAGGATAGCTTGTGCAAATGGCCAGAGGCTGGAAATGAAGGCTCAAGTTTAGCTGCAAGTACAAGTTGACTGGAACAGAATTATGTGAAAGGGATTCTGAAATATATCTGGAAAGGCAGGTTGGAGGCAGACTGTGCCAGGTTGAAGAATGTGTACTTTGTCCCATCAGCAACTGGGAGTCACTGACAATTTGGGGGCAGGGGAATCACAGATCACTTGAGAAAGTTATTTCACTAGCTGGGAAGGAGACAGAATGGAGAGGGGAGATCCTGAAGCAAAGAAACAAATACAGAGGCTGTTGCAACAGGTCTAGGCAGAGAGAGACAAGAGATGGAACTAGGGTGGTGACCACTGAACAAAAAGAAGGAGGCAGGTGGATATGAGAAATGTGGTGGCAAAATCAGTAAGACCCGGGAATGAATTGAGTATGATTAAAAAGCACAAGTACCCACAGAGTGTTAAGACAACCAGCCCATGACCATGTCTATGGTGAAGAAGCAGTCAAGGTTAACTCCAAGTTTACAAACCTGGGTCATTAAATATATGGGAGTCCTCTAGTCAGAAATAAGGAAAGGCAAATGAGAGACAGGTTTAAGGGAAGGAAGTGAGTTTCCCTTCGGACATGGCAAATCTGAGAGGAAGAAGGGGCATCCAAGCGATATCCCCCAGGTATTTGGTGAGTCAGGACACAGAAGGTGGGGCATAGTTTGGGATATCATCTAGCCCAACCCTCTCTTTGTGTAGATAAGAAAACCGAAGACCACAGAATTAAGTGGCTGGCCCAAGGTCACAAATGTAGGATATTGTACTGAGAGCAAGAAGGAGCCTTGGACCTCGTCCAATTGTAAGATCATGTGTATAGGGCCAGAAGGTCACCCAGTCCACTCCCTCCACCCCTCTCATTTTACAGATGAGGAAGCTGAAGCCAATGTCTTGTGTGAAGTCATTCAGGTAATAAGTGGCAGAGTCCAGATTCGAGCCTGACCCCAAGACTCCAGAGCCAGCATCCCCTCCACTCTAAGGCTCCATTTCTTAACAAATCCCATAGACTGGCCTGACCCCATTGGGAGGTGTCTGTGCTTCCCATCCCAGACAGCATTTGGCTTTCGGCCGGAGCACTGAACTGACGTTGAGTAAGTTCATCTACTGCTTGCAATTCAACACGACTTAATTAAATTTTTAAAGAAGAGGAAAGTGCTATTGGGTCAGTTTCTGACTGCCTAGTTAAAAGTTACAAAAATACACAGGAATCTGGCCTTTTTCACTGGTTATTCAGAGAGTACCCAGAAATGTGGCATTAGTTCAATGACCTCCCTGTCTGAATGTTCCCCTCAATGATGTGGATCAGAACTCAGTCTTGTGAGACTCACATCCATGCCCTCCCCTGAGCTACCCCCCTACTCCAGGCTGCAGGGACCTTCCTCCACCTCTCCTGACATCGTGGGGATAAGAGAGGGGACATGGCAGCGATCAGCTTGTCCTCCATTGTGATCAGACGCTTCTTTACTGACACCCTTTCCTCCAGTCACCTTTCCAAATTCCTGATTTGTATGTTGTAACACCTCTCCATGGCTTGATCTATGACACACTTTTTTAGTTCTTCCGAGAGGCCTGCATTCCATGACTTGGAACTCTATAACAACTCTGCTAGAAGGTTGGTTTTAAAGACATGCTTTTATTTCTGGGAAACATTGGGGGTGTTAAAAGAGTTTTGCAGTTTCTTGAAGACAAGCTAGTCCTCTCCCCTTCACCCTGAAACTTTGTTGTTGCTGTTGATTTGTGTCAGATTCTTTGTGACCCCATTTGGGGTTGTCTTGGCAAAGATACTAGGTTGGTTTGCCATTTCCTTCTCCAGCTCATTTTACAGATGAGGAAACTGAAGCAAATAGTGACTTGCCCAGGGTCACACAGATAGTAAGTATCTGAGGCTGTAATTGAACTCTGGCCTTCCTGACTCCAGGCCCAGCATCTACTGCTCCCCCAGCTGCCCTACTCCATAAATATTTGACAATAGAAAAACTCAGAGCTGTCAATAGATGCCAAAAGAGAGGAGGTACCTCAGAGTTGTTTTGATCTGTAGCAAATGCATTTTAAAGACGATTAATTATAAGATATATTTTTTTCTTTGAAATAAAATTTTTCATGCTACAATCTCTATTTTCTTTGCCACATGGATTTTTAAAAATGCATTGCTGTGGTGCAGCTTAGTCCTTCCAGGTATTCTTGAATTCCAGGTCCTTCTTAAGCACTCACTAAGCTCTTAAAAATCAGGCACTAGCAAGCTCTGGGGACAGAACGAGAAGAGCCAAGTATCTGCCCTCAAGGAGCCTCAGGGAGATAACATATGTAAAGTAGGATATACCAGATAAAGACGGACAAGATGGGAAGCAATCTTAGAGGGGAAAGGTATAAAGAGTTACAGCAAAGATTGAGAGCAAAGGTCCAATCAAAGGCTTCTTGGAAGCAAATTTTGCTTTTAAAAAATGGGAAATTGAGAAAATTGCTTGGGAAATTGCTTCATTGTTGCCTTCTCTCAATTCTTCAGGCTATCCAGATTTTTACATAGATCTTACTGATATTTTTTTGGTTTTTGTTTTTCCATTACCTGGATTTCTTCCTACATCCTTCCTACCCAACCTTTGCCATCCCTTATATTATGAGAAGTGTCCAACATGGGGAATGCTCTCTTTATCACTCCCCAGTGGTGGCAGTGATAGTTAATGGAACCAGATTAAAATGTAATTAAGAAAGATTTAGTTAAAAATACAATACAACAAAGATGATGTCCATTTGTGGTTTTCTAATTCTGTCTACGGCCTGAAGGGATCCTTATATATGACTCAGTGGACCCTAGTGCTATCTGAATTTGATATTGCCACCTAATAACCAAAATTTTTTAAGAAAGAAAAAGAGAAACAGAAGAAAGAAATTCAACAATATCACTTGATATATTGAAAAAAAAAACTTGATATGATATGAAATGATCTACAACAATGGACTCCAATATCTCTGTAACAGAGCAGTGTTATAGGGGAGGAAAGAAATTTGCATAATTTTGTTATGTATTTAAAAGGAATAGCAAGGTGTACATAGAAGATTTTCAGTTTCATGTGCAATCATCTTTTTATGGTACTATGTTATGGAAATGCTTGTTTTACTCCATAAATTTAAAAACAGTTAAAAAAAAAAAAACAGAGCAGAGTGAGGTATCTATCTTCTCACATCTCTTTTTAGCATGTTCTCTATGCCCAGGCTATTTTAAACTTGAAATTAGGACACAGAATCAACCCCAACCAAGAAAAATGACAAAAGGGAATCTGGTGGGATGATCACTGCCCCTGGCACATGCAGCATCATGGAGCACGCAGGGGGACATCAGAGCTGTGTTTCAACACTGAAGTACATGGTTCATGGTGGTCTCGATGGCTGGCTGCAAGTCAATGAATGTCAAGCCCTTAGTCACCCATGGATTTCCTCTGGAAAAGCGTCTGGGGGCCCTTGAAGCATCTGCATCCAGACAGGAAACAGGGTTAAAAGTCATGCTTCAATATGACCCAGTGACCAGAACCCCCAGTACTGATGTGAGTTCTGTCCTCCACCCTCGCCCCTGTCTGCTCAGGGGCTCACTGACCAGAGTGCTTTGGAGGGGATGGACTTTTTTGTTCTTTTGAATCATTAAGAGTAAATAAAAACAACACATTCTAACAGGGGAAAAAAATGAATCCACATCTGGGCAAGTTTCCCAGGCCAGTTCATCAAATCATCAGTCATTTTTGGTATTTTTTGCAATGCCTGTAATGATTTTGCTGAATTTTTTTCTCTCCAGAAGCCTCCCAAGCCTGGCATCCCTGGCCAGCACATACCCACAATCCAGGCATTCCTCCTCCCAGATTTGCAATCCCAGGATTTGTCAGAGACCCCACCCACCCACTTGGCAGGCCCTGCCCCGGGTTCTTAGAAGGAACACGCCTTATCTTGTGGGGAGCAGTTGACAGGAGGAGGGAACATGGCATTGTTCATAGGGTTATTAATAAATTGTTTCCAAATTGGCCTAATGGAGCAAAAATTCATTTTCCAGCTATGTCTAGCTATTTATAATCCCCAGTCATGGTCATGGAATGCCCCCCTAGCCAGGACAGTATTTTAAGCAAAATCACATGCTTCTTGGTGGCAACAGGGAGTCTGATCTCTGGCTTGAATTTTTAAAGAGGATCAAAGTCCTCCTCCACCAGTTATGCCAGGTTTGGTTATTTGAGAGTCATACTTATCCCCAAAGTTGTATCTTTCTTCTGGGCTGCAGCAATGACCTCCTAACTTGTCTTTTAGCCTCCAGTCTTACTCCTCTCCTGGGCACAGGAATGACAGATGGAAATTCCTAAAGGACAAATGTCTGTAGGACAGTGCTGATAAGGAGACTGGGTTAACTTTCTCCTCAATCTTGTTCAGACCCTACCCAAGAGGGGAAACTGATGGTGTTCTACTCAGGCTTGGGCGAAGGGGCAGGTCCTTTGTCTAGAGACTGGGGGTGGTCTGGGAGACAGAGATCAGTCACATCCCCCACCCCTCATTAGGATGGGTCCACTTCTTATTAGTTGCTAGCCAGTCAGAGTTGACCGCCACCCTCAAGGGCACAAAAGTGGCTGAGTGGGCTACACCAGGGTCCTTTAGCATCTGAGAGTGCCACCGGCCCCTCTTATTAATTATGCACTGATCAGTATCAATTACCCAGAAATCATGTCTCTTGAACTTTTACAGGTCACATGATTATCAAGGCAGGACACAGTGAAGGACATGGTAGCATGAAAATAGATCAAGGAAAAAGAATCTAAGAATCATTGGAGTTCCTGAAAGCTGTGAATAAAAAAAAAAGAGCCTAGACCTCATATTTCAAGAAATAACAAAAGAAAACTTCCCAGATATGTTAGAACCAGAGGGCAAAGTAGAAACTTAAAGAATCCACCAGTTACTTCTTGAAAGCACTCCCAAAATGAATACTCCCCTGAATATTGTAGTCAAAACCCCAAAACTGTGAGATCAAGGAGAAAATATTCAAAGCAACCAGAAAGAAAGAATTCAAGTACCATGAAGTTACACACAACCTAGATCACACGACATTTTAACAGCCACTATTATAAAGGAATTTAGGGCTTAGAATATGATATTCCAAAAAGCAAAGAATCTAGAAATACAACAAAGAAAAATCTACCTAGTAAAACAGTATAATTCTATCGGGGGGAAATGAACATATAATGAAATAGAGGAATTTAAAGCATTCCTGATGAAAAGTTGAATAGATAATTTGACATTCAAACACAAGATTTGAGAGAAGCATAAAAAAGTAAATACAAGTGAAAAATCACAAGGGACCAAACAATGTTAAACTATTTACATTCTTATATGGAGAGATGATGCATGTAACCCTCAGAACTTTATCATCATCAAGGGTCTTAGAGGGAGCTCAATGAGACAGAGAAATTGGGTATGATTCTATTGTGTTTGGATAATCTCAAGAGAAGAATGGAAGGGTGGAGAATAGGGATGCACTGGGAGAGGGGTAGAAGGCAAAGGAAGAATGGAGGGAAATGGGGCAGCTAGGTGGTACAGTGAATAGACCACCAGCCCTGGTGTGAGGAGGACCTGAGTTCAAATTTGGCCTCAGACACTTGACACACTTATTAGCTGTGTGACCTTGGGCAAGTCACTTAACCCCAATTGCCTTGCCTTCCCCCTTCCAAAAAAAAAAAAAAGAGGAGCTAGGTTTGGGGACAGGGGACAATAAAACAGATAAGCCTTTGACTAATTTTATTTTTTTTTCATTTTTCAAATGCTTTATTAGCTTCTGATTTACATCATTCATTTCCACCATTTTTTGAGTTACAAATTTTCTCTCCAATTTTCCCCTACCCACTGCCCCAAAATAGCAGTCCCACAGGATATCCCCTCCTCCAATCTGCTCTCTCCCATATCTTCTCCCATACCCCCTTCAACTTTTCCAGTAGGGCATGGTGGATCTCTATGCCCCAGTGCCTGTATATCTTATTTCCCAATTACATATAAAATAGTATTAATAATAGTGTGTGTGTGTATACATATATTTAAACATTTTATTTTAAAGTTTTAAATTCCAGATTCATTCCCTTCCTACCTTGTCACCCACTCTTACTGGGAAGATAAGCAGTTCAGTATAGGTTGTACATGTGTAGCTAATGCAAAACATTACCATAATAGATATATAGTAAAAGACTGACTATATTTCCCTCCATCCTATCCCACCTCCCACTTGTTCTATTCTCTACTTTAATCCCATCCCTTTTCAAAAGTGGGTGCTTCCAACTTCCCTCCCCCCAGCCTGCCCTCCCTTCCATCATCCCCCCTCTCATCCCCTTCCCCCCTACTCTCCTGGAGGGTGAGATATCCTGTTTAGTGTGTATTTCATTCCCTCCCTGAGCCAAATTTAATGAGAATAACGTTGACCCATTCCCTTTTGCCTTCCTATTCTTTCCCTCCATTGTAACCATTGTCCCTTACCTCTTCTATATGAGATAGTTTACCCCATTCTGTCTCTTCCCATCTCCTTTCATTATATTCCTCTCTCACTCTTCATTTCAGCTTCTAAGTATCATCCCTTCCTATTAAATTGGTCCTGTGCCCTCTATCTATGTATACCTGAATACATATATACACATATTCACATATGTATTCATATGCCTGTATACCCTCCTATATAGACATATATATATATATATTTATATTCCCTTCAACTATTTTCATACTGAGAAAAGTTTCATCAGTTACAATTGTTGTTTTTCCATGTAGGAATATTAATAGTTCAAGGGGTGGCTAGGTGGCACAGTGAATAGAGTACTGGCCCTGGAGTCAGGAGGACCTGAGTTCAAATCTGGCCTCAGACACTTAACACAAAAAAAAAACTAGCCATGTGACCTTGGGCAAGTCACTTAACCCCAATTGCCCTCCAAAAAGCAAAAAAAAAAAATGGTAGGAATATTAATAGTTCAACTTTGATAAGTTCCTTATTATTTCTTTTCCCTGTTTACCTTCTCATGTTTCTCTTGCTTCTTGTACCTGAATGTCAAATTTTCTATTCAACTCTGGGTTGTTTTTTTTTCATCAAGAATGCTTGAAAGTCCTCTATTCCACTGAATGACCATATCTCCCCATGGAACATGATACTCAGTTTTGCTGGGTTGGTTTTAATCCCAGCTCCTTTGACCTCTGGAATATCATATTCCAAGCCCTTCAATCCTTCAGTGTAGAAGCTGCCAGATCCTGGGTTATCCTGATTGTGTTTCCACAATGTTCAAATTTTTTCTTTCTGGTTGCTTGTAATATTCTCTCCTTGATCTGGGAATTTCAGAACCTGGCTATAATATTCCTAGGAGTTTTCTTCTTGGGATCTTTTTCAGGAGGTGATCAGTGTATTCTTTCAACTTCTATTTTGCCCTCTGGTTCTAAAACATCAGGGCAGTTTTCCTTGAGAATTTCTTGGAGGATGATTTCTAGGTTCTTTCTTTGATCATAGCTTTCTACTCTGCCATCTTGACTTTGCCCCTGACTAATTTGATTTTCAAAAGAAAAGAAAACCAATTTACCAGTATTAGAAATTAAAACATATGAATTCCTAACCAATTAAGATTTTTAAAAAGCAATGTTATTTAGGAGCTATTTTGCCCAACTATATTCCAACATACATGAAAATTTACAAAAATATAAATTTTCCTGATTAAGAGAAGAATTAGAATATTTAAATAACCTTGTATTAGAAAAAAGAAATTGAACAAGACATAAATGAATGCCCTAAGGAAAAAAAAAACAAACAAACCCAAGACCAGATGGATTTACAAGCAAATTCTACCAAACATTTAAAGAACAACTAATTCCAATACTATATAAACTGTTTGAAAAAATAGGTAAAGAAGGAATTCTACCAAATTGCTTCAATGATGTAAATATGATGTTGATGCTGACACCAGGGAGTGTCAAACAGAAAATTACAGAACCATTTCCCTAATGAATATCTATGCAAACATTTGAAATTAAATACTAATAAGATTAGAACAATATATCACAAAGATCATACACTATGACTAGGTTAGATTTAACCTATGAATGCAAGATGGGTTTGATACTCAGAAAACTATAGCATAATTGACCTATTAACAACAAAAATCATATTTTATTTCAGTAGGTGCAAAAAAACCCTTTTGGATGAAATATAACACACATTTCTTTTATTTCTTTTTGTGTGTGTGTGCTAGAAAGCATAGGAATAAATGGAGCATTTCTTAAAATGCTAAGTTGTATCTATCTAAAACTAAGCAAATATTACCTGTAATGGGGACAAGTTAAAAGTCTTTCCAATAAGATTACACTGAAGAAAAGATGTCCATTATCACCACTACTATTCAATATTGTACTAGAAATTTTAGCTATAGCAATAGACAAGAAAAAAGATAGTGAAAGGGTAAGCATAGGCAATGAGGAAACAAAACTACCATTCTTTGTGGATAATATGTTTTCCCTAAAGAACTCTAGTGAGTCAACTAAAAAACTAATGAAACAATAACTTCAGCAAAGTAGCAAGATGCAAAATAAACCCACACAAATGATGAGCATTTCTGTACATTACCAACAAAAACAAACAGGAAGAGATAGAAGGAGAAATTTCATTTAAAATAACTATAGACAATATAAAAAGTCTACCTGCCAACATACACACAAGAACTAATTGAACATAATGACCAAAAAAAAAAAAAAAGACAGATCTAAAAAATGGAGAAATATCCATTGCCTGTGGGTAGGTCAAGTCAATACAATAAAAATGACAATACTTCCAAAATTAATTAACTTACTCAGTGCCGTACTAATCAAGCTACCAAAGAATTACTTTATAGAGCTAGAAAAAAACCAATGACAATTAATAGGGAGAGCAAAAAGTCAAGATTATCCAAGGAATCAATGAAAAAAAATGGGAAGGAAGAGGATCTAGCAGTACCAGATGTCAAAATATCCTACAAAACTTTAATTATCAAAATAATTTGCTACCAGGTAAAAAAAACAGAGAGAGCAATCTGTGGAACAGATTATGTATACAACGTACAAATGCAAATGAGCACAGTAACCTAATGTTTGATAAACCCGAAGATCTCAACTATAGGGGTAAGAACTCACTATTTAATGAAAACTATTGGGAAAACTAGAAAACAGTCTGGCAGAAACTAGGCATGAATCAATATCAACATACTGTTACATTTGAAATTAAGGGAAAGTGAGGCACAAAGTTCCAAGCACATTCAATTTATTGGTAAGGCTAGCAATTACCCATAAAAGGGGTCTCTCAACTCAGTCAAAACACCATAGGTAGGGACTACTAGCCTTCATACGGTTTTGGGAAGTGCAAGAGAACAAAGAATAGGAAGCATAAAACAATATGAGTAGTTACTGAGTCTGTGTTCTAGGTGATGGAAAACAATATGGTTGGATGGAAGTCAGGAATGCCAGACTAGCAACAGCTCCTCCTTCCATTTTGTTGCTATGGAAAGTTCACTGGTGGTGTCTACCTGCATGGTGAGTTAAAGTAACAGTGGCAACATTCCAGACTTTCTTGAAGGACTTCCAGTATTACAGAGATAACAGATCTCCTGGCACCCATCTTCATCTTGCAAGGCTTGTTAGTGAGATAAACAGATCTTTCTTAAATGAACATGGGCAGTAATAGCCATATGGGGGGGAAACACTCTAAAACAATTTTTTAAAAAGAGAAATGAAAATTAAAACATCTCTAGGTACCACCTCTCACCCATCAGATTATCTAAGAAGATGAAAAAGGAAAATAACAAATGCTGGATATGTAGAAAAATGGATACATTAAAGCAATATTGGTGGAGCTATGAAGTAGTTTTCCCATTCTGGGAAAAGTTTGGAACCATGCCCCAAATCCATTAAACTTCACATAACCTTTAAATGATACTGCTACTAGGTTGGTACCTCAAAAAGATTAAATAAAAAGGTAAAGGACTCACATATGCAAAATATTTATAGCAGTTCTTTTTGTGGTGGTAAAGAATTAGAAACCTAAAGAATACCCATCAGTTGGGCATGACCATGACCATGAATGGCTGAACAAGTTATGGTATATGAATGTGACAGAATACTATCATGCCATAAGAGATACTGAAGGGGCTTGTTTCAGGAAAGTCTGGGCATATTTGACTAAACTGATCATAATTAAAGTGAACAGCCCCTGTAAAACAATATGTACATTTACACCAATATTGTAAAGACAACAAACTCAGAAAGACTTAACAATGCAACATAATGTGCCATCATAATTCCAAAGGACTCATGATGAAACATGTTATCCACATCCAGATAAAGAAATGATGGAGTAAAAGCACAGAATGAAGTATATTTTCTTCTCTTTTTTTTTCTTAGAACATGGCTAATTAGAATATTTGTTTTACATGTGTATATATATTTATAATGAGTTTGTTTTTTCTTTCCTTGTCAATAGGTGAGGGAGGAGAGAGAAGAGGAAGAAAATTTGAAACTCAAAATTAAATTGTTTAAAAAGAAAGGCAAATATGCCCTTTCCTCAAGAACCTCATCTTCAAATGGGGAGACTATATAGCAAATAATTATATATATAAAAGATATAGACAGTGTAAATGGAAACTTGTTGTGGTTTGTCCTTTCTTGTATTTAATAAGTTCCTTATGATTTCTTTTTCCTGTTTACCTTCTCATGCTTCTCTTGCTTCTTGTATTTGAAAGTCAAATTTTCTGTTCAGCTCTGTTTTTTTTTTCATCAAGAATGCTTGAAAATCCTCTATTTCATTGAATGACCATATTTCCCCCTGAAGCATTATACTCAATTTTGCTGGGTAGGTGATTCTTGGTTTTAGTCTTAGCTCCTTTGACCTCTGGAATATCATATTCCAAACCCTTTGATGCTTTAATGTAGAAGCTGCTAGATCTTGTGTTTTCCTGATTGTGTTTCCACAATACTCAAATAGTTTCTTCCTGACTGCTTGCCGTATTTTCTCCTTTGACCTGGGAATTCTAGAATTTGGATATAATATTCCTAGGAGTTTTCTTTTTGGGATCTTTTACAGGAGTTGATCAGTGAATTCTTTCAATTTCTATTTTGCCGTCTGGTTCTAGAATATCAGGGCAATTTTGCTTCATAATTTCTTGAAAGATGATGTCTAGGCTCTTTTTTTTATCATGGCTTTCAGGTAGTCCAATAATTTTTAAATTATCTCTCCTGGATCTATTTTCCAGGCCACTGGTTTTTCCAATGAGATATTTCACATTGCCTTCTATTCTTTCATTTGTTTGGATCTGTTTTATAGTATCTTGATTTTTCATAAAGTCATTAGCTTCCACTTGCTCCAATCTAATTTTGCAGGAATTATTCTCTTCAGTGAGATTTTGAAATTCCTTTTCCATCTGGGAAATTTGGCTTTTTAAGGCATTCTTTTCCTCATTGGCTTTTTGAGCCTCTTTTGCCATTTGAGTTAGTCTATTTTTTAAGGTGTTATTTTCTTCAGTCAGGCTGTTGACTCACTTTTCTTGATTTTCTTGCATCATTCTCATTTCTCTTCCCAATTTTTCCTCCACTTCTCTTACTTGATTTTCAAAATCTTTCTTGAACTCCTCCATGGCCCATAACCAGTTCATATTTTTCTTGGGAATTTTTGATGCAGGAGTTCTGACTTCGTTGTCTTCCTCCTGTTCCATGCTTTGATCCTTTTTGTCCCCAGAAAAGGAATCTATGGCAGGATTGCATTTCCTCTGCTTGCTCATGTTTCCAGTCAATTACTTGATTTTTGAACTCTTTGCCACAGTAGAACTCTGCTTTCAGAATGGAGAGAGCGTTGTCCCAAATTTCTGGGGGTTTTACAGCTGCCAGAGCAATTAGGAGGGCACCCTCTCTGCAGCCCCCACAGACTCTGGCACTTGACCACACACCCTAGGACTTCCACCCATGACCGTGATCCAGATCCAAGCAGGTCAAAGCAAGAGTCATTACCCTCTGAATAGTCACTTGGTCCCTCTACAATCTGCAGGCCAGGAGCTCCTGAGGCAGCCATGCAGTCAGACCATGATCTTCCGTCCACCCCTGTTCCAACAGCATTCCACACTGACCTTTTACTTTGTCTTTGGTGTTTATGAGTTGAGAAGTCTGGAAACCACCATAGCTGCTGGTGCTTCACTCTCCTGAAGTCTGCTCTGGCCGCTGCTTATTGGGGCTACCCTGGAACCAAAACCACAGGGCTCATGCAGGGATGGGCTCGGCTCCCAGCTCAGTGTGATAGCCCCTTTCTGCCAGCCTGCCACATTACCTTCAGTGGGAGATTTGTTTCTCTCTGTCACTTTGTGGGTTCCGTAGCTCTAAAATTTGATCAGTCATTTTTTACATGTATTGGAGGAGGTGGAAGCTGGAGTCTCAGGGAAGTCCTGTTTCTACTCTGCCATCTTGGCTCTGCTCCCTTGTCCTTCAATCTCGAAGAGGATCATGACATCAGGAAGGAGACATCATGACTTGGAGAGGGAAGGCACCAATAGTGGGGTAATGAGTGGAGAGAAGACCAAGAAAGTCCTCCTGCAAAAGTGAGGAGACAAAAGTCCATCTCCAAAACGAGAGGCAGACCTGGACAGATTGCCATCTTCATCATTGAAAGGAACATCCACATCAATGAGATTATGGTGCCAATACAGTATTGAATTATAATTTATACATTATGAGGAAACCCCTCTAGAAAGCCATGATACCTCCCATTACATTACTCAGTCGACTGAGTAATTCAACTTTTATTTGACTTTTCTTTGAAATCTGAGTCTTCACTGTAACATATTTCACTTAACATTGTGTTCTTCCATAACTAATTTGACATAAAGTGGTATAAGCTGAATCATTTTATTTCTTCAGGACTTAGTTTCCCAATTTTCAAAATTAGTAGGTTGAACTAACACAGTGGTCTTCAAAGTGGAGTATGCATAAGATTATATATAGAGTGATGGAGAAAAACATATCAAAGTTTCTATTTCTATTTACTTTATCTTTTAAAAAGGGAAATTAAGTTTTACTGATATTTAAATATGAATTTGCATTCATTCAGTGCATATATGAGACAGCAATATGTTTGTTAGCTATGGTCTATGAGATTTCCTGTGGGAAATGAAGGAGTTCTGTAACTCAGAGGGATTGATGACACCTTCTTCTGTCTCATCACTTTTAATAAATTGTGACATACTGATTTGTGTGTCATTAAGTAGATTTATGGTATTCCTGCAACAGCTCTTTAAAATAGTCAGTCAACAACAGTCAACAAGCATTTATTAAACACCTACTATGTATAAATGCTGGAGATACAAAGAAAGGTAAAAAAAACAACAATCCCTGGTCATCAAGGAGCTCACAGTCTAATGGGGGAGCTTAAAAACAAGTAGAATAAACTGAAAGTGGAACCATACTTTCACATCTCTGTGTCACAAAGTGGTCAACTGAAGTTTTCAAAAACAATGGAGCATATTCATAACATAGCTTTCAGAAGAAATACTGTTTTTTAATAGTTGTGTGTACTGAAGAGCAAAGGGAGTTTTGTGCTACTAACAAAGAATTATTTTCAAACTGCCCATTTGATTTTTATCTCATATTTTTTATTTTCTATCTTATTTTATAATATATATAAAATATTAGTACAGTAGCACATGTTTATAATTTCAGTTGTGGTTGACTTTTTGTGACCCTATTTAGGGTTTTCTTGGCAAAGATACTGGAGTGGTCTGCCATTCCTTTCTTCAGCTAATTTTACAGATGAGGAGACTGAAGCCAATAGGGTTAAGTGACTTGCCCAGAGTCACACAGCTAGTAAGTATCTGAGGTCAGATTTGGACTCAGGAAGATGAATGCCCATCATTCTATCCACTGTGCGAGAGAGAGAGAGAGAGAGAGAGAGAGAGAGACAGAGAGAGAGAGAGAGAGAGAGAGAGAGAGAGAGAGAGAGAGAGAGAGAGAGAGAGACAGAGAGAGAGAGAGACAGAGAGAGAGAGAGAGACTTTTAAAGAGAGAGAGAATTTTAAAAATTGGGGATGATCAAAAAAATTTGGAAACTATTAGACCAAAGAATCTCTATTTTTCTCTAGTTCTAAATTCTCCGTCAGATTAATAACAAACTATGTTGCTGTGAGTTAGGAGTCTTAGAGTGTATCAGTATTTATATAGGGTAGTCTTGCATTCAAATAATTTCTGAGTATCTCAGAGAAGGAAGAGACATCAAGGGTTATATTCAAGATCCAAGTTCTAATCCAACAACAAAAATTTTGTATACAGTATCCCTGGCAAGGGATACCACCATATCAAGTCTATACTGGAAGACCTCCAATGGCAGAGAACTTAATGCCTACAAAGCAGCCCATTCCACTTTTTTTGAGAACTCCAATTTTTAGAAAAGTTTGGCTTTTTGTAACACTAGGTGTCACTGTGAAGCAAAACGATAGAGAGACACAGAGACAGATGGGGGAAGAGGGGAAGGAGGGAAGGAGGGAAGGAGGGAAGGAAGGAAGGAAGGAAGGAAGGAAGGAAGGAAGGAAGGAAGGGAGGGAGGAAGGGAGGGAGGGAGGGAGGGAGGCAGAGAGGGACAGAAAGATAGACAAAGAGCCGGAGCCAAAGACAAGTTGAGACAGATACCCAGAGAGACAAACACAGAAAGTGAAAGAGAATATAAGTGGCAGAGACAAAGAGGGGCAGACAGAGGCAGAGACAGATAAAAAGAGGTCCAACTCTCAGATCTCTTTCCCCTAACCCTTCCTCCAGTATCCAGGAAGCCAGAGAGGACTTAATCTAAAGACTCAATAGACAAAGTTATGATCAATATTTTTTGTCCAGGTAAGTGAATTCCCTTTTAAATTCTGTTTCTGGGAGAATTATACATGAACTGATAATTTTTTTTAATTTAATTTTAAAAATAATAATAAAAGCTAAACTGTGAGTCAATAGCCCCCCCACGGTTTTAGAATTGCAAGGTCCTAGAATAGTTCATCTATGAGATATAAAATTCCTTAGAACCATCTCCCCTTGCAAATTCTGATTTCAAAGCAGCAACATTGCCCACAGACATGGGAACAAAGCTTATACATTACCCCCAGAAATTAAGAATAGCAAAATAGGATATGATGGGGTTTTAGCTCTACATAAGCAAAAGGAGGAAGGATTTATCCCACTAACCCCAACCCTTTGGGTTCTGCAAGTGATAAAGAAGGGTCCACTGTCACCCAGGCTACAATCAACTTGCTCCCCATATCCCTACCATGCTAGACAACAACTATCCCAAAAGGGATCCCATTCAGTCAATTGGTAAGCATTTATCATGTGCCTATTAAGTGCCAAGCACTGTGGTAAGAACTGGGGCTACAAATAAAGGCAAAAGACAGTCCTTTTCTCAAGGAGCTCACATGGTGGAGACAACATGGAAATAATTACGCAAAACAAGACACAAACAGGATAAACTGGAGACCATCTTAGAGGAAACGCACTAAAATCTCTGTGTCCCCATTAAAATCAACAAGCACCTATTTTTGTCAGGCACTGTGCTAAGAGCTGAGGACACAATAAAAAGCAAAAAAAATCGGTCCCTATCGTCAAGGAGCTCACATCTTAGTGTGGGAGTCAACAGCAAAAAGCTTTGTACAAAGATGACAGATAGAAGACAGACGGGTAAAACAATCCAGTACAATAAGTGAAGAGGATGGATTCGGCACCTTCTGTCC
This sequence comes from Petaurus breviceps papuanus, assembly GCF_028583685.1. NCBI lineage: Eukaryota > Metazoa > Chordata > Mammalia > Diprotodontia > Petauridae > Petaurus > Petaurus breviceps. The sequence goes on along the minus strand of NW_027185655.1, from coordinate 1,893,377 downwards.
TGCTCCACAGATCTCAATGGTCCCTTTTTCTTTTGACTATTTTCCTCCTGGTTCGAGTCTCTTCCTGCTAAAGCCGGCATCCCTCTCCTCTCTCCATCTTCTCCTAGGCTAAGAGGGCTTGGCAGGGAGCTATACCTACAGAAAAACAAGCAATTATTCTCAGCCTATAGGTTATACCTTAAGAGAGACAAATCTGCCTTTCTCCCCATCATTCCACTTCTTTCCTCTGAGGAAAGGCAAAACTAATCTAATCTCATCTATTCCACATGACCGCCCTTCAGATACTGAAAGGCATCCATCCTGTCACCTCCAGATCTACCATTCTCCAGACTGAACAGCCCCACTTCCTTTAGCCGGTCTTCACACGGCTGGCCTGCGCACATTCCTTCATGACCTTGGCTGCCCTACAAGGGACACTCTCAAGCTTGTAAGCATCAATGAAGCAATCAAGGAGGTGCATGGAGCTGAACTGGAGACACTGGATGTGACAGGGCCTGGGCAGTGTAAGACTGCTACCACCCCCTTTCCATACTTGCAAAGACAATTTTTTAAACCCAGATGTAGGACTTTACATTTATCTCCATTCAGCTTCATTTTATTTGACCTGGCTGTAATGGGAATGCAAATTTTAAAGATCTTCCCTGCCCCTAGGCTAAAGTGCACCTGAAGCCTGGGGTAGGAGGCTTGTTTTTCAGTAGATACTTCTTGATTGGCCAGTGAGTCAATAAGGTTGTTACATTCTCTGAGCCAGGAGAAGGGTATATAAACCCTGATTTGAGGCTTTGTTTTGGGGGCTCACTTTGAGAAATGTTCTGTGATTTGATCTGTATTCTGAAAAGCCATTGTCCAGAGCCCCCCCGGCTTTGAAAAACCCAGATGTTGACTGGGTATGGATGCAATGGTTGGACAGTTTGGAAATCTGTCTACTTGATCTGTTTCTGTCTTGATAATTCTGCCTGTATGCTTTGAAGTTCGGGGTGCTGACCCTTTTCCCCTGAACAAGGTAAACGATATATGTCTGACTGATTAAAGTAAGCTTGTTAACCCATTTTGAGTTGCTTTCCTTTATCAAAGCAGATCCAAGAACCTGTATGGGCGGCAAACCCTGAGGACGCTTGGGGTGCTTGCTGCTACACTGGCCCATCCTTCTAGCTTGCTGAGGCACATGATGATAACAGCTAGCCTTTATTTAGAGCTTTAAGGTTTATAGAATGTTTCACAAATATTAGCTAACCCAATCCTCATAAGATCCTCATATGATCCTGATCTTAGTGATGAGGAAACTGAGGCAGACAGAAGCTAAGTGGCTGGGCTAGGGTCACACAGCAGGTGCGTGTCTGAGGCCAGATCTGAACTCAGACTTTCCCGATTCCAGGGCAGGTGCCCTATCCACTTTGCCACCTCGCTTTTTTCAGATCCTGACTCAACATAATACATACACCTCCTAGTTTTACGCCAACCCCAGATTTGGTAAACGTGTTGTCTACTACTTCTTCCAAGACTCTGATAAAAATGGTGAATTATGGAACTCCACAGGAGCCCTCTGTCCAAGTAGACACAACTGCTTCTTTTTGTCTGCTCTCTTTCCCTCTTTCTTTCCTTCCATCTTTACTCCTCCCTCTCTCCCTTTCTTTCTTTCCTTCCTTCCTTCCTTCACTAGGTCTCCCTATCTTTCCCAGGCTGGACATGAAGTGGCCACCAATAGGCCTGATCTCAATCTTGATGGGGACATAAGCTTTAACCTGCTCTATTTTTCTGACCTGAGTTCACCTCATCTTGAGTGGCCTTTTGCCTCCCCTACCCCCAACTCCTCAATCTTGAGGACTCACCTGATTAGTGCTGGAATTAGTATATCCACCCCATCCACTGAAAACACTGAAGTTTAGAACTCCTGGACTCCAGTAACAGTCACAATGAGGCCTATTTTCCGACCATTTATGGATCTACCCAACTATATTATCATCTGGCCACATTCTGTCTTCTCCATAAAGACATCAAAAGAAAGCTTATTCAATTGAGATCTTACTCAAGTCCATATATGCTATAGCTTTGACAATATTATTGGCAATTTCCAAATACCACCTGCAATGCAGCACATTGAAAAAGAAATAGAAAACTAAACCCAGAAGACTACAAGAACTGGAGACAAATCCTGGGCAGACTAGCGAAGGGAGGATGGGCTTTCAAGAACTGGATGAACAACAGTGTTAAATGCAACAGAGATCAAGAAAGATAAGGACTTAGGAGAGACCACATCTAAGAGCACACAAACAATTTTCAAAATAAAAATAACACACTTCCATCGATGATTTGAGAGCTTTCTCCAATCAATTCTCCAAGAGAAATGCAAATCAAAACCACTCTGATGACCCTCTTCACACACCTTAAAAGACTGGAGACGGAAAGAGTTCATACTGGACGTACTAAGGGAATAGAAAACACACTAATACATTGTTGGTGGAGCTGCGAATTGCTCTAACCATTGTGAAAAACAATTTGGAATGATGTAAGAAAATCCATTAAACTTCCTACCCTTTGACCTAGAGATCCCATCACAGAATATAACAATCAATAAATATTAAGTGTCTACTATGTGCCAGGAACTATGCTAAGCACTAGGGATACCAAAGCAGACAAAAGATAGTCCCTGGTCTCAAGGAGATCATAATCTATTGGTGGAAACGATATGCAAACAAATGCAAGCCATCTACAAGATAAATAGGAAATAATTAGCAGAAGGAAGGCACCAGAATTAAGAGGGGTTGGGAAGGAGGTCAAAGAAAGAAAAAAATCAAGTTGACAAGCATTTATTAAGTACCTACTGTATGCCAAGCACAATGCTAAGCAATGAGATACAAAGAAAGACCAAAAAAAAAAATAAAGTGCCCGCACCAGCCCTCCGGTCAAAGCAAAGACCTGGAGCCGGAGCCGCACAGTGAGTGTGGCTGGATGAGCTGAGGCAGAAGGCTGCAGCGCATTGTCATTACACAGTCACAAGACAGGTGAAGGAGGAGGAGATGCATCCCGGGCGGGCAATGAGAAGGGAGGCTGCCTGTTACAGCACAAGAAGCTGCGGGTGGGAGGAGATGCCTGCTCAGCGAGGGGCTAGGAGAAATGACGGCTCTTTCAAGTACCTGAAAGTTTGTCATGAGGGAGAGGGTTTACATTTGATCCATTTGTCCCCAGGAGGCAGAGCCAGGAATAAGAAGTAGAAACTACAAGTAAGCAACTTTAGGCTTGATGTCAGAATAAAAAAAAAAAAAGCTTTCTTACAATTAAAGATGTCCCAAAGCATAATACGCGACCCCCAGAGTAAGTGGCACTTCCTTCGCTGGAGGTCTGAAAACAAAGTCCGGATGGTGTTCGAGGCTATGTCACAGTGGGGGTGACTGGGGAGGCGTACATGGCTGCTGGGGCTCCCCCTCACTGTCGTTAATTTTGTGATTTTATAACTAGCACAGAGAAAAGGAAGCAAAAGCAAGAAAACAAGGGAGCCAATATGAAACTCTCAGTACAAGCATTTATTTACAACCGGTAAAATGGCAAATGTTACAAATAAGGGTTTGATGTGTTGCTTTATTGGTTGTCTGCTCATAAAAAAAGGGGTGAAGAAAGCGTGAATAAGACAGATCAAACTTAATGGTGTGCTAAGCAGATGTTTTATTTTATTCCCCCTGAACAGCCCTGGTAAATAGTTAACATTTAAATGGCACTCTAAGATTGGCATAGCTCTATGCTGATGCTGTCTCATCTGAATCTCACAACAAACAAGGAAATAGGTACAATTATTACCCCCATATTACACATGAGAAAACTGAGTCAGGTGATGCACCCATACTGCTAGTAAGTGTCTGAGGTTGAATTTGAACTCAGGTCTTCCTGTATCACCTAGCTGCAAAAAATGAAAAGACTGCTGGCCTCCGATTAATCATAATGACTAATCTCAACCAAAAAAAATATAAGGGAATAAATAACCTTTTATTTTATTTTATTAAATAACATCTTTTTAAAATGTACTAGAGGTGGGGGATTAACCTAGGTCTTATGTGGCCAGGTGAGAAAACATCATAAGACAAGAAACATCATCAACAAGAAGTTGTAATAAAGTCGATCAATCTGTGAGCAGGTCAAGTTCACAGAGCAGCCAAACTCTGCACATTGGTGGGGCAGAAGATAGATAAGAATCCCATACAAATAAGTGGGGAACCATCCAGTGGGGTACAGATCCAGCAGCAGATGTTTCTCCATTGAAAATGGATGTTGCCATAGTAGACACAAAGCATGTAATCAGTCCAGATGGGGGCCAGACTATGGACATAGACTGTGTGTTGCTTTTAAAATCAAGAAGCAGAAGGTAACAGAAAGTCCAAAGTGAAAACGAGAAGTGGACAATGGCTCTCAGAACTGTTTGATCAGCCAACACACGAAGAACACAGAATTCTGCTTGGCAGGTAACTCCAGTGTGTGAGCAAGAATGAAATCTGCGTGCACAAGATGCAGGACTGTCTGTCGCTGCAAAGAAACTAAACCTGATAAAGTCAAACAAAAAGCTTTTGTGGAGCCTTGTTTTAAAGGTGATGAAAGATCACGTTGCAAAAGTTTGCTCCCATTGAGGATGCAGAGAAAAAAGAAGAGAGGAGAAAACTGCTGGGCAATGTGAAGAATATGAAACTGAGGATGCAGATATTCCAGAAGCCAGAGAAAAGGGCTTACCTAGCCTCCTGTCCAAGATCCTGGCTCCACTGTTTTCCTCTTAGCACACCTGAAAATTCCAGAGAGTTTCCTTCAACTCAGATTTGTGTGGACAGAAGGTACGTTAAGGAAGATCTAGATCCTTGTCCACCTCCCAAAACACAGCAGGCTTCTCATGCAATATTTTCTCCAAAAGGCAAAGAACAGAAGACATAGATATTGAGGAAATTCGAAGATGCCAGAACAAAATTCCTCATTTATTTATAGTTGAGGTTGGAATAAAAAACTGATTTCTTCCTATCTCAAATCTGCTATAACCTCATTTATAAACCTTTTAAATACTATAAATATTAAGAAATATCATTTAAAATAATTTTAAGTACATTTATTGTGCTTACATATTTTTTCTTGATTTTACATCTTTGAAACAATGGGGAGCTTCCATTCTGTACTGTGTAACTTTAAAAGTGGGTTTTGTCCATTGTTATTAATAATATTTAAATATAATTTTAATAATTTGCTGCTTTTATTAATTATAATTTAATTTTATAATTAATTATTAATAATAAATTTAATCATTAAAAAAACTATGATGTTTCAAAAAATAAAAAGAAAGATAAATACAGAGCAGATGGAGAGTAACTTTAGAGAGGAAGTCACTAGAGGCTGGGTGGATGGGGGAAAACATCCTGGGGAAGGTAGAATTTGAACCAGGTCTTAAAGAAGGTCAGAGAAGCCAAGTGCAGAAGCGAGGGGCAGGAGTGAGCCAGGCATGGGGAAGAGCCAATGCAAAGACACAGAGATGGAAATGTGTTGTTCCAGGCACAGTAAACAGGCCAGTGTAGTCTTATGTAAGGAATATGGAAAGGAGTGATGTGTGAAGGGAAAGAAAAACTAGAAAGGAAGGATGGGGGCAAGGTGTAAGAAATGTTTGATTCTGGATATGATAGGGAACCTCGGGAGTTCACTGAGTAGGGTGATGACCTGGTAACATCTACACTTTAGGAAAATGGGGAGATGAGGCCAGAAGGCCAATTAAAAGGCTATGGCGGCCTCATTTCTCAAATATATAGGAAACTGAGTTAAATTAATAAAATTTTGAGTCATTTCCCAATTAATAAATGGTCAGAGGATATGAACAGGCAGTTTTCAGAAAAAGAAATCAAAGTTATTTCTGGTCATATGAAATAATGTGCCAACTCTATTAATTAGAAAAATGCAAACTAAAACTACTCTGAGATACCACTTCATACCCATCAGATTGGCTAATATGACAGAAAAGGAAAATGATAAATGTTGGGGGTGATTGGGAAAATTAGGGCACTAATCCACTGTTGGCAAAGTTTCAAACAGGTCCAAATATTCAAAGAACTATAAAATTGTGCATTGCTTTTGACTCAGCAATATCACTATGAGGTTTGTATCCCAAAGAGATCAAAAAAGGAAAAGAACCTATATGTTCAAAAATAATTATAGCTGTTCTTTTTGTGGTAAGCAGAACCATTGTACATCGTAACAGAAATTTTGTATAATGATCACCTGAATGACTGAACTCTTCTCAGCAATACAATAATCCAAGACAATTCTAAAGGACTTCTCATGAAAAATGTTATCCACCTCCAGAGGGAAAACTGATGAAGGCTGAGTACAGACAGAAATGTAATTTTTTTCACTTCATTTTTCTTACTTTTTTTTTTTTAAGAAAACAATTCATCAAGCCTCCTACTGAAACCCTTCAACCTTCTCTGAAAAACTCACAGGAGGGCAGCAAGGTGGCACCATGGCTAGAGGACCAGCCCTGGAGTCAGGAGGACCTAAGTTCAAACCTGGCCTCAGACACTTCCTAGTTATGTGACCCTGGGCAAGCTATCTTGCCTCAATAAACAACAACAACAAAAAAGTCACCAGGGAGGGGCACAGACAAAATGGCAGAGAAAAGGGGGGGACTCCCCTGAGTTCTCCCAGATTCTGCTCCAAAGAACTCTAAATAATGCCTCAAAAAGAACTCTGGGGCAGCAGAACCCACAAAGGGATGGGGCAAAACAATTTTCCAGCCCAAGACAACTTAAAAGGTCAACAGGAAAGGTCTGTTGTAGCAGGCCCTGGGGGTGGCCAAATCAGCAGCAGAGGTTTCTGGAGTTCTCAGTCCACAAGAAACTAAGGGGATCAGATGACCTATCGGGAATCACAGGCATCCCTTTGCAGCACTGGGGGCAGGAGTCTATTCCTTTGCTCATACTTGGGTCGCAGTCCTCGTTGGGGACACTAGCAGCTTCATCTCACAGTGTTTGTGAGGGTCAAATAAGATCATGCTTATTAAATGCTTGATGCACCTTGAAGTGCTGTATAAATGCTAACTATCACTATTAGCAAGTGAGACTATGCATGGGAAAGCGGTTTGTAGATGACAAAACACGACATGAATCTGATGCTGAGGTGCTGCTTGGGGCAGTGGGGCAGGAACACCTGGATTCAAGTCATGTCCCTAGCACAAGCATGCTGCATGGCCGGCAAACTAAGGGACCTCTCAGCAGTACAGACAACTCACTAGGTGCAAGGTTAGAGACAAGTAGCTGACTGTCCCTGGTAGAGGACGTTGTCACTCCAGAAGTTCCATGTGGGAAAGAAACTCTGGTCTGGACCAAAATGAAGACGATGATGATGATTGTTATTTTGCAATCATGCTCAGTCTGGCAAGTAAGCTTATTTGATGATGAAAGCCAATAACTAACTTATTTTGTCACTTATGAAGATAGTGCAAAGTTCTTCATTTTCCAGGTGTTCAGAACCTCAAGGCTAAGAGTGGAAGTGACCAGTCCAGGTTCCTGGGACCCTGACTTCCAGTCCAGGCCTATATCTGCTCTATCAAGCCATATCATAAGACATTTTTACCACTGAAATCCCAATGCTGATGATTGGGAGAGTCAGAACTAGAAGCTGGTCATGGTTCTGAGGTCAGGGCTCTTTCCAATACTGACCACAGAGAGACCAATATAATCAGCTAACGATGGCTGACTACTGGGAAGTCATCTGTTCCGAGAACAGCCCCTATCTCTGGCCCTGCCCAGTATTTTGGCCCTTTTAACAAATCTGATTAAATGGGCAGCAGTCCAATTAATTACTTAGCCAGTTATTGATGGCAGTGATGCCCCTGACTGTGCCAAGATGAAGTATTTAGTCACGGCCCAGACTGGCCAAGATCCCGTGAAAGAGGGCTTCTTTTCCATGAATACCAGGCAATGAGCTTTTATTAAGTAGCTGCTGCTATGTACTCGGCACTGTGCTAAGTGCTGGAATGTAAAGAAAGGCAAAAACCAGCCCTGCCCTCCAGGAGCTCCTAGTCTAATGGGGGAGGGAGGGAGGGACGGTATTTAAACAGCTATGCACAAAGGAGGCAGAGGATAGATACACTGGGGATGGGCTGAGAAGGGCTTCCTGCAGAAGTCAAGACTTGAGCTGGGATCTGAAGGAAGTCAGGAAGACGGAGGTGGAGATGAGGAGGGAGAACATTCCAGGAGGAGAGGACAACAGGGAAAACTTAAGATTTGGGAGACTGAGCGTCCTGGTTGAGGAACAGCAAGGAGGTCCTTGTCATGAGAGGGGGCTAAGGTGTAAGAAGACTAGGAAGGTGGGAAAGGGCCAGAGGATTTTATATTTGATCCCAGGGGTAATAGGGAGCCACTGGGATTTAAAATCGCAAAGGTGTTACAGGATAAACCTGAACGGGAGGGTGATAAGCCCTTTGGGAAGATCATTATCAGGGGCTGAATGGGAGTTGGTGGGCAGACCAACCAGCAGCTGTTACAAGAATCCATGTGGGATGGTGTAGACCTGAGTGGTCACAGTGTTAGAGCAGAGGAGGGGACAATACAGGAGGGAAAACGTGCTTTTGCCTAAAATCAGGGGGATGGAATTCATGCGGATGTTGCTATTTATACCATTAAAGCAACAGCCTGGTCAAGGGCTAAGGGTGGCTAGGTAGTGCAAGAGATAGTGCCAGGCCTGGGGTCAAGAAGACCTGAGTTCTAATTCTGCCTCAGACACTTATTAGCTGTATGACCCTGGGCAAGTCACATAATCCCTGTTTGCCTCAGTTTCCTCTTCTGTAAAATGAACTGGAGAAGGAAATGGCAAGCCCCTCCAGGGTCTTTGCTGAGAAAACCCTAAATGGGCAAGAAGAATCAGACTGAAAGGACCAAACAACAAAAAGTCAAGCACTAAGAGCTCAAAGGAGCCCAAGTAAGGTTTCAGAGTAATTCAACTCAACAAACACCTAAGTGCCTTTAGTGTAAAAGGAAGGCCTCTTGCTTTGTGCAGAACAGTCACTTTTCTCAAGGAATGTGTGTATGTGTGTGTGTGTGTGTGTGTGCGTGTGTGTGTGCGCACGCACAGTGGATAGGGCACTGGGCATGGAGGCAGGAAAACCTGGGCTCCCATTCCACCTCAGGCACTAACTTGTGTGACAGCCTATCTGTGACTCAGTTTCCTCATCCATAAAATGTGGAAATAGATTGTAGCCCTCTAAACCCACAATCCTATGCTGTACTGGGGGGGATGAAGAGAAGAAAGAGAGGTTGGTCAGAGAAGAGGAGATATCCTGCAATGATGAATACTATGAATTCCACTTAGAAAGGGAAACCACAAAACCAGAGAAAAATTAGGGTGGAGGGCAACTAAAGAAAAAAAGTAGAAATGGAGGTGGGGAAGTCAATGAAGAAAAAATTGAAATTAGATAAGACAAAGATCCTCCTCGAGAGGAGAAAAAAAATTTTAAGCCCCCAGTTACCCCAAAAAGAAGATGAAGCTTATTCCTAGTGAAATAGGACATTTGGAAGCTGTTCCTGGCCAGCCTCAATTTCTGCTAGAACAGTACATGAAATACTAGCATTTGCTGATGAAGAAATTGGTCCTCCCCCATCCCTCCTGGGAAGCAGCTGCTGGGACGTGTCCAGCACCACACAGTTCACAGGGATTCTTTCTGGGAATTCTGGGCTTGGGACCTTGAAGAGATTCCAGCACTTGGCAGTGCAGCAGACGAGATGAAGTGGGGGAAAGCTGGCACATTTAGGGTGAGAGCCATGGGCCAGGGGCTTCCCTGAATCGGCCCAGGAAGAAACCAGCTGCAGGCTGTTCCTGGTTGTGGTGTTAGTGCCGTGGTGCAGCAGGCTAAATGAGTCCTGATCAGCAGCCTGGATACTGGCCCAGAGCCCTTGGCTCAATCCACTGAGGCTCAGGGCCTTCCTCCTCTTCCTGAACCCTTAGGGAAACTGCACCCCTGAAGAGTGCCTGCTCTTAAGGGCTGCCAAAGAGGCATTTCACAGGAGATGTGTGGCCGATCCCAAAAGACCTTTGGGAAAAGCGGCAGGGTAGCAAGCAAGCTCCTGAGCTCAAGGCTCTGGCTGAAGATGCAGACTGCTGCTTCTTAGCAGGAAGGAAAAACAACAGCAAAGGAGCCCCTCAGCTTTTATAGTTTAAAAATCCCAATGTTAAAGGGAGTAGGTACTGCATCTGTGATGTAATTGGCATAGGAAATACCCTCTACATGGAAGTCAGCACTGTGAGGGATGACCGAATTTGGTTTCCACAGAAAGCATGTGAAACCTAAAAAGTCAGATTGTAGCGGAAGCGGGGGCCACCTGATAATCAGCGTATCTGCCACTCTTCTGGGTTCTGAGAAGGCCTTTTTCCTGTGTCCCAAAAACTGTCCACCAGGTGTGATTCACGAAGGATGAGGTCCATTAGCCCAGGCGCTGCCTTAGATAATGGGACTCTATCATGGGGGATCGGGGCAGACTTCCCAACTCACAGCTTTTGTCAGTTCTTTCAGCAATTGAGAAAATCCCTTTCTCATGCTATGGATGGTGTAGACAACCTGAGATGAGACTCAAAGCCTTTTATAGATTGGCCTTTCCTTTATTTAAATATAAAGAAAAACGAAGATAAAAAGGAGGAATTGAAATGTGGGAGAGGGGTAAGCTAGGGTGTAGGCCCACGTGGGGGAGGGGGGATGTGTTTTCTGTGAACTGTGACCTGACCAGTGCGGGTCAGGAAGGAAATCTGAATCTGAACGGATTATAAAAAGGGCTTTTAATTGTCTTAAAGTGTGCTTGCACCCTCGAAGTGACCCCTTTTTCACAAGGAGTTAAAGTCCAGAAGTGAAATAAAAATCTTTTTTTCTAAATTCACTTCATGGCCAGGTGGAATTCTTGGTAAGATGATTATTTCTCACAGCACTTTCTTTACCATTTCAGAGTCTTAGAAAGTTGTCTAGAGCAGGGAGAGCTTAAGTGACTTGCCCAGAGTCATACTGTCAGAGTGTGTCAAGGGTGAGACTTGTTGTCAGGTTTAAAAGTCGGGTCCCTAGCTAGACACTACTCTGCCAGCAATTTGTGTGATTTGGCTTTCTTTATTTGAGACCGGATAGCCCTCTCTTGCCCAGACTGGCCACTCTACACTCCAGCTCGACCCCACTATTGTTAATACAGAAGCAGCTCCCTCTCTGACCTGACTCGGTCTACCTCTCCTTGGGCAGCGTGGTAGACACCATATTGGTGCCGGACCTGGCCTGGATATCCTCTCAGTTTAGCCCACTGCAGATGGCAACTCCCAAACTCAGGCTCCCCTACAGTGGAGACTATAGGTGTGTTCCACCATACCATAGCCTTCCACATGTTGGTACAAGTAAGTAGAGTTATCCCTTCCACATGACCACTTTCCCCATCTCAGTTCTGATACATGGAGGGCCAGCATAAAAAAAATTAAATGGGAATTTGGGGAAGTTTTGCAGAAGCTGTAGATGACAAGTAAAGGCCAGCAGACAACGCCCAAAAAAAGTTTAGAAACACACAAAATATATACATAGCATTAAATAATATAAACACGTGTTATCGTTTAATACCACAACTATTCTTCCCTGACATGAAGGGAAGACCAAACAATTTTTATGTTAATTTTCCACATCTAGGAGGAGGGGAGAGGTGCACCTTAACCCCCATGATATGGAAGGAATAATTGTAATTCTATTCCAATCCACTGAAGTTCCCTTATTCAGTCCCCAATTGATGGGATTCCACTTGGTTTGCAGTTCTTTGCCATTATAAAAAGTGCTTCTATAAAGTATTTCAGCATGACTGAGACCTTTCCCCCTCCCCCCCCCAAAGAATGCAGGCTCCTTGAGGGCAGGAGTCATTTCATTTTTGCTTACTAATCAGTAGTTGATTGACTGATTGTTGACTGGACATGTAAACAGAAAAGTGAATACACAAAATTCCATGAGCAGTAACAATGGGGGGCTTGCAAAAAGCTTGCTGGTGAAAGACACGGCCCAGCAGAAAACAAAAGAAAACTTAAAAAGCAGCAAAGAAAGCTCTCAGCACAAGTGTAGTATTTATTACATAGGCTTTCTTGAAATGAAAATGTATTGCTATATATTTTGAATCTTCTCTTCTCTGCTGTATGCAAGGCATTTTTCTTTTCTTATTAGGCATTTGTTTTACTATTTAAGTTCATCATGTTTCTTTTTCTTTTCTTATTGTGTATTGAAGTTTTCGTATGGGGACCAAATGTATTCTCCAGATTCAGCAGTGATGGTAGGCCTGAGTTTTTCATAAAATCTATTAATTTTGGAGTGTTCAATAGCTGTGCTTCATGGACTGATGGGGACTCTATATGGGGATTTTCTGGAGTGATAAAGGATGTTGAGGCCGTGCAAATCTGAAACTATGAGTTACCTTGACTGCATGTCTTCCTTATATGTCTTTATCACTACCATTATTTTTAAAATGTGTATTCACTCTCTTCTACAGTCTCTGTATTTACTGGAGTATATACTCTAAGGTTTTGTTAAAATACTTTTTAACTCTGTTCTTGCTATGCTATTTGAATAAAGGCCTTTTCTTTTTTAAAATATTATTTTTTACATTCATTTAAAATATTTGATTTACGAAGTTTCCCTTTTTCTTACCTCCTCCCTCCCTGAGAAGGTAAGAAATTTGATATAGGTTATACATATGCAATTGTGTAAAGCATATTTCCATATTAGTTATGATGTAAAAGAAGACACTAACCAAAAGGGGAAAAAAAAAAACAAAAAATGAAAAGTATGCTTTGATCTGCATTCAGACTCATTTCTGTGGAGACAGGTGGCATTTTTCATCATGAGTCCTTTGGAATTCTCTTGGATCACTATATTGCTGAGAACAGCTAAGTCATTCACAATTGATCATAGTACAATGTTCCTGTCATGGTGTACATTTTTCCTGGTTCTGCTCACTTCACTTTACATCAGTTCATGTAAGTCTTTCCAGGCTTTTTGGAATCAGTCTGTTTATCATTTCTTACAGCACAATAGTATTCCTTTAGAATCATATACCACAACTTGTTCAGCCATTCCCCAGTGAATGGATATCTCCTCAATTTCTAATTCTTTGCCACCACAAAAAGAGCTGCTAGAAATATTTTTGTACAAATAGGTCTTTCTCCCTTAAAAAAAAAAAAATCTCTTTAGGGATATAGACCTAATAGTGGTATTGCGGGATCAAAGGGTATGCACAGTGTTATAGACCCTTATAGGCAATGCTCCCTGGTCTACAGACCTTTATGGACCTTTGGGCATTTTTCCAAATTGTTCTCCAGAATGGTTGGATCAGTTCACAACTCCACCAACAATGCATTAGTGTCCCAACTTTCCCACATCTCCTCCAACATTTACCATTTTCCTTTTCTGTCATATTAGCCAATCTGATGGGTGTGATGTCATATCTCAGAGTTGTTGTAATTTGCATTTCTCAATCAGTAGTTAGCAAACTCCTTTCTTAAGAGCTTATTGTTAATGAGAAGCACATTGGAGGTTTGTGAACCATGGTGTTAAAAATAGCCACCCGCAGGGTTGCCCCTAGAAACCGAGGCAAGAGGTGCCCCTGTGGGCACCTGACTTGTGTGAGTTTGAGGGTTGGGACAGGAGTGGGTCTTGAGATGGTGCCACAAAAATAATCATTGGTTAAGGGGAAAGGAAGGACCTCATATGGAGGTGGCCCTTCCGCTGAGCATTGATGGAAAGTGAGAATTTAGAGAGACAGCTGTGAGAAGGTAGAGAAATAATGGTTCAGTCTGTGTAAAGGCCAGCAGGCAGGAAATGCAGTCTTTGTGTTGGGAGTTGCACATGGTTCAGTGAGGCCGTACAGTACGAGAGAGGATGGACATAAGGAGCCGGATTGCAGCCTTTTCCCACACTGTGAGGCATGTAATAGCAACAGCCTCAGATGTGGAGTCAGATGACATGGATTCCAATCCTGCCTCTCCTGCTGTTACTTGGGGCAAATTGTTTCTTGAGATGATTTCCTCATCTTTAAGAGAAGGGGGTTGGCCATGAAGGTCCCTGCGGGCTCCAGATTCTGTGGCTAATTCCATGTCTCACCAAGTGCCTATTTACTGCTTGTTAAAATTAGTACTAAGGAGAAAGGGGCTGGCTTATTTTGTTTTATTTATTTTTATGATGTTAGAGTCTAATTCCGAGAACTTTGCCCAATTGGAGCTCTTGGCAGTGTTCACTGGAGCCTGGAGAATGCCCTGAGATTTGGCAGCCGAGCTCTCTAGGGCATGCCCACAGAGGATATTTTTGGGTAGGCACTCCTGCCTGCCACTCCTCAAAATCACACCACCAGAGCACACCCATACTCGCACACTGCCTTCCAGAGAAACTAGTCTGTTTGCCCTTTCCTGTAAGTGACCTCTTCCCTCCAAGGCTTGGAATACCCTCCCTCTTCCCTCTGCCTCTTACAATCCTTCAGGGCCCAGGAAGATGCTGTAGCTTTCTTTTCTTTTGGATTTAAATACTAATTACAGTAAGTCCCCACACTTGTACCAACCCTCAAAGATTACGATGTCTTTTTTTTTCTTCTCTGCCTCCAAAGTACCTCATGGAAACTGGGGTATCCTATGAACTCCATAAAATAATTTTTGGTAGTTTGATTGGTATGACATTGAATAAATATTAATTTAGTGGCATTGGCATTTTTATTATATTGGCTTGGTCTACCCCCTGAGCAATTGATATTTTTCCAATTATTTAGATTCTACTTTATTTGTGTGAAGTGTTTTGTAATGGTGTTCACATAGTTCCTGGATTTGTCTTGACAGATAGACTCCCAAGTATTTTATATTATCTGTAGTTATTTTAAATGGAATTTCTCTTCCTATGTCTTCCTGCTAGGTTTTATGGGTAATACAGAGACGTGTTTATGTCCCGCAATTTTGCTAAGCTTGTTAATTGTTTCAACTAGTTTTTTTTATTTAATTCTATAGAGTTAAGTATACCATTACATCATCTGCCAAGAGTGACAGTTTTGTTTCCACATTGCCTATTCATCTTCCTTCACTGTCTTTTTCTTGTCTTAATACTATAGCTAGCATTTCTAGCACAACGTTGAATAATAGTGGTGATAATAAACATCTTTGCTTCACTTCTGATCTTATTGGGGAGACTTCTATCCCCAATTATTTTATTTATCCCCATTAAAGATAATGCTTGCATATGTTTTCAGGTCAATGCTACTTATTTTAAGAAAGGTTCCATTTTTTCCTATGCTCTCTAGTGTTTTTAATAGGAACGGGTATTGAATCTTGTCAAAAGTTTTTTCTACATCTATTAATATAATCGTTATTATTTTTGTTATTGATATGGTCAGTTATGCTTAAAGTTTTCCTAGTATTGAACCAGCCCTGCATTCCCAGTATAAATTTCACCTGGTTATAATATACAATCTTTTCAATATATTGCTGAAATCTCCTTGGTAGAATTTTATTTAAAATTTTTGCATCAATATTCACTAGGGAAGGGGGTGGCTAGGTGACGCAGTGAGTAAAGTGCTGGCCCTGGAGTCAGGAGGACCTGAGTTTGGATCTGGCCTCAGATACTTAACACACACAAACAAAAAACCTAGCTGTGTGACCTTGGGCAAGTTACTTAAACCCAATTGCCCTCCAAAAAGCAAAAAAAAAAATTATATATATATATATATATATATATATATTCACTAGGGAAATTGCTCTATAGTTTTCTTACTCTGTTTGACTCTCCCTAGTTTAGATATCAAAACCATATTTGCGTCATAAAAAGAATTTGGTAGGATTCCACCTATTTTTCCAAATAATTTATATAGTATTAGAACTAACTGTTCTTTAAATTCTTGATAGAATTCACTAGTAAATTAACCTCACCTTTGGAATTTTTTCTTAGGGAGTCCCTTTATGGTTTGTTCAATTTCTTTTATTGAGGAAGCATTATTTAGATATGCTCTTTCCTCTTGTTATTCTGGGCAGTTAGATTTTTGTAAATATTTATCTATTTCATATAAATTGTCAGTTTTATCAGCATATGACTGAGCAAACTAGCTACCAATAACTGCTTTGGTTTCATCTTCATTAGTGGCATTTATCCTTTTCATTTTTGATACTGATAACTTCCTTTCCTTCTTTCTTTTTTTCTATCAGATCTATTTTTTTTTTTCATAAAACCAGCTCCTAAATTTATTTATGAGTTCAACAGTTTTTTAAGTTTTTATTTTTTAATCTCTCCTTTGATTTTCAGGATTCCTAATTCTCACTCCGACTTTCATTCCCTACCCTCATATCCCTGATCTTGACAGGGTTCAATTGCTTGTTGTCCTTTGTTTTCAAAGAGGACTGATAATATCATAGAGCCATGTCTCGATTTGCTCATAAGCTAGATGTAAGTGAGGTAGAGCTGTGCAAAGTTGTCAGTCTCACTTTCTCTTCCAGAGTCATCCAAGTCCGATGGCAAGGCAATAGTCAAAGCAACAGGCCATGGTCTAGGATGTCATGGATGACCTTGGCATCTTCTGAGTCTGACTGATCTCTAAGTGCTCCACAGCACCTGCTTCAGCACCTTCATGGGAGTAGGAACACACTGTTGTCATCTGCCCTCTCCGAGGGGCAGACATCCCCCTACTACACTGGCAGTTGGAGGCCTCTCAGTTACTGAGACAGTTCTTACCAGGGTGTGGCCACTGTGCATGCTACAGCATTATGCAATTATCAATAATGGAATTAAAGCAAATACAGGCCTCACCACTTTTGAAAGCTAGCTTTGAATCACCTGAATGCAACCTGTAACTTAATTGCTCTCGTTTCTGACAATTCAACGTTACAGAACCATTACAGCAAAAAAAAGGAGGGCAAAGCTGTCACACCTAATCGCTGTACTGGTATTTCCACAATCCATGGCCATACTTCATGTGCCAGCAGAAAATGGTGGCAGACATTAATTCTTCAAAGTCTAAAGGGCGACACATTCACGGAAACATGGCAGGAGGCTAACACTTGAAAACCAGTGCATTCTTTGGTGACCTATATCTAGGTATTCTGCACCATCATCATAGCTACAGATCTCTTTCACCCTCAGGACAGAATACCTTGTGGGAAGCTGATAAGCCTGGACCTCTTCTCTCTCTTTTGAAACTCTTTCATAATGCAGGCCAGGAGGAAAGTGAGTAAACCATGCCCACAAATCCACCACACTAGAGGGGCCCTCAGATCCCAGGATCCCCTGCTTTGTTACCTTTTATGGAAAAAAAAATCCTGCAAGCAGCTGGAAAGAAAGAATTCATGCACTGAGGTGCCACAATCAGGATTACACAAGATTTAGCAGATACTACTATAAAGGGGTAGAGGGCTTAGACATGGTATTTCAGAAGGCAAAGGATCTAGGTTTACAGTCAAGAATAACCTACCCAGCAAAACAGTATAATTCTACTAAGAGTAAATGGATCTTGAATGAAACAGAGGACGTCGAAGCATTCCTGATGAAGAGACCAGAATTGAGTAGAAAATATGACATTCAAATACGAGTCAAAAGAAGCACAAAAATAAAAACATGAGTGAGAAATCATAAGGGATTAAACAATGTTAAACTGTCTACATTGTCAAGAAATGTAGTTACTACAAATGTTATCATCGCCAGTGGTCTTAGAGGGAGTCTAATTAGACAGAGGATCTAAGTGTAATCCTATTATGTTCTTAAAACAAGAAGAATGAGAAAAATACACTAGGGATGGAAGGAAGATAGAGAGCAGAAATATGATTAACAAGGAAGAGTTTATACAGGAAATGGGGGGAGGGGTGTGAAGGAAGCAGGCAACACTTGAACTCCACTCTATTTGAACTAAAGAAAGGAAAAATAACAGTTGATTCCAGAAATATATCTTATCCAATAGTAAAATAGGAGGGAAAGAGATGTAGGAGAATAAGAGGGAGAGCAGTCTTGGGGAAGCAGTAAAATATTCTCTTAAAGAGGATGTGCATGGGGCAGCCAGGTAGTGCAGCAAGTAAGAGCACCGGCTCCAGTGTTGAGAAGACCTGGAGATCGAATCCCGGGCTCAGACACTTAGCACCCACCCAGAAACACCTGGCCTTGTAACCTTGAGCAAGTTACTTAACCCCAATTGCTTAGGGGCGGCCAGGTGGCTCAGCGAGTAAGAGTACCGGCTCCAGTGTGGGGATGACCTGGATCAAATCTGGGCTCAGATACTCAGCACCACACCCAGAAATAACTGGCCGTGTAACCTTGAGCAAGTTACTTAACCCCAACTGCATGTGCGGTGGGGAGGGAAAATTAAAGACAATAGGATAGAGGGACATACAGTTAGCAGTAACTATGAATGTAAATGGGATGAACTCACTGATAAAATAGAAGAGGATGGAAAAGTAGACTGGAAACTAGAAACCAACAATATGTTATTTTCAAGAAACACACTTGAAATAGAAAAATACACATGGAGTTAAAATAAAGGGCTAGAGCAGAGTCTGTTATGCTTCAGTCCAGTTTTTACACTCTCTTCTTTCACCCTCATGAAGAGACTTCTTTTTAACTTTCTACCATCAGAATGGTATCATCTATATATCTGAAATTGTTGATATTTCTCCTGTGAACCTTAATTCCAGTTTTTGATTCATCCAGCCTGGCAATTCACATGATGTACTCTGCAGTAAGTTAAATAAACAAAGTGACAATATACAGCCTTGCCATACCCCTTTCCGGTCTTAAACTAATCACTTTTGCATGTTTGGCTCTGTTGCTTTTTGACCCACATACAAGTTCCTCAGGAGACAAGTAAGATGCTCTAGTACTTTCATCTCTTTGAGGACTTGCAACATTTTGTGGTGATCCACACAATCAAAGGTTTTAATGTAGTCAGTGAAGCAGAAGTAGATATTTTTTCTGGAACTCCCTTTCTTTCTCCATAATCCAGTACATGTTGGCAATTTGGTCTCCAGTTCCTCTGCTTCTTTAAAAACCAGCCTACACTTCTGGTAATTCTCAGTCCACCTATTGCTGAAGCTTAGCTTGCAGGATCTTAAGCATAGCCTTGCTGGTGTATGAAGTGAGCACAATTGTTTGGTAATCTGAACATTCCTTGGCACAGCCCTTCTTTGGGATTGAGAGCTAAAATGATCTTTTCCAATCCAGTGATCACTATTGAGTTTTCCAAATTTGCTGGCATACTAAGTATAGCACTTTAAAAGCATCATTTTTCAGGGTTTTAAATAGCTCAGCTGGAAGTTCATCATTTCCTCTATCCTTATTATTAGCAATACTTCCTCAGGTCTACTTGACTTCAATCTCCAGGATACCTGACTCTAGATCAGTACCCACACCACCATGGCTATTGATGTGGTTAAGATCTTTCTCATATAGTTCTGTGTATTCCTGCCACCCCTTCTTAATCTCTTCTGCTTCTGTTAAGTCCATATAATTTTTGTCTTTTATCATGCCCATTTTTGCAAGAAAGATTCCCTTCATATCTCTAATTTTCTTGAAGACATCCCTTGTCTTTTCAATTCTGTTTTTTTTCTCTTTCTTTGCATTGCTCATTAATGAAAACCTTATCTCTCCTTGCTATTCTCTGAAATTCTGCATTCAGCTTTGTGTACCTTTCCCTTTCTCCTTTGCCTTTTACTTCTTTCTACAGCTAAAATTTGCATTCCCATTACAGCCAGTCATTTTGATTTCTTGTTCTTTTTCTTTGGGATATTTTTTTTTGCTGTCTCCTATACAATACTGTGAACCTCTGTCCATAGTTGTGATCCAATTCCCTTAAATCTCTTCTTCACTTTCATTTTATATTTATGAATATGATGTTACATAGTGTTATTTAGGTCATACCTATACAATCTTGGTTTTCCCTTTCTTCAATATACATCTGACTTTTGCAACAAGAAGCTCATAATCTGGGACACAGTTGACTCCAAGTCTTGTTTTTACTGACTTCATAGAGCTTCTCCACCTTTGGCAGCAAAGCATATAATCAACTGATTTCTATATTGACCATCTGGTGATATCAATGTGTAGAGTTGCCTTTTGGATTGTTGAAAAAGAGTGTCTGAGGGGCGGCTAGGTGGCACAGTCAGTAAAAGCGCCGGCCTCAGAGTCAGGAGGACCCAAGTTCGCTTCCAGCCTCAGACACAATGCCCACACCAAAAAAAACTCGCCATGTAACCTTGGGCAAGTTACTTAACCAACCCCAATTGCCCTCCAAAAAAGGCAAAAAAAAAAAAAGAGTATCTGCTGTCACCAGCAAGTTATCTTGACAAAACTCTACTAGTCCCTACCCTACTTTATTTTGTACTCCAAGACAAAACTTGCCTATTTTTCCAACTAACTTTTGATTTCCTACTTTAGCATTCCAATCCCCTATGATGAATGTGATGTCTTTTCTTGGTATCATTTCTAGAGAATATTAAAGTTCATAAAACTGATCAACTTTGGTCTCTTTGGCATAAGTGCTTGGAGCATAGGCTTGTATTACTGTGATGTTGAATGGTTTTTGTTTGGTTGACTGTTTGCTTTTTTTGGAGGGGGGAGTGCAGGGCAATTGGGGTTAAGTGACTTGCCCAAGGTCACAGGGCTAGTAAGTGTTATGTGTCTGAGGCTGGATTTGAAGTTAGGTCCTCCTGACTCCAGGGCCAATGCTCTATTCACTGTGCTGTCCAGCTGCCCCTGTTGAATGGTATTTGCCTTGCAAGCTATTATAGTGTGGTGTAGTTTTCTTCATCTCACTTTCTCAAGTAAGAAATGGAGTATAAGCAGATTTGAAATTTACATTTTGCTAAAAATGTTCCCTATATTGTCAATCAGAAGAAATAAATTCATGATTTCAAAACAAGCATTAATCCTAAAGGGTGGGTGGGAGTGAAATGAGCCTTTAACATAAGACTTTGAAGCATTCCTGATGAAAAGATCAGAGCTGGGTAGAATTTTTGAAAGGACAACACAGGGAAAACATAAAAAAAGCAAATATATTTGAGTAATTGAAGGTCTTAAGGCAATAAGTATTTATTAAGTGCTTTTTTCAGTGCTAAGTACTGGGAATACAAATAGAAGTAAAAAGAAGAAAGACAGACACTACTCTCAAGGAGCTTACATTCCAATGAGGAAGACAACCTGATAAAGTGAAATTAAAAAGCAAGAGGTAGTGGGATAGAAGTTCCCCACAAGTGGGGATGGTAGAGAAACAAGTTTGGAGAGTCAAGAATGGAGCTAGAAAAGGAGGAACCGTGGTTGGTCTGGGCATTTCCTTAAAATGCAGGCTCTGGGAAGAACTGACCAGTCAAAGGAAAGGGCTAAAAAGGCAGAGGACTCTCCAAGGATAAGGCAGCTGACACATGGAGGCAGCGGCATTTCCAAGGGTAAGAAGGCTGCTGGTGGTGAAGAAAGAAGTCCTGAAAGTCATGGGTGGAGCCCAAAGAAGATTGAAAAGAGTGACCATGGCTGGCCTGAGAATGCAATTAAAATAAAGGGTCTGAGGGGAGGCCAGGTGGCTCCAGTGTCGGGATGACCTGGGGATCAAATCCGGGCTCAGACACTCAGCACCACACCCAGAAAATAACTGGCTGTGTAACCTTGAGCAAGTTACTTAACCCCAATTGCTTAAAAAAAATAAAAAATAAAAATAAAGGGTCTGGGAGGAACTAACCAATCAGAGGAAGGTGTCACAGGGATGGAGGGATCTTCCAGGATGAGATGGCTGCTGGCATATGTGGGAAAAGAAGTTCATAAGGTAGAGTGGAGAAGAGAATGAAAGCATGGAACAGACTAAATGGTGATCACATGCTTACATTCTTATGGGGAAGAAGAGAATACAACTATGCTTTCCAAAATTTTCTTCTCTTCTTTATGCTTCTACCACCCCCTTAATTTTATTCAATGCCCCCCAATTGCACCCAAAGCTACTACCACCCCCCTGGATCATTCCAGCATGCCACAGGGTACAGTATCACCCACTTTGGGAACCTATAGATTAGCCTTTTGGAAGCCTTCATCTACATTGAGCTGGTGATGCTAGATGGTTCCCCTACATGCATGGCATCCATAAACATTTTTATATATATATATATATATATATATATATATATATATATATATATATATATATTGATAACTGTTTTGATATAATTGATTTTCTTTGTAGTTCTATGTATATTTTTAACGTATTTAAAGACATTACTCTGAGAAGGAACCATAGGCTTCAGCAGACTACCTGTAGGTCAAGGACACAAAAGTAGTGAAGAGCCCTTGAGGCCAACACAGTTTTTACTCCCAATTTCCCCTTCCTACTGGAAACTTGAGTTTACCCCATTTAGTAACAGCTCCCTGTGCTTTCCCCTTGTGTTCTCCTTTGCCCTGGTACTCCCCAGGCCCTTCAGTCTACACCTTCTTTTAATATTTGTCCTTGGAACTGAACATCAAACCAAAAGTAAATTAATGCCTATTCTTTCATGTCTTGGCAGAATAAATGAATCACAGTCGAACAGTTTAATAACCTCAGTTTTCACCTCCCATCAATTTGATAGGTTGTACTTTTAGCTTCCAAGACACAGGGGAATCTTTCTGTAGGGAGATATTATGTCAACACACAGGGCCTTACCATTAATGAGTTATACAAATGCCCCCAAAGGGATGAATAGAAGCTATTATGTTTTCTTGTCAACAAAATGAAAAGCTGGCCCAGTGCCGTAGTAAGAGAGTCATAGAAGGAACCATTAAGAAAAAATCAAGGGAAAGAGGAGACTTTTTCCTTTCCCTAACCACTAGGCTAATGGAGTAGGACTGATAGGCATTAAAGGGACTCCAGTGAAACTTGGCTGTATGTCTTTTTCCCAGGCCTTAGGTCTTGAGGGGTTGTTCAGGATGCATTGTGTTACTAACCAACTTCATCATCATCATTTGTGTCATCAAGCTTTGATCTTGGGAGCTTCCCACCCATCTGCATGCAACTTGGCTTGTGAAATTGCTCTGAAATCTTTGATAATTACTTTCTCCAAATTCAGTATGCATGAGGTGACTCACTTCTTACTTGGCTGCCCTTCTTTCTCCAACATGCCCTTGGCTTGGGTACCTTCTTCTCTTGCCCCCTTACCCTTTTCAGCTCCTTTTTTTAATGCTCTCTTCTCTCATTAGATTGTAAGCTTCTTGAGGGCAGTGACTGTCTTTCCTTGTTTATATTTGTATCTCCAGCATTTCCAAAAGTGCCTGAGCCAACATACTGACATGCTTATTGGCATTTGGCACTCATCATCTGTCATCCACAAACTCTAAAAGGTTCTGTTCACTTTCTCCAAAGATTTTATTCATTTCTATTTTGGCAACTAGCTCCTTTTTTGGTCAGAAACAGATTGTATTGGTCATGATCTCAGGCCAGCTGTATTGCGCATCTCCCAACAGTAAATTAGTCAATAATTTATTAAGCACCTACTATGTGCTAAGCATTGGGTATAAAAAAAGAGGCAAGAGATAGGCCTTCCCCTCACAGATGCTCACAGATCACAGGGAAAATTATTCCAGGCATTGGAGTCTTTTTTATAATCTCTAAATATTAGACTCTCTGGCTCAACTCTAGTGAACCAGTAATTTGACAATTTAACCACTGAGGCAGTCTAGCCTTCTCAGGTTTGTCTAGCACCCAGAACCCCAGCACTGAGCACTGATTTTTCCTTACTACCACTATGAAATTCTGATGGCTTCAGGTCTCCCCTCTCCCTACTGTCACATCTGCTCAGAGAACCAAGGCTGCTTTCCCAAAGGCCTAACTCTAGGTCTTTTAATATCACACATACTTCTATGAACTGATGCAAAGTGAAGTGAGCAAAACCAGGAGAACAATTTACACAGTAGCAGCCATAATATAATCAACTGGGAAAGACTTAGTAACTCTGATCGATACAATGATCCACCACAATCCCAAAGGACTGACGTTGAAAAACACTGTCCACTTTCAGATAGAGAACTGATGGACTCAGATTGTATATTGAAGCATTTTTCTTTTTTCTTTTCCTTGGTGTGTGTGTGCACGTGACATGATTAATGTAGATGTTCTGCATGGTTTCATATGTATAATGGGTATTGTACTTCTTACCTTCTCAATGGGTGCAGGAAAGGGTGAAGGGAGGGAAGAAAATTGGAACTAAAAACAAAAATAAAATTGAATTTTGAAAATTAAAGATATTGAAAAAGAAACCAAAATATTACATGGACAGTACAGCATCACTCAGACTGTCCACAGGGTATCATTCACTATCTCTACATAACTCACTCCCTTTTCCAATCATGCATCTCCAGATCTCAAGCCTAAGTCCATTTCTTTGCAATTTCCAGACATTGCTTCTAGTGCTCCAGGCGAAGGGAACAAAGGTCACAGATGACCCAAGAAGGTAGAACTGCTCTCTGACCTGTCCTTTGTACTGGCTGTAGCTAGGTGGCTTGATTTATTGGGGGAAGGGAGGTGTTGGGCAAGAAGAATGATCTTTGACTGGAAACATATCACTAATGGTGTGCTGATGCCCATGATATGGTCATATCCCACCCATGATGCCTCTATTCCGGCCATCTTCCTCATTCTTCTCCCATCAGAATACACACTCTGCCTCTGAACCCTGGGCTCTAAGAGGGGAGCTTTTGCTTTATCTTTCTTCAAACTAGATCACCAGCTATCAGAGTCTAAGATTCAGCTACCTGGAGCTAAGAGGTCAAGTCACCCAGCTACAGGTGAGATACATTTTTTCAAGACTGTGGGCAAAGAAATGGCTTTAATTTTATGTATAAACCCCAACCAACAAACATTTATAATGCACTTGCTATATTCTAGGTAGTATGCAAAGCATAGGAGATTCAAAAACAAAACCCTGGGGGGCAGAGTCAAGATGGCGGATTAGAAACAGGACTTCCGCAGGGCTCCAGCTTCCACCTCCTCCAATTCATGTATAAGGTGACTCTGAAGAAACTTTGGAGCTCCAGAACCCACAAAGTGACACAGAGAAGCTAACTTCCCACTGAGGACAGCCCGACAGGCTGGCAGGAATCAACCAGCCCAGCTCTCTGGGAGCCGAGCCCAGGCCCGCTCCAGCCAGAGGTCTTAGCCCCAGGGCGGGCCTGACCAGCCACCGGCTGGAGGGACTCCAGATCACCAGCAGTTGTGGTGGTTTCCAGAATTATCAACACATAGATGCTAAGGACAAAGTGAGAGGTCAGTGCAGTGTGGACTTTGAGATCCGATAGTTTGGGAGTGTGTTCAGCCTTTGCCTCTGGGGCAAGAAGCAGCTGAGGTGCTGAGGCTGTGCAGCCAGCACCACGTGGCAGCTTCAGCTACTGGCCTGCAGACTGTTGGGGGACCAAGCAACCAGTCTGAGGGGTAATTGCTCTTGCTTTAACCTGCTTGGATCTGGATCACTGGCTAGGGTGGAGGTCCTGGGGCGTGTGACCAGCTTGCCAGAGAATGTGGAGGCTTCTGAGAGGACAGCCAACTAACAGCTCCAGCAGCTGAGAAAACCCCAGTGTTTGGAATAAAGCTCCCTTGTCTGGTAGCAGAATCCTACTGTGGCAAAAAACCCAAAAATCAAGTAATTGAGTGGCAACATGAGCAAACGAGGGAAACAAAGCAAACTGAGCAACCCAACTTTATACTCCTATTTTGGGGACAAAAAGGATCAAAGCATGGAACAGGAGGAAAACAGTGAAGTCAGAACTCCTGCACCAAAAGCTTCAAAGAAAAATACGAGCTGGTTACAGGCCATAGAGGAACTTAAGAAGGATTTTGAAAAGGAAAAAAGAGAAGTGGAGGAAAAATTGGGAAGAGAAATGAGAATGATGGAAGAAAATTATGAAATGAGAGTCAACAATCTGACTGAAGAAAATAACACCTTAAAAATAGACTAAATAGACTAACTTAAATGGCAAAGAGGCTCAAAAAGGCAATGAGGAGAAGAATGCCTTAAAAAGACAAATTTGCCAGATGGAAAAAGAATCTCAAAAGCTCACTGAAGAGAATCATTCCTTCAGAATTAGACTGGAGCAAATGGAAGTTAGTGACTTTATGAGAAATCACAATAATATTAAATAGATCCAAACAAATGAAAGAATAGAAGGCAATGTGAAATACCTCACTGAAAAAACCACTGACCTAGAAAACAGATCCAGGAGAAATAATTTTAAAATTATTGGACTACCTGAAAGCCATGATCAAAAAAAGAACCTAGAAATCATCCTTCAAGAAATCCTCAAGGAAAACCACCCTGATGTTTTAGAACCAGAGGGCAAAATAGAGGTTGAAAGAATCTACCCATAACCTCCTGAAAAAGATCCCAAAAAGAAAACTCCTAGGAATATTATAGCCAGGTTCTGAAATTCCCAGATCAAGGAGAAAATATTACAAGCAGCCAGAAGAAACAATCTGAATATTGTGGAAACACAATCAGGATAACACAGGACCTGGCAGCTTCTACACTGAGGGATCGAAGGGCTTGGAATATGATATTCCAGGAGTCAAAGGAGCTGGGATTAAAACCAAGAGTCACCTACCCAGCAAAACTGAGTATCATGTTTCAGGGGAAAATAGGGTCATTCAGTGGAATAGAGGACTTTCAAGCATTCTTGATGAAAAAACCAGAGTTGAATAGAAAATTTGACATTCAGATACAAGAAGCAAGAGAAGCATGAGAAGGTAAATAGGGAAAAGAAATCATAAGGAACTTATCAGAGTTGAACTATTTACATCCCTACATGGAAAAACGATAATTGTAACTGATGAAACTTTTCTCAGCATGAGAATAGTTGAAGGCAATAGAAATGTATATGTATATCTATACATACATATGTCTATATAGGAGGGTATATAGGTGTATGAATACATATGTGAATGTGTGAATATATGTGTACAGGTATACATAGACAGAGGGCACAGGACAAATTTAATAGGAAGGGATAATACTTAAAAGGTGAAATTAAGAGGTGAGAGAGGAATATAATGAGAGGAGATGGGGAGAGACAGAATGGGGTAAGTTATCTCATATAGAAGAGGTAAGGGAAAATGGTCATAATGGAGGGGAAGATTAGGAAGGCAAAAGGGAATGGGTCAACCCTATTCTCATTGAATTTGGCTTAGGGAGGGAATGACATACACAATAAATAGGGTATCTCACCCTACAGGAGAGTAGGGGGGAAGGGGATGAGAGGGAGGATGATGGAAGGTGAGGGCAGGCTGGGGGGGGAGGGAAATATAGTCAGTCTTTCACAGTATATCCACTATGGAAATGTTTGGCATAGCTACACATGTACAACCTATATTGAATTGCTTATCTTCCCAGTAAGGGTGGGTGATGAGGGAGGAAGGGAAAGAATCTGGAATTTAAAGCTTTAAAATCAAATGTTTAAAAAATATATATATTATTAATACTTATTTTACATGTAACTGGGGAATAAGATATACAGGCACTGGGGCATAGAAATCTACCAGCTCTACTGGAAGGTCGGAGGGGGTATGGGAGAAGATATGGGAGAGAAAAGATTGGAGGAGGGGATATCCAGTGGGATCGCTATTTTGGGGCGGTGGGTAGGGGGAAGAACGGGGAGAAAATTTGTAACTCAAAATCTTGCAGAAATGAATGATAAACTAGAAGTTAATAAAGCATTTGATTAAAAAAAGGCAAGAAAACAAACCCCTGTCCTTGTGGAGCTTAAATTGTAACAAGAGATAGTTTGTTGTAATTAATAATAAAATTAAAAGTTAATAATAGTTAGTACATAGACTACAGCAGATATAAACTGTGTCATGGGGCATCCAGAGGGAAGAAGCTCAGCTCCTGAAGGGACCAGGAAAGACCTCATGCCGAAGGCATCACTAGGGCAGAGTCCTGGATGAATTGAGGCTTCAGTGCATTCCAAAATGGAAGACAGCCAGTACAAAGGCACACAGATAGGAGATGGAGGTGAAGAACAGGAGAAAGGGCCAGGGCAGCATGTGGGAAACCAGGACCTGCTATCACTGAAATCAGCAGTATCTGGCTGGAGTGTGTCCTGGTCACAGGAAGAAACAGAGCCAACTCTGGGTGCAGAACGTACCAGGAGAAGCCAAGGTCTAAAACCCAAGTTGAACCACCAAGACAGAGCCAAAACCCAGGAATTCCCGCAGAAGGCGTGTCCTCTCTTAATCACTGCAACCAGGAGCAAGCCAGGGCCTGTCAACAATATCCAAGATTATAAGAGAAATCAGAGTAAGATACAGGCACAAAGCTTCAGTCCAGAAAATGAGGTTGGAAATGTGAATAAACAGAAGAGAATATGGAACATGATGGGAAAAAAATACTACAGATTAATAGAAGTAAAAAAGAAAAACCCAGAAGAGAGTAATTCCATAGCCATTCCAAATAGAAGCTCAGAGGAAAAATGACCTGACTACAAGGACATAAGAGTATGAACCAAGAGACACAAAGTAAGTTAAGTGAAATGAGATACAGCAAGGACAAAATGGAAAAGAGAACTTATACCTTAGAACAGAAAGTGGTAAACCTTATGCAGGAATTGAGCTCCCTGAAAACTAAACAGAGACCAAACAGAAAGCAACAGCTCCATGAGGCAAGAAATATTATTTCCTGTTCTGTTAAATGTAGCAGCTTATATTTTTGTAAATATTAAATCATTTCATTTAGATAGATAGTTTTATTGGCATGCAGTTGTGTGCTCCTAATAATTGCTTTAATTTCATCTTCATTGATTGTGCATTCACTCTTTTTTTTTTTTTTTGCTTTTTGGAGGGCAATTGGGATTAAGTGACTTGCCCAAGATCACACAGTTTGTTTTTGTGTTAAGTGTCTGAGACAGAATTTGAACTCAGGTTCTCCTGACTCCAGGGTCAGTCCTCTATTCACTGTGCCACCTAGCCGCCCCCATTCCATTCTTCTTCTGAAATCATCAAACAAGAAAATAACATGTAGGCCCTCTATCTAATTAGACTCTTTCTATGACCACAGGTGATGATAATTTTATATAAATTATATATTTATATATATAGCCTTATATAAAAACGTAAACAATTTAACCCTATTTAGTCCCTTATAATTTCTCACACTTGTTTTTCTTTCTATGCTTCTCTTGGCTTCTATGTTTATATCTGTAATGAAGATATCCATTTTCCAATAAGATCAGGGGTGAAGCAAAAATGTCCATTATCACATCAATATTCCTAGAAATGCTAGCAACAGCAATATGATGATAAAAAGTAAATTAAAAGAATAACCATAGGCAAAGAAGAAACATCATTTTTTTTCTTTGCAAATGATATGCTAGTTTACTTAGAGAACCAACTAAAAATCTAATCAAAACAATTAACTTCAGCAAAGTCTTGGGATATAAAATAAACTCCCACAGATCATCAACAGTTTGGTATATTGCCAAGAAAGCCTAACAGAAGGAGATAGAAAGAGAAATTCCATTTAAAATACCTGCAGACAATATAGAACATTTTGGAGTGACCCTGCCAAGATACACACAGGAACCATATGAACACAATTACAAAACATACTTTATTTAAATAATTAGAGAAATATTAATTGTTTATGGGAAGACTGAGCCAATATAATAAAAATGACAATACTGTCTAAATCAATGTACTTATTCTGTGCCATATCAATTAAACAACCAAAGAATTACTTTAAAGAGATGAAAAAAATAATAACAAAATTCATCAAGAGAAACAAAAGGTCAAGAATATCAAGATAACCAATGGAAAAAAAAATTGGGAAGGAAAAGGACCTAACAGTATAAGATCTTAAACTTTATGACAAAGCAGTAATCATCAAAATAATCTGATACTGGACAACAAATATAGAGGTTGATAAGTGGAAGAGATAAGATACACAATATAACAAAGCAAATGAGCACAGTAAACTAGTATGTGATAAACCCAAGATCCCAGCTACAAGGAAATCACTATTTAACTAAATTGATGGAAAAACCAGAAAACAGTCTGGCAGAAACTAAGTAAAGACCAACATCTCACACTGTATTACCAAGATAAGCTCAAAATGGGTAATGATTTGGACATACAGAATGATATTATAAGCAAATTAATAAGAGCATGGAAGAAATTACCTGTTAGATCTGTGGACAGGGGAAAAGTTCACGACCAAACAAGAAATAGAGAGGTTTACAAGAGGTAAAACAAATAATTTGGATTGCATAAAATTTAAAAAGGTTTTGTAGAAACAAAAACAATGCAGCTAAAATAAGAAAAACAGGAAACTGGGGGGAGGGAGAATCTTTGAAGTAGGTTTCTCTGATAAAAGTCTCATTCCTAAAATATGTAAGGAACTGAGTCAAATTTACAAGAATATAAGCTATTTTCCAACCAATCAGGGCATAAGAATAAGTAGTTTTCAGAGGAAGAAATCCAAGCTATCAATAGTCATATGAAAATATGCTCATTAATAACTAAATAAATGCAAATTAAAACAACTTTGAGGTACCACCCTATACCCATAGATTGGCTAACATAACAGGAAAGGAAAATGCTAAATGCTAGAATTGCTGTGGGAAAATAGGTATACCAACATACTGTTGGTGGGACTGTGAACTAATTCAACCATTTCGGAAAGCAATTTGAACTACACTGGCAAGAGTACTTAACTATTCATATCCTTTGAACTAGCTATACTGCTACTAGGTCTATACTCTAAAGAGATCAAATAAAGAGGAAAGGGACTTATATAACAGTTCTGTTTGTAGAGGACAAAAATTGGAAACTAAAGGTATTCCACCAATTGGGAAATGTTTGAACAAATTATGGTATATGAATGTGATGGAATATTATAGTGCTATAAGAAATGATGAAGGAGATCGTTACAGAGAAACCTGGGAAGACTTGTATGAACTGATACAAAGTGAATTGACCAGAACCAGAAAAACAATTTATCCAATATCAACACTGTAAAGATAATGGACTTGAAAAGACTTAGTAACTCTGACTGACACAACTCCAAAGAATGAATGATAAAATATACCATTTACCTCCAAATAGAGAACTGATGGATTCAACAAATTATAGCATATTTTCTCTTCCTTCTTTTTCAGACATAGTTAATGTGAAAAGTTATTCTGCCTGACTATAGATATTTGTAATTGGTTTTGTTTTTCTTGCCTTCTAAATGGGAGGGGGAGGTGGCAGAAGGAAGGAAATAATTTGACTCAAAAATAATTGAATCAAAAAATTGAATAAGTGTACATTTCCTTGATGTGGTTAAGTAGAATAGATCTGAAACCAAGAGTCACTATTATATGTAGGATAGAAAGGCTCAGCATTTCCAGCAAGATCAGGAGTAAAACAAAGATATCTATTAATATCACTATTATTTGATATAGTTCCAGAAATGCTAGCTAGTAAGAAAATTTAAAAGAAATTGAGGGAATAAGCATAAACAAACACATATGTGTATATATATACATATGCTAGTTCTACAAAAACCACACCTAGAAGTAGCAAAAAAACAAAAACCTTTATCTAGGCTGACAGGAAACAAAATCAGAAAAGATATATAAATGTGAATATGCCAGAAAATACATAGAGTGAATGAGCTCTCTCATTGGGAGTAAAATAACTCCACCGAAGGCGAGAATTCAAGATCTCATCTCAAAGGGAAAGTCCCCAAAGACTCTAGGCCTGGGGAGAGGGATATCATTGTGGTACCAACTCCTCCAACAAGTTGGCTTCTCCCTTTAGGAACCAACACCACCCCAAAGAGAAGTTAGAACCATGTGTCTTGGCGCTCAGAGCTGAAGCCAGAAGATCAAGCTTTCTATTTTCTCGAGCTCTCTACCACACAGTCCCTCACACAGATCTGGAGGCTTGAGTCATTAATCTCCACCAAAAACAAGAGTCTTATGCAATGGGTTTTGAGCCATGAGTTACAATAAAATTAAATGAAGGCGCCAGACTTGAGGGCCTTTGAGGGCCCTCACCTGCAATAACTACCACACGTCATTGTTCTGAGAGTCAAATGTAAATCAACGCCCTTTGTGACACATGCTCAGATTTATACAACACTTTAAAGGTTTGATCCTCACCGCAATCCTGCGAAGCAGAAGCTATTACTATCCCCATTTTACTGCTGAAGAAACTGAGGCTAGCCAGCTGACTTAGCTAGCATCATGCAGTCTGTAAGTGTCAGAGGCAGGATTCAAACCTAGGACTTTCTGATTACTAACTTGATGAGCTCCCCACAGTACCATAAAGCATATCTATATTGGCCTGTGTCAGCTACTTTTATTCCTCAGTAGCAGAGGAAATCACTAAGAATTAACTCTCCAATCATCAAATAACACGACCAATGGAAAACTTTTGTTCTTCTGACCCCTTGAGCCCTGATAAAGTCAACTGAACGCTCACCTTTACACCCCATGATAACGCCATGACTGATAGCCATTGAGACAACATGTCAATAGTGTGGGGTGATGAAAGCCTGCAAAGCTGAGCTCCTAGCACCCTGACCTGGGGAGCACAGAGCTCAGTGTGCCCTTCCCCCATCAGGCTGGCTGTGCCCAACAGCTCTACCATCTTCCAACTCATGGTTCACCCTCCTGGAGATAAGAATCACTGAGTCTCTGAATGTTAGAAGTGAAAGAAACCTTAGAGATCCTCTAAGGTCAACCCCCTTATTTTACAAGATAATGAAATCGAGGCCCAGAGCAGTAAAGGGACTTGCCCAAAGTCACAGATAAAACAAGTGGCAGAGTCAGGGCCCTTCTCTGACTGCCTAATCTGGTTATTCTTTCCACCAGTATTACAGAGGAAAAAGGGTTGGAGAAAAGATTAAGGATGGGCTAACTGTGGTCCTCCTCTCTAAGAAAAAATTTCTTCTGAAAATCACCAAGCAGGAAGATGTGTCCAGGACAGATGGGCTAACCTCAGTAGAGGAAGAAGCAGCATTGAAGCGGTCCCAGGAAGGCACCCTCCCACACATAAACTACTTCCTTTCTGAGCCTCCCAGGCTACCTGAAATATTTATTATAATGATTCATCCTATAAAATTCAATCACTTAGGAGGGCCAGAGTGCGCTATGCTTCCAGGCAGCCACACCACTGTGACTGTGGGAATTCATCTTAAAATCTTTTGTTAGCAGATATAAGAATTCAGGGAATTGAAGCTGTTATCTGGGGAGGAGTAGAGGGAAAGACCCATAAGCACATAAATGTTTAAAACATCTCTTTTTGTAGTAGCAGAATCAAGAGAATAATTTAGACAAAAATAACAATATTGTAAAGAAAAGAACATTTTAAGCCTTAGGAACTCTAATTAATGCAATGGGTAGCCAGATTCTCGAGGTTCAATGATGAACTCCATCCCAACTAAGGGATGATAGATTCAAGATGTTGAATCACACATATATATATTTTTTCAGACATGGCCAATATGGGAATTAGTTTTGCTTGATGATGTATATTTGTTTTAAAAGATTTTATTTTTCTTTCCTTTTCCAATGGAATTTCCAATTTCCAAAAATAAATGCTTATTAATTTAAAAATACAACAAAATTTAAATTTTTAAAAAGTATGAACTTGGTTCCCATGAATGTTCATAGCTTGGAGGCCCGCCACACACCAGTCCACTATAAATCTATAGAGGTCACCAAGAGAGAATGAGCAGAGACAGAAGAGCAAAAGTCCCAGGACATAACCTGGGGGAACACCTGCAGTTAGAGAACAACAAAAGTGTGAGAAGACAGCAAAGAAGACTAGGGAGGACTGGTAGGCAGGTAGGAGGAGAGCCACAATATATAACTCTCGTAAAAACTCATAGAGAAGAAACTCTGCAAGAAGACTGGGTGATCAGCAGTGTCAAACGAAGCAGAAAGGGTCACAAGAACTAGAAAAGATAACAGAATGTGTCCATTGAGAGGTGACTGGGGACTTCAAGAAGGGCATTTTAGTTTAGAGGTGAGGCTGAAAGCCAGATTGCAAATGGCTGAGGAATAAATGAAAAGGGAAATGGAAGCCACAAGTACCAACAGTTATGTGAGGGTCCCTCCCCCCAGAAATTTGGCTGAAAAAGGGAGGAGAGATACAAGATGATAGCTATAGGAGCTGATAGAATATAGCAAAAATGGGCTTTTTTTTTTTAACTTAAAATCTAGGTGCAGTAAAGGAATAGCCATTGGGATTTGAGGAGACTGAGGAATTTGGGGGGGATAGAAATTAGAACAAGTATCAACATGAATGCTGAAGTCACCTCGTACAAGCACAAGAGTTATAGAAGACAGGAAGGCTATGAATCAGTTGCTGAACTCTTTGAAAAAGGAAGGAGGAATACATAGAAATCAGTACCAGGTAAAAAAATTTTAACTGAGTGAACTTCAAAGCAGGAGAGATCACTGAGTCCCTGCAGCAAAGGGAGAGTCTGAAAGTGGCAGGAGAGAGCAAGGAGTCTTACTCTCCTTATAGGACCAGCAGGGTATAGGCAATGGAGAAGACATCCAGGGATACAGTGATACTGTGCCAGAGGGCACAGAAGGAAAGAGTGGAAAATGAGAATGAGAGAATAGGAAGTGGATGTTAGGGAATTTACTCCTAGAAAGCTGGTGATTAAGTAACCCAGGGATACTCAGAGTAACACATGTTGGGTTAGCCATAGGCATATAATGGATAGAAGATGAATCAGAAGGCTCATTAGCAGAATGCTTAGAAATCTCCAAAGGAAATTTTAGACTTTTCCAATCACTAGTCCCATGACACTTCTAGTAACAGCCATCGTCTTTCATATTTGTATTTTGTTAATTGATTCACTTTGTATTTTTATACTACAGTCACTTCCCCAATAAACCTTCCCCACCCACTGAACCATCATCTATAACAAAGAAAAACTACTAAGCAAAACCAGTCCGCACAGAAATTGTGTCTGATGTGGGATGTGGCATCCCATACACACTGTGTATCACCTTTCTTCCAGCAAGAAGATGAAAAGTATGTTCCTTCTTTCCTTGGAACCAAGATATATCACTGTATTTAATCTTGGTTTTACACTCCATCAGCAAAGAGATACCTGACCTCCACATCTAGGTGACAAAACAAGAAGTCCCTAAAGCTACTTCCTCTCTCCCTCCCTTGCTCCACCCCAGTAGCTATAGTCTAAGTGAGCTCATTCTTCCCAGCAGTAACCTTTCAGGGTCCCGATGCCTTTCCCACACACATTACCTACATCTTTTGTGCCACCTTCCCTGGACACAGAAATTGCTAGCTGAAGCCCCTCCTGAGAACCTTCCTTCCACTTAATTTTCTAATCCATATCCATGTCCTAAGCTCCAGGCAGCCTACAATCAATCCAGTCAGCTATCAGTCCATGGTGGAGCAGGGGGAGAGATGGGAAGGGGTAAGGTGGAATAATTGTACCATTAAATAAGAAAGTTGTTCTGCTTGTTGGTCATTCATCTACTTAAAGGCTAGAAACTGGACTATTAATTCAACTCGAAGAAATCTTTCCTGAGCATCTCTGGGAGTCACAGAACCATGAAAAGAACTCCAGAGTTGGCAGCATGCCAGCTGCCACTTCCTACCTGGGTGACCTCAGCTAAGTCACATAATCCCTCTGGGTCTCAGTTGCCTCCTCTGTGACAGGAGGAGGTTAGAATCAGTAACGTCTGAGGTCCCTTCCAGATCTGAATCCATGATCCTCTCATGTGACATTTGAGCAATCTTAAAGTTATCTCCTGATTGTTCTAATCCATAACCAAAGACTCAGAATGAGCCCTTCCAGCATTTTTGAAAACCATCAGACTCCATTTCTTTACAAAATACACCACAACCTTCCCACTACATCCAAATCCCAGCTACTGTCACATGGTCCTACCTGAACCTACACCAGAGTTTCAGTAAAACTTGTTACTGTTGTTTCGTTGCTTTTCAATCATGTCCAACTCTTCATGACCCAGTTTGGTGTTCTCTTGGCAAACATACTGAAGCAGTTTGCCATTTCTTCTCCAGCTCATTTTGCAGATGAGGAAACTGAGGCAGGCAGAGGATAAGTGACTTGCCCAGGGTCACACAGCTAGCAAGTATCTAAGCAGATCTGAACTCAAAAAGATGAGTCTTCCTGACTCCAGGTCCAGCACTCTATCCCTACACAACCTAACTGCCCATTCAATAAAGTTACCAGAATACTAATTTCTATTAAGGATTAAATGTGCCTCTTCCCTGTAGGTATGTGAGGGACAGGTTTTGTTTGTTTGTTTGTTTTCAAACAAGAAATCAAGTCAACAAGCATGTATTAAGTGCCTA
This sequence comes from Petaurus breviceps papuanus, assembly GCF_028583685.1. NCBI lineage: Eukaryota > Metazoa > Chordata > Mammalia > Diprotodontia > Petauridae > Petaurus > Petaurus breviceps. The sequence goes on along the minus strand of NW_027185655.1, from coordinate 1,857,078 downwards.
CCATGTGCCAGATGGTGTGACTGAAACTACGGACATAAAACCAAACAACAGTCCCTGGCCTCAGGAAACTCACCATCTACTGGGGGAGATAACCGGCAGACAATCTTGTAAAAGGAGCTACAGACTGGAGATCATCACCAAGGGAAGACAGTAGCATTGAGGGGAATCAGGAAGGATCTCCTGTAGAAGGCGGTATTTTAGCTGGCCCTTGGAAGTCAGGAAAGTCAGAAAACGGAGATGAGGAGGGAGAGAATAAATACCTGGAGTTGGGAGACTGAGCATCTTGTGTAAAGAACGGCAAGGCGGTCAATGGCATTATGAGAGAAAAGGCAGTTACAAATGAGAAAGGAAAGGGAGAAAGATAGACAGACAGAGACTGAAAGAAACTCTGAGACTTGTCCCTTTGTGAAGCTGTTGGAAATTTTATTTCACAAAGGAAGAAGAGAAATTTCATTAAAATAAACCTGGAGTGTGACAAGAAAGTGGGAAAACATCAAAATTCACAGTTAGGTGCCTTCCTTGCATTATCCAAAAATCAGGTTCTCCAGAATCACACACACATCATGGAGTTCTCCTACCTGCTCCTGGAACCTGCTGTGTCAGAGGAAAATCTGTGAAAATCAGAAACACCAAATCTGATGGAAGTAACCTAGCCCATGATACAGTGTCAGGCATTAAGGTCTTTACTTTCAAATCCTATATTAAGGATTCATTCAATTGTTTATGGCCAGAGGGCAGAATTATTTAACCTTTTCACCCATAAATAATTAATAGAATGGTTCACATAGAAACACAGGATATTAACTTAATCCCATAATTTCTAAGTAATGGAACTAGAAAAACTGAGTTCAAATCTTAGCTCCGTGATTTACTATTTATGTCATCCTCAGCAAAACACTTTACTATTCTGAACCTCAGCTCCCTAATCGATAAAATAAGGGAGTTAAATTAGATGATTCTGTCCCTGCTAATTCCACATAAACATGTGTGTGTGTGTTTCTGTATATATGGAGAGAGAGAGAAAGAGAGAGACAGAATTTAGGATCAATAAACCTCATGTACAGCCTTCGTGGGTATCAGTTGCATGTACTAGGCAACAAGCACATGAAATCCCCACCACACAGTTTATTTGATTTGTTACCTTATTCATTATTATCCTAGATTCTAAGGCAATTAAGGGGCATATTTTAATTTTCCTCTTCAATTACAAATTTTGCAACTGTAATCAATTAGCTATGAGCCCCCATCCCACCCCATGGTTTATAAATATCATTTCTTAAACAAACTGAATAAAATTGTTTTCATATAAATATTTACTTATCTTTCTAAATCCAAAGTCCTTGACCTTTTTTTGTTAAGGTAACAAACCTCTTTGGCTATCAGCAGAGCCCACAGACTCCTCAAAATTATGTTGTTGTTGTTTGTAAATTCGCTAATGAAGGAAACACTAAATTTCAGTTGGAGGTTAGTGAAAATAAAGATATATATTTTTCCCCCAAGTAAGTACATGGGCCCCCTGAAACCTTAACCCCAGGTTATAAAACTCTACTCTAAATATCTCAAATTCTGGAATTGTGTAAGTTTAAATAGACATCAAGGTGGACTTCTGGTTAAGATAACAATATTCAAGGTCCTAGACGAGCCCAGCTCTCCAAACAAACACTTCAGCAAAGACCTAAAAGAGTACCAGTGATCAAGAAGATGAAGGAGAAACACAGGTATGCATCTCCACTCAGTCCAGAAATGTATAAGACAGCCAGATGCTTGTGGAAGCTCAGAGCAGACAGCACCACAAGACAAAAGCCAGGACAAGGTAAATGGGGCCTGCAGCCAGTGAAGTGTTGGCCCTGGCCTATCAGAGCTGTGGGGAACAGTCATCCCTCAGTAGATGAGCCAGCCAGGCGGGGCAGATACACACTGTGGCCCTCCAAGAGGGAAGAGTGGGGGCCAAAGCTAAAGACAGAGAGGCAGGTAGGTTTTGTGACGACCCACCTGCTAAGGGGTCCTCCAAGAGGCCTGAAGTCCATCCTCCTGAAGGAACCACAGCAGGAAACAGAGAGTCCAGCGTTACACACTAGTGTTGAGCTGAGAAGTAGGGGTTGGGGGTATCTTCAGAAGGCACAAGAACATCGAGTTGGGGCCTGTCTGGGGACCATGGCAAAGGGTGGAGCCAATTCTTGGGTGGGGATTATGCAAGACGGAGAGCTGAGGCCAGCACTGGCATGGGACCACCAGAAGGAAGAGACAAAAGCCAGGGACTGTGGCAGAGGTCTGGAAATGGGTTCATCCAGACCTGAAATGGGAGCAGCATCCAGAATAAAGAGTGAACTTGAGCAAAGGTAGCCTGCCAGCCCCCTCAGGGGGAGTAGGGCCCTGGCACAAAGTCCCAATCCAAGATCCAAGACTAGACATATGAATAAAGCAAAGAAGATGCCAACTCCCATGGAGAAACATGACAACTTAAGGGGTGGCTAGGTGGTGAAGTGAATAGAGCACCAGCCCTGAAGTCAAAAGGACCTGAGTTTAAATCTGACCTCAGACACAACAGAAAAACTAGCCATGTGACCTTGGGCAAGTCACTTAACTCCAACTGCCCTCCAAAAAGCAAAAAAATTTTAAAAAGAGAGAGAACTCAAGAGGTAAACCCAGAAGAAGAAAGGAACCCCATCATAAGAATACGGAGAGCCTCAGAGAATCCACCACAAGGACTCCAAAATTGAATGGAAGAAATTAAACAAGAAATTAAAATGAATTAGAACTATTGAGGAAAAACTGGACTAGGGACTAAATCGCTTAGAACAGGGTCAAACTGAACTCCGTGACTCCATGAGACAAGAAGAAATGTGAAGAAAAAGTCAAAAGAGTGAAAAATCACAAGAAGGTCAGAGGTCTATACGATCAGAAACGACTGATTTGGGGGAAAAAAAGGTTGAAGAGGAACAATTTAAGAGTCATCAGACACCCAGGAAACCATGAGACATAGACCAGAAGATCACGTTCAAGACGCCATAAGAGAGAACTGCCCAGATCTATTGGGATCAAAATGCAAAAGATCAACCGATCACCTCTTGAGAGAAAACACAAACTGAAAACACCAGTAACATCAAAGCCAAAATCCAGAGCTTCTAAGTCACAGGAGAAATGCCACAAACAGCCACCAAAGAGAGTTCAGGTGTAAGAGTCAGTGATAAATTTGCAAAGACTCGGAGGTAAGCTGCTCCATTCAGTGTGGAGCTGCACCAAAAACACGGCCAGGAAAGGGTGGAAGCTGGCACGGGGGCAAATTTGGCTCAGGAAAACTCAGGAGTAACTGCAGCCCCCCCCCCCACTGGAAGCCAGCAGAGATAGGGAGGTAGGGCAGATGCCTACAAACCAACCTGAGAATTATTCTACATTACTTCTTTTTTTTTTTTTTAAACAATCAGGGTTAAGTAACTTGCTCAAGGTTACATGGCCAGTTATTTCTGGGTGTGGTGCTAAGTATCTGAGCCCAGATTAGATCCCCAGGTCCTCCCGACACTGGAGCCAGTGCTCTTACACGCTGTGCTACCTGGCCGCCCCGCCCCTTTTGATTTTTATTTTTTTGACAGAATGGGGTAAATTATCTCATAGTCTACATTACTTCTTTAAGAAAGAAACAAGCGGTTTTAGACTTAGAAAAGGACCTTTGGAAAGAAAGAAAAGACATAGGAAGGCAAACACATAGAAGAAAACCGTCTCCTCAACAGGTCCCTGATTTCCTGCTTGCCTCCTTAGAGATCTGGGGAATTTCCCCTTGGGTAAAATCAAGGCCTCTCTCCTGGGGGAGCTGAAATAACTCATTCCCATTGGGAAAGCTCATTTACTCATCTACTTGATCTCAGCAGAGGACAAGATGGATAGATAGTTTCACGGAAACAATGAACATAACACTTGGACAGGTTTTGAGAGACAATGGAGGACAGAAGAGCCTAGTATGCTATAGTGCATTGGGTCACAAAGAGTTGGACACAATTGAACAACATTTTCTCACATATACTAATTTGTCTAACTTCTCCAGTTTTTGTCCACTATTCACTGGGACAAATGAGTTTGCTCGTGATTCAGTATTTGGGAGGGTCTTTTGGGTAACTAGCAATTGGTCAGGATTCAAGTCTATGAGTGTAAACTTGCCTTACACCCCCCCCCCCCCCCCCCCCCGCACACACACACACATACACACTTTGAAGGGATAGTGATTAGAGAAGCAGTTTGTTGCTTTTGACGCTGAAAAAAATCATGCCTTTTAGGGGCATGACTCCTCAGGGCTCCAGCCCTTAAACCACTAAGATTCAGGGAGGGCAGATTCTAATAATTAGTCTATTAATTATTTTAAATTACAATTATTCTAATAATTCTAACTTGGCAGCTTATCTTTCTTAGGGGAGAACAGAAAAGGTCTCATGGCTACTTCTCTTATTCCCCTCCATGCAGGAATCAAAGTGTCCCTTGGAGAGTGGTGGACAAGATTCCTAATTATTGATGCCTTTGCACAAGTCAAATTTAGATAACACATATGGACATACCCAACTTACATGGGCAACATACTCCTAGCACAAACATGGAGGAAGGGGACGTGGGTGTGAACATCTAACCTTCATCTCCTCTGAACAGACAAAATCCGTTAAAAGTCAACAGAAACACCTGAGGGCAGAGAACTATAGCAAGGGCTATAGGGAAATATCGACCACAAGCAAAACAAACTTCAAACTTGTAAAGTTATTCATAATGGGGAAGGGTGGGGATTGAAAAGAGAGAAAAGGTTCAAGAATTGGAGAAAGGGTTCTGGATTTGAAGGGAGGAGGGGCTGAGGAGCAGGAATATTTCCATACTGAGGGACCTCCAGGGCCTGCCTTTCTAGTACAGTTCTCACAGGGCTCCCCACCCTGGCACCAATTTGTTTTAAAATTTGTGCATATCAAACTGCAAGAGAGATTGGTGTACATGGTGGCCACCCCCACCTGCAATGGAAAATGAACCAAAGGCATTTTGTGATAACCAAATTAGGGGTGGAAGTGAGGATAGAAGACTAGACCAGGGTAGGACAAAGAGCTTTGTATTTGGCACCAGAGGACCTGAGCTCATGTTCTTACTCCACTCCTTACTTTCTGAGTGACTCTGGACAAGCCACCTAACCTCTCTAGGGCAGGATTTTTTGAGAAACACTGACAGGGATAGAGAAAGAGACAAAGATAGACTAGGGGGATAGGAGAAAGAAAGGGGAAAAGGAGGGAGTTTGGGAAAGGGAAAGAGAAAAGGGAGAGAGAAGAAAAAGGGGGGAAATGGAGGGATGGAAGGAGAGGAAGAGAGGGAGGGAGAGAGGGAGAGACAATGTTAGCTAGTTCAAAATTGGGAAAGGGTCTCCTTGACCACTTGAACCAGGAGTAATGCCCCTGGGCTAGACGCCAAGTAAGTGTGGCATTCCAAGACAGGCCATTTTTAAACCCAGGTATCTAAGGTAAATCCCCCATCTCTAAGCTAGAGTTGGGGACCAGGCAGAAACCAAAGGGAAAGTGATTTCCCCAGGGTCACCCAATGTCTTTTCCAAAGGATCCTCCCCTTCCCCTTTACCTGTTGTGAAGGCAGAGAGGGGTGTGAAGAAAAATATGCCCAAACTTTTGCCATAGAGAAAACTGGTTACAAATGGAAGACAAACAGCAATAATATAAAGAGATTAGATCAAAGGACAAGGTGACAGAGTAGAATGAATATGGGGGCGTGTGGGAGCCAGCTCAAGCCCAAAAGTCAACTGTTAAATTTTCACTTTAAGTAAATCAGCCTCAGGAAATCAGGACACACTATGAGTCAGTCTTGATTGTAGACTTAGGATTAAGTGATGGGATGTTTCTGATGAATGTTTCTCCTTAGTGGAAATCCCTCACTCTACCACCACCCAAAAGGCACACATGCACACAAAAAAGCCTCATCCTCAAATCCCCATGATGCTTTGATTATTCTCACAGCTATTCCTATGAAGAAAATCCCAAGGTCTTCATATCATGGCTAATTTTTTAAAAGAGGGGGGTGGAAGATGTGTCTGCAACATCACACTTTGTCTTTGACCTTTTGGAGGCCAATGAGTTCTACTTCGGTGAGAACACTGTGTAATAGCCCTATGGAGTGTCTGTGAGATGTGTCTAGAGCTTTCTTTTTCTGTCTTAGCATCTTTTTCGCAAGTTCTGCATATGTGTATTGTAGTTTGGCTGTGTAGATATTGCAAGGAGAGTTTCAAAACGGGTGTACTGGTTAACTGTCTATTCTCGGAAACTGGATGCCCATCCATCTTGCTGAACAGATTTTAGGAAGTTAAAGCTGCTGATGTTAAATGCCCAAACTAAATACTCATCGGTTTTTCTTTTGTTTTGTTTTACTTGTTGCCAATGGCCACATAATAATTCCACTTTTACAAGAATATAAATCAACAAAAAAGCAAATGGAGAAAACAGTAATAATGCAGATTAAACTTGAAAGTCACCCTTTTTTTGAGAGCAGGGTAACAACTCAGAAGCCTCTTTTGATAAGGCTATAATCAAAGCTGATCCATAGTGTTTCATGATTTCCTGAGGTAGAATTGAAAATTCATTAAGCAAATAGATTTGAACAAATCAATTGCCTTGGCATGTTTCTTCATCTATACAATAAGGGGTTTGGTCTAGATCTGAAGTTCTTAACCTGCAAATCTACAGAAACCCAGTTTTATGGGGGGAAGAGGAGGGATGTGAACTGGAATGGGGGGAAATTACCTGTCTGATTTGACTCCCCTCTAACTGAAATCTAGCATTTCCCTCACTTAGGAATTTAAACATGATGATTCTGAGTTTTGCCAAACTGCATGTGGGGGGTTCATGTCAGCACCAAAGGTGCAAACTAAATGATTTCTAAGGTCTGGGGTTCTAGATAGTGGACAATGCTTTCATGGCCTTCCCAGTCACCAGCGGGAGTGCGCCCACTTAGCATGATGTTTTCAGTCATGTTGTCAAATGCTTCCAATGAGGATGAACACGGCATCAAGGGCAGCTACTGCACTGATGGCAAATTCTTCAACTTGAAAAGGCTACAAGGCAAGATCAAGGTGGAGGGAGTTGGTGCAGGATTTTCTATTTGCAGATGACTGTGCACTCAATGAGGCCTCTGAAGCCGAGAGGCAACAAAGCATGGATCGGTTCTCTGCTGCCACACACTAACTTTGGCCTAACAATTAACACCCACACAGGTTCTCCACTAGCCATCTTCACACCACCAGCTGCAGCAAAGTGCTGTGGGTAAGTTCACTTCCCTGGGAGTGCACTGTCCAGGGATGTACACATTGATAATGAGGTCCTTGCCAGAGCTAGCTGAGTGTTTGAGAGTTCCACAGAAAAGTATGGCAAAGAGGTGTTAGACCACCAAACTGAAGGTCTACAGAGCCCTTGTGCTGACCTCATTGCTGTACCGTTGGTGGAGCCTGGACTGTCTGCCACCCCCGCCATGAATTGTCTTGGGAAGATTCGGAAGATCTCCTGGCAGGATGAGGGGCCAGACACAGAGGTCCTTTCTTAATGTGAACTGCCCAGCGTCCAAACTCTACTTCGGAGAGCCCAACAGCTGGAAGGCTGGCCCAAAAGACTTTTATGGAGAACTCACAGGGCCAGCGTTCACATGGTGCTCAGAAGCATAGGAGGGCAGTCTCAAGGACTTTGGAAGGGAGACACGAGAGACACTGGCACAGGAGCGCTCAGCATGCGTGCCCCCATCAGAGAAGGTGCTGCGCGCCCGAATTTGGAGATCCGCCAAAGGCTCCCAGGGGCTGCATGTGTGGGGCCCGTGGCGGAGCCTTAGCCCCACACACTGAGGCTGGACTTTGGTCCCCTTGGAGAAGGCAGAACCAGCCCAGCCCAGCCCAGCGTAATCTTTCTGCAAACCATGTTTGGGGCTGTGGTTTTCGCTCTTGGACAGTTTGTCTGTAGTTACAATGTATCTCATACAAATGGGGGGGGGGGCAGCGCCCCAGCACGAGGAGGGCCACCTCGCACTCCAGACCAGGGTCTTGGGGGGCAGCCCCACAGGAGCCCGAGGGGAGGCGGGTGGCCTGGTCCTGGGGGAGGGATCTAGGTCCCAGGGAGGGTCCCCAGGAGGCGCTGGCCCGAGAACGGCAAGGCCTGCCCTACAGGGGCTTACATTCTCCGAATAAGGCGGCTGAAGGGGCGCTCAGGGGCTGGGGGTCCTACACAAAGGCTCACTTGGGCTGCACCCTGAGTGACCCCGGGATTCCACGGGATGGCGGCCAGCAAGGGCGGAATGCCAGGGTGGGAAACGGCGGGGCCAAAGGCCTGGCGAGTGGCGAGAAGGGGACGCGGAGGCAGCGAGATGGGTTCGAGGCCCGAGGCCCCCAGGACCAGACTGGCGCACGTGGAACACGCAAGTGGCGCCATTTGGAGTCCGACTCCAGCACCAGTCACTTGGCCTCCCGGGGCCTCGGCTTCCTCGTCGGGGAAATGGGGGGGACGGCCAGGCTAGACGTGACGGCCCCGACGCCCTCGTTTCCGTGGTGTTCTCCCTTACCCTCCCCCTCCTCGCAGAAAGCCCCAGAGAACCGGGAACCCCGGGAAGTGCCGACCGAGCCGAGCTTCCACCTCGCGCAAGCGCCTAAGCCAACTGGGCTGAGGCGGATAGACTGCGCGTGCGCAGAGGGCGGGGGGGGGGTGTCCCCTGAGTGGGAGGGGTGGGGTGGAGCCGGAGAGAGAGGAGGGACGCGTGGCGCTATGCCCCTCGAGCTCGCGCCACGCCTCCTCCTCGCGACGAGCGGTTGAGGTCCCACCTCCCCCACCTCCCCGCCCAAGGAGAAAGGAAGGAGAGGAGGGAAGTGTGGGATGATGTGGGTGGGGCGGCGTGGCGTGCGCGAGAGCCGCGGAGAAGGGGAGGGCTCGAGGTGGGCGGGGCGGGCCGAGACAACGTCTCCGCCCCGCCCCTCCCGCGCATTCGTGACCCGACCGCCGCCCCGCCCCCTCGCGCATCTCCATTGGCCGAGAGCCGCCGGATGGGCGGGCCCGGGGCAGGGTCTGGGGCGGGGCGGGTGGGCAGTGATGGCGGCGGGCGATGGGGACTTGAAGCACGGCACCCTGGGCGGCGGCGGCGGCGATAGTAGCGGCGGCGTCGGCGGCGAGGCCGGCGGCGAGGCCCCGGCGGGCGGCGCGGAGGAGGGCGGCGGCGGCGGCGGCTGGACGCTGTGGCCCGCGGGCGGCGGCGGCGGCGAGGGCGGCGGCGGCGGCGAGATGCTGCTGAACGTGCTGCTGGTGCTGCTCGTGCTGCTCGGGGCCTACCGGCTGTGGGTGCGCTGGGGCCGGCGCGGGCTGGGCGCGGGCGCGGGCGCCAGCCCGGACAGCCCTGCCGCCGCGCTGCCGCGCATGAAGAAGCGCGACTTCAGCCTGGAGCAGCTGCGCCAGTACGACGGCGCGCGCACGCCGCGCATCCTGCTCGCCGTCAACGGCAAAGTGTTCGACGTGACCAAAGGCAGCAAGTTCTACGGGCCCGGTGAGGGCGGGGGCGCGCGGGGGGCGAAGCACGGCACCCTGGGCGGCGGCGGCGGCCCCGCGCGGGGCCCCGGCGCCGGGGGGCCCGGCTGCGAGCGCCCCGCCGGCGCCCCGGAGGGGCGCCCCCCCCGGGGGGGGCGCACGCTGGCGGCCGCGGGGAGCGGCGTCATG